>NC_080203.1:5484389-6149347 GCF_030028045.1 Hippopotamus amphibius kiboko | reverse complement strand
TCCAGAAACAAGAGGACTCACTTCTCTCAGGATTTGGGGGTGAGAATGTTGCCCCGTCCTGATAAAGCTGTAGCATCGATGCATAGACACCTTCTGGAGAACGGGACCCCTGGTCTTGAATTTGATCTGGAGCATGTGAGGGGTGGTGCTTCACACAGTGTGGTCCACGGGGTCCCCAAGGGTCCCAGAGACCCTTTCTGGGGCCCACAAGATCAAAACCTTTCTCACAGTAATATCAACAGTAAGATCAAGATGCGTTTGCCTTTTCTGCTCTCCTTCTTTCACAGTTGCACGGTGAATTTTTCTAGAGACAACAGGACATGTGATAGCACAACAGATTGAACTCAGAAGCGGTACCAGAATCCAGCTGTCTTCTATTAAGCCTGACATTAAAGAGATGTGCAAAACTGTAAAACAATGTCACTCTTCTCACTGATCACTTTCGTTCTGGAAAATATAGTTATTTATGTTAACACGCAGTGGGTTTATTACAGTTATTTTTAAATGAATTAATAAATAAATGGTTTAAAGTCTTCTCAGCTTAAATGCCTGAAACTGTAAATATCAATACATAGAGAATGCCTATAGAACCAAGAGTTCTTTTGGGGTCCTCAAGAATTTGTTAAGAGTGTAAAGGGACCCCGAGACCAAAAAGCTTGAGAATGGCGTTCCTAAGAATCGGGGGACCCTCTCATTGAACATTTGGGGACACTGTGTGGAGAAGGAAATAGCCCAAGGTCGCCCAGGGATTTATTGGCAGAAACAGGGCTCCAACCAGGGTCTCCTGAGTGCCTGAGCCTTGGTTTCCAGAGTATTTCAGTGACTGGGCTGTGGGGCAAAGGCGGGAAGGAACCCACAGTGTCATACTTTTGCCAGCTACCAAATCCTGGCACCTCCAGTGAGTCTCAGCTCTTTTCCCACCAGGGAATTTTACCCATCTACCACCTTGAAGAATTACGGTAAGGGAGAGAAACTCACCCAGACCAGGCCATGAGCCAGTGACCCAGTAGAACCAGGATCTGGGCTTCCAAACTCTCTGTCAGTTGCTATTGTACTGGGGACTCTGGCCAGGAGAAAGGCCCTCCCTTGGCCTTTCAGACTGGCCAGGGCTTGTCATTAAACTCTGCAGGCTCTTGAAAAGGCTGAGTGCCTCTCCATCAGCTCTCTCCCCAACTCTGTCCACAAGAGATTCCCATCCCATCACTCTGACTCTGTTCTGCATCCTAGGAGTGGGAGTTTATTAAAGGCCTGCACCTATACAGATCATCTCATGGCTCTGAGAGTGTCTGAAATCTGTAGACACCAGGCAGTTCCCTTAAATGCCTTTGTCCTTTCATCAGTTTCCACACCACCACCATGTAACCTGTGTGTACAGACTGTTCAAAAGTGCTCTCTCTGTGCTCTGTGGGCCCTTCCATCAAACCCCACTTGATTTTAATAGCACCGGTGCCCTTGTGTTATTCCAGACATCAGACCGTCTGAGCTGCAGGATCGGCATGCACTTTCTCTATGAATTGTTACCAAAAGATGAGAGGAGAGGGACTGTGACTTGGGTACCACTGACGGTTCGTGTTAGTAATGAGACCCCAGCCGCGTACTCATTAAACACTGTGGCTTTTAAACAAGCTTGACATTGGAGCATCCTTGCTGGCTGGCTTCCAGCCCATTTGCAAGTTGCGAGCTGTTGAGTCTTGCTTTGCGATAGACTTCTGTGGCCTCCTGGACTGGAGTTTTCAATTTCCCAGTCTTGGCGGTAGGTCAGGTAGAGCTCAGCATTGCCAGGAGCATTGCTCAGGAGGGAAAAGGGAGAGCCCTCTGGAGGAGGAGGGACCCAATATCTCTACTGCCCTTGACATGTATCGTTAACTATTAATCGAGAATCGTGCATTTTTGTGGATTTGTCACAATTGCCTTCTACATACAACTGGCTTCCTCAGTGCTGTGCTTATTATCCATATGTGCTTGGAGGCAACTCCTTGAATGCCAGTCATGGATTTCCAATTTGCATAATCAAGGACGGCTGTCAATAACCCAGAAATGCTTTAGAGTCGATGCATTAGCATTTGCCTCCAGATCATTGTATGCTCTGACTTGACAAGTCCATTTCTATCATAAACAAACTTAACCTTTTGCAGGGAAACTGGTTGCATCTCTGCAACGGTCATTTATCTCACATGATACCTCAAGTTAGGTGCTCTCTTGTGCTTAGAGGTTTCTTTTTCTTATATTTAAAAAACAAAATAGATACAGCTTCCAAAGCTGACAGAAGAAAAAACAGAAATTTTGAGTAGTCCAATATTTATCAAAGAAACTGAATATTAGTTAAAAATCATCCCGCAAAGAACCCCCAGGCCCAGATTGATTCATTTGTGAATCCTTCCAAACATTTAAGGAAGAAATAACATTGACCTTACTTAAGTTCTTGCAGAGAGTAGAGAAAGTGGGAACACTTCTCTTTTTGATGAGGTCACTATAGCCTTGACTCCCAAACCTAACAAGGATATTACAAGAAAGGAACATTATAGACCAATTTCTCTCATGAACATAGCTTCACAAATCCTTAGCAAAATTAAGCCAATCAAGTCATATATATATATATCTATACATGTAATATTTATTGATATATATTTGTATAGGCATCATATATAAATATATACATATATAGACATATCACTGTTCAAATTCCATTCATATATATGCCCATTCATGTATATATATATGAATATATATATATATATATATATATATATATATATTTGTATGTGTGTGTTTAGAAAGAGAGGGAGAAAAAGCACTTCACATCCATATTTCCTCTGGTGTTTTCAGGAATCATCTCCTTGTACTTCAATTCTTGACCCAGTATCTGCTTTGGGGGAAACACAACCTAATTCAACAACTGTCTGGGGTTTATTTCAGGCATGCAGAGGTGGTTTAATATTACAAAATCAATTAATGTGATTAATCATATCAACAGAGAAAAAGGAGAAAATTATATAATTATTTAAAGATGCAGAAAAGCATTTGACAACATTCAACACCCACCCATGAGAAAACAAACAAGCAAGAATCTCTTAGCACACTAGGAACAGAAGGTAACTTTCTGCGCCAATAAAGGAAAGCTACAAAAAGCTATAGCGACCATCATAATCAACAGGAAGATATTAGAATCTTTCCCCGTAGACTGGGAATGAGAACACCATCACCACTTCTGTTCCACATTGCACCAGAGAGCCAACCTAGTTTAATAGAAAATGAATAAAGCCATTATTTACAAACCACATGATTGGGTACCTAATAAATCCAATAGAATCCAATAGAATATACGAACTATAAGGATTCACAAAGTCGCAGGATACAAAGTCGGTATATAAGAGCCAACTACATTTTTATGTATCAACAGCAAATAAATAGAAAATAAAGCTAGAAAATATACCATTCACAATAGGAAAAAGTTAAATACCTAGAAATAAATGAAAGATGTGTAAAACTTCTACACTGAAGACAAGAAAGCATTGAGAGAAATTAAGAAGATTTAAGTAAAAAGAAGGATGTGCCATTATTTATGGGTGGGAAGGCCAAATACCGTAAATATATACATCTTCCTCACATTAATCCATAGATTCGCCACAATCCCAAGAAAAATCCAAGCAGGCTTTAAAAACCTTTTTTTTTACTCTATTAGATACCTTGATATCAAGAATGCTACAATAAATAAGACAGTGTGATATTGATGCAAGGACAGTGAAAGTGAATTTGACAATGTAACAGTGTAAAAAGTCCAGAAACAAAGCCACACATATATCATTACCTGATTTATGAAAAAGATTACCTCTGCAATAGATTACTATGGATAAATTGAATATCATATGGAAAAAAATACACTGAGACTCCCACCTCATGTCATAGGTTAAGTTTAAAAGGTAAAATATATATACATATAATATAAAATATAATACATATATATATTAAGGGGAACATAGGAGAACATCTTCATGGCTTTAGAGTAGGCAAAGATAGCTTAAATGAGGTACTAAATGCACTAAACATATTAAAAATATAATCAGACTAAATTAAAATTAACAAATTTGTTGATCACAAAAACAGTAAGAGTATAAAAAGGCCAACCTCAGAGAGTGGAGAAGATATTTGCAATATGTATCTATTCAGGTCCTTTGCCACATTTTCTTATTGATGTGTCTGTCTTTTTCCTATTGATTTGTAGGAATTCTTGTATCTTATATACTCTGGATAGTTCTTTGAGATATATGTCCAGAATATCAATCCAAAGAACTATGTTGAATACATGAAGAATTCTTACCAATCAATCAACAAGGAAAAGACAATAGAAAATTTGGCAGAAGCCCTGAATAAACATTTCACCAAAGAGGCTGCCCGAATGGCCAAATGTTGTTCAACCTCAGGTGTCATCAGAAAAGTGCAAATGACAACTACCATGCAGCACCACTACTGTAGTGGACTCTGTTGTGTGTTTCCCAGCTTCCTCCTGAACTGAAGCATCCATCTCCCCCCTTGCTGAGAGTGCTCGCTGACAGCCTGCACCTGTATTCCCCCTCCTGCTAATTGCCCTTAGTTGGAAAGAGCCACTTACTCTGAAGCCACCTCCTCTCCCTAGGGGAAAACTGCATCCAATGACTGGTTGAAAGGAGGTGCAAAAGCTCAGTCCCCAGCCCTCATTTGGAACAATTCTGAAGGGTTATTCCAGCTCCAGAGTTCTCCATGTGATTGGCTGAGGTCTTTGGTGTGACTGCATCTCAATCCAACCTCTCTTCCTGCCTAATGCTGTTTCCTCCACTCCCTCAAAGAAATTATTCCTGAGACCACTCCTCAATAAACTTCCTGCACACTAACGTGTATCCTAGAGTCTGCTTCCCAAGGAACCCAACCTGGGACAACTACACACTCAGCAGAGTGGATAAAATGGAAAAGACAGATAATATGGTGTGTCGATGAGAATGTGGACCAACCAGAACTCTCGTAGACAGGTGTAGGCCCATCAAGCTGTGCATATACTGCTGGTGGGAGTGTAAATTGTGTAGCCACCTTGAAGAATCACAGTCTGGCAGTGTCTACTACAGCAAAACACACATACATGGCCCAACTATTCCATTACTAAGTATTCTAACCGACAGAAATGCATGTCTACCTTCACCAGCAGACGTGAGCATAAATGGCATAACAGCATTGTTCATATTGTCCAAACCAGAAACAACCCAAATGTTCATCAAAAGTGAATGGGTAAATAAATCATGGCATATATACATACAAATCTTACAAACAAAATGTTGAGTAAAAGAGAAAAACTAGACATGAAAAGAGCAAGTTCTGTATGATTCCATTTAAGTAAAGTACATAAAAAAACAAACATCGGTAGAACTCCGGACCCTGGTTACCATTGGCTGGGGGATTAGTGACCATCAGGGGCAATATGGTGGTTTGGAGGGGTGCTTTTCTGTCTCTAATACTTCAACAACACAATCTTGAAAAACCGAAAGGACACACGTACACACACACACATCCAGAAACTAGCGAACATTCAGGCTCCCTGATCTCTGTACCCTAACTCCTGAGGCTTGGGCTGGGGCTTTGGCAGCGGGGCGGCCTGGCTGGTTGGGGGTTGGGAGAGACACTGGAACCAAACCAGAGGTTTCATACTCACCTGCCTTGGCCTATTGATGGGCAATGCGGGGGCAGGCATGGTTTTGTCATTACTGTGTGGGTGGCAGCTTGGGAGGAGTGACAATTCTCCCTGATGAGTCAATGGAGACGCTGTACAAGCAGGGCACTTGGTGTTGATGAAAATAAAAAGCTTTCTTTTCTGTCTTTTGCAAAGGTTCAGCAGGTACACTCTTTGATAAATGGTCACAGTAATGAAATTTACACTCTTTAATCACAAGGGCTATAACTTAATTAAAAACACATCGAGGATTGATTTGGGTTGGAGAGCTCTCCTGGTTCCTGGGCTTTATTAAATTTTGTGCTTCTTTGCTCAGCCTCGTCAGACAGGCTGAAGTGTGGAAGTCAGTGGGCGAGGAGCCGACGCCGTCCTGATGGGATGAACCCAGTTTAGGGCCCTGGTCTGGGCAGACCAAGGTGAAGGGAGATGGGGCCAGGGTACCCAGTAAAGGTGGCCCAAGCCTGCAGCTTCTCACTGCCTTTGCCTGCAGCGTTTTCCGGGCAGCCAATAAGAAGTCAGAGTCTTCAGGATTCTGATTCAGAGGCGGGGCTCTCTTTGAGCCCACTGACTGGGGTCCCTCAAGAGAGATCTGATGTTGGAGAAGCCGATTTAATGCTCAAAGCCAACTTGTGAGATAGGAACTGTCACTGTTCCCATTTTCTACATGTGGAAACCTCAGAAGAAAGAGGGGTGATGACTTGCCCAGATGGCTGTGGAATGCAAGTGCCGGGGCAGGCACCATCCATATGGCCCTCCCAAACACACCCCCTCCACACACACACACACACACACACACACACACCTGTGCAAATATACCCAGACATAGAAACATACCCATCCAACTGTATCCACCTGCACCCCCAAACACACACACACTCCGATGTAGCTACACACACCTAAACACATACACATGCATACATATACACTTGTGCAGATAACCTGTTATAGACACACACTCATAGACATCCATGATATACATGCCCACCCACACACCCATATACGTCTATATGCACATATCTATACACACATGAATATGCACAAGCACTTCTACACACATACACACCCATTGTATGCACCATGTATACATATACATCCAGCTCAGACATGAACACACACACATACATAAAGCAAGACATGCGTACATGCACACATACACACCTGTCAATGCGCTCAAAGATAAACATATACACACGCATACACCCACACATATACATGTACATGAACGCACAGCAAATATATGCATGTGTGGAGGGTTATGTACATATCCAAACGTTGGATACACATAGCTACACTCACACCCCGGACACGCAACGATAGTGAACACTACATACACATGAGCGTTTACAAACTCACTCCCATGGGCCATCGGTCAATGCCAAGCACAGCGATCACTTTCTAGAATTTGGGGCCCACGTACCAAAGAGTACAAAGAGTAGCCCCTTGCTCGCAGCAACTAGAGAAAGCCCGCAGGCTGCAACGAAGACCCAACGCAGCCAATAAATAAAATAAATAAATAAATAAATAAATTTAAGTAGCGTGCTCTATGCTCCCCACCCACCTCAGCCCCGGAGACCCTGGTGGTACCCTGGCAGGGCCTCCCCTCCTCCCTGAGAATGTCGTGGCTCAGCAGCCCCTGGCTACCCAGGCCCCCCCACACCAGCAAACCTCCGCTTTCTTGGAAGAACCCAGGCCACCGTTGCAGGGGCCCCTGGGAGCCCACCTAGATCAACAACACCAGAGAGGATGACAGGGCTGCAGCCAGAGAGTACACTGCCGGCCTTCCTGCTCAGTGCCACCCACATGTTGGAAGTCAGTGAGGGACGTGGAGGACGCCTCTGGTGGTGCACAGAGAATGGCGTGCAGTTTGGTGATGGGGTGGCCAGTGTGGAAGCCGGCACAGCCATCCAGGCAGGGATGGGGGCTGAGGCCAGAGTCGGGGGCAGGAGGGAGGCGAGGTGGGAACCATGGCTGAAGGAGCATCTGGCCACACTTGGTCATGGGTTGGGGGGTGGTGAGGGAGAGGGAGGGAGGAAGGAAGGACTTGGTTGCTTTTATGTCCTCCAGATTCCTGGGGAGGCTGATGGCTGTTGAGAGGGGCAGGGCCACAGCCAGGCAGGCCCGGCTGGAGTAGGAGGGGGCAGGGGCTGGGGCTTTATCTGGGGGCTGTGAGGAGCCACTGAAGGGCTGGCAGCTGAGGAAGGACTTGGCTGCTTTCATGAGCATCAGAAGGTTACCAGGAGGGACCACTTGGACGATATAGAAAGGCAGGCAGAGCCCTCAGGAACAATGTCGCCAGCTTGAGGGCAGGGTCGTGCCATCAGACCAGAGCCAGCAGGGCAGGGACCTGCCCAGCACCTCAAGGTAACTCACCAGGAAAGCACAGGCAAGGTGGCCCTGCCAGGCTCCACCTGGAGGCCAGAAGCCCTAAATCAAAGTGTCGTTAGGGTTGGTTCCTTGTGAGGGCTCTGAGGGACTCTCTGTTCCAGGCCTCTCTCCTACCTTTGGCATCCTCTGCTGTCCCCTGGAATGTAGATGGTGTTGTCCCCATGTCTGCAAATAGTCTTTCCTCCATGTCTATCTGTCTCTCTGTCCAAATGTCCCTCTTTTGTGAGGACACCAGGCATACTAGACAAGGGCCCCCATAAATATCCCCTGTTAACTTGCTACCTCTGTAAAGACCTTATTTCGGGGAAGTCACATTCCCAGGTTCTGGAGATTAGGACTTCGGCATCTTTCGGGTGGACACGGTTCAAACCCTAATGCTCATCTAGACTCAGCTGTGAACAGGAGCTCCTGGGGCCCCTCCTGGGGCAGGGCTGCTGGATCCAGACTGGGCCTGGGAAAGCGAGAAGCCCGGGTTCAGGGACCAGCGTGCCTGGGACCTGAGACAGACCTCAACCTGAGGCCTGGGCCCCAGGGCTGGGCAGGCCTCCCATAGGAGACAGCGGCCAAGGAGCAGAGGCTGCGGACGGCCTGGGGGGAAGCCCGCATGAGCCGGCTCCATGAGGAGGGGGCCCTAGCCAGGGCTGAGCAGTGGCGGCAGGGGGTGCGAGGAGCAGGAGTGAGGAAGCATGTCGGACATCCCAGCTCTGGGGCCTGGGTAACACCGCCTCCCGGGGTCTTTCCAGAAGGGGATCAGGGCTGCATCCGAGGGAGGCCCGGGCTGTAAGGGAACAGAGGAGAGGCGCGCTGCACGGCGGGCCTGTGGGAGTGTGCCTGTGCATCTGTGTGTATGTGGGGGGGGTGTGTGTGTGTGTGGTGTGTGTGGTATGTGTGTGTGGTGTGTGTGGTGTGTATGTGTGAGTGTGTGTGTGTTATGTGTGTGTGGTGTGTGGTGTGTGTGTGTGTGTGTGGTGTGTGGCGTGGTGTGTGTGGTGTGTGTGTGGTGTATGGGGTGTGTGTGTGTGGTATGTGTGTGTAGTATGTGTGTGTGGTGTGTGGTGTGTGTGTATTGTGTGGTGTGTGTGTGGTATTTGTGTGTGGTGCATGGTGTGTGTGTGTGGTGTGTGTGGTGTGTGTGTAGTGTGTGGTGTGTGTGTGTGGTGTGTGTCGTGGTGTGTGTGGTGTGTGGTGTGTGTGTGGTGAGTGGCGTGTGGTGTGTGTGGTGTGTGGCGTGTGGTGTGTGTGGTGTGTGGTGTGTGTGGTGTGTGGTGTGTGTGTGGTGTGTGTGTGTGATGTGTGGTGTGTGTCGTGGTGTGTGTGATGTGTGTGTGGTGAGTGGTATGTGGTGTGTGTGTGGTGCGTGGTGTGTGTGTGTGTGGTGTGTGTGGTGTGTGTGTGTGTGTGTGTGTGGTGTGTGAGTGTGTGTGGTGTGTGTGTGTGTGAGTGTGTGTGGTGTGTGTATGTGTGTTTGTGTGGTGTGTGTGTGTGGTGTGTGGTGTGCGTGTGTGTGTGGTGTGTGGTGTGTGTGTGTGATGTGTGGTGTGTGTCGTGGTGTGTGTGGTGTGTGGTGTGTGTGTGGTGAGTGGTATTTGGTGTGTGTGTGGTGTGTGTGTGTGGTGTGTGTGTAGTGTGTGGTGAGTGTGTGTGAGTGTGTGTGACTGTGTCAGTGTGTGGTGTGGTGTGTGTATGTGTGGTGTGGTGTGGTGTGTGTGTGTAATGTGTGTGTGGTGTGTGGTGTGTGTGTGTGGTGTGTTTGGTGTGTGTGCATGTGTGTGGTGTGTGTGTGGTATATATTTGTGGTGTGTGTGTGTGGTGTGTGTGTATGGTGTGTGGTGTGTGTGGTCTGTGGTGTTTGTGTGGTGTGTGGTGTGTGTGTGGTGCGTGGTGTGTGTGTGGTGTGTGTGTATGGTGTGTGGTGTGTGTGGTGTGTGGTGTGTGTGTGGTGTGTGGTGTGTGTGTGGTGTGGTGTGTGGTGTGTGTGTGGTGTGTGTGTGGTGTGTGTGGTGTGTGTGTAGTGTGTGGTGTGTGTGTGTGAGAATGTGTGACCGTGTGTGTGTGAGTGTGTGTGACCATGTCTGTGTGTGGTGTGTGGTGTGTGTGTGTGGTGTGTGTGTATGGTGTGTGGTGTGTGTGGTGTGTGGTGTTTGTGTGGTGTGTGGTGTGTGTGTGGTGCGTGGTGTGTGTGTGGTGTGTGTGTATGGTGTGTGGTGTTTGTGTGGTGTGTGGTGTGTGTGTGGTGCGTGGTGTGTGTGTGGTGTGTGTGTATGGTGTGTGGTGTGTGTGGTGTGTGGTGTGTGTGTGGTGTGTGGTGTGGTGTGTGGTGTGTGTGTGGTGTGTGTGTGGTGTGTGTGGTGTGTGTGTAGTGTGTGGTGTGTGTGTGTGAGAGTGTGTGACCGTGTGTGTGTGAGTGTGTGTGACCGTGTCTGTGTGTGGTGTGTGTGTGTGGTGTGATGTGGTGTGTGTGTGTAGTGTGTGTGTCTGCATGTGTGTGTAGTGTGTGTGTGTGTGTGTGTGAGAGGAAGGGGCATGGGGCATCCCTGGGTGCCTGGGTCTGCACATACACCCCCAGGCGTGT
The DNA here is from genome assembly GCF_030028045.1 of Hippopotamus amphibius kiboko. NCBI lineage: Eukaryota > Metazoa > Chordata > Mammalia > Artiodactyla > Hippopotamidae > Hippopotamus > Hippopotamus amphibius. Next base: position 6,138,695 of record NC_080203.1, on the reverse strand, counting down.
GGGGTGGCGGGGCGGTGGGGGCACAGGTGGTCAGGGAACATCCCTCAGCCGAGCTGCTACCCGAGCTACAGCTAAGCTTGGTTTTAAACCCCTCAGAAAATACCAGGTAGCCTTCTGTGTCACCCCTCAGCCACCCTAATCCCTGCACACCTGTCCCAGGCCCCTGCTCACGTCCCCCAGATGCACCTGCCCTGCGGGGTCCACTGACCGCCCATGGGCGTGGGTGCTAAGCCTTCACAGGCCACATTTCAGTCGGGCACATGCTAGAAGCTTATTTGTTGTTTGTCTTCCCACAATGCAGAAAGAGTCTGGCTGTTTAACCGTACTTTCTCCTTGGGAAAAGAGGTTACCTGAGTCTATCCATTTAAATGTTAATCTCATCCAAAATTACCCTCACAGAAACACTCAGAATAATGTTTGACCAAACGTGTGGGCACTCAATGAATTAACAAATAGATTTTTAAAAATGTGTTAATTAATTGATAAATATTTTAAAATTGTCTCAGTTTTAATTCTGACACATTAAATATGACCTTTGCTTCTTCCCCATCAATCTCACCCCTAGAGACATAGCCTGACTCTCTGTGAGCAGACAGCTCTGTCCTAACACTTCTGATGGCAGGATAGGAAGAGGAATGTGAAGTGTGGGGGGAAAAAGCATGGACCCCTAAAAGACACTCCCAAGGCACCCCTGCCCAAGGGAACTCTAGTCACTAGTGGACCATGATCGTTTCTACCAACCTCTTCAACTCTCTCTCTCTCTCAATGCATATATATGTATCACATTATATATTCAGTATATAGTACACACACACACACACACACACAGATACATACTAATACACACACAGACAGAACCCAGAATCACACGAAGCATTTCAATCAAGTATATCACAGTTTGAAGGCTGAGAAGCTGCTTTAAATGGAGAAAGCAATGTGATTATTTGCAATGGTGCAGTGGGGGTCACAAGTTTGTTAGCAAACTGGTAAATAATTGCACCGAATGCAACGTGGACAAAAAAGCAAGCATCCAAGATGGCTGCCTCTTATGAAGTTGCCTGAAAAATGGCAGAAGGTAGTGGAACAAAACGGTGAATACGTTGTTCAATAAAGTTCTTGGTGAAAATGAAAACCGTGTCTTTTATTTTCACTTAAAAACCAAAGGCAGTTTTTGGCCAACCCAATAAAAGTAAACACCACCAAATGAAAAAAAAAATGGCTGCCTCCCTCTGGCCTTCTGAGCGCCTCAAGGGGCTTTCCAATGTCACTGGACAAAGGGACAGGCCACCGAGGTGTAAAGACTTTGGAGACAGGAATTGACAATGGAGCCCACCCTTTACGAGGTTGACACAGGCAGATGGTACCTGGGCGTTCATTTACTTGGAAGACAGAAGAGCTCCTGTAAATATAGGAAGATTTGCTTCTGTGGGCTTCGTGCTTACTTTTCCAACATGGCCATTTCCTTTACAGACAATACAAACCCCTCACAGCTACATGGAGCTCAGCGGTTGGCAAAGTGCTCTCCCGACAGCCATGGGACTTGATGGTCCAGCTGTTACATCCCCATCTGTGGATGGGGAAAGAGGCAGAGCCAGGGCCCAGGACAGGAGGAGGCCTCTGAGAAGACACTTACCCTCAGCCTGCCCCTCTTAGTCCCTATGGCACTCGCGTCCGCACTGCTAACATTTACAGGACTTTTTACCGAGGGGTAGAGCCCATCGTCCTTCCTTTTTCAGGGACAGGGGTGAGCAGAGGAGAAAGGCCTGGGGTCTGTCCCTCGGACTCTCACTGGGCTGACAGGCATGCGGCCTGATCTTCACCTCACGGAGACAGCCAGCCCCTACTGCTGGAGGACTGGGGGTGCCCTGTGGCCCACTCCGGCAGTCCTCCATCTCTGGCCATTTCTCACCTGGACCCCAGGCTGAACCCAGGTAACCTCTTTTCCCAAGGAGAAAGTACGGTTGAACAGCCAGACTCTTTCTGGATTGTGAGAAGACAGACAACAAATAAGCTTCTAGCATGTGCCCGACTGAAATGTGGCCTGTGAAGCCTTAGCACCCGCCCCCGTGGGCGGTCAGTGGACCCCGCAGGGCAGGTGCATCTGGGGGACGAGAGCAGGGGCCTGGGACAGGTGTGCAGGGATTAGGGTGGCTGAGGGGTGACGCAGGAGGCTACCTGGTATGTTATATTGATATATTTGATATTGGCAGACTGAGTAAAGCAGATTGCTCTGTCCAACGTGGGCAGGCCTCATCCACTCAGTTGAAGGCCTGAGGAGAACAAAAGGCTGAGCCTCTCACAAGTAAGAGAATTCCTCCTGCCCAATGCCTTCCCACTGGGACAGAGGCATTTCCTACCTTCAAACTTGAACTGAAGCATTGGTAACTACTAGTGACCATATAGAGGGATATGACCACCAACCGACAAGGGTGGAGGGGCGAGAAAGGAACAATAAAAACAATTCATCTAAAAGGTCCCAAGAAAGAGCAAGAGGGCTTGTAAGATTTCTTTATATATTTTAGATTTGAATCCCTTATCGACAAAGGATTTGCAAATATTTTTTCCCAGTTTGTGACCTGTGTTTCTCTTAGCAGTGTCTTTGGAAAAGTAGAACTTTTAATTTTGAGCCTGCTGGCCCTTGGACTAGAACCACACCGTCATCTGTCCTAGTTCTCAAGCCTTCAGACTCAGGCTGGAACTACACCTGGGTTTCGGGCTTGCCAACTCCTGCGTAGACTTTGGGATTTATCGGCCTCCATAATCATAAGATTCAGTGAGCCCGTTCGTTATACTCTCCCCGCCGCCCCCATATGTCTATCTCCTATTCATTCTGTTTCTCTGGAGAACTCTGACTAATACACAATTACATGTCAACACAAATAACTCTTGTCTTATGAAAAAGAACTGTATTCTTCTAAACAAAAAAAGTAATGAGTGCTATTACTTTACATTCTCTCCAAACTCTTTAAAGTCTGGCTCTTGTGTATTGGTTTGATATGATTTCAAATCCACTTGTTTATGACTTAAATGAAGTTTTTTTTAATTGAAGTACAGCTGACCTGCAATATTATGTTAGTTTCAGGTGTACAGTGTAGTGATTCAGTATTTTTGCAGATTATACTCCATTATGGGTTATTACAAGATAATGGGTATGATTTCCTGCGCTATACAGTACATCCTTGTTGCTCAGTTGGTTTATATAGAGTAGCTTGTATCTGTTAATCCTGTACCCCCAATTTTCTCTCCCCCTTCCTTCTCCCCTCTGGTAACAAGTCTGTTTTCTATGTCTGTGAGTCTCTTTCTGTTTTGCGCATATATTCATGTGCATTATTTTTTTAGATGCCAAATATAAGTGAGATCGTGTCTTTCTCTGTCTGCCTTACTTCACTCAGTATAATACCCCCCAAGTCCATCCGTGTTGCTGCAAATGGCAAAATTTCATACACCCCATCTTAATCCAATCGTCTGTTTATGGGAACTTGAGTTGCTTCCATGTCTTGGCTAGTGTATGGCCAACAGGCACATGAAAAAATGCTCAACATTGATACTTTTTAGAGAGATGCATATCAAAACTACAATGAGGTATCACCTCACACCTGTCAGAATGGCCATCATTAAAAAGTCTACAAATAACAAATATTAGTGAGGAGAAAAGGGAAAGCTTGTACACTGTTGGTGGGAGTGTAAGTTGGTGCAGCCACTATGGAAAAGCATATGGAGGTTCCTCAAAAAACTAAAAATAGAACTACCATGTGATCCTGCAATTCCACTCCTGGGTGTATACCCAAAAAATACACAAGTTCTAATTTGAAAAGATACATGCACCCCAATGTTCATATCAGCACTATATACAATAGCTAAGGCATGGAAGCAACCTAAGAGAAGTTGTTTTAATTCACTTGTTTATAACAAAAAGCCCCCCAAAAAAGTTGTTTTTAGAGGTAGAGTTGTGATATCAGAAGGAAGTAAGCTGGGTCAGGATGTCATCATGTCATCTGTCGCTATTGATAAGCACTCAGGAGCCCAGCTGCTGAGGGACCCTGCTGGGAGCTCGTCCATAAGAACAGACGCACCTGCATCTATGGCCAGGGGGCATGTAGACTATAAATACGGGAGTTTGTGAGGACAAGCCAGAGTTTCGGTCTGGGCAATGCTACCCTTTGCTAATCTAGCTCTACGAAGACCTTGGGACATTAGCTCCTGCTCTGATAAAGGCGACTCCTTTCCCAAAGTGGTTACAAACCAAGCAGCGCCCCTGGAAAGAAAACAGCCTGCTGGTCAACACCATGCCATTGTTCCCTAGCAACGTGCTCTAGCAACGAGGGACTTTTATTTTTGCGCTGGCAGCTGGGTGTCAGCTGTGTTGGCAAAGCCATCTCTCCCAAGAAAGCAAAACTCTTAGAAAAGGTACACCTCAACTGAATTTCAGCTTTATTCCTTTCACCTCCCCTTGCCTGGAACAATGATGTGATTAATCTATCATTGGATTGGAGTATGTTATTCTTTTTTGGCGTATGTTATTGACTTGTGAAATTACAATTCCCGCAGTGAATCTGTGTTAAATAAACTATTGGCAAAGACAATCTCAGCCCCTGGGCATAATGTGCTGTCCCCCAAAAAAAACACTGGCTTGATAATAGAAAGCTGGATTCTCCTATCTGTTCCTGCATTCAATCTGTTGTGATCCCACATATCATGTAGCCTCTGGAAATTATTTATTTATTGGCTGTGTTGGATCTTAGCTGCTGCGCGTGGGCTTTTCTCTAGTTGTGGCCAGTGGGGGCTACTCTTCGTTGCGGTGCACGGGCTTCTCATTGCGGTGGCTTCTCTGGTTGGGGAGCACGGGCTCTAGGCACACGGGCTCAATAGTTGTGGCTCTCGGGCTTTAGAGCGCAGGCTCAGTAGTTGTGGTGCACAGGCTTAGTTGCTCCGAAGCATGTGGGATCTTCCCAGACCAAGGCTCGAACTCGTGTCCCCTGCATTGGCAGGCGGATTCTTTTTTTTTTAAGTATTTGTACTCAATAGCTTTTACTTTTTTTCTTTTTTAAGAACTTTTTTCTTTAAGAACTTTTATTGACATACAACTGGCATACAATAAACTGCATATATCCAAAGTGTACAATTTGATTTTTTTTTCTTATTAGTAATGTATATATGGCAATCCCAATCTCCCAATTCATCCCCCCCCCCACTTTCCCTGCTTGGTATCCATATGTTTGTTCTCTAATCTGTGTCTCTACTTCTAGGCAGGCAGATTCTTAACAACTGCACCTTCAGAGAAGTCCCCCCAGACTACATTTTGAAAACCATTGCCCTAGAGATTATTACACTCACCCTTGACTTATGAAAGTCTAATGTTCATTTGTACCTTTACTCTCTTCCCAGACAACTCAAGGACCTTAAAATGCTTTAATTCTACTTCTCCTCTTCCAATTCCTATGCTATCGTACTAGCGTACTTTAATTCTGTGTATATTCTAAAGCTTCCATAAGATATCATTCTTGTTGTTTGATACAGCCTGTGTTTATTTACATTTGCCCATAAATTTACCCTTTTACCCAGCTTTTCAAGTTGTTCTCATTGAGAAGAATGATCCAAATTACCTAGTCCACCGTTACCAGGAATAGATACCAATAAAGCTTTAAGGATGCCGTGTCTTCCACCTGGAATGATGTTTCCTCCATGGACTATGTGGCAGAGTCAGAGCCTTCCAAGTCCTTTTATTTATTCCACATTCAGAAGAGATCTATTCAATGCCCACTGTGCTCCAGACATTGTTTTCGAACCTTCTGCATTGTGGCCAGTACAGCTGAGGAACCCAATTCTTAGTTTCGTTTAATTTCAATGAATTTAGATCCAGTAGCTACTGGGTTGGACAGCACAGTTTTAGATACCAGAGAGTGAAAAAGATCAAAACTGGCAAAGATGCCTGTTGTCCTAGGGCTTATATTCTAGTGGAGAAAGACCACCATGAAGAAGTCCTAGTCTAAGATTGCACCCCCGGACACCGGCCTGAACAGCAGCAGGTCAGGAGATGCAGCTTGAATTGTAGGGGTTAAATGGGTGCAGCCTCCCAGAGGAGGTGTGATGGGGAGGACCTGAATTACCCACCCAGGGGTATTGGGTAGACCGGTGGGAAGAGTACAGGCTTTTGAAGTTAAACTGTCTGCGCTGGAATCCCATCAATGGCCGCTTACTAGCTCTGTGCCTTTGGGCAAGTTGCTCAACCTCTGTGAGCTTCAGAAATGCCATTTGGGAAGAGGAGTTGATGAAGCCCGCCTCTCGGAGCGGGTGTGAGACCTGAAGGCAGTACCATCCCCGCCCCCCAACCAAGACCGTTCTGTTACTGATGGCCCCTGGACTGGCCAGGCCACTGATCCCCCAAGGCCCTAAACCTGCAGGCCATTAACACCCCTGGGAAACCCACATTAGCTGCTTCAGAGTCACAAGACTAAGTCAAAGAGGAGATGGGGCTACTCCAGGACAAAGAGAGCAAATGACAATGAGAGGAATGTGGCTTTTTTCTGGCCTGAACTCTTGCCCTGGGCGCTGGCCCCCTGACCCAGTCTCCCAAAGCCATGTGGAGCCAGCCGGGAGAGAGGCCAGCCCCTCCACGTGTCATCCTCAGTGTGGAGGGGGCGTGGGCTGACCAGACCTTGGGGCGGACACTCCTTTCCTCATGTCTACGAAGTTGAATTTGCAGGGAAAGCAAAGTGTCAGCCTTTCTTGTGGGTGCAGCTTTGGGCCCAGGAAGCTGCCTGTGATCCTAGGGGCGGAGCTCCAGGTTAGTCATCCAGGCTGGGGGAGCCACCCTGCTCCTGCCCGAGGCCTTCCTCTGACTGGGGGCTTGCTGTCCCAAGGGATTCCAGGGGACAGTCAGGCCAAGCCCGGGGGAAGGCAGTGAGCCAGGTGTTCCCTGGCTGCCGGAGGGAGAGCGACTGCTAAGCATGCTGGGAAGGGCATCAGCCAGGCGCTGGCAGAAATAAACACCCCTGCAACAAACTAGGAGAGCTGCCTTCAAAATCTGTGAGTCCCAAGAAGGAGAAGAATAGCTTGCATCTTGTGTGGGGCTATGGCAGTGACCTCCTCCTGCCTCTGGGTCCCCCTGTCTCCCTGTGAAACTCAGAACACCTGGATCCCCCCACCCCCCCGGCCCCCAGTGCCTTCCTCCCTGCCAGTCGCCCCCACCCCCCACTGCCTCACTGGCCCTGCGGTTGGTGCCAATTCATCCCTACCCCCACTTGCCCCTTTGGTAACCATAAATTTTGTTTTCTATGTCTGTGGGTCTATTTCTATTTTGTATATAAGTTCATTTGTATTTTTTTTTTTAGATTCCATGTATGAGTGATATCATATGGTATTTGTCTTTGTCCGAGTTACTTCACTTAGTAAGATAATCTCTAGGTCTGTTCATGTTGCTGCAAATGGCATTATTTCATTCTTTTTATGGCTGAGTAATATTCCAGCGTGTATATATATCTCTCTATATATAGAGAGATATATATACACCACATCTTCTTTATCCATTCATCTGTCGATGGACCTTAAGAGGCTGTTTTTTAAAAAGTGTCTGACACATTGCACTTTCACGAGGCTTCTTCCTTCCAACTGTGGGATGATGAGTGTGTTTGGGCAGGAATTCAGCAAGCCAGGGGCTGCTTCCACTGCCTTGTGTTTCATCACAGAAGGCCAACAGTGTGGACCAATGGGGATTTCTCCGAGCAGGGCAATGCACTTCTTTGCTACCCTTGACTTTAATCAGTAAAGGGAAAACTATTGTAAAGTGATGAAAGTTAATTTACCGATGTGCCTTGATTTCATAATCAGAATCTCCTGCTTCCTTATTTGGGGTTGTTGAAAATAAGGGGTTAACTCTACAGATCAGATGGGTTGGTTTGCAGTTCAGTGGTGCCTGGTGATAATCCAGTGTGTGCTTCCCGCAGCTCTGATTTGCACACATCACCTTTGACGTCTCTACAGTGTGGACACGCAGCTAACCAGTCCAGTAGCCACGACACTGAAGTTCATCATGAACTGATGAGATGCCAAATACTCTTCACGTTTTGAAGGTCAGTGAAATCGCTTATATAAAACACATCTGTTGCCTCTTCTGCTTGTCCCTGAGTTGCTTCATACAGCAAATTAGTGCTCTTTATTGGCCTGGGATAAATGGTGACCACAGGTATCTCGGGGATCCCATCTCATTGCGGACTGAGGCAAAGTAGGGTGGTGGCTCATGGACCTTCCTGAGTTTTAACCCCAAATTGGACCTCAACCAAACCTTCCCTTGGGGTGTCCACAAGTGTCCAGGCAAGGTAAGAAGGCTTGGGGGTGCTCTTGGCTTGGGGGTGCTCTTTGCTTGTGGGATTCCCAGGAAGGTAGGGGCAGAGACAGGGTGGAACCAAAACCAGCCCAAACTGGAGCAGGCGACAGACTGCCAGGGCCCAGTACGCATGCCCAGACACCAGGGCCAACCAGGAGACCCAAAGATGGGCCTTCAACACAACGGGGAAAGCCAAGAGGCGCAGCCCAGCGTCCCTGGGTGCCAGGGGCATTGGGAGTATTGGAAGAAGGAGAGAAATGGCTGCTGCAGAAGGGGTTTAAGGTGAAGAAGTAAAGGGTAGTCAAGAACTAGAGTGTGCTTTATTCTACCTGAGGAATCCATGCTCTCCTTTGGAATGTTTGTCCCCACGGCCCCCTAAGATTTTTCAGGTTCCTTTGGTCAAAGTTGTGGGTCTGATTTGCACGGGGACCTCATGGCTGGAGCCACCCATATTTCTGGGCATCCAAATGGGGGATGAGGGGCCACATGCGTGTGAGTAGTACTTGAATTTTCCAAAGGAAACAAGAATGCCTTTCACATTATGTGTGCCTTGTTCTGAAACCCATTTTCTCCACTTTCGATATAAACTTTGACAGTAAGATTTGTTTGTGCTTTAACATGACTGAGTCTCCGTGAATTCCACCTGTCAAAGTGACTTTCTCATCACAATAGAGTTTGCTGTATTTTTGACACCTGTTCTGTCAAACTGGGGGGCTGTCATATGTAAATTGCTGGAAAAGCCAGTTAATAAAACAATATGATCATTGCTGTCTTTAAGGTGGCATTTGACCTTGTGGGCAGAGGGTTTCTTGGGGGGACTGGAGGCGGGATTCCTCCTACACCCTCTGTGGCCAGCCCCTCACTAGCTCTTGCCTCTTCCACTGCTCCAGCCTCCTTGCTGGTCTCTGTGGGTCCAGACTGGCTCTCAGCGAGCAAGTCGCCTTGAGCCCACATCTGCCTGTGATACCTCCCTGCCTAGAGCGCTTCCATTGCATCCCACCGTTTGGGATAAAGGCTGAACCTGCCACAAAGGGTCCTCCCTGACCCAGTCTGGCCACACCCCCCTGTTTCCCCATATTAATGGCAGCAGAGGTGGGCCTTATAGATGCCTTGGCCACAGCCACTTGCAGGGCTGGCCCACTGAGCACCGTCTGTCACCATGCACCCCACAGGGGCACTGGGACCGGGACCGTTCCTTCCTCCCACCCTCCAGGGAGGGGATCTAAGGCCAGGAGCAAAGCTGCATGGTCGCTCTCAGGTCTTTCAGGATAGCCCCTCTATTTACCATTGCAGTTTTGTTTAGAAGTGTGCGACAGTCCCGAGGCAGTGGGTATTGAAAAAAGAAGCCACGGTATGGAAGTCAGAAGTCCTGGGTTCTAGTCCCCACTCAGCAAGTAACTCCCAGGGAGTCAGGGTGGGGGTGACACGGGTCAGGTTAATTCCCTTCTCTGTGCCTCTGTTTCATCATCTGTGAAATCAGGATTCAGTAACAATACTTACCTACAGGAGTTGTTGCCCTCTTCCCAGACCGATTGGGCTATTCGAATAAGCACTGAGACTCAGGGCTTCTCTTTTACATTCACTTTATATTCAATTTTTGTTCATTCAGCTTCTGTCTGTGCACATAGTCAGACCTTGTTTCATTGCAAATCCTTCTAATTCATCACACACTGCTCTGGACCCTACAGCCTCACGGGCAGGAGAACTGGCTCTGTCTCCTGACCCAGCAACTTCTGGGCTGCTGTGGAAGGTCCTTTCTTCAGGATGTACCTGATGGCCTGCACCATGGGGGGTGGCGGGGGGGTGTGAGGTCTCCTGGGACAGTGCAGGCACGTGCCTTCTGGCACCATTGGCAGGGACTTGTCTAGAAGACACTGAACTGAACTGCTGAGACAGGCCCAGCCTGCTTGGTGGAAACTTCCAAAGCCAGGCTCACGGTGAATTGCTTTCGGGACCATGGACTCTGGACCATTCCCATTCCTGTCTCAAATCTGCTTCCTTGCTGCCCACTTGCTTTCCCCTCCTCAGGGACCCCCCACTGCCTTCTAGTAACTCCCTTGGTCCAGTGGTGGGAAGCCGGGTCAGGTGGAAACTGATGGCTTCATGGGAGAGGGAGGCACAGCATTGGAAAGAGGAAACCAGGGAACCCAGGGAAGCCTTTACTGGTGGAATATATATGATCACACATGCACACATGTGTGCACACACATCCACATGCGTGCTCACACACAAGCATGCACACACTCTCACAGATGTTCATATGTGCACACTGTCTCACACCCATGCACTTTCACGCATGCACCTGTGTACATGTGCACAGAGACCCACACATGCTCACCGCCAGCCTCATCTTTGCATCTCTGGTCCCCACGGGCTGGCAGCGGCCACCCTCCCCGCCTCCAGTCCACCAGCCTCTGCTGCAGCCCTGCGATCTGCAGGCGAGATGGCTGTGCTGGCCTCCTCCGCCTCTTGGCAGGTCCGCTGCAAAAGACGCTGACCTTGGGGTTGACTCCTCTCTGCTTTCTCTTTGGTGATTTATATTGTTCTACTTCTTCCATCAGGTGGAGCCCCACTGGGCCAGCTTAGGGCCTGCTTGGACGGGCCGATATCATCCCACAGCCTCACTGGCCACTTGACCCTGTCCGCTCATCCTTTAGGGCCCACTTGGAGCCTGAGCCCCAGCGGTTGCTGCAGGGAAGCTCCAGGCCACGCCCCATCCTTGTCGCCTGTTGCCCAGGCAAATGGCTGGACGTGGCGGCTGTTTCCCCCTCACTGCAGCCCACCCAGGGAAGCCGAGAGGAACAACTCAGCCATTCCGAACCCATTGTGTCACTCTCAGAAATGTAGTAAACATGCCCGTTTGAATCCCCCGACTCTTGGGCTTTTCCTTTTCATAGTTTGGAAAAACATTTCCGTTTCCAAGCCAAACATTTCTCCCCCAGCCATCTTTGCAAAGCATCTGTGGCGCTGGGTTTGGGGGTTTTGTTTTGATTACTTTGTTCTAGTTTGTTTTCCAACCTCACAGCAGCATCCTCCACTTTTCTGGAGCTTTCGGGGCAATGTCACTGGGGACCTGTGCATCACGAGGAGGACTGAGTTTGAGTTCTGGCTCTGTCATGTGGCGTAAGCTCTTAGGCAAGCCAGTGACCATGGTGACCACCCGCGAGTTGACCAGAGGCCTGGGCCGCACCATCCGGACGCAAGGGGGCTGCAAACTGTAAGTCACAGCCAGGTTTTGGCCGTTGTAATTGTCCACCATAAAGCTCACTGTGTTTGGGGTCTAGCCTGCTGGGATCCATCGGGATGAGCCTGCCTCGTGCAGACAGGGCACATTTGGGGCTGGGGAGGCCATTCGTCCTGGGCTATGGCTGATTTGAGTGGATTGCCCAGGCACCCTGAGTTGGCTCAGATAAACGCCCTGACTTCCCAAACTTAAGGCCATTTTTGCAGGGTGCAGTGAGATGCTGAGTCCGTTCCCATGGGTGCTTAACTGACTCTCGTCCACATACCGTGATCCTCGTGTGGCTTTCATGGTGATCTGGGACGCCCCCCAAAAAGCCCCAGGCCGCCCCAGCAGCCATCTGAGAAGACTGGCTTTGCCCAGGGTGGCTCTGACTCTGGGGGCTGAGTCCCTATCATGAGGTTTTGTTTTATTCTCAGGTTCCTGTGCTAGTTTCCCCTAGTCTTCAGCCCCATCCGCTCAGAGCCGTGTGCCTTGATGGGGACACATCTCTCATTTTTCCTTATTTCTTTTTTGAAAAAAGCAGCAAATGGTTTCAGATGTCTTTTAAAAGAGAATACAGGAGGAGGATTGGGTTTTACTACATTATGTATTTGAGAGGCATTTTGACATTTATTCCAGAAGAATCCTTTGGATGTTTAGTGCCCATCATCTGGCTATCACAGCAAAGCGGCTGCATTGGTTTGCCAGGGCTGCTGTAACAAAGTCTCACAAGCTGGGAGGCTTAGAACAACAGAAATGTGTTGTCTTACAGTTCTGGAGGCCAGAAGTCCAGGATCAAGGTCAGCAGGGTTGGTTCCTTCTATGGACTGTCAGGGTAGGACCAATTCCATGCCTCTCTCCATGCCGTATAGACAGTCATCTTCACATGGTTGTCCCTCTGTATGTGTCTGTGCCCCAAACTCCTCTTCCCATAAGGACACCAGTCGTGTTGCATCAGGCCAACTCTAATGACCTCACTTCAGCTGGGCGACCTCTGTAAAGACATTATCTCCAAGTAAGGTCACATGCTGAGGTACTGAGGGTTAGGACTCTGACAAATCTGTTTGGGGGAAAGAAGAGATACAACGGAGCCTCTGATAGTGGCACTCAGAGCCTGGGCACCCTTCTTCCCCCAGCTCCCTCCCTCCCTCCCCAGAGCTGCTGTGCTGCCTGATGTGAGCGGTCACTCCAGAAAAGAGAAGGACATTACTGCCCTCTAGGCCCAAGAGGAGGCTTGGGAGGTGGCCCTGAGGAAAGTGTAAAGTTCAACAAGGGGCTGATGCGTCTGTCTCTTCTTGGGGACCTGGGAGCGACTCTGAGCAAGGACAAAGGGCAGGAACTCAGTCTGTGGGCAGCGCAAGAGAGGGCCTGGGACCGGAAGAAAGATGGGGGATATTCATTCAAATATGGAAATTGTAGAAAATCAAAATTGAGGACACCACTGGTTTTCCTCACGCTGACTTTCCCAAGGTGAGACTACAAAGCGAGTTGCAATGTGATCCCTTCAGATCAAAATGCTTTGCACACTTGGGAAGGAAAGCTCTGAGCAGCTTGCTGGCCTTCTGTGCTCTATGGCCACAGTGGATGGGTTTGGCTTGAGTGAGAAACCACTGGGCTGAGAGCTGCTCACTGCGGTGTCTGCCTGTTGGCAGGCCTCTTCCCCCTGTTAGCACACTTGTTCTCCAGCCTGTGTGAGGAGAAGTAGTTGGCCAGAGCCTCCAAATGGTCCAGAGAAACCAGAAAACACGCTCTCTGTGACAGGCCCAGGCACAGTTAGCCCTACTTCCTTGGAGAAAATGGCTTCTTTCTGGAACTTGACCTCTTTTAATTTATTAATTAATTAATTAATTTATTTATTTATTTATTTATTTATTCATTTATTGGCTGCAGTGGGTCTTCGTTGCTGCATACGGGCTTTCTCTAATTGCAGCGAGCGGGGGCTACTCTTCATTGCGGTGCACGGGCTTCTCATTGCGGTGGCTTCTCTTGTTGCAGAGCACAGGCTCTAGGCACACAGGCTCCAGTAGTTGTGGCATGTGGGCTCAGTAGTTGTGGCACACGGGCTTAGTTGCTCCACGGCATGTGGGATCTTCCTGGGGCAGGGATCGAACCCGTGTCCCCTCCACTGGCAGGCAGATTCTTAACCACTGTGCTTTAGGAAGTCGTCAGATTTGAGCTCTTTGGAGTTAAGTTTATAGTGTTGCTAGATCCTTCTGCCCATGTGATAGGCCCCAAACCCCAGAGGTAGCAACAGTGAAATGGGTTTTTTGTTTACTGCAAACAAGTTTGAAAAAAAATTGGAAATGGTTCTTCCACACCATTCCATGGTGGTCGAGATGACAGTGCCTTGCTTTTTCCCCTTCACCAATAATAGTGCTGAGGTCTCCTCGTTGGTGAGAATTTGATGTAAATTCAGAAGAGAGCCAGCCTCGGTAATGGCTTAGCTCTCACTTTCTTGTGTCTCGTGTTTTTGGTGCTTCTCCTACTGGGAAGAAGGCTCATGAGGAAGCGCTCCTTGTCCTCGCAGGAGTGGGGCTGGGTTTGCTCTGTCCTGCCCTCTCCTGACCAGTTCTGGCCATTCGGCACGGCATGGGGCACTCAAGGCCCCTCCAACACACCTCTAAACCAGACCAGCAAGTGTAGCCTCGAGGCGGCAAAGGGATGGCTCCGGAAGGCGGATCAACAGGGCATCTTGGGCGCCACCCCAGCTGTGGTGTGTCTTCACATCTGGCTGAGATGGGATGGCCCAACAACATCTTCAGACCTCAAACACCCACGTGGGCACGCTCCAGGGGCGGACCCAGGTCACAGCAGGCTCTGTGGTGGCAAAGGTCCAAGTCCCTGACTGATGTGAACACTGGCTTCAAAATCATCCTCAGCCAGGCAGTTCTGGCTAAAGGCAAGCGTGGGTGGGAAGTGGTACAGATTGCAGCACGAGACTGAGACAGATGTGCTCATTCTCCCGATATCTAGTACCGTTTGCTAGCTAACCTTGACGTTGACCAGAGTCTGGGCTTGGGCACAGCGGTTGGGATCTTCTTGCTGTCCTCAGTTGTGCGGCTGTGGGTTTTCAAATCAGGAGCTCCTTTGGTGACTCGTTTTCAATGCAGGTGCTTCTGTTCTCCAGCAGACTCCGTCATAGGCTGGCCATTTTTCTAAAGAGCAAGCAAGTCACCCTGCCCGGAACTGCACGTGGGCAGTAGGCAATTCCCTAACTCTGCGCCTATTGGAATGGACTCTGGGTAGACACCCACCCAGCTGGAGCCGACACTCTGTTTACAAGGACTAAGCTAATTTGTTGGGGCTTTGCTGCGATTGAACACGTGTGTTTTGCATGAGATTTAATTTAAATTTAAATCTCATTTGTAATGTCTCAGTGGTAAGGCTTTCCCAACTAAGGAGGTAAACGAGGTGTTTCTTACCCCTTGTGAGGAATGGAATTGCTGCTTTGAGTGTTGCTGACTTGGGTAGGTTGTTTGTTTGTTGAAGGTGGCTGTCTCTGGATGGTTCATTTTTTTGTTTGTTTTAATCTATTTGCCTTAGCAGATTGGGGAGAGGTTACTTTTAATTTTACAAATTCTTTTAAAGAACAAATTACTTTGGCCATCAGTCTGTGCCCTGCTTCCACGTGGTTGCCATGACAGCAGCTGGGATTCTTGAAGGGCCATTCAGGTATAGGGGGATCCAGAGACCAAGTGACCCCAAAGAATCCTCCCAGCTCTGATGTTTCTGCACTGTATGAACCAAAGGTCAGTTAGTGGGACAAAATGTTTGCAAATCATATATTTGATAGGGACTTACATCTAGAATATATAAAGAACTCAACAATAAAAAGGCAAATGACCCAATTGAAAATGGGCAAAAGATCTGAATAGATGTCTCTCCAAAGATGATGCGCACGTGGCCAACGAGCACAGGAAAACATGTTCCACACCGTTAGTCATTAGGAAAATGCAAGTGCAAATCAAAATCACAGTGAGACAATACTTCACACCCACTAGGAAGGCTATAATTTTTTTAATATTATTTTATTTTTTAGGGAGGCTATAATTTTTAAAAAAGGAAAATAAGTGGTATGAGGGTGTAGAGAAATGGAAACTTCATCCACTGCCAGTGGGGATGTAAAATGGTGCAGCTATTTTGGAAAACAGTCTGGCAGTTCCTCAAACAGTTAAACATAGAGTTACCATGTGATCCAGCAATTCCACTCCCAGGTGCATACCCCAAATAATTGAAAACCCACAGAACCCAGAGTGGTCGACTATATCTGCAAATTTTTTCTTAGGGTGACAGAGATATTCTGAAATTAGATAATGGTGATGATTGCACAACCTTGAGAATACACTAAACACTTTACAATTTCAAAGGGTGGATTTTATGGTATGTGAAGTATATCACAATTTTTCTTAATGCAATCAACAAAGTAAAAAAAAAATCAGTTAGGGGTCTTCACTGCCTATCAAAGAAACGCATGTTTGGTATTAACTTTGGTGAGATCTGGAATCAGTACCTTTTGGCATCTGTTGTTTTCCAGCTTCTAAAGCTGTCTAACTTCATGGTTAAGAATATATGTTCTGGAGCTAAACAGCCTGTTGTTGGAATTCCAGCATCCCACATTATGGATGTGTGACTTGTGCATGTCACTTAACCTCTCTGAGCCACCATATCCTCTTGTGTAACATCAGGGTAATCCCAGCACCAACCTCCCCAGTATTGTTGTGAGGATTAAATACATATAAAAAACACTCACACACTGGCTTCTGTGTGATTAATACTTAATAAACGGTCGTCTCCAGAAGACCGGGTTCTGGGGAGGGTACCACAGTGGGCATTAAACCGGAGCCCTTCATTTGGGGGGTTCCGGTCCTTTCTCTGTCACTTACTGGCCAAGATCTTGGGCAATCACCTCCCCTCACTGATCCTCAGTTTTTTCATTTGTAAAGATAGATCAAGTCATCCTGCCTTCCTACCTATAATCAGCCTGCCTCTGGAGCCTTTTTAAAGAGGAAAAAGTGTCTGTGTGCTCTCCGAGTTTCTGTTTCGGAGAGGGGGTTTCTGTTTCAGAGAACTCGGGTCCACGTGCCTCAAAACGGCACCTCCTGGGTCAGCATGTGCCCTGTGTTCCAGCTCCGCTCCAGTCCAGTGGAGCCTGGCATGGCCCACGTGCCCAAGGGAGGGCACCCTACCCAAGTGAGGCTGCCACCCCGTGGTGTGGACCAGGGTCCCGGTCCCGACTCTGCCACGGACCATGTGGGGTGGGGCATGGCCTCGGCTTTCCTGTCCGGCCAGAGAGGAGTCTGGGCTGGCGGGCATCTCGGGCCCTTCTGGCTCAGCCTTCAGGAACCCCTCTGCGGCGCCGCCCCCATGCCTCCCACCTCCTCGCCCCGGTTCCCGGCGGCCACAGCCTTGTCGTTTGCTTTGATCCGCCGTCCGTGCTGAGGAGCCCACTCGTGCAGCTCTCATCCAAGCACTCACCATCTCACCCGGCTTCCCAAGCACTGAAACCTCTACACCGCCGTCAAAGAGTGCTTTCTGGCCCGGCTCAAAGTGCTTTCAGAGAGCAGCGGTCCCTGGCTGAGGCGAGTGTGAATGGGGGGCTGACCTAAATGCGACTGGATTTGCGAGTCCCTCCTGTAGCCTACAAGCCGATCCAAGGGGGGCTCTGGCTTTCAAATTGTTTATTGTGGAAATTACATAACATCAAATTTAGCATTTTAACCATCGTCCAGCCATCCGTCCCTGGAACTCTTTTCATCTTGCACAACAAAACTCTGTCCCTCGTGGAACATTAACTCTACTTTCTCCCTCCCTCAGCCCCTGGCAATCACCATTCTACTTTCTACCTCCATGAATTTGACTACTCTAGGGGCCTCCTAGAAGTGAAATCATACAGTATTTGTCTTTTTGTGACTGACTTCTGTCACTTAGCATAATGTCTCAAGGTTCATCCGTGCTGTAGCAGGTGTCAGAATTTCCTTCCTTTCTAAAGGCTGAATAATATTCCACTGTAGGGATGGAGCACATTTTGTTTAGCCATTCATCCACCAATGGACATTTGCACTGTTTCCCAAGTGGGGTTCTTTTATATAAGGGGTCCAACGGTGGGAGGAGAGAGGGGCACATGTCAGCAAGGGAAAGGGCAGGAATTAGGGTGTCCGCTTATCCCAGGGCTCATCCCCCTTCCCTGGCTGAGGAGGAAAGAATGCAGTGGAGCCCCTGGGAGAGAAGGACACTGTGCTAAGAGGTGAGGGGCCCGGCCCCATCTCTCCCCAGCCAGGCAGCAGTGACTGACATGAGCATCCTTCTAGGATCCTTACTGAAAGAGGGCTGCTGTGGTCCTCCCTGTTCTGTAAGTGATTCCACCAACATCCGCCCTTCAATCTTTGATCTGGAAGCTTCCAGGAGAGTGGCCTGCCTGCCCATCAGAGAGCAACTTTGTAGGACAGGAAGGCTTGCATCTGTCTACAAAAGTCTTTAATGCTTAGCCTCTGCCGGGCTGCTGCTGAGGCTAAAAAGATGAAAACAATGGTCCCCAGGGTGGCCCATGTTAAATATGTCACAGCCATGACACAATTTGCAATGGACTTTGAAAGGAGCCCATTGGCCAAATCTGAGCTATCCGCTTATGTCCAAGATCTTGACTATACACATTTGTGGAGTCACAAAACGTCCCCTCCCCTCTTGTGTCCCTGTCCACCTCCAGCGCAAGACCCTGACCCCCGCAGGTCCACATCCACAGTTGATGGGTTTTCAGAAGCATTGGCCGGCGATTCCCAAACTCAAAGAGTATGTATGCCCTCAGGGGGTCTGTCCCCTGTCTTGTGGCCCCTGTCCCCATATTCAAGACAGATAGGGAAGCGATGGCCCAAAGGTCCCAGACTTACAGCCCATGTTTCACAAAGCACGATGATTCCCCCTTGGGTATTTCAGTGGGTCCGGGAAGCCTTTCCATCATGGGCTGTGAGTGGCATGAGCATTTTGCCTGATGGGTCCAAATCCAGACACAAGCTGCTGGTTTCCTGATGAAACTGTGATTAACTTGAACCCCAGGGTTCAAGTTAATCACGCTCGAAAAACAGGGTTCAAGACGCAAATTTGACCAATTGAGGCTGGGCTGGGCCTCTGGGTGAAAAAAGCAAAATGCTGCTCTTCTTCAGAGACCGTGTTTGACGCATGTGCCCATCCCCTGCTCCCATGGCTCGTGGTCCAGATGGCACGGGGCCCTCCAGGGGAGGACGAGAAGGCAGGAATGCGCTAAGCGCCAGAGAGCAGGGAGCCAGGGCTCAGAATGTACTCCATTAGGAGTGGGCCACGGAATTCAGTCACATTCCTGAGATCCTCCTGCAGGCCCAGCGCCATGATGGAGCTGTGGGAGGCAAGGTCACCACGACGAGTTGGGTGAAGATTGGGAAATAGCCCGGGTGGCAGTGGCGGGGGCGGGGTCACTGAGTGAGGGAGGCAGGCACCCAGGGCTGTAACAGGCCAGGGACTCTGAAGAGGGCCCCCCCGCCCCAGCCCAAAGGTGGGGCCAGGAGACCTGGAGATTTGATTCAGGCTTTCCTCAGAGGCCAGCCACGTTTATTTGTCCTGGCCCAGTGCCGGCCCAGGGACAGGGATGGGTGATGTGACTGTGGCCTCACCTTTTCTCTCCCCACCTCTTGCCTAGGACCCTTTCTCTAGCAGCCTGACAGGAGAAGGCATTAGGCAGCAAGCCTACAACGTGGCTTTTGCCCCCTGCCACTGTCCGGGGAGGCTGATGGGGTGAGGGAAGAGGAAACACAATTTCAGTGGCCTCACAAGAGTCTTTTAAGACATTCTTTTAAACTATTGAGAAGTGCTGGGGAGGGAGCTCGTGGTTCAATGGGCCAGGCAGATACGGAGACCCCTAAAAGGAGTAAAAATCACCCTGTTAGGTTAAAATGTAAATACAAGCTTTGCATGAATAAAGCACTCAATGAAATGAATAATTTAGCCTAGCAGAGCGATTTGTTTTGATCCTCAGTGGGAAGACTGTGGCCACTCTTAACAAATGGCCCCCAGTGAGTTCCTCGGAGGCCAGGACATGGCCCGAGTGGTAGACTCAGCCCCTGCCCGAGCTGCTGCATTCCCAATTAACACTTTTCAAAACGAAATTTAGGCTGCTTTTTTTCCCCTTCTTCCTAATGAGGTTTCTTCCTTCCCTGCTGCCTTGCTACAAAGCTTGATGCCGTCTGAGTGTGTTCATATGGTGCTCGAGTGCGTTATCTGACCTTGATTGGTGTTTGGGGAGCCGGTTAAATAGATTACATGGGGGTTACCTTGGCAACTGTCTTCGCTGATTTAGCAATGCGGTTCATTCTTGGACACAGGATTCTCGGCAACTCTGTGATCCCATCGCTGCGTATTAATCATTAACACCAAGTTGGACATCGGCTCTGCCAGGCAGCAGCCAGGAGGAGGATGGGGAAGGGCTTGGAGAGTGTTTTTAGCTACGACTGAGGTGGTCACCCCTGGGGGCTCTAAATATGGTGCCACAGGAACCGTCCTGGGATCTGTCTGCCCCTTTGCCCATGGTCCTCAAGGGGGTTGACAAAGATCACATAGTTTGGTCCATTGCGCTACAGATGGGCTTGTCGTGGAAGTGCTGCCCACGCCCACTTCCTCCCTAAGCTGGCAGGGCAGCTATGCTGGTGGTGACCCGTGGCCAGTTTGCCCCTCCACCGGCCCCACAGGACAGCAAGAAAGCAAACACTGAGGCTCTGTGGTGTGGAGGTTCGGGCCCACTCTGCCACCTCGTTCATGGTGTGACTTTGAGCAAGTCTCCTCGCCTCCCTCCTAGCACTGGTGAGGACACAGAAAGCACCTGGCACCCAACCAGCACCAGTGATGATTATTACCTGGCTCCGGGGCTTGCGGAGTGGGTGCCTAGTCATTGTATGTTGAGATCATTTTAATTATTTAAACTGAAGCCAAAACTCACTCTGGGCCAAAATAATTCTTGTCTATTCGATGGGTGCAGCTGAGGCTCTGAGTGGCTAACTAGTCCAGGTGCCCCAGCAGGTAAGAGACAGAGCCAGGATCAGAACTCAGGATAGGCTGGTCCCCATCTTGGGCTCCAGAGTGGTGTCTGCCTGGGAGCAGACAGGTGGCAGGGCCAGAGGTACCCACTGCTCCCCTGATGTGGATCAGGGAAGTGGCCCCTTCCTGGGCTGGTGGTTTGAGGCCCAGGGCAGAAAGCAACCAGAGAAGTAGCCCACCAGGCTCATAGCCCATCTAAGCCAATAAACATCACATGACAAGGGACCGTGCCACACAGCAAGCTCACTGGCTCTAGGGGACCACCACGTGTCTACTCAGCAGCAACAAGAAAACAAGAAGGTTCTACCTAAAAAACTGAGAAAGCCACACACGCACGAAGCACTTCATGGTTTGCAAAACATGCTTGTGTCCACATTTTCCTTGACCGATCCAACAACCTGGAGCGGGAACAGAGCAGGGAATCTTTCTATTTCATTCCAGAGGAAATCAAGGGCAAGAGAAGTTACCTCCTAGATTGTGGACTTTCCGTACATGCACTCATGTTACCTCCTAGACTGTGGACTTTCTGTACATGCACTCATGTTTCATTACGAAGAGTTGATGACTCAGTACTAGTAGAGCTGAAAACAGGCCTCAAGCAGGAGTTTGTGACTGTCCAAGCTCCCATCCAAGCCCTGGGTTCTCTTCCTTGTTTACCTGCCCCCCAATCCATGTGGAATGGGGAAAGAGCATGGGCTTTCTTTTTATTTATTTATTTATTTATCTGGCCACACTGTGAGTCTTACGGGATCTTAGTTCCACGACTAGGGATTGAACCTGGGCCCCGGCAGTGAAAGCAAAAAGTCCTAACCACTTGACCACCAGGGACTTCCCAAGAGTGTGGGCTTTAGAGCCAAGCAAAGCTGAATTCAAACCCTGACTTCTCTAGGCACTCACTTTATTGTTTCCTCCCTGGGAATCAGTTTCCTGGGATAACAGCTACTTTCATGGGTTGCTGTAAAGACTAGAGATAATATATGCAAATTATGTTATTACCTACATAATGGAATACTCTGGAACTTTTGTTTAAGCAAAAGTAGCATGAGATCTGTGTTTATCCTATGAAGAGGATAGAATGAGTAAGGGGCTGGGGTGGGGTGGGGATTTGGGATAATCCAAGCTAAAATGATGTTGGCTTGGACCGGGGTAGTGGCAGTGGAGATGGAGAGAATTGGGTGTATTCTGGACATTTTAGGTTAGAGAACGGAAAAGATCAGAGGAAGGAGGGATTGAAGTCAACAATGACTTGGCTTTCTGTCTTGAGCCACTGGGTGTCTGGTCACGTGCTGAGATGGGGACGAGGCAGGTTTGAGGAAAGTAAGGGGAGATGGTGCATTCCGTTGGGGCAAGTTGGTGTGAAGACTCTGTAGAGTGTTCAGGGATGATGTCTAGGGAACCATTGGTTCTATAGCTTCTGAGGCTTAGAGCTGGAGATAAAGATGTGGGGGCAGTGAGCAGAGAAATGTAAATTGAAATCATGGAACTGGATGAACCTGCTCAGGGAGATGAGAGCAGCCGGGAGCCCCAGAAGAGTTTCAGGCCAGGGAGTAACATGATTATATGTGCCACTTAGAAATGTCATGTCATGAGACGTGGAGGGAGAGAGACCAGAGGCAGGGGACCCCTTGAGAGTTTATTGCCAATAGAACTGGTCCCGGACCCAGAACTCCTGCCTCGCGGTCTGATGCAGGTTCCACTTCATCATCTGGCCACAGGCAGTGGTGTGCTGGAACTGATCTGTACTGGTTCTCAAAGATGATCATTCCATTTTCCAAAATTTTGGAGCCAGTTGATGGTAGTTTGCATCAGCTATGATGGGAGTATTTACACCATGGAAGTCAACAAACGTTATGAGCAACCACTAGCTCCAGGTCACTGCAGACACATCTTCCAGGACCTAAGGCTGTGCCCACTGCCAGGGGGCTGTGACTTATGGTTTGGTAGCTGTGTGTGAAGGACGTCCGCTTTGGAATTAGATGTTACAGGGATTTGGGTGGCAGCACTCAGGCCTGAGCCTTAAAAAAGTGTTTATGGCACCTGCCCCAAGGATACCCAACTGGTTGTGTTGAGTTACTACCGAGATCAATAACCCAAAGAGAATTTGCCCTCATTTGCCACACCAAGTATTAAATTATGAGTTAGGGCAAAGGGGGGACTCTTCCCAAAGATGTGGGGTCTTATTTCATTTTCATTATTTTGGATATTGAAGACATCTGTCTTAGCCTTTTAGTCTGGCTTAGGTCATCGTGGAAAAGGAGAAACACTTCAACACCAATCCCAAGGAGGAAGATTCGGGGATGAGAGAATTCCGAGCAGTGAAAGGCAGCATTTAAGGAGGAGAGCAGAGCTCCACAAAAATAGGTAGATTATTCGCCCTACATTATCTTATTTTGTATGTAGAAGCAAAATGAATTGGGAGGTTTGTAGGCTCTTGGAGTGAAAGGAGTTACAGAGAAGACACTTTCTGCTTTCACTCTTAAATAAATAGCTGCTGTTCTTGCTTGTTAAAATGTAAAATTTCCAGATCTAAATGTCAGAGAATTCTAGGAAAAATTGCAAAACCATTACTTCATAAACATGTAATTGTGCTATTACTGCTAAATGTGATGACATTCTATAAATATCACAGTTCAGGCCTCATAGTCTATAAATAGACAGAGTTAATCACCGGAAATACATTTTATTTTTTGAATTATAATGGAGTCAATAAGTCTCCATTTTCCAATGGCAGAGCCCACTCCCAGTTTTGGTGGTATCTCTCCCTCTGCTTGGGCTCCTCCGTGAGATATAAATACTCTCCAGTGAGTATTCAGACAAGGACAATGGGGAGAGGGGATCAGTTCCACAGGGCAGAGCCCCAACCTAGAACCCTGGGTAGTGTTTAGACTACACCGCTCAGGCCTGTTGCCCAACACTGCCATAGACGGGTATTGGCACCGCTGACAGCCCTGCTCGGGGTGCCATTGCTAGGGGTGTGTGGACAGCTGATTAGATAAGCACGGGATGCTGCGGACTCAGAAGTGGATGGAAGGGCGATCTGGAATGCCTTCTATTCAGTGCCAAGCCAGGCCGGAGGGCTGACCTAGGCAGTGGTACCCAAGCCATTGAAACTGATGGTCCTCAGCATGTTGCTGATGCTTTCCCAGAATCCCCTGCTATAAACACCTCCCTAGGCCAGAGACTTGCCTATTTTGTAGCTTCAACCATGTCCCCACTTACACAATGAAGACTGGTGCATGGTTCACTAGAGAATAGCACACCTTCTCTCCTCCTCTTGCAATACGCACATCAGTGCCGTAATAGGGTTGGATCAAGAAGTTGGGCATCTTTGGGGGTCTCAGGGATTCTGTGGCCAAGGAGAGTTATCAGCTCCTTGTTGTTTTCTTTCTTTTTTTTTTTTTATAAATTTATTTATTTATTTAATTGGCTGTGTTGGGTCTTTGTGCTACACACGGGCGTTCTCCAGTTGCAGCGAGCGGGGGCTACTCTTCGTTGTGGTGCATAGGCTTCTTATTACAGTGGCCTTTCTTGTTGCAGAGCACGGGCTCTAGGCACGTGGGCTTCAGTAGTTGCAGCACATGGGCTCAATAGTTGTGGCGCACGGGCTTAGTTGCTCCGCGGCACGTGGTATCTTCCTGGGGCAGGGCTCCAACCCGTGTCCCCTGCATTGGCAGGTGGATTCTTACCCACTGTGCCACCTAGGAAGTCCTCCTTGTTGTTTTCTGAGCCTCAGTTTCCACATTTGTAAAACTGGAGGGCAGAAGGGCCATGGTAAGACAGAGCAGTAACCGAGACAGGAGAGTTTTGTTCCAATTCTGACATCAACTTGGGCCATGACCGTGGGCAAGTCTTCTCCTTTCTCTTGGGCTCAGTTTCCCCAACCAGGTTGGAGAAAGGAAGACGGAGACTCTTAACCCTTTGACCAGTGCTTCAGGCCTGTCGGGTGGCTCAGTCATTCAGCCACTTTTGCTAAGGTAGCCCCTGGAATCTCTTACACTCTGAACACACAGCTGAGTTACAATTATTGTTCTAGAAAGACTTTCTGAAAGTATTATTTGTATATCCCTACCCTGACTCTATAAAGGATTGGGGGTAGGGCGGGCATTGTCCTGTATTAATAAAATACCAATACTGACAAAAAGTAAAGAATTAGAGAGAAAAGGAGAAGCAAGCCTGATCATTCTGAGAGGGAACATAATTTGGGGACCAAACATAAAATTTAGTCAGGAGCTTACTGGCAGCCAGAGTCAAAAAAGAAAAAACATGGAGGATTCCAGAATTTTCATTATCAGAAAAAAAGAAAGCATGTTTTTCTCTTCAAAGGGACATCTTTTTCCCCAATAGCTACAAACTCAGAAAGAAAAGCATTTTTTTAAAAACCCAGGATTTAAAGTAAAGATACTGAGAGAAACACTAGTCAAGAGTTTCATAACGAATTCAGAAGACATTCACGAGGCTGCTTCGAAGACCGATTTTTCGCCCAGCCGAACGCTCAGTATTCAAGCACAGCTTCATGGGTGCAGGCCCAGCGGGGGCTGAGCTGGTGGGCTTCCCAGACTTTCTGGCTCAGGGTCAAATGTGTTGAGCTATGACTGTCTTTGTGGTGCCCCCCAAGTAGGGTAATCATTTCCCCTGGACTCTGGGTTGGTAACTTGAAGCAATTTGTTTCAATGACTGGAGTCAGTCTGCCTTCAGAGGGGTCAGCCCCCAGCTAGGTCCTATGGGCTGAGAGGGGTAGGAGACGTGGGGTCAGGTCTCAAGGGGCTGTGCTCAAGGAGAGAGAGAGGACTTCTTCCACGGAGCTGCCACGTGGTGTCCCAGAGGCACCAGCCCTCTTGGAAGAAGGTCCTACTTCTCACTACCCAACGCTGATCAAAATCAGAGGGGAAAAGAAATGCTGGAGGGGTGTCCACAGTGCTCAACACTCCACCCAGCACGTTGGTGAGTAAGGACTCTGCGGAGGCTCCCCCGTCAGCGTGGACAGCACCTGGGTGTCCACACGGCTTCACTCCTGCACCTTCGGGGCTGGCTCCATCCTCCAGGCCATGAGCAACAGCCTCTTCCACGGACACTTACAGGGCCCGGGGAGTCCAGGCTCCAGGGGTCTGAACTTCACATGTCTCTATGAGGTCCCGAGCCCTTTGGGTTGGGAGGTGGTGGCAACGGCAGGCACTTGGTGACACAGGCCTGTAATAGGTTCTTTGCTCTGTCACCCAACCTGTGTCCACCCAGAAACATGGTCCCTGAGATCCATTTCACAAAGCTATTCTGAGTCCCTACTCCATTTCTGTGTCAGGCAAAGAGGGGCCCAGGTAGAAAGGAAGCCAGTCACTGCCATCAGTCCATAGTCTAATGGGGGGGAGGGGGGACAGCCATGGGAGCAGATCGTCCCACCAGGGTGGTGGGCAACAGAGAAGGATCCTAAGGAAAGAGTGGGAACCGGATGACAAGGGGGGCTTGGTGGCCAATGAGGACCCAGTTGATGCAAGCCCAGATCACGCAGGGCCTTGCAGGCCTTTCTAAGGGACTCGGAATTTACCTTGAGGACAATGGGAACCCAAGGAAAGGTTTGGAGCAGAGAAGGGCTGGGCAGAGTTCAAAGCAGAGGTCAAGGATGCAACCAAAGGCACACAGCTACTCAGGACAGAAGAAGGGATGGAGGGGCCAGGGCTCACCTCCAGGTCCTGATGCCCCGGCTGGGTCTCTGGGCCACTTTGCCCTGATGCTCGGTGTCAGCTCTTGCCTCACTGGCTGTGCCTATGCCAGTGAACCCAGAAAAGCTGGGAAGGAATTATTTAGAAGGAATTATTTAATAATAAAATTAGGAATTATTTAATAATACTTAAATTATTTAATAATTAGGAATTATTTAACAGTAAAAATTCCATTATTTAGAATTTTTATTCCAAAACTAAGCAGTTCTTAAAGGCAAGGAGCGAGGTGCACCTATTACTGACAAGGGCCTCCCTCCTGGTTCCCCGCCCCCCGGCTCCCCACCCCAGCCAGCCCACCCCTCCGGTCTGTTTACTCTCATCCAACCTGATGCGCTTTTCAGTTAGAAAATATGAGTGTCCCCAGAGGCCCAGCTGGCTCTTTGTTCTCTTTGTTTGGAAATTAGTTTAGAGATATCAGCTAGCAGATTAGAAAGCCCATATCAGATCTGCTAAAATCTCTTCCCTTCCAGATTTCATTTCTGCTCCTTCAGGAGATTTCTGCTGTTCTTTTAGAATGATGGATTTTCTTCCTGTTCGACTCCAGGAGAAGATGGTTCTTCTTACAGAAGAGTCTGGTGGGCTCTGTGCTGGGGGGCACTGAGGGGCGGTGGCAGGTCTCACCTTGCCCTCCAGGCCTGGAGCCTCAAGGCCTCATCTCTGAGGGGCCACGGCCCCTGCCACCCCCCACCTCTCTTCTCAGTTTATTCTGCTTCCCAGCAAGGCTGTCCCTGTCTCCTCCCATCCTCCCTACCCATGCCTACCGCTACCAAGCCCTGCAGGCGTGGCACAGGAGCACAGTGCCTTTGCCCTGGGAGACGTGGGAGGCAGTCTGGACCTCTGCTGGGCTCAGCATCCATGGTGCTTGAAGCAGAAAAGAATGCGTGGGACACAGGCTGCTGTTGGTGCCTTTGAGCAAACTCACTTCATGGTGCCCCAGCACACACTGGGGTGCCATCCCTGCCGGCTGATTTCAGGGCATGGTGGTGGAACAAGGCCTCACTGGCCACAGCGGCTTCTCCCGTCAGCCACTCCCCTCAACAAACACCTCCGTCGAAGTACGGAGTTCATAGTGGAGGGGCGTCGATGTCTTGCAGTTTGCAGTCCTCTGTGAGAACCACACGCAGAGGGCATAGTGAATGAACAAGGAAGATGCTGAGCTGTGCTTCACACCCAGATCTGTCTGGTACCCAGATCAGGACCTGTCCCACCATACCGCAGCTGGGCGCCTGTGAGCACAGCCGGGTGCCAGGGTCTGTCTGCAGACTGCGTGGGCCTTCTGAAAACTCAGCCGTGAGGAGGAACAGAAAGGAACTGCAGGTGAGGTTCCCTCAAGAACCAAAGACAGTCACCAAGGAGACCAGCAAGTATGGCTCCAAACCGCTCAGGGGCAGTGGGGAGGCTGGGTGCCCAGAGGTGGTAATTTCACCAAGGAAGGCACCAATGGAAACTGGTTAACTCCTCCAAGGAGGGTGGGAGGAGAGAAGAGCAGAGATGGGAATCTTGTGGGCCAGCGAGGCAAGGTGCCCAGTGGAGAGCCAGTCGGAGATGGGCGTGACGTCTCATTGGGCGGGCACACAGGCCACGAGCCAGGGGCTCGGCTGCACCCAGCCCAGCTCCTTCCCTCCCGCTGAGCAGTTCAGTTCCCTCATCTGTGGAGCGGGGCTAGAAACCCTGCCTGGCAGGCTGCGGAGAGGATTCAGTTTCAGGCAAAATATGCTGTCCACGGGGGTGCATGCTGCCACTCTGCAGGGCAGCTCGCCTACCAGTCACTCAGCAAGTCTAGGCTGGGCTCTGGGGAGCCTGGACACATCAGCCTCACTGCCCTTCATTCTCTCTGCAGGAGAAGATCTGCGCCTTGGTCAGAGAGGGACAAGATTCTAGGCAGAGGTGAGAGCAGCTCGGTCATTCTTTCTGGATTGAAAAGAAACCTTGGGCTGAGACAGGGACTTTGGGGTCTTTGGAGGCCCCTTCTCCCTCTCCCTTGGAGTGACAGCATGTGATGGATTGGGGCTGAGGTGGTGCTGAGGCCGGACCCGCTCATGGGTGGGCTCTGAGTCGAGGAATGACCCCGCCCCCCGCCAGCTGTGTAGTCCCTTTCGCCACTCCCTCCTCGGGGACCGTACCTTTCCCTGTGTTTGGATCTGCTGTTTCATTAATCTGAAATTGTCAGATCTAGTCAGAGCTTTAATATTATGTATTCAGGAACTACATTCTTCAGCTTAAACAAAATTGTACTTCTCCGAAGCCACAGCCAAGAAGAGAGGCATGCGGCTGCACACAGGACCATCTTGACCTTGCATGCGACCAGGACACATTGTCCTTGCTTCCTATTGTCCAGATGCACTCAGCCCAAGCACCTATGCCTGGCACTCAAGGCCCTCTATGCTTGACCCCACCCACTTCTCCAACTACATCTTTCCGTGTTTCCGTGGCCCCAAGGTGGTCTCCATTCCCGGAGCTCTCCCTGTGCATCCCAGCCTCTCTGACTTGGCTCATGCTGTTCCATCTAACTATAATTTCTTTCACTTCTTTCTCTGCCTGTGGGACTCCAACTTATCTCTTAAGGCCCCGTGTAGTGCCAGCTCCTGTGGGAACTGTGGGAACTCCTTGACGGCAGGACGTGTGAACGATTGATGTAGTGCTTGAGAGAGAGTACATGCTCAAGAAATGTTTGTGCCCGTTCCCCTTGCTGACTGCTGCTCTTTCCCCAGGAATTATTCATCTCACCTTCCTCTCTGTTCCCACTGCAATTTGCTTGTTCTTGTATCTAAGAAACCTTTCATCATTGAGGTTTAAAATGGGGCTCAGGAGTCAGATAGCTCTTGGGTAACTTCTAGCTGTGTGCCCTTAGGCAAGTCATTTCAACCCTGAGACTCCGTTTTCTCATCTGTCAAATAGGAGCGCCAATACCTGCTTCACAGCCTTGTTGAATGGATACAATGAGACGACAGACAGAAAGCTTGTAGAAGACAGAGTGCCTGGTCTATAGTAAGCATTTAATATGGGCTTGTTGTTTTTCCGATTGCTGTTATTACTCTAATAAAATATAGGGACTTCTAGGTCTGGCCAGGATAGAATAGCCTCATTCCTCCCAGGTTCTCTCTGCTCCAACTGCTATAACAGAATACCTTAGATTGGGTGGCTTAAACGACACAAATTTATTCCTCACAGTCTGGAGGCTGAAAGTCTGAGATCAGGTTGCCAGCATGGTTGAGTTCTGGTAAGAGCCCTCTTCCTGGTTTGTGGATGGCTGTCTTCTTGCTGTGTTCTCACACGGTGAAGAGAGAGATGATCTCTCTCATGTCTCTTCTTAGAAGGGCACTGATCCCATTCATGAAGTTTCCAACCTCATGGCATAAACCCCTCCCAAAGGCCCTGCTTCCAAATAGCATCGCACTGGGGATTAGGATTTCAACATACGAAGCTGGGAGGTGGGGCACACAAGCAGTCTATAGCAACGTACGATGGTCTGAATGACCATGTATTTCTCTTCAGAAATCATAGAGGTGAGAAGGAGATGGCAGAACATTTTCCAAATGCTAAAAGAAAAGAACTGTCAACCTAGATTTCCATACTCTGAGAAAATAACCTTAAGGAATAAAGGTGAAATGAACAAATTCTCAGATAAAAGAAAACTAAGAGAATATATCACCAGCACACTTACCCTATTTTACAAATGGCTAAAGGACGTTCTCAAAACAGGAAGCAAATGATAAAATAAGAAAGCCTGGAACATCAGGAATGAAGAACAACAGAAAGAATAACAATACAGGTAATAATAATAATCTATTCTCTTCAGTTTTCTAAATCATATTGGATGATTGAGTCAAAAGTTATGACATTGTTTGATGGGATTCTAAATAAATATAGATAAAATATCTAAGACTATGAAGTGAGGGAAGGCAGAGGGACATAAACAGAGGTAGGGTTTCTACATTTTACTCAAATTGGTAAAGTGTTGACACCTTTTGTTGACAACGTCTATGAAAACTATACAAATAGATACTCTACACTATAGAAAAATCAAAACAGAATTCTAAAAAATATATCGACAGAGTGGATTGAAACACATGACCCAACTATATGACGCCTATAAGAAACTCATTTCAATATAACAATATAGGCAGGTTGAAAATAAAAGGGGGGAAAAGAAATCATGGAAACATTTATCAAAGGAAAGAAGGAGTGACTATGTGAATATCAGATAAAGTAGACTTCAGAGCGAAGAAAATTACCAAAGACAGAGAGGGAGATTATATAATAATAAAAAGGTCAGTCCACCAAAAAGACATTGTGATCCTAAATGTGTACACACCAAACAACAGCACTGCAAAATATGTGAAGCAAAAACTGATAAAACTGAGAAGAAAATAGATACATCCACAATTATAGTTGGAGATGTCAACAGCCCTCTTTCAGTAATTGATAGAACAACTAGGCAGAAAATCAGCAAGGATGTAGAAGAACTCAACCCATCATCCAACAGTATCTAATTGATGGTTATAGAACACTTCACCCAACAACAGTAGAATTCTTTTCAAGTGCCTTTAGAATATTCACCAAGATAGACCATATTCTGGACTATAAAACAAATCTAAACAAATTTAAAAGAATTGAAAATATACATAATGTGTCCTGGGACTACAGTGGTGTCAAAGTAGAAATCAAAATACAACATATCAGATTTTGTGAGACATAACTAATGCAGTGCACAGAAGGAAATTTATAGCACTAAATGAGTATATTAGAGAAACAGGGGAGTTTCAAATAGTCTAAGTTCCTACTTTACAAACCTAACAAAAGAAGAGCAAAATAAACCCAAATAACAGAAATCAATGGAACTGAAAACAGAAAACAAGACAAAATGAATGAAACAAAAAGCTAATTTTCTGAGAAGATCATTAAGGCTAACAAACGTCTAGCAATACCAACAAAGAAAAAGACAAGGCATGATTTACCAATATCACAAATGAAACAGTGGCTATCACTACAGACCCCACGGCTGTCAGAAGAATAACAAGGGAATACTGTGAACAACCTACACACATAAACTTAACAACTTAAGTATAAAGGACCAAGTCTTTGAAAAGCACAACTTACCAAATGTTACCCAATATGAAAAAAATAATATGAAAGGCCATATGACCGTTAAAGAAATTGAATCCATAGTTTTCAAAAAGACTCCTGAGAAGGAAATCTCCAGACCCAGATGGCTTACTTGGCACACTCTACCAAAGGTTTAAAGAAGAATTAACACCAATTTTACAGTCTCTTCCAGAAAAATTGAAGAGGAAAGAAACTCTAATTTTATGAAACCAATCTTACCTTGATACTAAAGCTAGACAAAGACAGTACAAAAAAAGAAAACTATACACCAATATCCCTCATAAATATAGAAACACTCTCTGAAAATATGTTAGCAATAGAATTCAGCAATATATGAACATATTTATACACCATCACTAAATTGGGTTTATTCCAGGTATACAAAGCTGGTTCAATACTTGCAATTGATGTAATCCATCATATCAACAGGCCAAAAAAGAAAAATCATATTGATCAATGCAGAAAAGCACGTGGCAAAATCCAACAGCCATTCTTGATTTAAAAAAAAAAATCTCAGTAATTTAAGAATAGAGGGTGTAAGGGACTGAATTATGTCTCCTTAAAATTTATATATTGAAGCCCCAACCCCCAACGTAACTGCGTATGGAGATAGGGCCTTTAAGGAGATGATGAAGGTTTAATGAGGTCATAAGGTTTAATGAGGCCCAATCCGATAGGACTGGTGTCCTTATAAAAAGAGAGACATCAGAAATTCCTCTCTCTCTCTCTCTCTCTCTCTTCCTCTCTGTCTCCCTTGCATATGCACAGAAGAAAGTCTATGTGAAGACACAGCAAGAAGACGGACATCTACAACCCATGAAGAGAGAGCTTCCTCCAGACACCAACCCTGCTGGCACGTTAATCTTAGACTTCTAGTCTCCAGAACTGTGAGAAATAAATTTTTGTTGTTAAAGCCACCAAGTCTGTGGCATTCTGTGAGGGCAGCCCAAGCAGATTAACACATAGGGGAACTTCCTCAACTTGATAAAAAGCACCCACAAAAACCTCACAGCTGATCTTATACTTCATGGTAAAAAAACGGATATGTTCCCTCTAAGATCAGGAACAAGTCAACTCCTATTCAACATAGGCAAGAAAAGCAGGTACCAGGAATATCGATTGGAAGGGAAGAAATAAAACTGTCTCTATTTGCAGATGGCATGATTGCCCATGTAAAAAAAATTCAAAGGCATGTACAAAATGAGTAATGAGTAAGTTCAGCAACGTAGCAGGATATGAGACCAACAAATAAAAAATCAACCCTATTTTTATATACTAGCAGCAAGCATGTGGAAACCGTAATTAAACACACACACAAAACAAAAACACAATAACCTTTACAATCACTCCCAAAAAAGAAACAAATACTTAGCTATAAATATAACAACACAAGTACAGTACTGTTATGCTAAAAACTACATTATGAAACCAAAGATCTAAATAAATGGAGAAACATACCATGTTCAGAGATTGAAAGATCCTACATATTAAAGATGTCAATTCTTCCCAAATTCATTCACAGGTTAAATACAATTCCTATCAAAATCCCAGCAGTAACTTTTTGGTAAATATAGACAATATTATCTTTACATTTATATGGAAAAACAAAGGAACTAGAATAATTGAAACAATTCTGGAAAAGAAAAGATAAAGTAGGAGTAATTACTCTGCTCAATATTAAGGCCTGTTGTATAAGTGCAGTAATCAGGAAGGTGTGGCTTAAGCAGAGGGGTAGACACATACATCAATGGAAAAGAACAGGGAACCCAGAAATAGACCCCCACAAGTACATCCAACAGATTATTTATTTATTTATATACATTTATTTATTTATTTACTTATTGGTTGCATTGGGTCTTCGTTGCTGCATGCAAGCTTTCTCTAGTTGCGGCGAGCGGGGGCTACACTTCGTTGTGGTGCATGGGCTCCTCATTGCCGTGGCTTCTCTTGTTGTGGAGCACAGGCTCTAGGCGCGTGGGCTTCAGTAGTTGCAGCACACAGGCTCAGTAGTTGTGGCTCGCCGGCTCTGACACATGGGCTTAGTTGCTCTGCGGTATGTGGGATCTTCCTGGAGCAGGGATTGAACCCATGTTCTCTGCATTGGCAGGCGGATTCTTAACCACTGCGCCACCTAGGAAGTCCCATATCCAACAGATTTTTGACAAAGTTGCTAGAGCAGTTCAATGGAGGAAGGATTGTCTTTTTAAGAAATGGTGCTGGAACACCCATAAGCAAAAAGGAAAAGAAAGAAATCTAGACCCAATCTCCATACCTTATACAAAAATGGACTCCAATAGACATCCATGTGAAACATGTAACTAAAAAAACTTTCTGAAGAGAACATAGGAGAAAATCTTCAGGACCTAGGGCTTGGTGAAAGATTCTTAGTCTTAATACCAAAGCCACAATTAATAAAGAAAAAAACAGATTAATTGAATTGCATCAAAACTAAATACTTTGTGAAAGACCCAGCTAAGAGGATGAAAAGACAAGTTACAGACTGGGACAAAGTATTTACAAACCACATGTCTAACAAAAGGCATGTATCTAGAATATGTAAAGAGCTCTCAAATACAAACAATGGGGGAGAAAAACCACTGCCATTAGAAAACAGTCAAAAGATATGAAAAGACATTTCATGGAAGATAATCCACAGATGGTAAATGAAAAGATGCTGCATGTAATTAGTCATCAAGGAGTGCAGATTCAAACCAAAATAGGAGACATCATTGCAGACCTATTAAAATGGCTAAAACAAAAACAGTGACCACCGCAAATGCTGGAGTGGATTTTGAGAAACTGGATCACTCAGACATTATTGGTGAGAATGTAAAACTGTATAGCTCCTCTGGAAAATAGCTTGACAGTTTCTTATAAAACTAAACATGCAACTATGACATGTCAGCAATTGCTCTTTGGGGCATTTATCCCAGAGAAATGAAAACATTTTTCACACACACACACAAGCTATACAAAAATATTCATAGCAGATTTATTTGTCATAGTTCCAAACTGGAAACAACCCAGCTATCCTTCAGTGGGTGAATAGATAAACAAATTGTGGTCCATCCGCATCACAGAATACTGCTCAGCAATAACCAGAAATGAACTAAGGACACATGCAACGACTTGGATGGATCCCAAGGGCATTATTTTGAGTGAAAAAAAAGAACTACTTAATAGTATTTTCAAAACGAAAAAATTATGGAGATGGAGAAGAGATTAGTTGTTGCCAGGGATTAGGGATGGTGGGAGGGAGGGGGGCAGAGAGAGAGAGAGAGGAGGTGTAGCACAAGGAATATCTTTGTAGGGTGAAATAGTTCTGCACCTGGATTGTAGTGGTGGTTACTGGAGTCTACACATGTGACAAAGTGACACAGAACTATACACAAGTTGTACCAATATCAATTTCCTGATTTTGTTATTGTACTGTAGTTACATGAAATGTAACAATTGGGGGAAACTGGGTGAAGGGTACACAAGATCTCTGTGTAGTATCTTTGCAACTTCCTATGAGTCTATAATAATTTCAAAGTTAAAAAGAAAAAAGTCGGCTCTAAGTAGACTCTTCCTAGGAAGAGAGAGCACGGGCTTTGAAGTTAGCCCGTCCTGAGTTTGAAGCTTGTCTCAACTTCTTCCTAGTCAGGTGTGAACTTGAGCAAATGGTTTTGTGCGCTGCCCCCAGGCCGTGATACACGGCCTACCCGTGGCCTCTCTAACAGGCCCCTGGGCGGCAGGCACTGCCCGGGTGGGCCACCCCAGCAGGTAGGCCCTGTTCCCACAGCCTGGTCCCTGCGTCCACAGGTGAGGCGCCTTAAGCTAGCATGAAAGGTCTGCTGCCACACGCTCCCTCAGAATCTGCGCCCCATGACTCGGGCCAATGAATCATGGCAGGGTTTCAAATTGCTTGTATGGAAATGCACAGTGATAACAGATGTTATCGAAGCGTTGTCATGAAGGACGGTCGGGAGTAGAAAGTAATCCCACTATTTGATTACTCTGGTGACGCGGCACTCCCCACCCCACTTTTGCTCAAAAATGCCACTTTTCCTTCAAGATGTCTTCCTCCAGCCTTGCAGGTCTTTTCCATTGAGGCTCCAGTCTCCGTCCCTCCATCTGCCACCGCTTCCCTCCTGACAGGCCCACTCTCTACTCTGGACAGGAGCAACCGCTCCTTTTCCCACAACGGAGCCCTCTTGGCCTAGGCCGGGGCTGTTCCCTTGCCCCAGCTGGCTTTCCCCACTCCCATCATGCGCTGCGGCTCCTCTGGGGTCTCCCTGGCCAGCTCTCCTCCCCTCCCCCAGCACCTGGCGGGCTCTATCCCTCCCCAGGTCGTACTGTTGGATCCCCGGCTTCCCTCAGCCCCGCGCCCTGAGCTGGTGAGCTCCTGGGCACCTAGTGGCTTCTCAATAAATGTTTGTGGAATGAGAGCCCAATGCCCGCGGCTCACATACAATGAAGAGTGGCCCAAGCCCTGCCAGCGGGCAACTGTGCTTGCAGTGTCCCCACTGATGCCGTGGAAGATGGAGACTTTCCAGTCCACGTGAAGGGGGAGTGAGGGCCGGAGAGTGTGAACTCTGTCATTGGCTTGGCACTTACCCAGCATGCCCCTGGCCAGGAGGTGGCTGGGCAACCCTGGGCTCACAGACGGCCATTGAGCAAGCCTCATAAAGGGGGTCTGTGTCTCTAGGCCTGACACATCTGGGCCGGGTGCGTGCGAAGCCAGTTGATATGCTGCATGGCACGGGCAGTTTCCTGCGAGTTGTTGTGGCCAAAGACCTCTCCCTACCCCCAGCCCTTTAAGCCTCAGGCAGACTCACAGATATTCTACTGGGCTGCTGTGGGTTGAGAGGTGGTAGATGAGGAAAGAGCACTAGACAGGGAGTCCAAAGATCTAGATTCAGTATGCAACTCTAACTGATAAAGACATTTGAGAAAGTGTACGTAGTTCACATATGCAAGTGCTGAACACCTGAACAGTTGCACACTGGGGCATTTATCCCAGAGGAATGAAAATGCATGCTCATGAAGGCTCATAGCAACTTTCTTTGTAATAGCCCCAAACTGGAGCATCATCCAATGGCAATGGTTAAACACATTGTGGTACTCCATCCACATCATGGTATACAACTCAGCAATAAGAAACAAACCTTTCATGCAACAATTTGGATGCATCTTCAGAGAATTATGCTGAGTGGAAAGGTTAACCTGTAAAGGTGACATACTGTACGATTCCACTCATATAACATTTTTGAAATTACAAAATTTTGGAAACGGAGGATACATTGGTGGTCGCCAGAGGTCAGGATAAGTGTGGGAAGTGGGGGTGCTTTGGTGAGGAATCTTCGTGGTACTAGAAGTGTTGAGTATCTTGACTGTGGTGGTGGCTATACCAAACTACACATGGGATACATTTGAATGGTATAAAAATACACATATGTACTCACAAATGAATGCAGGTAACACTGGAGAGAAGATGGAAATAAGATCTGTGGGCTGTATCAGCATCCAGCATTTCACTGGGAGTTGCTAAATGGGGATTACTCGACTTCTCCCATTCCTTCTTTATTTATTAGCTGGACTACTTTTATAGAAAGAAACTTCCCGTCACTAGCTGTTTGGTTATCCTGAAGTACAGTTTATAAAGGAAAGGCCAGAGAAATGTTTCCTTCTCTCTCTTTATTTACCAGTTTTCCAAATCAGGACTTGGTTCCCTAGTATCTTCCAGAGATGAGGACCAAGGAAACCAATGTCTTTTTTTTTTTTAACTTTAATTTTATTTTAATTTTTAAAAATATATCTTTATTGGTATAACTGCTTTACAATGTTGTGTTAGTTTTCTGCTGTACAACAAAGTGAGTCAGCTGTATTTATACATATATTCCCATATCCCCTCTCTCTTGAGCCTCCCTCCCACCCTCCACATCCCACCCCTCTAAGTCATCATCCATCATCGAGTTGATCTCCCTGTGCTATGCAGGAGCTTCCCACTAGCTATATATTGTACATTTGCTAGTGTGTGTATGTCAATGCTACTCTCACTACATCCCAGCCTCCCCTTCCCTGCCGGTGTCAAACCAACGTCTTTTAAAAAACTTTTTGGTATCATGAGGATCTTGTAGATTTCAACACAGTTCGTGTGTTCTTTGTTGATGTGCAAATTGTCCTACCTCTGGCCTGAAGGAGCTTATACAGATGATTGGTTCCAGGGTCCTTTTGCCATAAGCCTGGTATTCCTTGGCAGCTTCCTTGCTCTCTGGTGTGACGAGATGTCCTGGGATTGCCTGGCACGTGTTCTGCCCCACACATGCAATCAGCTAGTTCTCCAAGAAGTTCTGGCTCCTTTCCGTGGCGAGTGGTATTTAGAAACCAAGATCTGGGCACTTGAGGTAAAATTCCCAGTGGCTTTCGCATTTGTTTCTAGGCCATTTCAGAGACAGGTAGAACATATTTTTGAGAGAAGATAAGTTATAAATGCATATTAACACCTCCAATGAAGATTCAGGGCTGCAGGGTTTTTATTTCACTTCTTGCCTCCAATGAAACCAGCACGCTTGGTTCATTTATTGCACAGCACGTGCAACGACAACCTCAGCAAAACAAAACTAACACAACCACCACCCAGATGATTTCAGAAAATGCTTTGGTTTTTTTCAATCGTTCTTTTTTTCCCTGAGGTTACATCCAGTGAGGGGTGCACAGTCAAATCACTGTGTTTTACAGTCACTTGGAATTGTTCTACCCAGTTTCATGTTATTTTCGACTTCTGTTTTTCATTTTACTTTTGATATTTAGGGACTGCTTCTTATGTATTTAAAGTTGTTTTCAAAAGATGGAAAAGACTTACCTGGCTCCAAAGTCAGTCTTTGGGAGTTTGGCCTCTTTGTGGCCACAGCCCTGTCGTGAAGTCTGGGTCTCTGGGTCTACTATAGTTTCTTGCTCACTCGTCAGTCTCCCGCCCGCTTTCCCCCCACCACATGACATACAGCTTGGCGCATGGAGCGGCGCTCAGTGAAGAACCTTGGAGCAAAAGCCACAGCGTCTGGAAGAGAGATCATCTCAGTGACACCACCTCCTCACCAGCATCCCAGAAAAGGCACGCGGTCCACCGTTTGAGCGCACTCTGCTTAATCCTCCCAACCTCCAGCCAGGTTCTCAAAGCTTCTAAATGCCTGTGTAACAGGAACCCAAAGGTCGGTCTTGATATTTCTCTCAAGAGACCTAGAGGCCCCTACGAACCCAGGGACCCCCGGTGGTAAGTGTGACATTTCAGAATCTGCAGCATGGGCACCCAGGTGATGCTCCTCACAGTGAACGTGTAGCTAAACCACCAGCATCTTTCCCCCAAATATTCTGGTTGTTTCTATAGAGAACATGTCCTAGAGACGGCTGAGTTTGCCCCACACGTTTTCCATGTTGATACACAGCATGACATTGGGCTATGGAATTAAGACCATCTTGATTTTCCAGTGGTGTGGATTTTAGATTTATTTTGTTTCACATCCTGAAGTAAGAAGCCATGACTAGATCTGCCTGAGCTGGAGCATGGTGCCAAGGTTCTGATTCTGTTCCCAGCGTAGAAGCGGCACGATCCAGGCCCTTGGGAGAACTGAAGGAGTAGCAGCCAGGAGCCCTGGGGTGGGGCCTACCCCTGGCTCAGTTGTCCCATCTATGCCCCATGGAGGGAGAGTGAGATGGTTTCCAGCGCCTTCCTGTCCCTCCGGATCCAGTCAGCTGAACTCTCTGTGATGACCTGCTCGCAGGGTCCCCATTCTTTAGCTGCACGTGGCTTGGGCAGCCTGGCGTGGGGATAAGCCATCATCTCTAAGTTTCTCAAGATCCACATGCTACCTCCAATGCCTTGAATTACGAAATTCAACTGTTATCCCCCCCCCGCCCCCCCGCCAAAGATATTATTTATCCTGAAAAGTATTCTCTTTCCTTTCCATAGGGACTGCCTACGAGGTGTGGAACTGTAGTCAGGGAAATTAAAATATGCAAATGAAAATGCAAATGAAAAAAGCTAGGCATTGCTCGCCATGGTGTTCCCAGGGTTTTCTTGAATAGCAACAAATTAAAGAAATACTATGTAATCAAAGTTTATATCAAGCCTTAAGAAAGAAAAACTTCATTATCTCTAAATATAGCGACACGTTTCAATATGTGCCTTTGCCGTCTTGAAATTGTGAATGCCTGGCTGAGCCAGGGCACATGTGGAGCATCGGGTTTCCTTGGAATGTGGGGGTGGGGAGCTTCTCCTTTTCCTACCTCTTTCTCAGATGTAATTAACAGATTACAATTAGCAGAGAAATGCAATTTACACTACAAACCCTTTAGGCCCAGTTTTGGTCCCAGTTTTTCTGCTGTGAAACTTGGTTTGCCAATTCCCAGTTTAAGTTCCAATCTGAGGGAGGGGCGGGGGGGGGCAAGAACGGGAGGAGGGGGGTCCCATGATCTGGCCCCCCTTTACTTGGTCCTTGCTTGCCAGGAGTGGGTTTAAATGCCACCCTCCCGAAACCGCCTGTGCTGCTGGGACTTCCCGGGGATTGGCTCATCGTCACATTGGGTTTGGAATCGGCAGGTGTTGCATTGAACAAGCCTTTTAGTTCACCTCACACCATGGAGTCAAGTTAGACAAGATCTTCACCCCCAGTAGCTTGATAAGAGATGGAGTGCATATCAAGGAACTCGGCCCCGAAGGCTGAGAGGCAGCATAGCATAGCAATGAGTTCGCCAGCTTCCCTTGAGGTAAGCATTTGCTTTGGGCATTTGGTAACTCTTGATATAAACAAGATTGATGTTTTGACCAGGACTGGAAATGCCAGCAGCGCAGCAGAGGACTCTCAATGCTGCCCTGTTAGGGGTGGCTTTGGACACCAGGGGATGGAGAGGGACCCCTGCTTAGGAGGCAGGAAAAGAACTGGCAACAATGTGCCTGCTTCTAAACCAAAGAAAGGCTGAAAAGCAGGGACAGTTTACAAGCGTCTTTCCATTTGTCCTAAATAGACAACACAACCTCTCTGAAAGGGTTTATACAGCTTTCTGGTTTTCAGACCCAACTCGGGTGATCTGTCTGCTGATCTGGAAAGCAAATATTTTTACTACTTCTACAAATCCAAGGTAGAATCCTCAACCCATGCATAAACATTTTACTTAACCAACACGTATTATATGGCATTTAGTGCATGTAGAGTACTGCTCTAAGAACTTTCCAAATATTAACTCATTTGATCCTCACAACAATCCTAGGAGGTAAGTGTGATTATTAGCTAGATCTAGAGAACACTGAAGCACTGGGAGACTAAGCGAATGGATGCAATTCCTTCCAACCCATGGAATACTACTCAGTAATTAAAAGGGAACAAACTTTTGATACTCACAACCTGTATGGATTTCCAGAAAAGTATGCTAAATGAAAAAAGCCAATCCTTACATGCTACCTGCTGTATGAGTGCATTTATATAATCTTGAGATGGCAAAATTATAGAAATGGAGAGCAGACTAGTGGTTGCTGGGGGTTAAGGATAGGGTGAGGGGGGCAAGGGAAGTAAGTAGGGCTATGGCAGGGCAACAAGAAGATCCTTGCGGTGATAGGACTGTTATGTGTCTTGCCTGTATCAGCATTGATATCCTGATGGTGGTATTGCACACTAGTTTGGTGAGATGTTACCATTACAGCAAACTGGGTGAAGAGATGGCAGGATCTCTCTTACAACTGCATGTAAATCTATAGTGATCTCAAAATAAAAAGCTTCATTTAAAAAACTCATCTCATGTGTTGTCTGTTCCATAAATCTTATCCATGAATGCTTGCCCCACCTTTCCCCTTATTTAAGCCTTACTTAACCCCTCTGTGCCTCAGTGGCCATATCTGCAAAATGGGGATGTTACTAAGATCCACCTCTGAGGGATGGCTGTGGAGGCTCTGTGGGATATGGCTTCTTCCATGAGTGCTGAGAGATGGTGACGGGGCTGTGGTCACAAAGAGGTTGAGAGCAAAGGCTGGAAAGGCAGCCAAGCAGATTCCATCCTGGTCCTGCCATGCTGGAGATGGGACCACGGACAAGCCCTTTCCTCTCTCTGGGCCATAGATTGTTTCCCTGTAACAGGAACAGAAGGGGATCGGGTGACTCAGTACCACGGAAAAGAAACTGCTTTGCACAGAGCGGAAGCCTGTCCAGTACTCACACACGTTACTTTGTTATTCTACCCTCTTGCCAGAAGCCCGCCCCCTGATGTTCAAGTCAGCTAAGTCTATGCGTTCGAATTGCTCATCTGGCTCAAGCAACTCTTGTCAAGATTACTGATTTTTTTATTTTTATCAAAGTAATACTTGTAAACAATTTTAAAAGTCAAATAGATCACCAGACACACATGAAAAATGGCATCCTTTGCCCCCCACCCCCACCCCAATGCCTACTCCATAGAGGCAGCCACTTTCAACTCTTGTAGCTCTTAATATTCTAGAATGTACTTCCATATCTCTACAGAACATGTTTAGACTGTAGTTTCTTGATTTTACCATTGCAGATAATTGACCTTCTGCCATGGAAAATCAGGCTTTCTCTCTTGGATCATCTCTATTCTACCCCGAACTCCCAGTAAAACCATATCACCATTTTTACTTAAATCAGGAGTCACTGTTTCCATTACTGGTCTGGTCAGTTCTTCCACAGAGGTGTCCTCCCATCTTTTGCCTGGAAGAGTGGAAGAGTGTAAAGCTGGCTGTTGGCATTCTGGAGGCCAAGCAGAGGAGGAGGCCGAGGGTCTCCTCACCATCAGTCAGGAGGC
Organism: Hippopotamus amphibius kiboko; assembly: GCF_030028045.1. Taxonomy (NCBI): domain Eukaryota; kingdom Metazoa; phylum Chordata; class Mammalia; order Artiodactyla; family Hippopotamidae; genus Hippopotamus; species Hippopotamus amphibius. Next base: position 6,096,481 of record NC_080203.1, on the reverse strand, counting down.
TTCCCAGTAACGTCTGTTTTCAGTAAACTGCTTCACCCATGCACTCACCTGGGTACCTCCCCAGCCGGTCAACCTCCTGTCTTCTATCAGGGTGGTGGTGCCCTGGGTCAGGGAGAAGATTACTGGGCAACTACTCTGGACACACATTCTGAACAATTGCTCTCGTCCTCAGGCTTATCTCACCCCACTTTTCAGGCTCTGGTGCCCCCACTTCGTGCTGTGTTTCTTCCATCCACTTTCCCCCTTTTACCCCCTTTTTTTGTGGGTACAGGCTTGCTTTATTTCTTTAACATCATCTGAGTGCAGTTTAGGGAGAGAGAAGAGACAAACCTGGGCATTCAATCCACTGCGTTTAACCCACAATCCTCAAGAGACTCTGGAGGACAAGAGTTTACCCAAAAGGGGAAAAATGTACCTTTTGGTCTCAACAATCGGGGCAGCCCCCACAGAGCACCCCTTCCAGGCTGGCATCCTCTCTTGTTGAATGCAACACATCTGGGCCAGGTTAGTCGATGAAAGGTGTCCAGGGCCTTTGGGGCCTTCCAGGTCACAAACCTGACTGATGTCAGCAGAATCACCAGGCTGGGGAATCACCAGCAGTGGCAGCCGCTGAGGGGCTTTTGATTAGGAAAAACAATGGTTTCTCTCAAGGGATATTGATTCTCTTTCATTTCTAAGAAATAACTTTGACCTCAGTTGCTATGGAAGACAGAGGCCACAGGGGATACGGGAAGAGGCATCACACTGTCATAACTCAGTTTTCTTTCCTGCAGAAAAATGCCAGCCTTCTTGTCTGGTGTCACAGCACCTTTGGGGCCCAGAGCCACCACTAACATAGCAATGAAAGCACAGACCCAGCCAGCATTTTTGGAAGCAAACGGATTGCTGGTAAACACTTGTCTCCCTCTTGCCTCTACCACAGAATGAATATGACTTAGCAAGTGGCACCAGGGGCCAAGGTGACCTGGCCTTAGAAAGCTTTGACATGCTCTGCGCATCCCCAGGAGCCTCCCTGACCAAGGATGGCCAGAACCCTAAACACTTGCCATCAGCCCCTTCCTGCTGGCCCGGCAGGCCTGGCATCGCTAATCAATCATGGTGTTCATCCCACTCAGCCACTTCCAGTCTGTCAATGTTGGAACCTAAGGAGAGACCCACGTGCTCTCCTTGTCCTGGAGTCGAAAGGTCTTAGTCATTGAGAGGATGCACTCCCTTCAGCAGGCAGAAGTGTCTCCAAGATTTGAGGGGGCTGCAGGTGTCTGCCACGTGGTCCATATGCCCCACGCTCCTTGAAGTCTGAGCCACACCGGAGCCCGATCACTACCAAGGTCAATGGGAGTGGAATCCTCTCCCATCTCAGCCTCCTGGGTATCATGGGCCCTGAACCCCCCAATCTGGGTGGGGTGGAGTGATAGAGCACACCCTCTGAGACCCAAGCTGGGAACCAGACCCACTCTGTGCCCTCAAGAAGCTAAGGGGTAAGTTGGGGATACATGCCACGTCCAGAAACCTCTGCCTCCCGGACGAGAAGACCCAACTCTCAGATGTTTCAAGGCCTCCATCCCTCCTAACAGAGCGATGGGGCCTCCATCCCCTGGCCAAGCTTGTCAATCTCTGGATGCCATTCTTTGCCAAGAATATGGTCAATATGTCACTTTGTGGCCCCAAGAGGGTCACCAGCAATTCCCCAGGCTGGTGTGGTAGGTTCCCTCTGAAACCAAACTCTGCCCCTGAGCCCCAGGTGGCATTCCTGCCTGGCTGGGCACTTTGTTTCTCCTCTTCTGATAGAAGAGAAAGGGCAGACGAGGGTAGAGAGGGCTCCAGCTGGGGCATCAGGGCTCAAAACGAGAAAGAGCTGTATCTGCTTCTCGCATTCTCCATCGTCTCACCCTCTCCGCTTCCCAGACTGCCCTGAAGGCAGGTGCACAGAGGCGCGCAGAGCCTGCTCAGCTGGCCAGTCTGGGGCCTCGCTTCCTGCAGTGCTGGGTACATGCCTGCCACCCCACAGGCAGTGGGCTCCAGCAGGCGGGGACCCTGGGGGCCAGGCAGCCTGGCCTATGTCACAGCTGCAGGCACCAGGCCAGAAACACAAAACTGCGAGCCAGTGAGTCGGCCCCACGCCAAGGGGCAGAAGCATTGCTGGCCAGCTGGGAGCATCCCCCGCCCCGAGAGCCAGGGACGCGGCCGGAGACAGCATAGGGCTGGCCAATGGGGCTCCAAAGGCCAGACAGAGCCAAAGACCCAGCCCAGAGCCCAGAGGCTTCGTTGGAGGACGGCTTCCCAGCGGAGCGCCTGTTGCATTCTGGTCCCCAGCTCCTCACCCACTCCTGACCAAGGGCCCAGCCGAGCAGAGACCCCTAGTGGGTCTGTGGCCCAGGCCCCCGTGGGAGCCTGTGCTCAGCCCAGGGCTGGACCCAGGAGAAGCTCCACGGTCCTCAAGGCTCCTTGTTCAGAGCAGCCCTTGCCTCCGCAGCTCGGGGCTCCGTGACCGTAGGAATCCTGTCAGTTCAGCCTCTTGTAGACACACTGAAGTCAGACCCGAAGAGGAAAGAAATTGTCAGCTGGCCAGGCAGGACTCTGGATTGGAGAAAGTGAGGTGGGCAGAGGGCTCCTATTTCTTTCCCATTTCCTGTATATTCTGCACCGCTTTGAATGCTTTAATTGATTACCTCCACCAAGCTCATTTCCTTGGACAAATTGGTCTTTACACAGAAGAAGCAATTACCTGAGTTTGTTTCATCCCAATCAGCAGAGCCGGCAGCAGCCTCTTTGGGGCCACACAAGGTTATATTATCTAAAAAGACTCTGAGATTCAAAATGAGGGCAATTATTTCACCCTTACAACCTTTTTTGTTTGCCTAAAAGTATCTGGCACCGGTGTGGCTCCTACAGGACAGGAGGAAGAGTGGCCTAAGTCTATCTGAAGACCTGAGCTCAAGGCGCTTTGCCTGGTGGCGGTGGGCAAAGTGGGCAAACAGCAGATGGGGGAGGAGATGGGCGGAGGAGGAAGAAATACAGCAGAGTGAAGGGCTGGGTTCACTTTGCAGCTCTGCCACCTGTAGGCTGTGTGGCCTTGAACAAGTTGCTCACCGTCTCTGAGCCTCAGCTGACCAATCTAGGACAAGTTGCTCAGATTCTCTACCTTGCCTCCCTTAAAGGAAGGCTGTAGGACCCCATGAGATCATGGATGTCAATGCATTTCGTCAACTCTCAATGCTCTGCCCTTGAGACGGCAGCCTCGGCACCAGAGGCACCTGTGGGAGCAGGAGGCCCCGGGTCTCATGGAGGAACCCTCAGGACCAATGTGGAAGCCACTGAAATTTGGGTCTGGGATGGGGACTGGGGTGAGGCCAATGAGAGAGCTAAGGAGACCTCAGTTCAGGATTGCAGTGCCAGGTCAGCAGCCAAGAGTGGGTGCTTCAAGGCAGTTTGCACCCTTCACACCTTACCAGGTGGCCTGAAGAGCAAACCTTTATTTCCCACAGTTCTAGAGGCTGGAAGTCTGAGGACACAGCATCATTGGCTTTTGGTGAGAGCCCGCTTCCAGGCCTGTAGGTGACTGTCTTCTTGTGTCCTCACAGGGTGGAGAGCAGAACGGGAGCAAGCTCTCATGTCTCTTCTTACAAGGGCACTAATCCCATTCATGGGGGCTCCACCCTCATGACCTAATCACCTCCCAAAGGCCCCACCTCCAATACCATCCCACTGAAGGATAGGATTCAAAATATGAAATTGGGGGAGATACAAACATTCACCCCATAAGAGTCACACAGGAAGTAAGAAGTCTCACCTCATGCCCTCATGTGAGGTGCAAACCTTCCACCCAGGGTTTCCCTGTTGGCCCAGAGGCAGGGGATGCTGTGGGGCCATTCATGTGGGAAATGAGGGGGGATTAAAGGCCCTGTGGAGTGAGCCCTTGACCAAGGGGAGATGGGGGCCTATAGATACATTCTTCCCCTTTCTCCTATGAGACAGAGTTTCTGCAGTCAGTCACAAACAGCAGCAACCAGCTCAGCAGAGCATCTTGCATGGGCCTTCCCTCCATTCCTTCACTCTCGCTCCCTGGGAGCACTCTGCTTCCAGGAAACCCGGAAGGAGGCACCCTGGCATCTGGTGCAGAGCCCAGCACACAGCAGGTTCTCGCTAAACATCAGGAGGAGGTCAGGTGTACTAGGAAGACCACCTTCCAGAAATCCCAGCCCCGGGTCCCTGTGCAGGCGTGGTTGGGGGCTCAGCCGGAATTTTGGGCCATGTTCATACACAGGGTCTGAGACTCTCTCCTGCTGCTCTCCAGTGTGGGCGTCACTGTCACTTTGCAGCAGCTGTGAGCACCCCGGCTTCGGTCCTCTTGTTGTTCAGACCAGAAAGACTGCAGGGGTTTGCTCAGAGTCACACACCCTGTAAAGTGCAGAGCAGGGCAGCCCCAGGCTGAAAGTGGTGCCAACAGGAAGGTCACCCAGAGCTGGTCCTTTCTTCCAAGTGTGGACTCCATCCGAGGCTGCCAGTTTCAGGGGCCCTTCAGGGCCTTCATGTGTGTGTTTGGTTTGGTTTGGATTTGAGCAGAGTCTGTAGTTGTTGCCTGTGGGAGGGTTGGTCCCAAAGGAGCTTACTCACCCCTGCCAGCAGCAGAACGTGCCCTGCAGGAATTGGAGCCCATCCTCCCAGGGCTCAGTAGGAAGGCACGGCCAGAAGCGTCTCTGTCCAGGGCTCCATCTGAGACGCTGCCCTGGGCCCCTCGCCTCCTGATTGGCTGGTCCACAGCAGACAATGCCCCCATGCCCTGCATTACCCAGCCAGGGCCATGAAGCCAGCCAAGCATTCCTAGCCTCTGGCCCCTTCTTGGTGAGAGATGATGGCCATGGGCCAGCTGACCACTAGCTCCCTGCAGTCTCTGAGGTGTGGAGAGCACCCTTGGGCTGCCTGCTCAGTGGCCTCAGCTCGCCTTCCCTTGAGGACCATCAGCACCCATCAGCATTAGCCCTCATCTGGTTTCTAGAAATCCTCCTATGGGTGTGCTGCTCCCTTCTGCCCCCAGGCCCTGTAGCCCTTCTTGGGAGGGTGTTTTTCTCCTCCTAGGTCCTTGGCTTGTCAGCAGAGTGGGATGTGGGGATTGGTGGCTGGGGCCTTCCCACCTGGCCTTTGGAGCAGAGGAAGGCCAGGGTCACAGGGTGGGGCAGGGCTGGAAGACTTCCTTGCACCAGTTAGGGAGAGCTTGGGACAAAGCTGAGGCAGGTGCTGAGCAGGGGAGAGGGCGTGACACTGTCTCAGGAGGAAGGGGCAGTTCAGGCCAGTGCCAGAGGCTAGGACAGACATGAGGTTGTGTATTAGTTTCCTATGGCTGGTGTAATAAATGATCACAACCCTAGTGGCTTAAAACAGTGCAAATTTGTTCCCTTACAGTTCGGGAGGTCAGAAGTCTAAAGTCAATATGTCAGCAGGGCCAATTCCTCCTGGACGCTGTGAGGGGAGAACTTGTTTCTGTGCCTTTCCCAGCTTCTAGAGGTGGCCTACATTCCTTGGCTCATGGCCCCTTCTTTCACTTTCAAAGCCAGCAGCATAGTGTCTCCAAATCTTTCTTTTCTACCTCCCTCTTCTGCTTATAATGACCCTTGTGATTATATGGAGCCCATTCAGTTAATTTAGGATAATCTTCCCTTGTCAGGATCCATAACCACAGCTGCAAAGTCCCTTTTGCTATATTAGGTAGAATTCACAGATTTCAGGGATTAGGACACGGACATCATTGGGGGAAAGGGGTATTATTCAGCCTATCGTAGGCTGGGAAAGGCTGGGGCCATAGAGTGGATAGGCTCCTCTCTTAGTCTACTTGGGCTACCATAACAAAACACCATAGAGGGGCTCCCCTGGTGGCACAGTAGTTAAGGATCTGCCTACCAATGCAGGGGACATGGATTCGAGCCCTGGTCTAGGAAGATCCCACATGCCACGGAGCAACTACGCCCATGCACCACAACTACTGAGCCTGTGCTCTAGAGTCCATGCTCCTCAAGAGAAGACACCGCACTGAGAAGACACTGCAACTGAGAAGACACTGCAACAAAGGGTAACCCCCAGTCACTGTAACTAGAGAAAGCCTGTGCGAAGCAGTGAAGACCCAAGGAAGCCCATCAATAAATAAAATTAATTAATTATTATTATTTTTAAATCTTAAAAAAAAAAAAAACCAAAACCATAGACTGGCTGGTTTAAATAACAGAACTTTATTTCTCCCAGTTCTGGAGGATGGAAGTCTGAGATCAAGGGGCCAGCATGGTCAGGTTCTGGTGCGAGCCCTCTTCCTGGGCAGACAGCCAACTTCTGCCTGTGACCTCACATGGCAGGGAGTGAGAGCCAGCTCTCTGGTGTCTCTCCTTGTAAGAGCACTAATCCCAGCATGAGAGCCACACCCTCAGGACCTCATCTAAACCTAATTACCTCCCAAAGGCCTCATCTTCAAATACCATCTCATTGAGAGTTAGGGCTTCAACACATGAATTTTAGGAGGCATAGTTCAGTCCATAGCAACCCCCAAGCAAGCCAGAAGCAGTCCTAGGCAGGACCAGTAGGGTAGAAGCAAAAGCTGAGCCCATTGCAACAGGAAGGTAAACTGAGGCCAACAGCAGCTCATAAGCAGGCCACACACCAGGATCTGGAGATCAGTCAGCAGGGGCCAGAGCTCCAATGCCTAGGCTGAGATGGAATGAGCTAGGTTGTGCTTTAAGGACAGCTCCAGGCCCCATGGAGTCTCTTGGGTTCCGGGGCTGAGGCTGTAAGTTGGGGGGCAAGCTGCCCCAGAAGTGGGGAGAGGAAGGAAGCAGGGGCTGGGAGCCAGGCAGAGCCTGACCCCCGCCTTGTCCTCATTCCAAGAGAGCTGCAGCTGTGTCTAATTCAGGCATGATTAGATTTGAGAAAGGTCACTTTATCCCTCAGTCAAGTCCATTTTGCCATCACTTATTGAATACCCTCTGCCTTCCAGGCCCGGAGCTGGCTGGAGGGGCTGTGGTGAGGAGCGAGACTTGGTTTCTGCCCTTCAGGGTTGCTGGAGAATCAACACAAACACACACACAATAACTAAATCACCACGGAGGGATGAAACGAATTAAAACAGGTTCTAAAGCAATCAGGAAAGGCTTCCTGGACAGGGCAGCTCCCAGAAAGACTGGGGAAATATTTGACTTGGCAGAGCAGAAGGCGACCTGTGTGAGAGGACCAGGGGCACGAGGGCGCAGGGCTGGGCATGCTTGGAGCTGTTGAAAAGACTTCCAACTGCTAGTCAGGCCAGTGTGAAAAACTGGGGTGTCGACGAATCAAGGAAAGTCAGACTAATTAGCTGAAGCAGGCAGGGCTTGCAATTCCCCTGTGAGGATTCCAGACTTCATCCTTCACCCAGCACCTCCCCACCAGGTCTCCCGGCGGCCAACTGGTCCACCCACACAGCCTTGCCAGCCAGCGCCCAGTTCGATCGATGGGTCAGGCCACTCCTCCCAGTCTGAGTAGCCTCATCTGCTGGACAGCTACAATCACTTTCAAAGAGATCCACAATGTAAGCGCCACTTTTCACAGCGAAGAAATAGACTACGTTTTCCTTAGTCTGCTGACAGTGGGGAGGGGTCAGGAAACCTGACAGAAGGGTCTTCTAGTGATGCAGGGTGAGACATATGTGTGAAGGTTCAGAGTAGCTGGCCTGGTGAGAGAGGGAAAGACAAGACCAGAGCCTTGTTTCCTTGTCTGCCTAATAGGAAAGTCCAACAGGAAGCAACCCCCTGTAGGCCAAGCTCAATGCCATCTCTGTCTGAAGAGCTGCATAATGTGTGCTGTGTGGACAGTTTATGACGGCCCCTTGTTCTGGGGTTTGACACTTTGGGGGCCGCACGTAGAATGCATTGTCCGTTCTGCTGCTGTATCACTTTTCAACCCCCTGGGGCATTTTGTCTTTCTCTCAGGGTTTACATGTCCATCAATAAACCCATGATGTTTTCTAGCCCTAGGTCCATTGTCACTTAGAGATGGACAGTCTCTAATGCACGCCCTTCCTCAGACAGGCATCCTCCCCTTGACTGCACGGACCTACCCCCCATCTCCTTCTGGCCCATCTGCCTGGCCGCTGGGCAGATGTGCACCCGCCCATGGCAATGTCATGCTATAGCCTCAGCTTGTAAAGCAGGTGGGGAGCTTTGAATGTGGGAAGTGGAATCAGGGCCTTCCCAGTATGGCGGCCAGAATCTGGGGCTACTGGGAGATCCTAGAGGTATGTAGTGGGTTGAATGGTGGCCCCCCAAATATGTCCATGAACTAGTCACCAGAACTTGTAAATCTTGCCTTTTATGGCAAAAGATGTGATTTAGTTAAGGATTTTGAGATGAAGAGACTATCCTGGAGTATCTGGGTAGGCCCTGAATGTCATCACACGTATCCTTATCAAACAGACACACGAGGGAAGACAGCCATGTGGAGACAGAGGCAGAGTCTGGAGTGATGGGGCCACAAGCCAAGGAATGCATGGGGCCCCCAGAAGCTGGCAGAGGCCAGGAAGCATTTCCCCCTAAGGGCCTCCAGAAGGAACAAGGCCATGTCAACACCTTGATTTCAGACTTCTGGCTTCCAGAACTGTGAGAGAAGACATTTCTGTTGTTCTAAGCTACCCAGTTTATGGTACTTAGCTCCAGAAGCTGCAGGAAAATAACAAAACGTTGGAAGTTCACGCCAAGGGGACAAGACTCCGGCCCTGATCCCAGCACAAGATCCCCCTGGGACAAGACCCCACCATAACCCAATCTTGACCAAAGGCTTTTAGCTCTGACAACTAGAAAGTACCTTTTCTCCTACAGAAAAACCTAAAGGGAGTCCATGAAAGAGTGACCCGTGCTCAGCAGGGATGCACTTGGCAGGCTCCTTTGCTGGAATAGATCCATTCCTCGTGGTGGGTGGGGGCAACAGCATCCCTTCAGAGTTCTCACCTGGCAGGTATGCTTGCAGGGCTTGGGCCTGCCATAATTGTTTAGGGAAGGGGCACCTGACTCCCGGAGGCAAGAGAGGAAATATGAGCATCAAATGTGGGTGATGCCCAGATGAGGGGTGAGAGGGGCAGCCAAGGTATCCAACCCCAGCCCCGGGGGCCTTAAGGGGTCTGGGCCAAACAGAGCACAGTCAGAGGGAGAAATATGAGATTCTGAAATGAGAGGCCCTAGGGCAGGTGCCCCAGAACCTGGCGATGGAAGTGGGCTTTGGCAGCACAGAATCCTGGGAGCCAGACAAGCTGCGATGTGTGTTAGGAGGTGAAGGTCCTGCTACCCCTCTGTCAGAGGCCTGGTGACAAACGGTAGTGCTGTGGGGGAACAGGCCCCAGACGGGAAGGGGACTCGCGCCCACAGCATCCGAGGCGGGCCTGGGGGCTGTGAATGACGGCCTCAGCTCTCCAGGGGGCTGGCCTGGGACTGAGAGCGAGGTTGTACCCTGAGGCTTCTGCTGTGGGAGCCTCCAGAAGCAGATGGGCATTCCCCACAAGGAAGGGCTCCACGGGCAGCACAGCTACCAAAAGGTGCAAGGTTCTGCCACAGCACGGGTCATTTTCAAGACCCAGTTGAGTATGGGGTTCGATCATAATTTGATGATTTAAGAGGTAGAAAGCAACACCTCAGGAGACCAATGTCGCCTCTTTTGAGCAGTGAGGGGTCCCCCCAACAGCTGCTCTGCCACCCGCAGAGGCCTCCTTGAGGAGGCTGGGTGTTGGGCAACAGTGTGTGTTTTAAACTTAGGAGCCACATCTGAAGACTTCACAGTGGGTTCGTGAGAGTCAATTTGTACATGAGGACAAGGTGAAGGTCACCTTCATAACTCAGTCTGGGCTTTGTTTTCTTAGGAATTTACAAATAAAATTGCTATGCTCACAAAAAATAAAATAAAATCCAGAAAGACAGGATATCCATCCTGCACAGGACACTTGGTATCTTCCTTGAGAAATGGCATTTATTTTTAAATGAGCAGCGGTACTCTTTCCATCTATTCCCGGGGATGATAAATACAGCAAGGCTGGTTGACACGGTAGTGGTGCGGCGGCCACGGGGGCAGCCCGCAGGACCAGGCGGCCGGACCGCGCTGTAGGTGAAGCAGGGTGCTGGCAGGGTCTGACCTGGGATGCCCAGGGGCCACTGTCTGCTGAGTGCCCACCACGTGGTGTGCTGCATGCGGTGTGCTGGTGAGGGGGGCCAAGAGAGCTCCTGCCCACCTGCTCTCTCGGCATTTGGGCTGGGCAATCCTAGAAGGACTGTAGCCCACAAAAAGGGGTGGGGGGGAGCCTGGCCCCAACATTGGCTGGCTAAGGAGCACACACCCCTTGAAGCTGCAGACAGGAAGCATCTTTTATACATTTGGTGTTAATGCGATGTTATTTACGTGTGTTCTGGTGGCAGGTGAGAGATTGCCTTCAGGCAGCACTGTGGGCAGCAGGGTGGGGGGGGATCAAGGTAGCTGAGTGAGGGAGCAAGCCCCACCCACAGGAAGCTGGAGGCGGGAATGAGAGGCCAGGAGAGGCTGGGGATCTAAGACCCAGGAAGACCAGAACCCAGGAGGTGAGAGATTGGAGCTGGTCTCAGCCAGCCACCGCCTCCCTCGCTGAGGCCCTTGCCCTCTCTGGGTCTCAGTTTCCCCATCATCAAGTAGCCTGATCCAGATTGTTCCAGACCATTCCAACATGGCCAATTCATGATCTTCCCGCTTTACTCAGAGAAAGACACTTATATCAGCCCACCTGTGTTAGTATCACCTGCGGAGCTGAAAACAACAGACACTTACTCTTTTATGGTTCTGGAGGCCAGAAGCCCAAGATCAATGTCCCTGGGCTGAAATCAAGGTGTCGGCAAGGTGACACTCCCTGCAGAGGCTCCAGAGTGGGTTTGGGATCCGGCCTCTTCCGGCCTCTGCTGTTGGTGATGCTCCTTGGCTTGTGGCCACATCCCTCCAATCTCCGCCACTGTCTTCACTTGGCCTTCTCCTCTGTGTGTCTGTGGCAAATCTCTGTCTGCCTCTCTCTTCTAAGGACATTTGTGACTGCATGTACGGCCCACTCAGATAATTCAGAGTAATCTCTCATCTCACGATTCTTAATCCCATCTGCAAAGTCTTTTTTCCCATATAAGGTAACATTCACAGTTTCAAGGGATTACAACTTGGATACCGTTGGGGGACATTTTTCAGCCTGCCGTACCACCAATACCACCACCTGGGCTTTCCTTGTTTATTGCTATAGCCTTCTAATGTTGAGTCAAATCTTTTCACAGGATTCACTTGTTCTCATCTGTCAAAAGTTGGTGGAAAAACACCCAGAGTTCCTTCTCTGTGTCCAACACAGCCCCGTCCTAGTAGATTAAGACAAAAGTCCCCTGGAGACCACTCGAGATCTCCCCCAGCGTACTGTATCCTTCAGCTGGAACCCAGAGGCTTCTGTCACAGAATCCAAGCCCAAACACTCTGGAGGCCTCACAACATTTTTTACAGCATTTGGCAGGCTTCTGTGTGTGTGTGTGTACACGCGCATGTGCGCACGTGCACCTGGGCTGGGTAGGGGGCAGTGACCTGCGGAGAAAGTTTTGATAACCCTGAGGTTCTGGATGTCAACTGGCCTTTTGACCTTCAAGGAGCCCTTCACATCTGAGATTTGGACCTAATGCTGACACACGTAAAAGCCGAGCAAGGCTGTATCACATGGCTGAAGCCCTAATGGCCTGCAGTGAAGAGCTGCACAAAGGGAATGTATGAAGCCAGCGCGTGTTAGCAAGGGCAGGAGGTCAAGAGACGTGGGACAGTGCCTGCAGGTTAAGGGGTAGAAGGGAGTTGCCAGAGGGGAAAGAACTCGATTCCCTTGTTTGCCTGTCCTATGCCCCACCTGCTGCCATTTAGGGAGAACATACTCAGGAAGATGGGTTTTAAAATGTGAACAGGAATTCAGCCTCCAGCTTCTGCCTATCTCGAGATGATGTGATTTGAAGGCCACTACAGATGCTGTCACCATCTCACTTCTGAAGAGCAGCACCCAGGCTCCTGGGATTGGCTTCTCCGATCACAGAGCTGGCCCTGACCGAAGGCTGATGGCAGCTGGGGACGTTGTAAAGTGGCCAAAGTCAGGAAGCCTGTGATGGTTACTTATATGTGACAACATAGCTAGGCCACAGTGCCCAGATATTTGGCCCAACATCAGACTGGATGTTGCTGTGAAGGTATTTCTTAGATGTGACTAACACTTAAATCAATCGAAAAAGCAGGTTACCCCCCATAATGTGGATAGGCTGCATCCAATCAGTTGATGGTCCAAAGAGCAAAGACAAACGTTTCCTAAAGAGAAAGGAATTCAGTGTCCGGACTACAGCATAGAAACCCTGCCTGAGTGTCTAGCCTTCAGCCCCAAGTCTGCAACATCAACTTTCACCTGAGTGTCCGGCCTGCCCACCTGTCCTGCAAATTCAGACTTGCCAGCCCCCAGAAGTCACGTGAGCCAGTTTCTTAAGATGAGAGAGACAGAGAGACAGAGACAGGTGGATGCTCTCCTTTGGGGTCTGTTCCTTGGGAGGATCCTGACTAAGGCAAGGCCTATGTGGTCTTGGAGGGCTTCTGAGTCCACCTCTCAGGGCCCTCCTCCCTCTCAGCCCTCCGAGAAGCCCATCTGCTCCCAGACCCAGCCCTGCCCTGTGAACACGTCTGTCCTCCCTTCCAAAGCTCCCTTCCCGTGCACGCACACATCTGCCTTAGAACGTGTCCTCCACAGCTGGCTCCCAACTCTCCCTGGTGGGCCCAGCCCCGGAGAGCTCACCCTCCTGGGTCACTTTGAAGAGCTGGGGTTCAAGTTCTAGCCAAGCCATCTAGCTATCACCTCCCACAGAGGAGGACAGAGGAGGGCCCTGCATTCCCTGATGGACATTAACCCATTCAGTTCCCACAATAACCCTAGAAGGTAGGGACCACTGCACCCTCACTTTCGCACAAGGAATGTGGGGGCTCAGAAAGGTTCTGTGGCTGCCTAAAGTCACACAGCTGGCGCAGAGATAACGGAGAGTCAAGCGCCTATCTGTGGCTCAAGAGCCCATGTTCTTTCTACTATACCCACCACCCAAGATCGCTCTTCTCTGTAGAGCCGGCTTAAAAATAAGGCTCAAACTCACAGAGGGGCTGCTCCAGAAACATGCTTTGCCTTCCAAAGGCACACAGGGTGTAACTGATCAGCAGTGGTCACCTATGTGTGGCCAAAGGATGTGGCTGTCAGGACCCTGAGGCTCTCAAAACACAGAAATCACTTTGGAAATTGATTCTGCTAGCAAGAGTGACAAATTCCCAGACTCATTTGACCAAGCTGGGGAGGAGTCTAAAGAGAATGGAGCATCTGAGAAAGAGAGAGAGACTTTCTTCCAATGACAGTGTTGTCATTGAGCTTGGATTTCAATAGAGGTGGTAAGGGCTCCATGGAGACTGGGACACGCTCTCTGGGGGAAGAAAAGCCTGAATTCAGCTCTGGCCAGGACAGCAGCCATGCTAGAGGGAAATTCAAGAGAGATGCAGAGAAGCCTCCCTGCCAGGGCTCCAGCAGTCCCTGCAGGGCCTGGCCGGGGAAGGGGTGAGGAGGGCCCATGAAGCTGGTCCTGGGGCTGTGCAGAGAGAGGTGCATGGCCACCCAGCTGGCAGCTGATCTCCGTCATCGCTGGGCCAGTGAGCGTCGCCGAAGAGACTATTGATTGTACCTCCAAAGGCATTTCAGCTCTGGATTAGAATCAACAAGCAGAGTAAACGAGAAACACTGGACGGAGGGGAAGAGTGACCTTGGCTGGGGAAGAAAACACACTCCGAGGAGACACACAGCGATCCTGATGACAGGGATAGGATGAGGGGCTCAGGGCACGCTGCTGGGTCCAGCTGTCCCTCTGTTGTCCATGTATCCACCCGTCCTTTTGCCTATGCACACATCCTTCCATCTGCCCCCTATTCGATGCCTCCCTCCAAGCCTGCCTGAACCCTGATTCTGGGTTTGGCCCTGGGCTCGGCTCTTTGGTGGGAGGCAGGGCGAGGAAAGTGACGTGGACCCACTGTCTCCCTGCATCTTTGTCCTGACCTGTCAAGTGCTCACAGCTCCATCATGCCTCTGCCACGGGGCCAGGCCCCACATCATCTCCCTGGAGAACTGGCCATAATACCCTGTGTGGCAGGTGCAAAAACATTGCCCTAATCCCCAGGATCTGGGAGGGAGCGTTCCTTTACGTGGCCAAAAACTGAGATTAATTTTAGGATCTTGAGATGGGAAAATGATCATGGATTATCTAAAGGAGCCGTAAATGGAATCCCAAGTGTCCTTCTCAGAGGGAGATTTGACACACTCAGAAGATAAGGTGAGGTGCCCACGGAGGCAGAGGCGGGGGGGATGTGGCCACAAGCTGGGGAGCGCTGGGAGCCCCCAGAAGCTGGCAGGGACGAGGAACGCATTTCTTGCCTGGAGCTTCCGGAGGGACTGTGACCCCGCTGACGCCTTCCCTCAGCCCAGTGATCCTGAGTGTGGGCTTCTGGACTCCAGACTGTGAAAGACATACATTTCTGTTGCTTGAAGCCACCACGTTTGTGGTCATTTGTCACAGGACGCTAATGCGCCTTGGCAGGTGAGTTGTCAAGATTCAGGAAGAGCCCATGTGGACACGCAGGCTCTGGCTTGTGGTCAGGAAGCGCCAGGCCCAGGGGTGTGAAAAGTCTGGTGCAGAATTGCAGACTCTGCGGCCTCACAGGCCTGGTTAGATGAAAATCCTCTGAGGGAGAAAAACAACAGCACACAATTGTGTGTGCGTGTGTGTATACATGTGTGCGTGTGTGTGTACGTGTCTGTGTGTGTGTGTGTGTGTGGCTATGCACAACAAATTGCTGGACTTATTAGATGCTGCCAAGACTCTCACGGTGGAGGAACTGGATGAATTCTCTTCCCCCATCTCCCGAGCCAATCCCCGCTCTGAGCAGACAGCAGTTTATTATAAACCTTATCCGATAGCAATATTTCTATTCAGCAGCACATATATAAGCTCGGCTTGGTCCAGAAAGATGTAACGTGAGATACGTGTGTCTTAGCCACTGTCTGGGGCTCTGTAATTGAAGCCTTGTAATTAGCATGAAGTCACCAGCTCAGTCCCACTGGAAGGGCCCTGGGTAGGGTGTGAAGGAGGGGTGGCAAAGGGCCCAGCCACAAGAAACATTTCCTAAATACTGGGGAGAAGGCAGCCAAAGAGCCTGCCATTGCCCGGGGACCCCACTGCTACGCCACCATGCCCCTTTTGGCTAATTCCAAGCCTCGGGCCATCCTACCCCTGGTCCCCCTGCAACAGGAGGCCAAGTGTCAACAAGCCCCAAGGTCAGATGGGTATTTGCCCTTCATTTTTGGCCTCTATCCGCACCCAGGCCTGGTGTTTTGCACATGAGTCAGAGTTGGTCTCGTGGGTGCCAGCCCCTGCCCGGACCCCATCCACAACTGAGCCAGGGTAGGAGGGAAACAGAAACAAAATTCTCCCTCACTTCTGTGCTAGGCACTGAACTAGATGCTGGGGACTCATCTGAATCAGAGTACCCCCACCCAAGGGCCTTCTCAATCATGGGCGGGGTGGGGGGGTTGCCAGATGCACAAGCATTCAAAACCTTCATCTCTCCGGGCCTCAGTGTCCTCATCCATAAACTGGGGCTAAGAAGAGTAACAGAAGGTGAGTTTCTAATGAGCTGAAACATAGGCAAGTGCTTCCAAGAACATAAAGAGGCAGCGAGTGTCATAGATGAGCCCTGCCCATCCCCCACCAGGACCACCAGTGCCCAAGGACCAAGAGAAGGGCCCAGGAGAGCTTCCACACATCTACTCCTAAGAAATCCCTGCCGGATTTTGGCTTGGCTCTCAACCTGCTGCTTCCACAGCCTGCCCACCCCATCCTTCGGGTTGTGAACCAGGACCCTCTGCTGAGGAATCTGGATAGGAGCCATGCTGTCCCAGAAGGTGGGCATGGGAGAGGCTCCCATTCCCTACCCTGAGAGGGCATGGAAAGCAGAGCCATGGCCTGCTCCAGATTGGTCCCGGAAACCACCACGTCTGGGACAAACCTCCTCTGATTTGAAACTCTACACCTGCTGCCCACCCTGGGTCCAGTCTCTGACACCGAGTCCTCGAGTTACCTGCTGACAAGCTGAACTCCTCTTGCTATGTCCTGCCAGAGTGTCATTGGGTACCAAGAAAATACAGAACATATGGAGATGTGCGTCGTGTCATAGGACAAACTCTGCACCAGGAGATAAGAGCCCTGGGTTCTAGCCTGGCTCTAGTACTTGGTATTTGGGTGGCCTCCTTGGGCCTCAGTTGCCTCATCCATAAAATGGACATAACATTAATACCTGCCTTACAAGATCGTTATGAGAGTCGAAAGAGATCAATTTCAGCTGGAACGAGATGAATGCTTCTCATGAACCCTCTCACTAAATACATAAAACAAATATAAGAAGACTCTGAAACGTGGAGGGAAGAAGTAGACCAGCTAGTCACTGGGGGACTTGGGGAACAACATGGTGGTGAGTTCCCTGGGTTTGGGGGGTGTTTTTTGCCTTGTATGTCCCAGACTTGGAGTAGAAGAAGCCAGCAACCCAGAAACATCAATGGGAGCAGATTTCTAAAAAGCCCCAACAAAAAAGCCTACTTTCTCTGGCCAAGGGACCACAAAAGGAAAAGAATAAAAAGAGAGAAAACTTTCAGGAAATAGCGGCTCTAATCTAACCACACATCACAGAAAAACTGTAACCCTCACCCACCCCGCCCCCACCCTTCAATCCTCAAAGGTTGAGTGGAAAGCCTATACTTCCACCCTCAAGGGTGGTATCAGAGAAGGCCAGGTAGGGAGCTGGCGTTTTATTCTCTCCCTCCAGCTCTAAGGAGATCCCCACCCGTCATGTCATGGAAGCCACAGGGGGACCAGTAAGTAGGTGTCCCTTCCCCTTTCAGCCAGGAAGAAGTATTTGGAGGCCTAATGGAGAACATGAGTTCCCACTTGTACCCAGTAGTGATAAGGTGTCCATCCTCACTCACCCACCCTCTTGGTGTCAAAGGAAATTGAGTGGAAAATCTGAATTTCCAACCGCCTTTCCCAGCAATAACAAGGCATCACTCCCCTTCACCCAATGAGCAGTGTCAGATAAGCCCTGCTATAAGAGAAGGTTTAAATAAAACCCAGATCCTCACAACATAATACTGCAAATATTCGGGGTAGAATCGAAATCACTTGTCATATCAAGAACTAGGAAAATCACAACTTGAATGAGAAAAGACAATCAACAAACATCAACACTGAGAAAAGCAGATGTTGGAATTTTCTGACAAGAATGTGAAAGCAGCTGTCAGAAAAAGGCTTCAGCAATCAATGACACACATGCTTGAAACAAATAAAAATATGAAAAGCTTAGCCAAGAAATAGAAGATAAAAAAAAGAACTAGATGCAATTTCAGATCTGAAAAATGTGATATGTGAAATGAACATCTCTCTGGATGGACTCAATAGTAGATTTGAGATGACAGAGGATTTTCATTGAACTTGAAGATAGAGCAATAGGATTTACAGAAATTTGACTGGAAGAAAATGAACAGAGACTCAGGGACCTGTGGGGCTAGAATGAAAGATTGCTAAAGATTTGTGTCATTAAACTCCCAGGAGGAGAGGGAAAAGAAAGTGGGTCTGAAAAAGCATTAAAAAAAAATAGACCGAAATATTTTCAAATTTTTCCAAAGATACAAACCTACAGATTCAAGAAGCTGAGTGAAGCCCAAACAGGATAAATTCAAAGAAATATACACCAAGACACCCCACAGTCCTAAACATAAAGACAAAGGACAATTCTTGAAAGGAGTGAAGGAGAATACTTTCCATATTGGGGAAAAACAGTTTGAATGACACCAGATTTCTCATCAGAATCCACAAAGGCTGGAAGGAAGTGGCACAACCTTTTTTGAGAACTGTCAATCTAGAAATCTAAATCCAGAATACACATCTTTCTGAGGAAAAACTAAGAGAGTTGTCACCGGTAGACCTACCTTAAAAGAATGGCTGAAGAAAAGTCTCTAAATAGAAAATAAATGATAAAAGAAGGAATCAGAGCACTAGGAGGAAAAAAGTACAACAGAAAGAGTAAAAATGTGGGTAAATACATTTGATTTTCTTCCTCTTGAGTTTTCTGAATTATGCTGATGGCTTCAGTAAAAATTAGAAGACAAATAGTACTCTGCTTCAGGATATGAATTTGTATATACAGCAAGGGAACTATGTATGGAAATAAAACTGGAAAGAAATATGGCAAAATCTTAACAGTAGTTGTTTCCAGGAGAGGGAATTATAGGTAGTTTTCTTCCTTGGCTTTTTTGTTGATGCTTTTTTGTTTTTGCCTGTTTCTCTCCATAAGCATGCTTGGATAATTAGAAAACATGAAACACACAGCAGAACAATGAAGAGTTAAATTAAATAAAAGAAAATTTGTCCTGGAGAATAGAGATTCATTACCTTCAGGGGAATTTAGGAGGACTTCATGGAAGAGGTGACATTTCATTTACCACCTAGAAGGATGGATGGGGTGCAGAAGGCTGGCGGACAAATTCCAAGTTGGAAAAATGACAAGGAGCAGAAAGTAGACATCCCTTCAGCAAGGATACGAGGCTAGCCTGGAGGGGTTATGAAGGACATAGGTGAGTCACCACAATTACTGGAAGGGTCCCAAGAGGGTCTCAGGTACTTGGCAGGCAAATCATGTGTGAGGTTTGTAGACTGAGAGGCCTTCACACCTTGGCACTTCTGGTAAATATGGTGCCCCCTGCTTGGGCCCAAGCTTGAAGTGGATACATGCTAAGCAAAAGCACACTCACCCAGCTGCCTTCTTTCACAAAGGAAACCCAGAGGCTTAGTCCCGGCCCAAGCTAGGCCCCGCCTTTACTTTCTTGGACTTCCTCCTTCCTCCTTTCCTCTTCTGCTGAGAGTGTAGCTTCCCTCTGCGGGAGCATGACAAACAACTCCATCGTTCTCCCTATCTGCCCCCACCCCCACCACCACCACAGCCAAACGCCCATTTCCCCTTCTCTCCCCCACCTCTCTCTGCCATCACATTCTTCTTCACACTAAGACCTGTTTTTCCGAGCCTGCCCCTCACATAGGCTCACTGCTTTTTCTCTCTTAAAAGCTCTCTCTCCCATACTGCATCTCTCAATGTGCGTGTATGTCTCTCATTGTGTTTCTCTCTCTCTCTCTCTCTCTCTCTCTCTCTCTCTCTCTCTCTCATCCTCTTTCTTAGTGCCCTGGAGATGGTTCAGAGGAGGCACTTACCAGAGTGAGTCTGAAGATGTGAAAAGGAGTGAGATTGGAGAAAAAGCATTAGAGGTGCCCATCCAGCCAGTAAGAAGGTAGAAAGAGTTGGGACTTTGGGACCAAAATCAAAGTGAAGGTGGCAGTCTGTCCTTGCCCTTGGAAGAAAGTGGGAAGTGTCTTTGCTAGAGGTTTGTTTTGTAAGAGGATCTCTGACAGCACATGGAAAAGAGAAGTTTCTGTGGAGCTGGGCTAGTTCACACCTTGCAAAAGGCTGCTGTATTCTGCACTGAAACAGAAAGCAGACCCCCAGACAAGCTAGCCAGCTGAGCTGGATTCGCAGGGAATCAAGCCCAGCCTCATCTGTGGAGAGGCCGTGAGTAGTGGGCCAGAGACCAGTCTAGAAGCTGAAGTTCTCAGTCAGCCCAGAAAGTGAGCTGTGACACCAGAGCTATGCGAAAGCTGAGGAGCAGAAGGGAGTGTGTGGCAGCCGTGAGAATGCACTTCACAGGCCCCCAGCTGCAAGGGCATCCTTGGCCTGGGCCCAGCCCTGCCCTCTGCAATCCATCCCTGTGTTTGCGCTGCGGCGGGGGCTGAGTTGGGCTCGTTCCTGGAAGACACAGCCTCCTCTGGCAATTGACTTTTGTTTGAGGGCTCCCTGATGGCCTTGCCGAGCCTTCCTTAGACCACAGGCCAGTCTCGACGTGTCCATACCACCCTCCTTCCGAATCTCCTTCACTCGGGGTCAGAACTGCACTGTGCTCTGAGGGCTCTTCAGACCTCTCCGGCCCCCTACCCCGTTTTCTCTCACAGGCGTGGCCTCTGATAAAATCCCTGCATGATGATCCCATCTCGGCCTCTGCTTCTCAAAGGATCACAGCTAACACAGCACGAGCATTTCTGCAGAGACAGTCCCATCAGCTGGGCTCAGGGTGGGGGCCAGGCTGTGACCCTTCCCTGCTCTGGCTTGGTCTGTCTGTCCAGGATGGACTTTCGGGAGAAACAGGCCAGTGATGGATGAGAACCTTGGGGAAACCTGAATCCTCCGGTTGGCACAAGTTCCCTGGTCCAGGGCCCGACACCTCTCCATCCTACCCGAGATCTACACAGCTTGGCTCCAAATCTACTCTCTCTCGCACTCTCCTTTCTTCCCACAACTTTCCCCTTACTCCTGCCTTCTCCCTCGAGTAACCTCAGCCCCTGAGCAAGGGACCTGGGGCGCACAGATGACACAGAGCCTGGCTTCCAGTGTAAGGCTGTTCTGGGTTCAGTTATAGGATCTACCCTTTCTAGGCTGTGTGACCTAGACCAGAATTTGCTAAACATCAGTTTCCCAGTGTGTCAGTTGGGGATAATAATAAGATTGTTGGGAGATCATCCACACAAAAGGCTCCAAACAGGCTGCCATTCATTCATTCATTCAGCACTCACTGAGCACCGACTCTGGCCAGACCCCCGGCTCAATGCTGGGCATTCCACAGCACAAAAGGAAGAGCCCTGGATGTAATGGTTGAAAGTCTAGGGAGGCAAACAGCACATGATCTCACAATGGGGACAAGGGCTCATCTGCACCCACAAGGCTTTCCAAAGCATTTCCACATCATTAGCTGATTGGGCCCTGAGAACAGTCCTAAGGGCTGGAAACGTTTATTGTCCCCATTTTAGAGTTAAGACCACTGAGGCTGAGGGACAGCTAGTGACTAGCCTGTAGTCACAGAGCTCACAGGTGGCAGAACAAGGACTGGCATCCGGGCTGCTGATGCCATTCTTGTGTCCTCTCCTGGGCACTAGGCTGCTCTCTGTGTGCCCAGGGCTGGCTTCATCGATGTTCTCTTAATAGCTAGAAACGCTCCGGGGAGCTTTTATCCTTGCCACCCACTGGAGGGCTGTTTTTTTATTTTTCAGTAGAATAGTGCTTTCTCTCTCTGTCTCTCTCTCTCTCAATTCTTAGATCAACAACTAAATCTGGTTCAGGGCCGTACAACATAATGAATGCCATTTTTCTTTAGGCACTGAGGTTTCCAGTGTTGTCACCCCTGACTAACCCTTCACTGCAAGCAGGGTTCTGGCCCAGAAGCCAGGTTGAGGCTGTCCACGGTGGTGATATTGGGTAAGGCTCCTTGCGGGGTGGGGGGTGGGGCAGCCTGAAGCCCAGCCCCCTTCCAGGGCAGCTCTGGACCTGGCTTCTCCAATAAGCTTGGGGAAACCAGCTTCCCTGGCCATCAGTCTTCCCAAACTTGGCGACCGCCGTGGTCATGTAGGGGATCTAGGCAGGGCTTCCTGTTTGCCGCCATTGTCAGGGGCACACCAGGCTACATGGAAGGGGGAGTTGGTTCCTCTTGTCTCCCAGCTTCCGGCTCCTCAACCCTGGGCAGCTGTGGCTGCTGCCAGGCACCCAGTTCCTGAGGAGCTGGGAGGTGGGGGTCTCGCCCCAGCCAGGCCTCCCCCACCCTCCTCCAGCCCGTTATCAGCCTGGCAGTTTGTATACTTAATAGTATGACTAAGTGACAATTACATAACTCTCTCGCCTGAAATTGAGATAGAAAATGTTGTGGCTGAGAGATTTTTGTTTCTTACTCTCCAAGCTTGCCAGGACCGCTGCATGTAAGTGCTCTCACTCTGCTTCGTGAATAAAACAGGATATTCTGCCAAATTCAAGCACACCTTCTCTCATGTACTCGGAGGTCAAGTGGACTTGCCCATCCTCTCCTCGACCCCCCGAAATCAGCAGCACACCAGCCCTGACCCACGGGGAGCGGGAAGACCCTGAACTAAGCGACTGGCTTCACGGCTCCTGAATTCCCCTGCAGTGAGGGCAGAGAACACACTTCCTTTGATGACAGGCAACCTGAACGCTGATAACAGGGCCTTCCTGCCCACTTGGCTTCCAGCCGTCTCCTTGGGTGCTGAACAGGCAGCGGAGCCTGGGCTGTTGGGTGGTACCCGCAGCCTCCGGCTGGCCCCGTTCCCTCTCCTGCCAGCCAAGTCAGAGTCTCCTCTGTCCACTGACAAGCAATGTTTCTAAGAGCCTGGGGGACCTCTGCTGCGAGTTAGTTGTGTGGCTTTAGACAAAATCCTTCACCCCTCTTGCTCCCATCTGCTGTCTGTTAAGGGGAGGAAACACGGAGCTCACAGGCTCCTGCAGAATAACAATGAGACCCATAGGCCACGTGGACCCCGAGGGGCATCTGTTGGCTCCCAGCTATGACGCCCCGTAGTGCTTAGTTCCATCTCCCATAAGCCCAGAGCCGAGACGTGAGCGGTCTCGTACACTGACGTCAGCCCTCCTTGGGATTCTTACTTTGTTCTGTGTCTCTGCCTCGGGAGGTTGTGGGTCATCACCCACCTCCATCTGGCTCTGCCAAGTTTGGGTGCCAGCAAAAGTCCCCTGCCAAACACTCTCCCTCAACCTGGGAACCAAGTTATATCAGAAGGGACATTTCATCTCCATGCATTTACCTCATGGACGCTGAAATCCTCGACGTCAGACTTCAAGGTGAAGCCCTTTCAATGAGAGGACTGGAGAGGACCCTTCCCTTTCCTGCCCCTCAGCCCCTCTTTGCAAAGGGTCCAGCGCCACAGATCGGCCATCCAGCCCTGGGCAGATGGGGCAGGTTGCAGGTGTGGAGTCTCCTCCCGGAGGAGGTGACATGGAGGCCGGCACAGCCCTCCCATGGGACAGGGCACTCACGGCTCTGACCCAGATCCCCTTTCCTCGCTGCTGGGAGGTCTCAGCCTCCCTTTGGAAACACTGAGCTCCGTCATGAGAATGGAAATTGGCGTGAGGAGTGGGCTGTATTTTTCTTGGCTGCAGGTGAAGGGTGCAAGGTACTGTTAAGTGCCAGGTAGGTGTGGGTGAGAACAGAAAAGAAGACGACGCGATTCTGTAGACAGGTGGGCATGTATATATTTCATATATGCTGATATGAAGCCTCAACACTGATAAACCAGGGGTTCATTAAGGGGTGCTGTCAATATGACCAATTTTTATGGGGGCCAGAGATGGTTTCAGTTCCTAAGTCCACAGGAGGCAGACCTGGGCCTGCAAACCACTGCTCCCACCAGGCCCACACTGTTCTGTGCCCTGCAGAGAGACCTCGAGGTGCCCATGGCCTTCAGAGCCCCATCCACTGGGTCTAGAGGAAAGTCAACAGAGGTTCAAGGATAAAGCAGTTCTGAGGTCCAAGCAGTTGAAAATCCTGCATATTCTATACCCATCTTGGAGAATCCCAATGCACGGAGCACGGAAAAGGCCCTGAGAAGTCCTGCAGCTGAACTTTGAAGAATGTAGCATTTCTCATGTGTATCTAAATCGAAACATTTTGGTGGGTCAGCCCTACTAACGAGGTGTCCGTGGAGTGTGATGTGGGAAATGGGTGGACACCAGTTGCACGGGAGCCAGGAAGAGCATTGGGCTCAGAGTCAAGAGACTTGCTGGACGGCCTGACTGACTCCCTCTCCTGCCTGGGCCTCGGTGGGAGCTCACAGCTCTGAGAGTCTCAGCTAAAGAGGGAAAGGAAGTAGACAGTCAGCTGTGGAGCGGGCATGGGAGCCCACAGTACCTGGTCCCTGGCCTGACTGCCACTTCCTTGTTCTGTGACCCCCGGGCAGGCCCTTTGTCCTCTCTGGGCCTCGGCTTCCTCTCTGACAAATGAGGGATGAGCTGGCTGGGCGCTCATCTGTGGTGCCTTTGATCTTGCTGGGGTCATGCATTGGAAAGGCCCTCTGCTGGACCAGTGGCCAGGGGACCTTGGCTCCGGGCATTGTGTGTGCTTGGGGACAAGTTCCATGCCACATCCCCTTGCAGACGGGAACCATGGCTCTCTCGACCTATAACTTCCCAAGTGCTTCTGGGGCTGTGGTTTGAAGGAGGGCCGTTGCCTGGTTCCCGTTGATTCCTATGGAGGTGCAGAGCCCCAGGTAGGTCCTCTTGTATGCGCCATGACCCCACTGTTAGGGATTGATTTTTTTTTTAAACTACCGTGAACTTTTTTTTTTTTGGTGGGGGGGGTTGTTTTATTTATTTATTTATTGGCTGCATTGGGTCTTCATTACTGCACATGGGCTTTCTCCAGTTGTGGCGAGCGGGGGCTACTCTTCGTTGCTGTGCATGGGCTCCTCACTGTGGTGGCTTCTTTTGTTGTGGAGCACGGGCTCTAGGCGCACGGGCTTCAGTAGTTGTGGCACGAGGGCTCAGTAGTTGTGGCTTGCGGGCTTAGTTGCTCTGCGGCATGTGGGATCTTCCTGGAGCAGGGATGGAACCCATGTCCCCCACATTGGCAGGCGGATTCTTAACCACTGCATCACCTAGGAAGTCCTGGGATTGAATTTTGTCCCCTCAAAATGCACATGTCCTAACCCCTACTACCTCAGAATGTGGCCTTATTTAGAAATACATCATTGCCAATGTGATTAGTTAAGACGAGGTCATACAGGAATAGGGCAGCTCCGTAAGCTAGTATGACTGGTGAGTTCTTACATAAAGGGGGGACTTGGAGACATCACACATACAGAGGAATGTCATGTGAACATGAAGGCGGGCCTTGGGGCGATGCTTCTACAAGCCAAGGAACGCCGCAGATTACTAGCAAGCCATGAGGAGTGAGAAGAAAACCATGGAACAGATTCTCTCTCACAGTCTTCAGAAGGAATTGACTCAACTCTGACAACATCTTAATCTCAGACTTCCAGCTTCTGGAAGTGCGAGGCAATGAGTTTCTGCTGTTTAAGCCACTCAGTCTGTGGTACTTTGTTATGGCAGCCACAGCAAACTAATACATCTATGTCCCCATCCCTGCCTCTGACTTGACCCTGCCACTCAGGCTCAGTGGAGGGTGTGAGACCTGTGTCCAGGCCACACTTCCCACACCTTCAGTCCAGGAAAGTTTGGCTCAGAGGTTTTCTATCAGTCGAATGCAGCTGGCCCAACCAGCCAGGGGCTGACTTGTTCTCCTTTAGATATTGCGGGATTGAGAATCTAAACAATGCTCAATATTTTGACCCATGAATGCTCTCTCTCAGATTCTGTCCTGGGAAATTCACTTGCATACAGGAAAGTTTCACACTCAGAGAGATCTACCTTGGTATAAAATCGAGAAGAACCGGGAACCAACCAAGTGTCTACAAGTGGGAGTGGGTAAGACAACAAAGCTCTGCCCACTTGATTGGAAGAATATTAGCTTACATTCCCCCCAAAAGGAGAGTCCGATACAAGTTTCTTTTGAGAAGTGGTCCCAGGGGATAGGAGGGAGGGACTGAAACAAATGAAATGACATATGTTATCGCATTGGTCACTGCTGTGGGCAAGTGGGGCTCAGACCAGCTGGGGACATTCCAAAGACCCAACTGAATGTGTCTTGAATTCTCTGCCCAAGACATGGAAGAGAAGAATATTTATCTGTTTATCAGAGAATGCCCCAGTGAGTGTTGACTCACGTTTCCAGATTTGCACACATCCTGAGAGTGGTGAAGCAGACTGCTATGGTAAATTAGCTCTGGAGCAGAAAGTAGGGGATATCTGATGCAGCTGAGGTGAACGCAGGCAGCCACAATAGAGCAAAAACGTGGGCGGAGAGGATACAAGCATCAAAGATGGCTGACACAGGTACGTAGCCATTATAAGTGATATTTACAACAAAGATGTGATGACAGGGAAAATGCTTCCGATAGCATGTTAGTGAAGACAAAAGGATATGCCCTTGACTGTTCAGTGGCATCACATGTACATATAAAAACCCAAAACCTGTGCTTCGAAAAAAGACAGGAAGGAAATACGTTGAGAAGTTTCCAGTTGATTGTCTCTGGGGTGTGAGATCATTTCTGGTTCTTACTTTATAATTTTCTTCTTTGCATCTTTCTGTATTTCCTAAATTTTCTTTAACAAATATTACTCTTCAAATTAGAAAATCACTACAGCATCAGTCCTCACTTTTACTAGTGAGCAGGCACAGGGATAACTCAAAGGGCTTGGGAGAATACCCTGGGCCGAAGGCAGCTTCATGGGCACGGACCTGTGCTTGGTTGAATGCTCTGCTGACACCTGTCTGAAATTCTCATGAATCTTTGAAATATGGACCTGGCATTTACATTTTGCACCGAGCCCCACCAGTGATGTAGCCAGTCCCGGCTGGGCCCTAATTCTAGAATCTCTGCTTCCATCAGTTTGGGGCTGGAGCAGGACCTGAGAACTTGCATTTCTAAGGAGTTCTAGGTAATATTACTACTGGTTTGCCAATCACACTTGGAGACCCACTGTGTTAGAATAATAAAAATATTGCATTGACTAAATAGCCCCCAGATGCATTTAAGAATGTGTTTACAGACCATTAACCACTTTGGAATAGAGAAAATACATTGAAGATCAATCAGAAATGAAGATACAGCAGCTCCCAAATGAGGATGCACGTCAATGAGAAATCCCAGCCTGTGGTGCAGGGACAGCGGGAGCCCCGAGGGCCTGCCCAGTGCGTGGCTTTGCCATTGGCCCATCCACTCTCTGTGGGGTCCTGTCTCTGCTCAGCTCCTTTCTGACTGGCAACAGTCTCTACCTAACTTTCATTATTCGTGAAATGGCATAAGATCTGTCTCAGAGTTTGGGGTGATGGTTAAAGGCCTTGAGGTCCTAACTCATGATTCTTGGGGATGTGTGCCCTGGGGGGACCTCAGGTCCTCCACTAGATTGTGAGTTATCCCTGGGAACAGGACCCCCACTCTGACCTTCTGGGATCGGCTGACCTGGGGTTGCTCAGAGGCTCCTGAGGATGGAACTAGGACCCTGGAGGGAAGGTGGGGGATCAGTGGTACAGACCTACTTTCCACAACACCAGTTAGAAACTGCAGAAGAGCCTGTGGCATCCCCAGTGAGCCAGAGACCGGAAAAGGGGACCCCACCCATCTTTTTGTTATACCGTCCCAGGTGCTGCTGTAAGTCTATCTCTGGCATTGCCCCAAAGGAGGGTCCTGGCAGCAAGAGGAAAGTGCAGGGCACAGATATGGGAGGCTCTGTCCCCACCCCACTCCCTGGCCTGCTCCCCCTCACCCATGCCCTCCCCTCCAGACTTGAGTCTGGTGAGATGGACGCCTGCGCAGCTCTCCTCTGCTCTGGCTGTTTTCCCCGTGGGTGTATCACGCAAAGGTGAAGGTGACATGGTCAGTAACGTGAGCCAGGCTGCCTCCCAGCCACTGCCCCTGTCACAAGCTGCACAATGGTCAGTGCTAATCCAAGCAGCTGGGAAGTGAGGCCTCCCAGATCAATGCTAATACCTTCTTGTGTTATTCAAACAGGTCTTGTAAGGGCCAGTGAAGACATTCACTTTGCCATGCTGGCCACCACGCCAGCGCCAGCGGGCTAATTGGGTGTTGCTTGCGCCTGCTATTGAATCAGGCCTCTTTGGCCCATAAATCAGGGCCGATGATCTCAGCCAACAAAAAGAGCGAGCTGCTGGCAGTCGCGAGCCTCAGGGCCTGCGGTGATGTGACATTGACCCAATTGGGTGAACTTTGGCAAAGGCGCTTTCCCTCTCTGTGGCTCAGTGTTCGGTCTTCCAGGCCTCAGAGCACAGGTGTTCAAGACCCCCTTGGTCGAGGCAGAATGAGGCTGCCTAGCCATGGCAGCGGCTGCCCTTGGAGACATTACGGCCGAAGCTTGAGGTCAATGCCCAGACATGGTGCTAGAGAGGGCATCACTGCTGGGGCAGGGGGCTACCGGAGGACGCTGATGCCGGACCAGTCCCAGGCTTCTGGGGGAGTTGGTGATGGAACTCGAGTCCTGCCAGATCCAGAGCAGCCCCTTCCTACCCCGGGACTGGATGCCCCAGGAATCCCCCTCCAGTCTTCACCCAGGTGCCTTCCCCATACAGCTCAGAGAGCAGAGGGCCAGAGGCCTCTCCCATTGGCCAGAGTCAAGGCTGCCTGCCCTCCCCTCACCCCACAGTTGTAGCCGCTGCCTCCCTTGGCCCCTCCCTGGGCCCCTTTCCCGGCACTCCAGGCCAGTGGCAGTGGGGGTGGGGCAGTGTGAGCAAAGAGGAAAGCACGGACTTCGATGCCTTCCCGTTGGGAACACGGTGCCATCTAGGAGTCCCAGGACAGGATTTTCCATGTCTTTCTGAAAGGGCCAGTCAGAGTCTCGGCCTGTGGGATGAATGGGACCCTGCGGGTCTGTTCAGACTTGGCTTCCGTTCCCAGAGTGGAGTCTTTTGACTGGATGCCCAGGAGCAGAGAGGTCTGGGGTACCCGAGAGGGGAGGGGGTTGACATGCACATGCTGTGTGCACGCGTCTCTGGGTGCGGGCATGCGAGTGTGGGCGTGCCTTGAGCTGGCTTCTGGATGCGGGCGCTGCTGTGGGCGGACATGCAAATGCTTCTCTGGTGTGCACGTGTGCGTGTGCGCACCTGTAGGTTCCATGCAGTGCGTGTGTGTGCGTGCGGACACGTGTTCACGTGCACGCATGCGCCCATGAGTGCGTGTGTCTGCATGTGTGCCTGTGTTACTCAGCTTGGGCAGCTTGTAACAAAATACCATAGACGGGGGCTTAAACAGCAGACATTTCTCTCTCACAGTTCTGGAGGCTGGAAGCCCAAGATCAAGGCACTGGCAGATTTGGTTCCCGGTCGTCACCTCTCTTCCTGGCTTATAGACAGATGCCTTCCCACTGTGTCCTTACATGGTGGAGAGAGCACGCTGGTCTCTTTTCTTCTTATAAGGACACTAATCCTATCGGGGAAGTTCGACCTTCACTACCTCATCTAAACCTATTCCCCTCCCAAAGACCCCGTGTCCTAATGCCATCGCAATGGGGGTTAGAGCTTCACCACAGGTATTGGGGGGCCACAAACATTCAGTCTGCAGTGGTGTCTAGGTGCACGCGTGTGCCTGCCTGATGCTCATGTGTGCCTGTGTCTGTATGTGTGTACACGTGTGCACGTGTGTGCGTCAGACAGTTGGCAGGTCTGTTGGGCTGCCGCCACCGCTGCCCCCCCTCCCTGGGCTTTCCTGAGTGAGATAGCCCCCTGCCTTCTCCAGCCCCAATCACCAGCCTACAATCACCCCCCTCGGGCGGGTGTGGGGATGGTGAACACAGGCAAGGCCAAGAGCTCCCCAGAGGCCACGGGGGGCTCCTGTGCCCTTTCCATCTCCACGCTCACCCTTCTCTCTGCCTCTTCTCCTGGTAAATTCCTATTCCTCCCTTCAAGCCCAGAAGGCTTAGTCACTCCCTTGCCCGAGTTCCCACAGTGCTTTGCAAGCATCACTCTTACAGCACTTGCCAAGTGGTACTTTAGATATTTCTGTTTCCACAGCTACCAAGGCAGGGCCTGGTGCTGGGTCGCTTCGTCATGCTCAGCACCCATGTGTTGAGTGACTGAGACACTGCCTACTATTGCTCCCATGGAGACCCAGGGGCCATGCCCAGAGGGACACACTTACAAACCTCTGAGGACACCAAGTCATGGGAGGCGGGGCCAGTGGGGACACGCTGCGCCATGGTCTCTCCATGAAAGCCAGCTGCCTCACGGGCAGCACGGGGCAGCGAGGCCACCCACACTGGGGTTGAGGGCGGGTGCCCTCCACGTCCTCCGGAACAGAGCCCCTCCGCAGCCTGGCATGGAGGCACGCAGCTCTGTAAGCACGGGAGTGATCCCAGGCCCAAAGACCACTGGTCTGATAGGGAATTGTAATGAATGAGTCACATAGCATATTGCTCGTGCCGGGCAGGCCCCTCCCTGCCCATCCCCGGCCACATGCCCTGCGAACTTGGTGAGCCTTCAAACTGCTCATCTCAGTGGAGACGGGGACTTCTAAATCCTCACCGCTGGGCGGGGAGCCGAGACGGAGCCTGACCAGAAATGGCAAGGCAGGGGTGGGGGCGGGGGAAGGAGTCTTTGGAGGTTTTATTACTTTTTGCTTTGTGATGACTGGCTCTGAGCCCACACATTTCTTGAATACATAATAGGGAGCTGGGCGAGACTGCAGAAATAAATTGTATTAACACACAATCACTGCAGTCCCAGACAGGGCCTTCTTTCACCGGGTCGGGTCAATTAGCAGAATAATGCCGGGCAGGTTTTCGTTTTAAAGGGTTTAATTAAAGTTTGGGTACAATGAACACGCAAGCCACCAATCTGTCTTTCAAGGCATGCATTATCTGGAAATTGATTGTAACTTATGCTTATTTCTAGTAGTGTAATTCCTTGGAAGACATGGAAGGCATCCCCCCCTCCCCAACCCCTCCCTACCGGCCCCACCCTGCCCCTCCCGCCAGCATTTAGTCAGCAGGGCCTTGCTGTTCATTGGGTTCTAGGGTTCCTTTGGGAGGTAGCATAGCCCTTGGGATCGAATATGTGCTTGGACTGATGCTGGGAGCCCACCTGGCCTTCTTCCTTCACCCAGAGAGCTGGAGGCCACCGAGCCCGCTCTCCGCATGCTGCCACCAGCCCGGGCTGCCTGGGATGGCAAGGGACAGCCCCTTTGCAGAAACAGGCCACCCCGCCGCCAGCTGGATGTCCGCCGCGTGCCCGGCACAGGGCTGGGCGCGGGGTGGGCCGGGCATCCAGACAGGGTCTCAGCTCCCGGAGCACAGCCAGGAGGCTGCGGTTTAAGGCACTGCAGTCAAACAAGCCTGAGTTGGAATACTAGCTCCTGGTGCCAACCCTGCTGGGCACCGTGTGGCCTTGGGTCACTGTTTTCTTATCTGTGCAGTGGAGACAGCAAGAAACTGCCTCCCAAGGCTGCTGTGGGGATTCAAGAGGGCAGTGACCCAGGGGAGCTTCAGCCTCGGTCTGAGGGAGGCCGACCAGCTTTTATCCTGCTGTGCCCTTTGCATCTGCGGCTTCTGGTCATCATTCCCTGCAGAACGCTGGTTGCCCCGGATGCCCCCCAGGACCCAGCACTGTCCACAGTGGGAAGGGCGACTCTGCAGAGTGGAGGGAGCGCCCCGTCCCTAGAGCTGTGACGGGTCTGGGGAGAAGGGACACAGAGGGGTGCCAGGCTGCCGTGGCCTCCCATCCCAGGGCAGCAGGCAGCCAGAGGGTGGCCCGGGGCGGGGGGGCCCTGGCACAGCCGGGACCCTGAGCAGGTTGGTCCCAGTCCCCGGGGGCCTATGGGAGGGGCAGGCAGGGCCCTGCAGGTCAGCCAGGCCCACCCTCCCCCACCAGCTGCTGACAGGTGGGCAGACCAGGCCCACAGGGGCCAGCGCTGTGCCCAAGGTCACGCGCAAGTCAGGGCCCCCATACGGTCCCTGTGTCCTGGGCCAGGGCTCTTGGCAGGGCCCCCCAGGTGCCTGCGGGCTCTGGAAGCTGTGGCAGCTCCACCCAAGGTCCCCAGGAGTAGCTGGGCTAACGCTGGGGCCCCGTGCGAGGTTTCCTCCTCGGAGACTCTGTCGGCCGGGTCTGGGCGCCCCTGTCACCTGCCGAGGGGGGCATCTGCCGAGCACGGTCCCTGAAAGGCCAGGAGGCGTCTCGGAGGCAGCCGCCCCGGCCCCGCCTTGGTCCTGGTGCGGGCCGACGGGCTTTCCACGGGGTGCCCGGCCCCCCGGCGCAGAGACGGCATGGCTCCTGTCCCCCACGGGGCAGAACGGGACACGGCGGCACAGCCTGCAGTGGCGGCCTCTCCTCCCCACGGGCTCCCCCCTGGCCATCCGCGGACAGAGGCCAGCCTGGCGTGAGCCCTGGGCCGCCCGGGGCAGGAAGCTGGGGCCCCCAGAGAAGCCCCACCCAGGGCAGCGAGGGACCTGAAGGACCAGGCACAGGGCTCCAGGGATCCAGAGGGGTTGGTCTGAACCAGACACCCTGCTGTGGGAACCTGGTGGCCATGGTGGCAAGGGAGAGGGTGAGGGTGGGTGAGGGGGCCCGTCACTCCCTCAGGCTCCTGGCACGGGCTGCCCCACCTCCCCTCTCCCCTCGGCGCCAAGGTTGGGGCTGAGGATACAGTTTCATAGGTTCCACCCCTTCTTTCTTCAACCCCAAAATAAAAGGTGGAATCTGAGAGCCTAAAGAATTCCCTGGATTCCTCCTCTGCCAAATTTAGCCCTGGAATGGGCTGGACTCCTCACGATGGAGCTGCTGAGATTGTCTGGGTAAGGACAACACGACATCATTTCCGGGAGGGGCTGGCTTTCTGGCCCCAAACCATAGGACTGAGCACAGCAAAGGGAGCCTGAGGGCCGGGGGCTGGGGCCTGCCTGTTAGTCACCCCTGAGGGGGAGGAAGGCTGATGGATCTGGTCATAGGGCTGGGGACAGGACTTCCTGCTCCTGGTGGACCTTGGACAGCAGGGCAAGCTGCTGGGAGAATGAAATCCGTGCAGCAGCAAAGGGAACCACTGCTTTCGTGGAGAGGCCCTGCCCCAGAGTTCCAGATTCTTCTGGGAACTTCTGGGAAAACTGGCTCAGCTGGTGTGAGCCAAGCTCCCACTCTGCAGAAAGGCACAGGCACAGACACCTCAGTACGGGGCAGAGAGGCACAAGAAGGTGGCTGGGGAGCCAGGGGGTTTGAGGATGGCCCTCCACTCTGCCCCGGGGTTCTCCTTTCATACGGGCCTGTCAAGCGGCCCTTCCATGCAGGGCAGTCGTCAGGATGACCTCAGACAACCTGGCAAGTGCGAAACAAGTGGCATCAGCACCCAGCCCCGAGGACCCTGCGGGCACCCCCTCTGTGCAGAGCCCTAAGCCAGGGCTGGAAGCCCACCCTGCCATCCAGACAGCCTCGCCCTCCCACCCGTTTGTGATGTTCTTTGATGCCCTCAGAGCTTCCGTATGCTGGGGACAGTCAATACCAGGTCCTCCTCCCTTCAAAACCCTCTAAAGTAGTAAGGCAGGGTGCAGATAAAATAGACCGTGGGCCCAGTGAAGTGGGCTCTGCTCCCAGCTTGGTCACTTACTGGCCAAGTGACTTTGGATGAGTCACACTCCTATCCATTCTAAGTCTCGGCTTCCTTACCTGTAACATGCAGACTTCTTGCACACAGGAGGGGCCCGGAGTCGGTTGTTTGCCCCTACATGCTAAACACACCCACACCCATAGCATCCGGCATTCAGGCAGGTCACTCTCTCCCCAGTCCCAGGCCCAAAGCCCCCCCTTCAGGTCCCTGTAACCCTGTCGCACTCCCTAGTGTCAGGAGTCCCAGGGAAGGTTGATAAGCTGTCTTGCTTGCCCATGGCTTGGCTTTCTCTTGACCTCGCTAAGGGTCTCAGCTTTGTCACCTGGTTTGACAAGAGGAAACCAGTGCAGAACCCTGTCATTGGCCGAGCTCATTGGATGAATGAGGCAGGACTTGAGGGATCCCATGCTCCAACCTGCCTTGTTCTAACCACGCGGTCTTGACCGTGGCATTCCCCACCTCCTTTCAGAACAGCTGTAGACCTTCGTAGCCTTTGAAACATGTACCCCTCTTGGAATTCCTTGCTCCCCGTCTATCTTCCCGCAGGATGGAAAGCATCAGGAGGGCAGTGACGAGGAGGATCTCGTCATTGCTTCACCTCCGATGCCCAGTACACAATCAGCACTTGATAAATCTGTAGCGGACATTAAGAATCAGCAGGTGAATGGTTGAATGGAATGGGCGAGAACAGGTCTGGTAATCTGTGAAGAACTGTGCACACCTCAGGGAGTCTTCTGATGGAAGCCCAGCAGGCCAAAAGCAGAACAAGAGCACAGGCTTCTAGGCTCTTCTTCCTGAGGCAGCCCAGCAGAGGATGCCTCCCCAGAGTGCCTTGGCTGGGCCAGCTCTTCCTTCTAAATTTGGTGCTGGTCAGGGCTGCCCGCCAGGGTGTCCCCTGCATTCCCCATGATGGGCGTCGAGGCCCGAGGATCAGCCACCCTGGGGCCCAGAAGAAAAAGAGTGAGCAAACGCAGCAGCACACTGGAGGCTTCTGCTTTGAGGACGAGCTGCTACCATGCCTCGGGGGCTCCAAGGTCAACACACTTTGTACTTCTTCCTGGAATCCTGGCATTTTTCCTTGAGAATAATGGGGGAGTGTGTGTTCCGTGTGAGGAGGAGGCCGGGGAACAAAGCTGCTGTTCAGCCCCCTCCCCAGAGGATGCAAGAAGACGTGCCTGCCGTCCTTGTTCAGCTGTTGCAGCTGACCCGTGCCTGGGGTCAGATGACAGAAGGCAAGGGAGGGAGGGAGGGAGGGAGGGAGGGAGGGAGGGAGGCCAGGACAGAGGAATCTTAGAGGCACATCTCCTGAAGTTCTTGGTTCCTCCCAAGTTTCATTCAACTCAACACCCTCCTCCCTTGCCCCTAGAGTGGCGGGCCCTACTTTGGGGTTTTGTTTGTCTGTTTTACACAAGTGTACAAACAAGCCGTGCTTAGCCATTAGCTGTCTACTGCCAGCTCTTGAGACTCAACTCCAGAAAAGGAGAGTCAGAATGCCTCTTTCCATACCTGGGAAAGAGAGGGCGACAAGGTCTGCTGTTAAGACCAGTTTTAAGATGGAGAGCACCCTAGGGATCATTCTAGTCTTCCCCTCTCATCATACAGATGGGATCGCTGAGGCCAGAGAGAGGGCAGGCCTCTTCCAAGGTTGTCAGGACAGGCCCGATCCAAGGGACGTCCCCTCCTCAACCCCCAGCCCCAGCCTGAGCTGAGCTCAGATCCCCGTCCGAGCCCGAGGGCCAGCGCAGAAGGCACTCTGGGGCATTTCCCCGAAGCATGCCCGTTTGGGATATGCGAGCCCACAGGCCTGGCTTGCGGTTCAGGCTCAAGGCTGTTGGGATGACGCAGGAGTAGGGCTGGAAGCAGGGGGATATTTCCGCTCCACAGCCCAACCAGGAGGCAGGAGGTCTGCACGCCCCTGCCCCACAGGCCTGAGTACACACGCCCGGAAAACAGCACCCAGAGACACGTCCAAACAAACACGCAGGCAAATAAAGCCCTGGAGGCCGGGCCCAGACAGGTGCCAGGTGTCTGCTGCCTTTGTAGGCTCACCTCCTGTCGGTGGAAGAATCTTGGGGAGGGGGTGCATAATAGCCCCCTTGGGCTGAGACCGTGGCTGGCATTGAGCTTCGGCCCTAAAGCCTGACCTGAGAGCCAGAGGACTGCCGACCTGAGACCCGTTACTTTCGGTCGGCAGGCTGCTCCGAATGGTGACTGCGCCCTGTGAAGCTGGCTATCCTGCCTGGGTCACTGGCTAGCCGCCTGCCCTAATCAGTTGCAACTCCGCCTCAAGACTGCAGCATCAACTCTGGCTGCGATTCCAGACTATGGCTTGTCCTGCAAATTTGGGGCTTGCATGGGACAATTCCTCGATCGTGTCCTCATATATTTAGAGTCTTCTAGCTCGGTTTCTCTGGAGAGCCCTGCCGGCTGCGGTGAGTAACTGTAAAGTGCTTGGGCCCGGGCAGGGGTTGGAGAGTGACAGTGCGTGGTCCCTGCCCTCCCCCCATCTGCCCTCACCCTCCACTCATCCCCAAGGAAGCTTACATGCCCAGCAGATTTCTGCAATTAAATAGGGAGTGAATGAAACTTCCCGAATCTCAGAAAATGGTTTCTGACACAAACCTGGTCAACAGAAGCCTGGTGACTCTGCCAAATACTCTGCAAAGGCAACTCCCGGGACTTTACAGTCGGGAAACACTCTGACTCCCTCCTGCAATTCAAAGCCTCTGTTACCTGGTGATGACTCTGAGAGGTCGTATTGGAAAGAGAGTCGCTTAACGTTGTTTAAACCAGCACCTCCTGCACTTTTTTGACCTCAGAATCCTTTCTCTCAGAACAGCTATTCTGTTCACATCTGTGTGTTCTTAGAGAGCACATTGCTAAAAATATTAAACTTGGTGGCCTTTAAATGGCCTTACAGCTCCAATGGGTGAGTAGTTTTTGAATGTCTATTAGACTCATAAACCTGGTTGGGTCTCTATTAGTTCTCATGCAGTCACTGGGAGGTGGAGGATGTTATGACTGGCTTCTGGCTGAGTGCAAATATCTGTGGCCACAGCACCCTTGGCAGTGGCCCAGGGACTTGGGAACAGCAACCATTTGACCGCCTGGATTTGACATTTTGACAGCCGACGAGTTGTGTAGTGGGGTGTAGGCCCACTGCAGGCTGCATCCTCCAGGAAAGGTGTACAGTAGTGATTTGGGGCTGCCTGGGGGTGGTAGGTCTTTTTAAAGAGCTGAGGAAAGTCATGGAACTTCTCCCCAGAAAAACACACAGAAGCACACACGCATGCACACATATGCACACAAAATATCCTGCATCTGAATCCAAGGGTCTCATGAATGACCTGAAGCCCTTCCTGGACTTCCTAGGGGTGTCTGGACTTGGCTGAAGAATCCCTGGAATAGTCTTGGCCTCCTTGATGGCACTCATCTCCAAAAATCTTTGACCCCCCACCCCTGCCCTCGTAAGTCTAGAGACTTCTTTCCTGTCTAGGTGGGAGGTGGGGGGCAGGAGATAGCCTCTGCCCTTCAGAGCTGACATGCGAACATGGGTGCAGAAGCAGGCCCTGGGTCAATTCGGAAAGTGACAGGAATTATAGGAGCACATGGGACAGGAGGGCAGGTCTGGGACTTCTGCTGAGGGGTTCGAGAATGGCCAGTATTAATCAGAAAGATAGCTTCTCAGAGGTGGGGCTTTGAGCTGTGATTTGAAGAATGTGGGTTGTGGCTTGGGGGGATCTAAGACCAGTTGTTGCTTGCACTCAGGCAAAGGCTGGGGGGTGGGAGAGGCAGTGAGAAGGAGACCACAGTGGGGCTCAGGAGGAGGGAAAGCAAGAACCCACAGCAACTCAGGCTGCCCATGGCGCGGCCTCTGCGTTCAGCAGCCATCCCGCGGCCCTCCTCTAGGCAAAGGCCCCACAGGCAGGTAGGTCAGGGCGTGCCTGCCATCCACCCAATCCCTCTGGAATCCCCCAGGGCAGCTGCCCAGAGCTTTCACCACCAGCCTCCCCCGGCCCCGCCTGGACTCTGCCAGCAGCGGAGAAAACCCAAGTCAGCCAACTCGAGGCTTCCATGTCCTCGCCACTTCAGAGTCACCGCGCCTTCCCTCACCGCCCTTCCCCCATGGATGGGGACCTATTCCCCTCAGTCCTGAACCCCATCCTGCCATGTCTCCTCCAGGGCTTCACTTCTTCTGGAAAGAATGCACTGCTCCAGCTGCTATGCTTCCCCCACATCCCCCAAACCACCCCTGCATCTAAGGCTGGACAGTCCAGCAATCTTGGATGCAGCCCTAACCCCTTTAACCCTCAAAAAACACTCCCCTAAAAGCACCAGCGCACACCCCTTTCTCCTGATGAAACTTCTACTCATGCTGCGCGTATCCCAATTTAGGGAAGCTCTCCTAAGCCTGCCCCCACCAGCTTACTTAAGGTTGCTGTGATTTCCCGCACTCCTGCCGTGCTGGGCACACCCCCTGAATGGGACAAGTGACACCAGATACATAAATGTCCTGTGTTTGTCTTCCCAGCCAGTCTGGAAACGCAGTGAGGGCAGGTGTGTGCTTACTCTCTTAGCCTGCATTCCCCAGAAAGTTGACACTGAGACAAAGCCTTATGTGCGAGTACTTTGTGGGGAGAGTGACCCCAGGGAACAGAAGTGAGGGGCAGGGGAGCCACGCAGAGAAGGAAGGAAAGTCTATACACGAGCGTGTTGATCAAGTTGGCCGCTATGAAAGGCAACCGGCTTCTTGAATGTATTAAGCACCGTAGGAAATGCATCTCGAGATCATCCACGGCAGAAGAAAAAGGGAAGCAGTTATTTCATGGGATGTTAACTCCCCAAACCCCAGGGTGAGCATGCGTGGGCGCTGAGTTCCCACAGTAACCCGTCCCTTGGCATCAGAGAAGCCCAAGGAAGGAGGGGGAGAAGCAGGCATCACAGGCATCTTAAGGTGCCAGCAGGTTGCACCAGCATGTAGGTGGTCAGAAGCCTCACAGAACCAGTGGCCACAGCAGTGGCTGCAATAAGAGATGGGCAAGGCCAAGAGAATCGAAGTGGGGGCGTGAAAGGCATCTGATGCAGCCTACTCCCTGGACCACTCAGATGGCCTCGTATCCTCCGTTACACCCAGTTTCCACATAATCAGATGGGCATCTATTTTTGAGAAAACACTCTCACTTCTTCCTCGAGACATTCAAAGTCCTAGACCACCCTACCCAGAGGCCCCTTCGGGGTGCTGGCCAGCTGCAATCTCTGCAGAGACTTAGTGCAAGGGGGTTTGTGGAAAAGTGACAGCCCCTGGTGCCACAGCTGATGCCTAGGCCGTAATTGCTAGTCCTCATTGCCCTCCTCCACCCTCTGTTCCTTTGGCTGCTCTGTGTTGCTTGCCTGGTGAGGCGACTCAGACCTGTACCGCCAAGGAGTCTAAGCCCGTAGCTGCCTTGACCTCAGTGGGCCTCGGTTCCTGCAATTGCCCATTCACCTATATTATTGGACACAGAAGCACCAAGCAAAAGCCCCCAGCAAATTCCCCGGGTTCTAAACACATTCCTCCCCGCTGCCATTGTATGACAGCAGCCCTAACCCCTCCTTTCTTTCCCTGCTGGTTTGCTGGCACGAGAAACCCAAACTGACCAGATGGTCATTGCAGCTTCAAGTTCAATGGAATCTTTACTGTGACCCCTGGTGGAAACATTCCATCCCATCAAACCAGAACTTCTAATCTGCCTGAGACTAAGGCTTCAGGGACAGGAAGCACAAATTCCACAAACGTGTCACAAGGAGTGATGGTTAGAAGGCTCACTCCTCCATCCTCCATCAGTCCAGCCCTTGGTTTCCAGATCTGTGGGTTCTAGCTATTGGGGACCATATATCAGCCATTGGATCCATGTACTTACTGTGTCCTGGAGGACAGCACCTTGACCCCCACGTGTTGTCCCCAAGCTGACATCTTAGATACGCCTGTAACAGGCTAGTCTATCAGGCCCGCTACTACGAGTGATTGTACATGATCATCCCAGTGAGCCCATTGCTGCAGCCTCCTTGCCATGAACATGATTTTCCAAGCATGTTCCCTCCAGGCCCCTAGCCAACTAGTGTGTTACTTTGCCAAGGCTGCCATAAAAAAGCGGCTTAAACGCCAGAAATGTATCATCTCCAGATTCTGGAGGCCTGAAGTCCAAAACCAAGGAGTGAGCAAGGTTGGTTCTCCCAAGGGCTCTGAAGGAAGGATTTGTCCCAGGCCTGTTTCCTTGGCTTGTAGATGGCCGTCTCTCCCGTATCTCTTCACACCATCTTCCTTCTATGTGTGTCTCTGTGTCCAGATTTCCCCCTTTTATAAGGACACCAGTCATATTGGACTAGGGCGCATCCTACTCCAGGTTGACCTCATCTTAACTTTACATCTGCAATGACCCTATTTCCAAGTAAGGTCATAATCTGAGGTACCAGTGTTAGCACTTCAATATATGAATTTGGAAGGTGGACAAAATTCAACCCGTGACCACAGGCTCTGCCAATCACTACTGTCCAGGGGTCTGACCTTTATAAATTACTTCTCCCTCCATGCCAAATTGATGACCAACTCTGTCACTTGCAGTTCCACCGACTAGGAGTATTTCCCTTACCACTCTTTTTTTAATTGATTAATTTTTTTTATTTTTAATTTTTTTAGCTCTTTATTGGAGTATAATTGCTTTACACTGTTGTGCCAGTTTTTGCTGTACAACAAAGTGAATCAGCTGTATTTATACATATATCCCCATATCCCCTCCCTCCCGCGACTCCCTCCCACCCTCCCTATCCCAGCCCTCTAAGGCATCACCCGTCATCGAGTTGATCTCGCTGTGTTATGCAGCAGCTTCCCACTAGCTACCTATTTTACATTTGGTAGTGTATATATGTCAGTGCTACTCTCTCACTTCGTCCCAGCTTCCTCTTTGCCCCCCACCCCGCGTCCTCAAGTCCGTTCTCCACATCTGCAGCTTTATTCTTGCCCTATCACTGGCTTCATCAGTACCATTTTTTAGATTCCATATATATGAGTTAGCATACGGTATTTCTCTTTCTCTTTCTGGCGTACTTTGCTCTGTATGACAGACTCCAGGTCCATCCACCTCACTACAAATTACCACTCTTCTTTATGTCCTCACTGAGTAGGATTGGAATGGAGCAACAGTCCACTTCTTTTTCAGCTTTCACCAATACATTGTGCGAAGCCACCTGGGAACCAGGCCCAAATTATTTTATCCTTCACCAGCAGTTCATTGGGAAACTCCATAAAGCTCTAGGTATGAGCTGATGGACAGCTCTGGTCCACGCAACACATGTAGGTGATACAAGAGTCTGGACCACCTGTTTGTGCCATTTACTGGAGTCTGTGGACCTTCTTGGATCCAGAACCCAATTATATTAGTTTTCATCATACAAAGGATGTGCTTGCCTGAACTTTTATTGGCTCTAATGATACCGGGCTCCCGAAGGGCAATTGCAGACTTATAGTTACTTGGTGTTCCACAGTCAAACACTAAGTCTGTAACAAGGCCCAATAGCACCCTCCCTTATAAAAGGAGAAAAGTCCTCTGCAACAGAAGGCATGGCCTTGCTCCAAAACCTTAGGAGTCTGAGCTTAGGTGGCTCTGCTACTAGAGCTTGCCAAGGACTCCGCCCAGCATTCTCATCTACCCCAGATACCTCTAGCACCACTGGACCTGAGTCGTTAGGCCCAAGAGGTAGAGTAGCTCAAACCTCAGCCTCGGCCCCCTGCAGAGCCCTTCCTTGTTCTAAACTCCACTCAAAACTGGCAACCTCGGAACAAACCAATAGGTATCTTAGAGCAAAATTCCCAACTGCATTCTCTGCTGCTTCCAAAATCCAAAAACACCCACCAAGTGCTGTGTTTCTTTTTTAGTGTGGGTGATTCAAGGTAAAAAATAATTTGTCCTTTGTCTTTTTCATGGCATATTTTAGATGATTAGAATCCTAAAAATTTCCCTCACATGCAGGCCTATGCATCTTCTTGGGATCTATCTCCCACCCCCTTATTTGCATGTGT
Source organism: Hippopotamus amphibius kiboko (assembly GCF_030028045.1). Classification (NCBI taxonomy): domain Eukaryota; kingdom Metazoa; phylum Chordata; class Mammalia; order Artiodactyla; family Hippopotamidae; genus Hippopotamus; species Hippopotamus amphibius. The sequence continues at coordinate 6,055,228 of NC_080203.1, read as the reverse complement.
CTTGCAAGGACATCTGAGGTACTTGTCACTTGATGCTCACCAGGTCCAATCAGCAGGATGTCAGCAATTTCATCAATATGGTGGACCAGTATGATGTTCTGTGAAATGTCAAGAAGATTAAGGTCCCTACAGACTACATTGGGACAGAGCTGACAGCAGAGATTCGCCTAACCGTGGGGTAAAATAGTGAACATGTACTGCTGGCCTTCTTGTGTAGGGGCAGCCTGTGTTAATCCCACACTGATGGGGATTAAAATACCGTAAGTCCCCTACATATGCACCTTCAAGCTGCGAACTTTCAGAGATGTGCACGTGCGTTGCACCAACATCAGGCATGAGTGAGATTGCAGCCTGCCCTCCGTCTCCTATTGCTGACCATCCTTCAGCTCCACCATCTCCCACCTCCTCCCCCTCCTCCAGTCAGTAACTCTGATTGCCCATTCACTCGATCCCAGCCCCTGGATGCCAGCTGTTGTACTGGACTACTGTTCTTTTCAAGGTGCTGTACTGTAAGATTAAAAATTTTATTTTTTGTGTTTGTTTTTTATGTATTATTTATGTGAAAAGCATTATAAACCTATTACAATAAGTACAGTACTGTATAGCTGACTGTGTTCGCTGGGTACGTAGGCTAACTTTGTTGGACTGACAAACAAATTGGACTTACAAAAGCACTCTTGGAATGGAACTCGTTCATATGTAGCGGACTTACTGTAGTGCATTTTCCAGACCAATAGCCACACAACAAGTGCCAAAGGGTGTTCTGGTCTGCTTCAGTAAAGACAGCACAACCAGCAGTTCAGCCACATCTGGAACGACCACCTAGTTAAGTTTACAGTAAGCAGTCCACCATCATCTGCCACCATTCATCTGTTTTTTTGCTGGAGCCACATGGGTGAATTGAATAAGGATGCGATGGGGACTACCACCCTTGCATCCTTTAAGTCTTTGATAGTGGAATCAATTTTGGCAATTCCTCCTAATGTTGCTTCTGATTTACTATCTTGGCTGAGGGAGCAGACAGTTTCGGCACTTTCTACTTGATTTTTTCTATCAAAATAATTCTTACTCCACAAGTCAGGGGACCCATGTGAGGGATCTTCTAGCTGCTAAGAAGTATCTATCCTGATTACATACTTGGGAGCCAGGGAAATGACCACAGGATGGGTCCACACACCCATTAGACCATTGGGCCAGAATTCCATCTATCATCCGACTTCAATAAGTCCCACTCTAACAAGAAAACCATGATGGCATTTGGGGTTGCCTGATGCTGGTATAAGTTCATAGCCTGTATCCAATAGTTCTTGGAAAGTGTAAGTAGTTCCCTTTCCCTAGCACAGCTCTGTCACAAATGTCCTTAGGTCCCTTTGGGGAAGGATTGGGAGAATATTTGTCCTACGTAACTGTGGTGGCACCAGAGGGTTCTTTCATAAGGAAACCAGTCTCCCCTTCAATCTGGGCTCTGGGTTTGGGAAGTGATGTAGATCTGGAAACTGAATAAGAAACTGAGGTTTTTGTTGGGGTGGCTGACACCCAGCTTCTGCTCATAAGCTTTAGATTTTGTTTAAAATTATACTAATCAAGTGACACCATAGTTATTGCTCCACCTGTCTGTCCTAGGAGCACATGGTCTGTTGGTTGGTCATTGTACAGATCCCTGCAGGTGTGGCACCTCAGCTGCCAATCTGACCTTGCTTCCCATTGCAATAATGGCTAAGTGTTGCCACCCAGCATCTGCTATTCTATCAGTAGAATCTCATCATCTCCACTGATACAAGGTAACCGAGTTCCATGGTGGTATCTCCTACTGCAACGCTCAACCGAGAGAGGACAGCTACCTACGAAGATTCTCAAATATGCTTGTGCCCCTCTCATATATTGCCTGGATGACACAAGTGTTCTTTGCCCCACACAAGGAACACAGTCAAATGGTAGGTTTTCTGGTATCACACAATGTATCTGTTCTAACACCTCTCTGAACATTATGCTACCATACCAAGAACGTTACGGCAACTCCATTTCATTTATTACAGGCTATTGTCATGTCCAAGTTTCAAGGAGTATCCCAGCAGAGTATTAGGACATTTTCCTAATGTTTTTGTCTGAACAGTGAATCCCTGGGCACAAGTGAGTTCCACTATGTCAATAAATTCACCCCTGTTGATCCCATGGGTCCAACGCCTTCAATAGCCAACTCCTATCTGCCTTGTCACAATTCTAGTGAGCATCTATTAGCTTGTTTCTGCAATTCCTTTCGCATGCAAGCTATTTTCTTTCAGAAAAAGAACTGTACTTCCAAGCCTAGACTATACCAAGAGCTGACCCTGGTTGGCACCCTGAAGGCAATGAGAGGTAGTGAAGGATTCTAGAGAATGTGGAGGTTCAAGACTCTCAGGTTTATCCACCCAAATGTCCCCATCCCGAGTCTCCAGGTCCCACTGTTCTCCCATCAAGGCATTGATATAGAAAACTATTGCATCTCTATTTGATCTCCTTTGCCACATTCTATTCTTACAATTTGACTTTGGGTCCGACTTTCGTCATGGTCTGCTCTACTACTGAAGGAGACGAGGATCCCTTTAAATGCCTCCCTCTGGTTTTCACAGGGTGTTTTGAATTGATGGTTGGCTGACCCAAGCCTGTCATTTTCTTTACTGCGAATTTCTCAAAGTAACAAAAGCCAGACAGCCCCCACATCCGTATGATTCCTGTGGTCCCCCTGCTGTCGAGGGCTGCAGCTACCACAGCACCACATGCTTCACAGGTGAAACTCTGAATTACTGTGATGCCACTGCATGTCAGAGGTTACCACCACCCCTTTTCCACCAGAAAGGGGGTCCTTATTACCATCTGACTGGTTAGAAAGCCAGCTCCCAAATCCCATTCTCAGGATTTCTAAGGCTCTTCATAGCACCATCTATCCGGTTCCCCAGAAAGCAGAACATAACACAAAGGGTTATATGCACGTATCTTTATTGGAAAATGGGAGCCTGGAGAGCGGGGGTGGGGGGTGGGGTGCCAAAATAGGAAAGGAGGAAGAGCCAGAACAAGGATATGATATCTAATATGCACCATGGTGGGTGACTGGCTGTCTGATCCCATAGAACCCTCTGAGAAGCCAAATGCAATATGTCTTAGAACTAGGGGGAGGAGAGGGAGAAGTTACCTCTCATCTCCTCTCCCCACTGGCCAGTTTCCCTCTGTGGGAACCTAACTGCCCATCATGTGGCATGTGCACATGGCAAACAAGCTCCCCTAGACCTCCAGCCCTAGCAGCAAAGGAGGCCAGGGTAGAGGTGTGCGGCTAAGCATGGGGTGAGCTGCTGTCAAGCCGTACCCGCGTGATGTCTGTGGGACCCACACAGAAAGAACTGGTTTCTTCAGAGGTTGCTGGGGTAAGAGACAGGTGAGGCTAAGCACATCTGAAATGGGATATAAGTGATGTCAGTAGCCCTCCCTTTTTCTTCTTTTTCATTCTTTTTTTTTTTTAACAGATCTTTCTTCCACGGCTAGTGTGGTGCGGGGGCAAGGTGCTCAGGAGACATGCGGGAGGGCCTGCTCCTTCTCAGGCTGGAAGCTGGAGCTGGGAGTCAGGGACAGGGTCAGGGAAGGAGCTGAACCACCTGGCTTACAATCCTTTCCAGACCCAGGAGCTGGTGGTAGGAAGGACCAAGGCTACAAGCAATACAGACTACTGGCCCAGGGGCTTCTGCTTCCTTCCTGCCAGGGGATGCAGGGCCCCACTTTCCAAACCAGGGAAGAAATAGGAATCCTTTAAAGGGGAATAAAGGAGGGAGGCCTCTGGGGGAAAAGGGGGCAGAGTGGGTCCTGAGCGGTGGGAACAGGATCCAGTCGGGGCCATGGAAGAAAACATCAGAGCCGCCACTTAAAGTCCTGTCCACTCCCATCTGTAGCTGGGGCTTTGGAGGAAGAGGGATGGAGGGCTCTTCGGGAGACAGTGAGTGAAACAAAACAGAGAAGCAGGAAGCGAGCCTTTCGGCTGTGGATGAGCTGCTCAGTCCAAGCCCATGGCCTCAAGCAAATGGATGGAGCTCCACAGGCAGGATGCTTTCGATGTGCTCCATCCCACAGTCCCAGGAAACCACAATTGAAAGTTAATAATCACTAATAAATCACGAGTGTTACACAGGCAAAATGGCCATTTAATTAGCAGGAACAAGCCCTGAGCAGAGAGCAAGAGGGGTTGGCATGGAGTTTGGCTGGGATAGCGGGTTCTTGCCTCCATCAGGGGCAGGAAGTGTTCTGCTTGCTGCTGATCCTACTATAGGGAAATGCAGTCCCTCGTGGCCACACTACAGAACTTACAGTCTAGAGCTTTCTTGAAAGGGTTCTGCTCTGATTCCACAAGCCTCACTGAGCCCACGGAGCAGCATGGTGGGGTGACGTCCGTGACGTGGCACACTGCCATGTTTGCTCTTCAGGAGTGAGGATCCAGTGTGTAGCTGTGGCTTCACAGATGGGGCCAGGACCCTGGAATGGGCAATGATGCGTCCTGGGAAGGAAGGCTTCTGTGGGACAGGGCTTGGGACAGGGGCAGGACAGGGAAGAAGCTGAGCCCTGCTGAAGGCTTAGTGTGGCACCAGCTCTAGCTTGCTTAGAACCCCGGAGCTCTAAAGCGACCACCGTGCCCCCTCAAGCCAGCCAGGCATCTGCCACGGAGTCCAGGGGACTTGATTACTAAAGCTGTTTGTTTTGCTGCTGATGCAACGTGACACCAGCCTGTGTGATCTGGCTCTGGGCATCACGTTGCCGGCGCACAGCAACGAGATGGAAATTTGGCTGTTGCAAAAGGCACTGATTTTGCCTTCTTCTCTGAATCTCCTTTCTCTGAACAGCAGGGACATTTCAGTCCCATGTAAAGCACACACTCTCTTCCTCCTGGCAAATGCCCAGTACCGTAATTCCCCATATAGTGCCACCTTGGAAGAGCCTCTAGCAGCATGTCAGGGGCAAGAAGACTGCGCTGCATCTTAGGTCCTGAGACTCTGGGGCAGCGATGAGGTGCCTGGAAAGAATGCACTTGGGTAGTGAAGCATCTTCTTGGCCTCATTTGCCTCTGTGTTCAGGAGAAAGACCAGCTCACAGGGAAGAGCAGCAAGCCATTACCTTGCCCTTCGGTTTAGTTACTCGAATTGCACCAGGCGGCATCTATACTCGTTTCTCAAGGCAGCGGCGCTTCCCTACTGACAGAGATGCTGTGCGGCCGGCAGGCAGGATGGTGGAGGCATAGCTACAGCTCCAACAGAATCGGTGGCCGCCTGCAACCCAGGACTGGTCTCTCAACCACCAAGGCAAGTGGGGGGACTTTTTGGAAAATGCTGCAGGTGGGAGGTCCAAGCCTATGGAGAGCCAAAGTAAAGCCCTGAGAGGGAAGAGGAGCTTGCCGCATGTCCAATGCTGGGCCAGGTGCAGGACTGAGCTGGGAACCCAGGATCTTGCCACCCAGGCCAGGCCTCTTATCATTTGATGGCGCTGCCACCAACAGACATCCGGTGTCACTGTCTGCCTCCCCGCATACATGCATTTATTTGTCCATGTTGCCTGTTCGTGCACTATAGTCATTTCATGTACAGGACCGATGTACTGTACTTGAGAGCTGGAGAGGTCCTTGGGACTCGACTTTCCCAGCCCTGTCCCTGGGCGCATGAGCAAGCTTTGCCCTTGGCAAGCCTTTTGCAGCAGCAGCAGCAGCTAGAAACTGGCTGTAGCTGATTGACAACTGACACCTGACAGATATGCAGTCGCTGAATCTTCACTCCAACCCCGCAAGGTAGGTAACCCAATTAGCCCCATTTTACAGAGGAGGAAATAAAGGTACAGAGAGGGTAAGCAAGCTGTCCAAAGTCACACGGCTGCTAAATGGCAAAGTCTGGATTGAAAGCAGGCTGGCTCCTGGTTGCTTGCCTTTACGCTGTGCTACGTAATCTCTCGCAGGGTCTCAGGATCGCAGGGCTGGTGTGAGGATCCGATGAGTTAATGTGTGTCAGGTGTCAGCGCCTGCTGCCAAGGGCCCCTCCAGCTCTGCAGGGCCATGCATCTGTTGTCACTAATGATGAGTGTGAGATGGTTTGTCCTTGCCCTCCCAAGTGTGTCCAGCCCAAGTCCAACACTTTGCACACAGTAAGAGTTCAGAAAAGACATTCCTATATAGCACAGCAGCTCTGCGCCCGGCCCTGGGCTAAGACCTCATACACAGCAGCTGCTGCCTGAAATCCAGCAGCACCCAGTCTAGTGGGGAGGCGGGCGGATCCGCAGTTACAGGCCGGGGTGATAAGGACCGCCCAGCAGCTCACATGCCGGAGGTGCTTTTGTAAAGGGGCAGCTCCTTCTCCTGGCCTTGGGGAAGGGGTGGGTGGTCCGTGAAGGCCACACAGATGAGAACAAAGCCTTCATTTGAGGCCTTATGGCTGAAAGGAGTGACCCAAGTGAGCAGGGAAAGGAGGGCCCTCCGGCCTGCGGGGAACACGGAGTGCACGGCACGGAGGTGTGAAAGAACAACGTGTTTTGGAACAGCCAGTTGTTGGCTGTGTCCACTGCCTGAGTTGTTTTTGTGGGGGTTGAGGGACAAACCCGGAGGGCAGACCATTGAGCCAGAGGATTATTCACAAGCCTCAAAATCAAATGGAATTTGCCCTGTTAGGTTTCAGACCCGTAACCCCTATTTTCCTTCCAATCTCTCCCTTTTGGAATGGGAATGGCCCTCCTCTGCCTGTCCTGCTGTATTAGTCAGGGTTCTCCAGAGAAATAGAAGCAATAGGAGACAGATAGATAGATGATAGATAGATAGATAGATAGATAGATAGATAGATAGATAGATGATAGCTAAGAGAAAGGGGATTTATGATAAGAATTGGCTTATGGAGGCCAAGAAGTCCTGTCCCCCAGATCCGCCAACTGCAAGCTGGAGACCCAGAGAACCAGGGAAGCCACTGGGTTAAGTCCCAGAGTCTGAAGGTGGAAGAACCAGGAGCTCTGAAGTTCTAGGGCAGAAAAAGATGGACATCTGAACTCAAGAGGAGAGAGGGACTCCACTCTTCCTTCACCTGTTTCACTGGGCTCTCCACACACTGCATGGTGCCCACACACACTGGTGAGGGCAGAGCTCTCTGCTTAGTCTACCGATTCAGATGCAAATCTCTTCCACAAATACCCTCACAGACACACCCAGAAATAAGGTTTTATCAGCTCTCTGGACCTCCCTTAACCCAGTCAAGTTAACACCTAAAAATAACCATTGCACCCATCTTGGAAGCAGATAACTTGTTGCTTGGTTTCACAAGTACACAAATGAAGACGAATTTTGGCCCAGGATGAATGATACCCTGAGTCTCACCCGTACCTGATTTAGATGACATTTGGATGAGATTTGGGACTGAGAGTTAATGCTGAATTGGATTAAGACTATTGGGGATGTTGGGATGGGATGTTGGATGTATTTTTCATGTGAGAAAGGCACAGACTTTGGGGGGGGGGGCAGAGGGCAGACTGTGATGAGCTGAATTGTCCCATAAAAATTCATATGTTAAAATTCTAACATCCAGCACTTCAGAACACGTGACCTTATCTGGAACTAGGATCACTGCAGATATAATTAATTAAGTTAAGGCGAGGTGATACCAGTGTAGGGTGGGACCCTAATTCAATACCCCCCGTGTCCTTATAAAAAGGGGGAAATTTGGACACAGGGTGTGCAATGAAAGAAGAAAATGTAAAGAGATACACGGAGATGATGGCACCTACAAGCCCAGGAGAGAAGCCTGGAACAGATCCTGCCCTCACAGCCTTCAAAAGGAACCAAGCCTGCCCACACCTTGATCTCAGACTTCCAGCCTCCAGAACTGGGAGACAATGTGTTTCTGTTGTTTAAGACCCCCAGTTCATGGGGCTTTGTTATGGCAGCCCGAGCAGCCTAAGAGATGTTGGTATTTTGGAGTAGAAACTTTTCCCTGAGGGCAATAGGGAGCCATAGAAATATTTTGAGCAAGGGAGGAATGAGGTAAGATCTGTATTCTAGATATTTACGCTAGCATCTGGGAGGAGGATGCACTGGAGGGTACGAGACCAGATGCAGGGAGAATATTTAGGACATGTTGCTGTACTCTAAGTGGATGGCTGCCTAATATAATAATAATAATAGTCATTACTAGCAGTTGCAGTACACTTATTTTTACAACACTAGCCCATCACTTCTACTGTGCCGGGTGCTTCATATGCATTATTATATTTAACACCTGCAACAAGCTGATGAGACGGGCACTGTGATTATCTCCATTTTGCAGACTAGGAAACTTGCCGCAGGCCACACAGTCAATGGTGGGCCCAGGATCTGAACCAGGCAGTCCGGCTCCAATGTCTGCGTGCAATAGAATGTTGGTAAATGTTTACAACCAGCCCTGATTTGCAGCATTTGCCCATTTCTGTGGTGTAGCTACTCCTACCGTGGCCAATTCCAAGCTACCAAAGAGTCATCAACAGATTCACAAAATTGCTGAGAATGTAGCAGTCCTTTCTCATGAGCTGGTGCAAACCAGCCAACTGGCAAAGCACCGGGCTCAGAGCTGGTAACATGCGAAGTGTGTGCTACTTCCCAGTTCCCTGGTGTGCTTTGTCTTGGTGGGATTTTGTGGAGGCTGCTGAGTCCCAGACCCCCTAGGACATTCAAATCTTGGTTTCACCAGTGAGCAGCTGTGTGATCTCAGACTAGTTGCTGAACATCTCCGAGCCTCAGTTTACCCATCTCTGAAATTAATTCTTATGAGGCTTCATTGAGCTCACTATGTGAAGCTAAGGACTGGTACAGAGTAGGTGTGCCCAGAGTTTGGGCTGCTTTTATTGTTAAGATGACTGTGTTTCCAAACCCAGAACAGCGGGAGCATATTGTCCATTTTTGTTTGTTTGTTTGTTTGTTTCCCAACGTCTGCCTGGACTGTATGCCTGCTCAGTGCTGGGCTCCGTCTGGTTCCCTGGTGTTAGGTCATATTAACCTTCTGAATGGTGGTAGTGATGGTACAGCAGTAGCCCAGCTGGTTGCTAGGACAGCCACAGGCCTGGGTTTTGTTGTGTGTGTATTTTTTTTTTCTAATCACAAAATTGCAAATGGTCTGAAGGGTCCTAGAATAGTGGATGGAGGCTCTTCCCATGTGGGGCCTGAGTCGTGCCTGTGCTGTTGGAACAAAAATGTCATTGCATAAAGAGTAATAATTAGCAAGCCATCTGCATACTTTTTTCTATATAAAAGCTCTGACAATGTCTTTCAGTTGTATGTATGGTGCAAGAGGAAAACTGGCAGCCAGCTGGATGTACGTTAATTTCCTAAGTTATTTATCCATCTCTGTTTCAATAACCATTTCCCATCCTTAGCTACACTTTGGTGATATTACCTATGGCAGGGGTCCCCAACTCCCAGGCCATGGACGGGTACTGGTCCTCGGCCTGTTAGGACCTGGGCTGCACAGCAGGAGGTGAGCGGCGGGCAAGGGAACGAAGCTTCATCTTTATTTACAGCCGCTCCCCATCACTCGCATTACCACCTGAGCTCCGCCTCCTGTCAGATCAGCAGCGGCATTAGATTCTCATAGGAGCACAAACCCTACTGTGAACTGTGCACGCGAGGGATCTAGGTTGCGCTCCTTATGAGACTCTAATGCCTGATGATCTGAGGGGGAGCTGAGGCAGTAATGCTAGTGCTGGGGAGCGGATGCAAATACAGATTATCATGAGCAGAGAGGTCTGACTGCACAGAGACCATAGGAAATCAAGTGCTTGCAGACATATCAAAACCCTATGAGTGACTGGCAAGTGACAATGAAGCTGCATCTGGTGGCAGCCTTTAAGTCAGAATCCGACACATTTTAGTCCGCACGTGGCCCGCCCATTATTTTATCTACCACTTCCATCCGCACCTCTTTCCCGCGCTGCGCACTTGTCTCAGTCACGGTTTTGGGAAGCCCACAAGCTAACCCCAGCCAAAATGAATACAAAACAAACATCACTGGAGAGCTTCTTTGAAAGGGGGGAAAGACCCAATGATGAGACAGCAGAAGACTCAAAGACTGCCAACAAAAAGAAAGCTGCATTTAAAAGAAAATACCAAGGGTCCTACTTAAATTATGAGTTCATTGCAACAGGTGATTCACATTCTCCAAGCCCGCTTTGTATAATATGTGGCGACTGGCTATCCAACGAAGCCATGAAAGCTTCGAAACTGCTTCGCTACATGGAGACCAAGCACCCTGCATTAAAAGACAAGCCTTTGGAGTTTTTCAAAAGACAAAAAAGTGAACGTGAAGAACAGAAGCAATTATTGAAGGCCACCACGTCATCCAATGTGCACTGAGAGCATCCTTAGCGGCTAACCACATCGCTAAAGCTAAGAAGCCCTTTACTACCAATGAAGAGTTGATCCTGCCTGCTGCTGAGGAGATTTGTCACGAAGTTTTAGGAGAGGCCGCAGTTCAAAAGGTGGCACACATTCCTCTTTCGGCTAGCACCATAACTAGACGAATTGATGAAATAGCAGAGGACACTGAGGCACAGTTGTTAGAGAGGATTAGTAAGTCACCGTGGGACGCAATCCAGGTTGACGAGTCTACCGATGTTGACAACAAGGCAACAGTGCTTGTTTCTGTGGGATATATTTTTCAGGAGGGTGTGCATGAGGATATGTTATGTGCCCTTTTGTTGCCAATCAACACCACAGCTGCAGAACTATTCAAGTCTTTGAATGATTACATATCAGGAAAGCTGAACTGGTCATTTCCTGTCAGTATCTGCACGGACGGAGCGGCTGCCGTGACTGGACGGTTTTCTGGTTTCAGTACTCGGGTCAAAGAGGTCGCTTCTGAATGTGAGTCTACGCACTGTGTCACCCATAGAGAAATGCTGGCTAGCCGAAAAATGTCACCTGAACGTAACAACACTTTGCAGGGTGTGGTTAAAATGATCAACCGCATTAAAGTACACGCCCTTAACTCAGTCTGTTTGCACAGATCTGTGAGGAGTTGGACGCAGAGCACACACGTCTTCTCTCATACACAGAAGGGAGATGGCTTTCTAAAGGTAGATCACTGGCCAGAGGTTTTGAGTTACGAGAGCTGCTCCAGAGATTTCTTTTAGAAAAACAGTCACCACTGGCAGCACATTTCAGTGACACAGGATGAGTCGCAAAACTTGCTTACTTGTGTGACATATTCAACCTGCTCAACGAGCACAATCTGTCACTTCAGGGGAGAACGACAACTGTGTTCACGGCGGCAAATAAAGTGGCTGCATTCAAAGCCAAACTGGAATTATGGGGGCGATGAGTGAACATTGGGATTTTTGACAGGTTTCGAACATTAGCAGAGATTTTGAAAGAGACTGAGCCATGGCCTTCTTTCTCCCAGGTGGTTCATGGTCACCTATCTCAGCTTTCTAAACAGTTTGAGCATTACTTCCCAACCACAAAAGACCCCTGAACTGAGAAGGAATGGATCCATGACCCACTTGTGAATAAGCCAGGTGAATCGACTTTGTCCTGCTAGAGAGGATAAACTGCTTGAGATTGCAAATGATGGTGGCCTTGAAAGTATGTTTGAGACAACTTCAAATCTCCATACGCTCTGGATTAAAGTCAAGGCTAAATATCCTGAGGTTGCCACAAAAGCACTGAAGAGCCTGCTTCCATTTCCAACATCCTATCTTTGTGAAACAGGGTTTTCTGCAGTGACAGCAACCAAAACGAGATTATGGAGTAGACTGGACATAAGGAACACACTTCAGGTGTCACTGTCTCCCATCACCCCCAGATGGGACCATTTAGTTGCAGGAAAACAAGCTCAGGGCTTCCACTGATTCCGCATTATGGTGAGTTGTAGAATTATTTCACTGTATATTACAATGTAATAATAATAGAAATAAAGTGCACAATAAATGTAATGCACTTGAATCATCCCGAAACCATCCCCCCCCCACCCTGGTCTGTGGAAAAACTGTCTTCCATGAAACCGGTCCCTGGTGCCAAAAGGTTGGGAACCGCTGCCCTCTGGCATTCTGGAAGTGGCATTTGAGGTAAGCAAGGAGCTGCAGGGGGAAAATTGCCTTGTAGCCACAGCTTTCTGGTTTCATGGTGAAATCGATGCAAGCCATTCTACAGCCCTTTAATTAACTGCTCGCTTGCTAATGAGGGCTTTTTTCTTAAAGGTTCCTATTTTTTAAATCAGCGAAGTCGCCAGGAAATTACAATCAATATTTTAACAATTTCCCATTTGTTTCCATTGTGAGTCTTAAAAATGCTTACCACCACAGACGTCTCCGAGAAAATTAAAATTGTTTAAGAACATGGTGAAGAGAAATAATTCAGCTCAAAATAATACTTCAACTCAAAATGATTTCCCAGTGGCTCTCGTCCACCCCACTGGGTAAAATGCCACGTGTCCTCCGCAAGTGCCGCGATCTGGCTCTTTACGTGGCACAGAATTACCTTTGGCCAGACAGATCAAAGCGCTCACCGTTTGCCCAGTATCATCCAGGGTTTGGCCCCACGCGCAGGACTGAGCTTTTATCTTAATACGTTTCGTCTTAAATTCAACATCTTTCATTGGATACCTGTCTCCTGTCTTTGGGGGTGTTTGGGGGTACATAACAGTAGCCTCTTCTCTGAGGACAAACAACCTATGGGCCAGGCGCCCTGCCGAGGGTGGTCCCACGCAGAGGGGGCTGCAACTCTGACTACACCCCAGTAAGGCAGGCCCCACTATGACCCCATTTGACAAAGGAGACACCGAGGTCAGGAGGTTATACAGCTAGGAGGCGGCAGAACCTGGATCTACGGCAGGGCTGCCAGCCTCCCAGGTCAAGTTGTTCTTCCTCAGCTTGGGGCAGCCACTACCCCGGGCTTCCCCACGGGCATTTGTCTGTCCTGGTTGCTGTTTGTTGTGGCCTCCAGTCTGCTATGGTCAGAAAATGCAGATCATTGGGATTAGGACTCTATGCAGAGGAGGAGCTAACAAGCCCTGAGTGGATGCTCCGGGAGCCTAGGGCTCAGAGCCTGGGCTGTGGGGTGTGGCCTCTGCAGGAGGTTGGGGCATAGATGCAGGGGGCCAGGAGCCAGGGGAGAGGCCAGGGGAGCAAGTGGAGGGGTCACCTCTAGGAGGACACAGCCAACTGCCTCTGCACATGTGCAGCAGCTGGGGGAGGGGTGGGAAACATCTGTGCATCACCCCATCTCTTCCCTCTGGGTCCAGATTCTGTCATTCAGAGCACACCCTGAACCCCCCTTTGCCCCAGCCATGGGTCAGCCATGAGTTCATCTGGGAAGCTTTGGGGGGATCCCCAAAGGTCTCTGGTAAAACAGTGAAACAGGAGGAGCTGAGGGCAAAGTCAGAGAGTCAGAGATACAGACAGACTCGTGGCAAGGGTGGGAGGGTACCGGTGCTGTGCTACGATGCAACTTGGGCCAGGCTTCACGGAGGATGAGACTTGTGAGATGAGCCTTGAAAGTCAGGTGTTGACCGGAGGGCCGGCATTCTAGGCAGGGGAAATGCATAAGCAAAGGTATAGAGGCCAGCAGAACCATAATTGTTTGATGTCCAAGCAACGGTTCAGCTGGGCAGGAGGCCCAGCAGCATGTGTGAAAACACCAAAAGATGAATCTGGACATGGAGGCTGGGGCCACCTGAGGAGTTGGGATTTAGTGCTCTTGGCAGTAGGGAGCCACAGGAGGCTTTGGAACAAGGGTGTAACTATGAACAGAGCAACTGGATGTGTGTTTCTTACCTGCAGTCAGCATGCCTGTTCTCCAGGGGCCCCCACCTGTGCAGGCCACACACACAATTCCAGAAGGTGCCCAGTTAAGGCCCAAACATTTGTCACGTAAACTTGGGAAAACAGTGTGTGTTCGCAAGACTATGCCTATGAGTGACAGAAGGCTGCTGATTTTTTTTTTAATATTTATTTATTTATTTGGCTGCATTGGGTCTTCATTGCTGCGTGTGGCGCTTTCTCTAGTTGCAGGAAGTGGGGGCTACTCTTCATTGTGGTACGCGGGCTTCTCTTTGCGGTGGCTTCGCTTGTTGTGGAGCACGGGCTCTAGGCTCGTGGGCTTCAGTAGTCGGGGCTCACAGTCCCTAGAGCGCAGGCTCAGTAGTTGTGGTGCACAGGCTTAGTTGTTCTGCCGCATGTGGGATCTTCCCGGACCAGGGATCGAACCCATGAGCCCTGCATTGACAGGCACATTCTTAACTACTGCATCACCAGGGAAGTCCTTGATGATTTTTTTTTGAAAGAATTTTTTATCACCATTTAAAAAAATATTTATTTTATTATTTATTTGGTTGCACTGGGTCTTAGTTGCGGCAGGCGGGCTCCTTAGTTATAGCATGTGAACTCTTAGCTGCAGCATGCATGTGGGATCTAGTTCCCTGACCAGGTATCAAACCCAGGTTCCCTGCATTGGGAACATGGAGTCTTAACCACTGCACCACCAGGGAAGTCCCCAGATGCCTGCTGATTGTTTTCATAACTCTTGAGCTCCAGATTTGGGTCAGACAAAAGGCAGGGCCCACACTGGCCTTGGCATGGTGCCCCTGGACCCCCATAGCCCAAGCCCAACCGTTTGCTTGGCAGCTTCTCAGCAACAGGGCCAGGAGATTCCCCCAGGAGAAGAACAGCCCCTGAAGAACCTGTGGGATTCCTTTCCTTGCCTGGACCCGCTGGCCAGGGCTGCACACGCTAAACGTGAGTGGCCACGTGGCAGGTGGAGCAGCCCAAGCTTTGAGGCCCAACCGGTTACTGCTCGGCCACTCTCCAGCTGTGTGACCCCAGGCGTGCCCCTTTGCCTCTCCGAGCCTCCCATTTCCTCATCGAGAACACAGAGATGACAATGGCTTACACCCCATTGGGTGTATGGACACATGCAGATAAAGCACATGGTACACCTTGATACATGGAGGGAGCTGTTAGCTCCAGACCTGGTCTGCATTTGGGGTGACAAAAGGATCTCACAGCCAGTCTACTCAATGAGGACAAAGCCCTCACCCTCACTGCCTCTGGCTTCCTCTCCCATTTCTCCATCAACCTTGGAGTACCCAAGGTGACAACCAGAACGGGACCTCTGTTTCCAACAGTAACTGAAAGAACCACAACACCTCTGTGCCACAGTGCCCCTTGGTGACACAACCCAAGACTGGTTTCATGATGTGAACACTAAGCTCTTTGCCTGATTTCCATCCTCCTTAAGGACATCATGAACCTCTTTAAAGTGTAATGACAGCTATGGGCCCCTTCCTCGGTGTGTGTGTACAACCCTGTGGCCCCCAGAGTTTCCTGAAAAGTCCAAGGAAAATAGAATCCTACTAACATTCAGTGAGCAGATATTCCCTGCCAGGTACCGTGCCAGGAGCTAGGAATACAGCAGTGAGCAAAACAGGCACTGATCACTGCCCTCTTGGGATCTAACCTATAGAGGAGGTCAGCTGGAGTTAAGTACTAAAGAGAAAACAAAGCAGGGAAGGGGAGAGGAAGTGCCAGAGATGGGTGTGGGGCTTTGAATTGTTACATAGGTTGGCCAGGTGATGTTTGTGTCAAGATGAAAGGAAATGAGGGAGCTGGCCCAGTGGATATCTGGGAAAGTGCATTTCAACAGAGGGAACAGCCAGTGCAAAGGCCCTAAGGAGGAATGTGCCTGGTGTGTGAAGGCGGAGTCAGGAGACGAAAGCGAGGGCAAGAAGGAAGATGATGTCATGGGGGGTGGGGCAGGGGACGTCTGCTAGGCACCAGAAGCACTTTAGTTTTACTCAGTGAAGTGAGGAGCCACTGCAGGTGCTCAGAGAATGGAGGAGACCATACTGGGAGGGGAGGATGAGGGAAGTAGGAAATGGCAACCTGTTAGGTGGCTGCTGGAATAATTCAGGTGGGAGATGTTGGTGGCTGGGCCCAGAGGGGAGCAGTGGAGGAGGGGAGAAGGCTGGGAGTGTGGATGCATTTTGAAGATGGAGACAACAGAACTGTCTACTTCTCTGGATGTGGGGTGTGAGTGAAAGAGAAGAATCCAGAAAAACCGTAGGGAATTCAGCCTGGGCAATTTGCAGGATGGAGCCACCATGAACTGAGGTGGCAGACTATGCGAGGAGCGGGTTTGGGGGATGACCAGGGGCTCAGCTCAGGCCTTGTGGAGCTTCAGGTATCTAGCAGCCATCCAAGTGGTGGTGCCACGGGGGCTATTGCTCCTCTGGCGCAGGTACAGCTGTGATCTCACAGGCTCCCAGGACCCGCGGGGGAGTGGGCATCACCCGCTCCAAGGGGGAAGCAGAGGGGAAGTGACATGAGAGTGGAGCGAAGGTTTCTGGGAACAGATCCCCATGTTCCACCTCTAGGATCAGTGCACTTTGAGGCGGGCGGGAATCAAATTTTAAAAACACTCGGCGATGCTCCATAATAGACACAGTTATCCCTGGTTCCATTTTGTTTAATCCGATTCCCTTCAAGACACGAACTCGCTCTGTCTCTCTAGGGGAACACGGTGGCTCGAGGATGACCCCCTCCCCGCAGGACCCGGACAGACCAGGGAGCGGGACTCCAGCGCGGCCTCGTTGGGAGTGAAGGTAAGGACTGCTATCAGTTCAATCACCAGAGAGCAATACTCTCTCCAGAGCGGCCCGGCTGGGCCCGGCCGAGGTGGATTCCTCCCCAGTAGCCCGGCCGAGCCGTGCACCCACGCCGGGTCCGTCCCGGTCCCCGGGCCGCAGAGCGGGAGTCCGCCACCTCCGCCCCGCGGTGGGGCCCTGACGCCGCTCCTCCATCAGGAAACTTCGGGAAACGTTCGGAGGCAAGCGCCCGGCTCCGTCGCGCCCACGCAGCCCACGAAAGGACTTCGCTCGGTTCTGGGAGGGGGCCCAGCGCTTTCCGCGGGCCGAGGGCGTGGGCGTGGAGGGAAGGAGGGGCCGAGTGGGCGGCGGGCCCACCCCTTTATTCCCGGCCCGCAGCTCGGCCGAGTGTGGCCAGATGTGCTGGTGACAGGTCGCTCCTCAGAGAGGTGCAGGCGGGAGCCCAGAGCCCGCTCTGGGGCTGCGCTCGGCGCTGCTGCTGTCGGACCGGACGCGGCGTCCGCGGGCTGAGCTCGGCCCCAGCCGCCGCCCGGGGAGTGCAGGTTAGGAAACGCAGCCCGGGCGGGGACCCCGGAGGAGGGGCGCGGGCCAGCCCCCGGGGGGGGGGACAGGGAGGGGAGCCACCGGCCTCGGCGCCGGGGCCGAGGGCGGACGGCGCGCTCCGGCTCGCCGCCGGGCAGCTCGCGAGGAGCCCGCGTTCCTGCAGAAGCCGCAGGTGTCTGCCCCGGGGTAACCCTGCGCTGCGAGAGGCCAGGCCAGCCCCGCTCCCGCGGGGGCTCCGCCGGCCCGAGGCCAGAGAGGCGGGAGACTGGCTGGCGCGCCCGGGCTCCTGGCTGAGCACGCTGCGGGCGGCACAGACAGGGTCCGCACCGGGGGCGGGGGCGGGGGCGTGCGCGGAGGAGGAGGGGCGGGGGCCCGGCGGGGGGAGGGGGCCGCTGGGCCGGGAGCGGGGCGGGTGTAGTTCGGGAGTCGCCACCTGAGAGCTCCGGTCCCCACTGCCGTCACAGCGGGTCGCCTTGGCCGTCTGGGCGGGAGCCAGCGGGCAGACACGGCGGCCGTGAGACCGGCGCTCCTCGCCCCGCAGCCGCCCGCGGAAGGTGAGCACCCTCCCGGGGCGAGGGGGAGGAGGCCCGGCTGCTGCTCCGGGTCCGTCTCTGTTGGGGGCGGGAAAGGGGGGAGGGGGTGGAACTGGCTACTTGACGCGGACACCTCTGTCCGGGTGACGATCGGGGGGCCTCCGGGGAGCTGCCATCTCTCTCATTCTGTCTCTGTCTCTCCCCCGGTGCCTCTCTCCCCCTCCGTCCCCGTCTCCGCCGGTGCCTCGTTGGGATTCGGTCTCTCCCTTTCCCCCGTCTCCCTCGGTCTCTGTCCGTCTGGCGCGCTCTCCGGCCCTGTCGCTGGTGAGTGCCGCTCTCCCGCTCTCCCTGCTCGCTCCCCGTCCTTCAGGGGCGCGCGCCGCTCCCCAGCTCGCTCGGCCCTGAAGCTGGAAGTCTACCTGCCGCGAGCGGGCTTCCCGAGCGCGCGGGGCTCCGCCTGCCGCCCTCGGGCGAGCTCCATCCGCTCGTGCCCGGGGGCGCTCGGTCACCCTGCTGTCTTCTTTTGCCTGCAGCGCACCGTCTAGGCGGGCCACCTGCCACCTGAGGCACCAACCGCCTCCCGCTGCGTGCGGAGCCACCGAGGTGAGTGCGCCCGTGCCCCTTCCTTCCCTCCCGCTGCAGCCCGGCTGCCCCGGCTCGAGTTGACTGGAGAAACGAGGCGACCGCGGCGAAGCCAGCCCGCGGCCGCTTTCCCTTTTAAAGAGTGGCCGGAGGGCCCGGTAGGCCCCTCGGGCGGCCGCCGCGCTTCCGCTGTCCCCGGCCCCATCCGGGCCTGGAAACTCGGCGTTTCGGGGCCCGGGGTCGGCAGGGTCGCGGGCGGGGCAGCGCGGCTTCCCCTTTAAGGCCGGAGCCGCTCGTCGCCGCGAGTGTGAGGGTGTGTGAGTGTGCGGCGTGCGTGTCTCCTCCTCCCCGAGTGACACAGCAGTGAGAAATGCCTATCAGTAACTTAAACCCCCGAAACTCCACCTTCCGGGCGCGCGGCGCGGAGCCGGGCGGTGGGAATGGAGCGAACAGATTGAGGCCGCCGCTGCAGCGCCGCCGGCATGAACTTGGCCGCGAGCTGAAGCGGCCGGTGGCACCGGCCGGGGGCACCGGCCGCTAGCCGGGGGGTGATCTGCAACCGGGCCGGGCCGCTGGGCGGGCGCCGGATCCCGGCTGCCCGCGCCGGTGGCCGCCCACCCCTCGGGCACTGCCCCCGCCGCCGCCGCGGGAGCTCCGCCGCACGGTAAGGCTGAGGACGGGCGCGGGAGGTCCGACTGCTCTGGGGGCGCCGGGCTGCACTTGTAGACCCCACTGTGCTCCCCGTCGCGGAGAAGCGGGGGCCCCGGGGTACTGAGAGCTGGGGGACCCCGAAGTTTGCTCCGAGCACACGGCCCACCTGGCGCTGCGCGTGGTAGCCCCCCTCTCGGTCCGGCTGGGCCGAGCTGAGCGCAGCTTGCATCGCCCCGGACTGTGGCCTGTCCGTGCACCCCGGCGCCCGCCGGGCGTCTGGAATCGGGCGGGGGCAGTTAAGTACCGGCCAGGGAAGGCAGAGGGGCGAGGGCCACGCGGGCTCCCCCAGCCGCGCCGGGCTACCGGGAGGCTCCCACTCCGTCCCGGCGCACCCCGGGCTGCTCGCAGCCCGGATGCCACCGGCGACGCTGCCTTTGCATACCGGCTCCCAGAGCTCGGGCCAGTCGGCAGTGGGCGCTGGGCGCACGATTCCCCCCACCCGACCCGTACCCAGTTTGCCGCCACCGAGCGGGAGTGTGGAGTGTACGCGCGCCGGGCCCGTCGCCTTTCGCTCCCTCCCCTGCCAAATTCTCCTCTGGAGAGCAGCCCCGAGCAGAGCTGGCGGCTCGAGGCAGCCCCAACTGGGCTCCTGCCCGGAGCTCCCGGCGCCCCCGCTCCCCGAGCTCCCAGGCCTCGGAGCGGCGGCGCAGCCCGGCGCCCGGCGCCAGCAAGGACGGGTGGGAAGCCCCCCGGAGCGCCGCCAAATACTTTTCACAGCCAGTTGGCTCGGCCAGGCTCTGTCCCGATGCAGCGTGTCCGAAGCCGCTTGGAAAGCTGGCCCTGCCGTCTGATTTTGATCTGTGATTAAATGCGGACTGAGCAGACACTAATAGGATTAGCTTGCAGAAAACTGCCCTGAAGTCGTAGGAACCTGAGCAAACAGACGCACCTCGGGCCGGGGGCTTCGCCCCGCCGCGCTCCTACAGCTGGGTGCGGCCGAGCGGGGCACCCCGAGTGTGGGTGTGTGTGCGCGGGCGGGAGCACAGGATGGCTGAGGGACGTGGAGAGAAGCGACTCCACTTCCAGGGGTGGCCTGTCGTTGTTTGGCAGCAGAAGGAATCCCCCCCTCCCCCGGCGCCATCCCCACGGCGAACGTGCTGTTTGCGGGTAGCCGACCGAGGCCGGCGCCGGGACATTGTGAGGGCGAGCGAGCCGGGAGAACGAGAGGCGGCCGCGCTGTAACAAAGACGCAAAGTCTCCCCGAGCCTGAGCAATTTCGAAAGAGTTGGCTGCGAAGAGGGCCCGGGTCCCCCGGGGGAGACCCCCGCGGGGATCGCGCCGCCCCCACCGGCCCAGGCCCCGCGGCCGGGGCGATCCCGTTCCCAGGCTGCGGCAAGCCGGCGGGCAGCATCGCGGCGGGGCAGCCCGGCCCTCCGCAGGCGCGGGCCGCCGCCCGGCTGCCCACGGGCCGGGTGGGGTCGGCCGCGCGCCCGCCGGGGCTTCCCGGCCGCCGCCGCCGCTTGGGGCTCCTGGAGGCCGCGCAGCTTCTTCCCCCACTCCACTTCTTGTCTTTATAGATTCCCCCCTCCCTCCCACCCCCGCCGCCGCCGACAATCCGCTTTATAAAAAGCCCCTTTGTTTCCCTGGAGGCTGGAGAGAGGGAAGGGGAAAGGGACGCAGGGGCAGGGGGCGGGGGCGGCTGCCTCCCAGTGGCTCCGAGCCGCTCGGGACAGGAGGGCCAGCGTAGGCGCTGGGGAGGGGGCTGGGTCTCGAAGCCCCTCCGCAGGAACCCCGGAAGGCGTGGGGAGCCCCCGGCTCCTGGCGCCTGCCGCGCGCCCGGCAGCCGGGCGGTGGACACCCGGGGCCCCCGCGGACCGGACGGCGGGGCTGGCGGCTCGGCTAGCGGGCCGGCGCGGAGGCCAGAGGCTGCGCACGCTCGGCGGGGTGGGCAGACGCCGCTCGCCGCTCGCCGGGCGCGGGCATAGGGGGCGCCCTTTCCTCGGTTTCGCTTTGCAGCCCGCGCCCCTAGCTGCTAGGACTGAGGGCGGCTGTCGCACCTGCCGGTGGCCGAGACGACGGCTGAGGCGACGGCGGCGCCTCTGAGGCTTTCGCTACCCCGCGGCTGCACGCCTCCCTCCTCCCGCGCCTTCCTGTCGCCCCCAAGCCCCTGCGCAGGGGCTCAAACGCTCCGCGGGGCCCCTTTGGTTTGCACGGAGGGAGGGAGTTGGAACTGCCACCTCCGAGGTTCGTGCAGCGCGGGCAGGCAGTGGGGACGAGGATGCATCTCCGGACCGTGCGTCAGCCTGCCGCCTCTGCCAGATCCAAGGCCCAGAACTTGGGGGTGTCCAGGACCCGTGGGTTCCCGGCATTTGTTGGAGTGAGGATTCAGCCGGCCCCTATCCCTTACACCTGCCCTGCCCCCCAAACCTGCTGGAACTGGGACTTGCGCTGAGGAATGTTAAACATAATGGTTGGAGTAACCTTTAGCCAGCCTGTCGGCCTGGCCGGCCCCGCCCCCGCCCCCCGGACCGGTCAGCCTCTCTACTTGTAAAGTTTGTTCGGAAAGGGAATACTGACAATAAGAAAAATTGACAAATAAGGAGAAGTGGGCGGGGCCCAAACTCGACTGGTAGGTCTCCTGAGTGAAGTCAAATTCCTCCCCATCTCTTGCCACCTCCACCCCCTCTTCCCATTTAATCTCGTGGCGACACAGTGTGTGTGCCTTTTCACATATCTTTCCCCTAGTCCACTCTCCTCCAATCTCTGGAGGGTATTCGTAATTGTTGGTCGAACATTTGTTCTCTGGTCTTTGGAGTAGAAGGAGACAGGTTAACTCCCCCCACCCTCGAAACACACACGTCCCAACTGCATCTAAAACCACAAGAAAGTACTTAAAGGGTAAACCACGGGTTCCACCTTCTCCTCCCCCTTTGTGCTTCCCTTCTGGAACAAGATCATTGGAAAATAAAGCTGCTGATGTGCGAGATGGAACATATGGTGCCTCCATAAGAGAGAAGCTGAAATGGCCTTGAACCTGCCGGACAGACCAGCTGTTTGCTGCCAGCCAGAGCAGCTAATCAGCGTCTTCCCCTTAAAGTAACAGCCCTCTTCTCTCTTGATGATCAGTTTGCATATTAAATAAGATATTCTCCAGAGGAGAAATGCGATGGGCTCCTATATTGCTTTGTGCTTTGGTAGTTCTCCAGTGCTGGTCCCCTGCCCTGAGGGCTGCCTTGGCCTCGCCCCACGCGTGCCTCCAGTGTTTGAGTGTGTTTCCTTCCACACTGATGTAGGAACGTCGCTCACGGTGGAACTTGGGAAGGAGGCGGGAAAAGGGAAAGAGAGCCAGGCTGAGAGATTCGCAGATGCCCAGGAGGAAATCTCTGTTTTGTTGGTACTGGCTTTAGAAAAACTAGCAGTTCTCTCCCCACCCCTTAAAAATATCACAAAGAGCTGCAGCTCTTCCTTATAAGATCTCCTTAAAAATCATCCTCTTCCGGCCGTGACCATTTTCAGTTTTCCTTCAGTACAGTGTGTTTGAGAAGGGGGAAAAAAAAACAGTTTGGCATTGGAAGAAGAAAGGCTTGAGGAGATACAAGGAAATTCCATGTTAGGAAATCATTAGCGAAGGGTGACTTCGTGTGTTTTCCTGCCACTGACGCTGACAGTGACACAGATGTGTGGGTTGAAACCGGAACGTCATTGAATTTTTAAACTCAACCAGGAAATAGCCTGTTGCTGGGGTGGGGGCGGGGGCCACATATTCACCGCATCTTAAGGTAGGAGATTTACTGTTGTTGATTCTATTCACTAAGCAAAGGGATTTTGTCAAGCTTGGCCAGCACATTTAATATCATTTTTTCCCTTTTAAGCGGATCACTTAAAGGCTTAAAATGCACCTGTTAATAGGTTATCCCTAGGAAACTCAGTTGCTGTTTAGGCTTCCGAAATGGGCAGAAACTGATCTTAGGCAAGTGGTTCTTCTTTAAAGGGGCTTCCTATCTGCAGTAAACTTTTTTTTAAAGATTCTGATGTTTTTTTTCCTGCAGCAATGCATGGGAGAGATAATTAGCCTAGAAGCTGGGAAACTTGTGTTCTAGAACAGTTTCCCCACTAATTAGCACAGTGATTTTGGGCAAGTCCATCCTCCCACCTTGTCTGCCCCCCCCCCCCACCCCACACAGTGACCTCAGAGTCTGAGTCCCTTCCAGCTGTAACATACTGTGATTTGTGAATAAAATAGTCATTTTCTGGGAAACTGAAGTACTGTTGGGGAAAACAGCTAGATAGGTAAAGAGATGGCACTGAGATTTGGAGGGGAAGCAAGAAGAGGGAGGAGGGAAAAACGGGCAGAAGGCCAGTCCCAACAGCGTAGAAGTGGGAAGTGTTCCCTAACTATATCTTTCACCCATGTGAACTTCTAACCCAGAAGCATGGATGGTGGAGGCTGAGAAGCAACCCCGAGGGCTCCCTGTCCGGTACCCTTAATCCAGTGGTCTCAGGACCTTCTGACGGCAGGCCTTCTCATCGTTGGGTTGGTTTCCAGATAACGGGATCCAAACTCTTTGAAAATTAGACTGGCGTGTTTCCAAAGGACTCATCTAATATAGAACAGATTTGCTGCTTTGCAGTTATTCAGCAAAGGTTTCAAGGACAAAGAGGCCTTCCCTCTCCACACATGTGCCCCACTGGAGCGTGGGCTCTGAACTCACTGCTGAACCTTTTCTTCTTAGTCCAGCTGGGTGTTTTTTAAAAATCACATTACCAACTTGGAGGACGCAGCAGCCATGCGAGAATCTGCCACTGTCCTGCTTGATGTTAATATTGATTTTTTTTAACGGATTGGGGGGTAGACATTATGAAGGAGGACCTTTTATCCTCTGAGCTCTTTGGCAATTATCTTGCTGCCATAAATGTTGATACACATATAATGGATGTAACTAAAAAATCTCCTTATCCAAGCAGAAAAGGCTGAGTGTTTGTTGGAGCAGATAGAATGCTGAGCGTGTGAATAGCCTGACCCAGATGTGGCTGGGAGGGAGATAAATGATGGGGACCAGGAACCTGTTACGATGGATCAGTACAAGAAACCAGTTCCCGTCATACACCTCTCACAATGCCAGCCGCCGAGGTAACCTAGGCAGCAGCAGTCAGCTGTATGGCAGGAAAGCAGCGTCACGAAGCTCAGTTGCAACAGTCTGATTTTGCAGACATTGAGTCCTGAAACATCTTCCAGACTTTGAGGAGAGAAACTTCATAAATCTGTATGAACCTAATGGCTTTTGTGGCGGTGCTGATTACTTGTTTCTGTCATCCCTGTGCCATCATTTCATCTGCACATGTAGCAAAGGAAGAACAGCGGGCTCCACAGAGCCCTCAGGCAGCTAGTCAGGTCCCTGTGGGGATGAGGGGCGTGGCTTGTGTTACACTATTTACCTGTGAGGATTTCGATGCACAGTCCCAGTGGGGTCCTGCTTGCAAGCGACCAGCCTGGGCAGCTGAAGCCCCAGGAGCATTTTCTGTAGGGAGAAGGGATGGAAGCAAAAAGAGTTGGGTTCCCTCCCTCCCCCACCCCATTGCTTTTTTTTTTCCTCCCCATTCACAGAACGTCCCCAGTTTCCTTAGGGCCTCAAGTCCTCCCTTAAAATCTGACCTCTTCATAATTTCCAAAGCAATCAGATTTGTCACAGCCCGGAAAGCTCCTCCAGGTGCAGCATAGCGAGGGGCTTTGCTGACTGTGGGCTCCCTAGAGTGAAGGCTGCCAGAGACTGGGCTTAAGTCTTGCCCTGGCTGCCCTCTGACCCCAGCGTACCCAGTGTCCCTTTGCACACAGCCCAGTCCCAGCCTCGAAGGAGGGTCCCAGCCACCTTCCCCTCCCGGTGTGCCCTGCTGCTTGCTCTGCCCAGTAAATGACCGTTAAGTGCAGTTTGGGAAATGCCGCTTTCTTAAGGCTGAGAATTGTTCCACGACGCCCAGAGGAGGATGGGGCCGACCATGGGATTCCATCATGTGATTCCCCCTCTCCTCCACCTGTAGGAGTACCTGGACTCGAGGCCATAGGGACACATGTCTGCTGATTGTAGAAGAAGCCACTGGAGGCCACAGGGCCTGAGTAGTGAATGGCCTCTGCGTTAGAAGGGTCTGGTGGCCCAGCTTGTGCCTTCCATCTTTGAGGGGAAGTGTGAGCCTTTGGGGACTAAAGACAGGATGAAAACCAAGTCAAGTCATCCTGAATGCTTCGGACAGTCTCAGGTCTTCTGTCCAGTTGTCCCGAGCCCCCCCCCCCCCACCATCCTTCACAGTGCTTTTCTATTTTGCCCAGCATTTGAACCTGAAACCCCTACGTGACACAGAGGGCGAAGGGGACGGGATCCAGCTTTGCCTTCTTTTTCGCCGGCCCGTTAGCCAGTTGACCCCAGTTCCTGCACATAGTTGGCACAGATGAACCATTGCACCTACAAACTTAGAAGCTGAAAGAATTTTCAAACTGGAAGAGTAAACCCCCTGTGACTTTGCAGAAGGGAAAGTGGGGCCCAGAGTGGGAGCCTGACTTTCCTGAGAAGGCACAGTGTGGGGAGCCCTGAGGAGATAGAACTCCGGTCTCCTGCTCTCAGTCAAATACTTGGGTCCGGGATGCCCACTTGGCACCCATGCTGTGGGCACACAGGCGTCCCTTTTTGAGGAAGAGCAGATGTGACAGGAGGTGCAGGCGTGGAGAAGGACCAGGTTTCATCGTGGGGTAACATGATCTTCCTGGATCAGTGTGTGCTTTGCTTAGCATTGTTAGGACGACACATGGGCATGATGGCATCAGAAAGCCAAAGCTTGGAACCATTTGAAATCGGAGGTTGCAAGTGAAGGATCAGACTGGGGCCCAGGCTTTGGTGCCTCCAAAAGGTGTGTGTCATGTCTTGTTTTCAGGTTGCTGACAGAGACTTGGGCTGCCAGCCTTTCGGAAGCCCTGGTTGGGTGGGCTCTGTTGGCAGTGGCAGGGCTTGTTTGGGTTTTGTCCTTAATGAGATCTCAGTGTTAAAATCTGTCTCTGGAAGGTGCAGCGCCGACCTCGGAATTTTAAGTGGGACCGTAGTTTCGGTGCAGTTGCCAACGTCACATGCTTTGTGTGTCTAATTCTGAAAGACTGGCGTGCGTTATGCTGGGTTTGGGGCGGAGGGCATTTCTAAGCTGCTTGTCTGTCAAGGATTAATTTAACCTCTAATTACTACATTTTCTTCGCAGTTTGCTGCACGAACATGTTGTAACAGAAGCTGAAAGAAATATGCCATTTCATTTCGCCACTGCTCTCAAATTCATCTGTGGGGATACAGAGTCAAATCGGACACACTTGGTATTAAAATAATGGGGCTGACGTTCGAATGATAGTGAACAATCTGTTTGTTTCTAGTGCTCCCCCAGCGACGGGGTGCAGAGCATTATGGTTAGGTGTTAGGATCGTATATTATTAACTGTGTTCCTCACAGCCGTGGCCCTCAAGATGAGGCCTGGAAACGTGGCAGTGTCACCGCACTAATCCCGCTGGGGCCGTCCGTGCTCCCGACACATGACCCCTGTGTTGCCTTTGGAGCGTGACTAATGCCCTGTGCAGGAGGGCAGCCTGGGAGCCCTTCCTGCCTGTTAATAGGGCAGGTGGCGAGGGCTGGTCCCTCAGTAGAGGTGAGGCCATTATCAAATTGGAGCCTCCCGAGGGCCCGCTCCCGAGGCAGAACCCATTCAGAGCGCGGCGACGTGAAATTGCAAGATTAAGCTACAGGGGTTCTCCAAGCAGTCTGCTCTCCCTCCTCCTCCCTGCGCCCCCTCCCCCCCGAAGCAGCAGCCCCTTGGCAGCCCTACAGATCTCTTTATCCTCACCTCCCCAAACAGCGGCAGACGCCCATTCCCCACCCTGAGGTGGCTGGGAAGTCTGGCTTCTCAGACCCGGGGGCGGGAGTCCTTTGCAGCACCCTTTGCTTCCTCTTTCCAAGTGCACAGAAATAGCCTTGTGGGGTGAGAGTGCCGAGCACGCCAGCAGGTTGTGGGGCTTCGCCTCCCTGCCCGGCAGTTGTGGAGAGCCCGACTTGTACATTCACACACGCACCCTCATCCCAGGAGCCAAGAAGCGTGCTCGCTCTTCATTTCCTCCCAGGAAGGAGAGGCACTTTGCCTTCTAAAGCACGTTTTGCCCCAGGGGTCAAGAACTATAAGCTGACATTGTCTTTCTTAGTATCCTCAGCCCGTCCTTTCTGGCAGGTGGGACCCAGACAGAAAGGGCTAGGCCTGCAGCCCTTGTTCCCCTTATGGCTGAAGACAGGCTGCCTGGCCTTTTTCGTCATGGCTTTGGGTTGGCCCTTTGCAAAATTCTGAGGAAACTAGTTTGGGTTCAGTCCCCCCATTTTTCCCTTCCTGGATCCTAGACCTGCCCCCTCGCCCTTACCTGCAAAGGCACCATCCTCAGCCGTCTGTGCCTTAATGTGACTCCCTTACTGGGGGGAATCTGGAACCTCTGACTTGAATTATGGGATGTAAGGGTTTCCATGCCTCGGAGAGCACGTGCTCTTCAGGGTGCAGACAGGAAGGGTTCAAGGGTTAGGGAGGCCATCTCCCCCCATGGCATCTTGCTCACGTAAAGCTGGTTCTATCCATGAGATGAGGATGCAGCCCGGATCACCTGGCTGCCGAGGCTCTTCTGAACTTGATTTCAGGGAAGCCGACCTTAGCTGGTCTCCTGAGCCCCAGATCAGAATAAAAGTGATTCCTGTCTCTCTGGAGCAGGGGCAGCTCTTTGCCTTTTGTGAGTCACGGACTTCTTTGAGAATTATATGCCATGTTGTATCTAATTTCAGGGGTTCATAGACCCTTCTGGAAGCCCATTCATGGTTCCTTCAGGGATCCTTTGAGACAGGTTAAGAACGCCTCAGCATGATGCCTTGGGCTGTGCCAGGTTGTGGGGTCATCGCTGGTTACCACACGGGCAGAAACGCCGTGTGGTGGTGGGAACAACAGAGAGCTTTGTCGTTGGTGCCGGGCGTTGACCAGTTGTGAGATTTTACTCAAGTCCATGAACCTGCCCTCAGTGTCCTCACTTGTCAGATGGGAATATGGGGCCAGCCCTACCCAGCTTAATAGCATCGTGGGAGATTCTAACGAGATGGTGTTGGTGAGATGGTCTTGCAGACAGTAAGCTCAGCCACACTCTTGGGTTGCTGACTTCCCATTTGGCCTGAGAAATTAAACAAAACAAAAGCAGATCTCTTTCGACATGAACAGTCCTTTTGTCCCTTCCTTTGACCTTGTGTAAGTTACTCCCAGGCAAAGTAGCATAAAAGAGTCTCCGGCTAGGGAGGGACCTCCAAGGGCATGTGTGCCTTGGGATCTAGATAGTTCCGGAAGCTACGGCTGGTTAGGAGTCCTGCCTGTCCAGCCCTCCTTGGCTCTGGAGTGGGGCCAAGGGGTGTGTCCCCGGCCCGGTCGCCTGGAGGCGGTTTCACATCTGCCAGCCACAGAAATTAGCAGATGGGATCTGAGAAGGCAAATGGTTGAGTTCAGTCTTCCACAGTCCATACTGTCACACTTGGGGGCAAAGTGAATCCTTGATCTCCCCTCCCCCGGCCAAATCACCGACAAGTCTGGCCAGCTCCTGGTGAAAGCTGGGTGGCGGAATTTGCCTGGGGTCTGGCCAGGGCCCTGTCCTAAGGGAGAGGACCATCCTATTCTCCTTGGAGAGAAGCCTCAGGAGGAGCCTGCAGGCACTTGGGCAGGGATCTGCCTCGGAGGGAAAAAGCCGGCTGGACTCAGTGCACACAGCCCTCCTCCACCGCCCACGTCCAAGCTGGAAATGTGAAGAGACTTCTCACGGCAAGGCCGGCGGGCTGGTAAATCACAGATAGGAAAACTGAGGCCCTGGGAAGGGTCAGTGCTTGCCCAAAGTCACATGATAAGTCAGGGGCCGGGCAAGAACGCAGAGGAACATGAGGACACATCCTTGGCCCTTGTTGGGCCTGTGCTCCCTCCAGGCTCTCTGGGTCCTTACGATAGTGTCTTTCCCCTCTTAAAAATACAACCTTGGCATCAGATTCACCTGGGAATGCTGCAGTCGTCAGAGTTAGCTCGAGAGAGTCAACAGCAGGTTTGGGAAGCCGCTTGGAAGCCTCAGAGGGTGTTGCTGGCCCACCCCACCGAGCTGTTGCTCTGTGTACCTGTAGGACTGTTTATCCCCTTCCCCCAGCCCTGAGTTAGGAACCTTTTGGAAGAGAGTGTGTTGCTAGGAGCTTGGGCTTTCCCTCTGCTTTATAAAGAAGAGTGCTGGTTGGCTTTGAACTGGCTTGTAAACAAATTGAGGTGTTCCCCCCCCACACACACCCTTTCTTTCTTTTGTTAAACCAGCCAGGTTTCCCAGGGCTGGGTCAGTGGAGATGATGATGAACATGGATGTTCGGTACCCAGTCCATGTGTGGCTTGGTGCCCATTCCTGCCCTTTGCTGGAGTGTCTCAGCCTTAGTTTCGCCGTTAATCTGGTGGGGGGGGGGAATTGTGCAGGTCACTGGGAAGCAGATGCCACCCAGGAATTTCAGGCATCGTCACATAATCAACTGAAACAACAGTGCTTCTTAAATCGGAAAGTGTGGTAGTTGGTGCTTGCCCTTTGGAAGATTCCTCGTCTGCAACCAAATTTCTGAGTCTGGGAGGGTCCCTAGTGCCACAGTGGGAAGACTGTTCCCCTGGGGGTTGGCCGACATGTGCTCCAGGTTCAGCTGGAAGCCTCAGTTTCCCCATCTGTGCACTGAAGGAATTGACTGGGGGAATCTGAAGGCTCCTCCCCCTCTGCCCTTTCATGATTCTCTGAGTTGCAAATTAAACTCAAGTTAATTACAATATTTGAAAAGCATAAATCATAATTTGTTCTTTTTGAAATGACCTGAGACTTGAAAGTGTGGGGTTTCATTTTAGCTTGGTAGGTGGCAGCTGTGACTGTTATAGAGGCAAGAACACTTCCAGAAGTTTGGGTAAAGAGAAAAAGTGGATGTGGATTTATGTTGGGCGAGTTCCCTTAGAGACCCCTGGTTTGACACGTGAGGATGCTGGGGCTGCATCCCCCAGCAAACCACCAGGGGCTGAGCTGGCCCAGGACTCAGGCACCCTGGCTCTCAGCCCACTTGGGGGCTGTTTGCCTCACCCCATAGGTCACAGACCCTTACAGAAGAAGCATTCAGGCTTCCAGCTGGGATGGACCTGCAGTCAGCAGAATAAAGGACTGAGAGATTTTCATTTCTAGCTATCAAATAGTAGCTTACCGAAAAGGGATTTTTGTCCCCATCTCTGCCCTCAGCATCTAAGTTGTTCTCAGCTAAAGTAAATACTTTTGTTGGCCTTAATTTTAAATAAATCCGATTTTTTTAATAATAGGAGGGGTGGTCCTTGGGGGCTTATCATTGGAAATGATTTTAAACACACAGGATGTTTTCGTTTTGACTTCATATTTGCTAATTTTCATTATGACAAAAACAAGCCACCCCACCCGCATTTTTGTAATGAGTAACAGTTTGTCTTGTCTAGAAGAAGCTTTTGCACCACTGTTTGCATCCATAGTACTTGCCAAGTTTGCTTATTTGTTAGTTTCCGAATCACAGAAATGTGTTGGCCACCTGTAGTTCATGGGGGTGCTTACAAAATCTGCCCGACGCACCCCCACACGGCCACTAGCTCTGGGACTTGTTTCTCTTGGTTCCAGTCCAACCACCTCTTGCCTGGGCCCGGCCACCACCTCCTCTGGCCTGGAACAGGATGCAGAGTCTGGGAGACCTTGGTCTGGGAGGGAGGCAGCCTGGGTGCTAGGCTCAGCTCTGCTGCCTCACTGTGTGGCCTTGGATGAGTCCCTTTCCCTCTCTGGGCCCCCGTGGTTGCCTTGGCTACAGTGAGAGGCTGGCCTAGAGGGTTGGTGGGCTTTCTGAGATTTTCCTCTTATTGGATTGCATTGTTCGATTTGGATAATGTTATTTGACCAGTGGAGTAGATGAGCTTTAAATTTTTTCTAGTGGTAACATTCAGTGATTGTCTGAAAGAGGAAGGGGAACATCAAGTCCAAAAAGAAAAAACATGAAATGCTCCAGCACTTTTAAGTATATGTGCTTCTCTGCCCACATAGTTCCTAATGGCTGTCTGCCTTTTGGAAAAATGTATCTGTTCCTTCTCCCCACACAGATTTAAGAACTTTGGCCTTGAAAGCAAAGCAAAAAGGGAGGTAGGAAAGGAGGGCAGTGCCCAAGACCTTCTCTCTCCTGTGGACCTTCTGCAGGGCCGGTGGCGGGGGAGGGGGAAAGTGCCTGGGGCTGCCTCTTCTCTGCCACTTGAACAGCAGGAAAGGTGGGGTCAGGATGAAACTGGAACTTGGACGCTGGTCAATTCAAGAACTGGTCAGAAGTCATTTTGAAAAATTGATTCAGCAAATAGTGTGTGTGTGTGTGTGTGTGTGTGTGTGTGTGTGTGTGTGTCTGCTATGTGCCAGGCACTGTTGGAAAATGGATGGATGGGGATGGATGGGTGGATAGATGGATGGAAGAATAAGCAGATACATGAGAGTTGAGATGTAAAAGGCTACTAAATACCCAGTGAAAGAACTTGTGCCAGTTAATTATGTGGCAGGGTTACGAGAGTGAACAAAACAGAAAAAACCCTCATGGGTGATAGTCTAGTGGGGGAGACCAACAATAGGCAAGATCAATAAGTAAAAACTATAGTATGTTCGAGGTGATGTGTCTTGAAGCAAAATAAATCAAGGAAGGGAGTTGGGGGATGTCGGGCAAGGGTGCACTTTTTTTTTCTCCTTAGGAAGTACTTTATATTTTTTATTAAAGTATAGTTGATTTACAGTGTTGTGTTAGTTTCTGGTGTACGATTCTTTCTCAGATTCTTTTCCATTGTAGTTTATTACAAGACATTGAATATAATTCCCTGTGCTATACAGTAGGACCTTGTTGTTTATTTTATATATATTACTTTGTATCTGCTAATTCTATACACCTAATTTATCCTTCCCCCACCCTTTCCCCCTTTGATAACCATAAGTTTGTTCTCTGAGTCTGTGAGTCTGTTTCACAGCTAAGTTCATCTGTACCATTTTTCTAGATTCCACATATAAGCGATATTATACGATATTTGTCTTTCTCTGACTTACTTCACTTAGTATAAGCTCCAGGTCCATGCATGTTGCTGCAGAGGGCAATATTTCATTCTTTTTTTAAATGACTGAGTAATATTCCACTGTGTATATGCACCATATCTTCTTTATTCATTCATTCATCTGTCAGTGGACACTTAGGTTGTTTCCATGTCTTGACTATTGTAAATAGTGCTGTTGTGAACATTGCGGTGCATGTATCTTTCGAATTAGAGTTTTCATCTTTTCCGAATATCCAGGAGTGGGATTGCTGGATCATATGGCAACTCTATGTTTAGTTTTTTTTAATGAGCCTCCATACTTCTCCATAGTGGCTGCACCAATTTACATTCCCACCAACAGTGCAGGAGGGTTCCCTTTTGTCCACACCCTCTCCAGCATTTATTGTTTCTAGATTTTTTGATGATGGCCATTCTGACCGGTGTGAGGTGATACCTCATTGTGGCTGTGACTTGCATTTCTCTAATAATGAGTGATATTGAGCATCTTTTCATGTGCCTGTTTGCCATCTGTGTGTCATCTTTGGAGAAATGTCTATTTAAGTCTTCTGCCCATCTTTTGATTGTTTTTTTTTTTTTTTTTAATTTTGAGCTGTATGAGCTGTTTGTATATTTTGGAGATTAATCCCTTGTTGGTCACATTGCTTGCAAATATTTTCTCCCATTCCAGTTCGTTTTGTTCGTAGTTTCATTTGCTGTGGAAAAGCTTTTAAGTTTAATTAGGTCCCATTTGTTTATTTTTGCTTTTATTTCCATTACTCTAGGAGACAGATCCAAAAAAATATTGCTGTGATTTATGTCAGAGTGTGTTTTGCCCATGTTCTCTTCTACAAGTTTTATGGTATTGTGTCTTATATTTAAGCCTTTAATCTATTTTCAGTTTATTTTTGTGTATGGTGTGAGGGTGTGTTCTAACTTCATTGATTTACATACAGCTGTCCAGCTTTCCCAACACCACTTGCTGGAGAGACTGTCTTTTCTCCATTGTATAATCTTGCCTCCTTTGTGGAAGATTAATTGTTCATAGGTGTGCAGGTTTATTTCTGGGCTCTCTATTCTGTTCCACTGATCTATGAGTTTGTTTTTGTGCCAGCACCACACTGTTTTGATGTCTGTAGCTTTGTAATATTGTCTGAAGTCTTGGCAGGGTTATGCCTCCAGCTTTGTTCTTTTTCCTCAGGATTGCTTTGGCATTTCTGGGTCTTTTGCAGTTCTATATAAATTTTAGGATTATTTGTTCCAGTTCTTCAAGAAATGTCATGGGCAATTTGATAGGGATCACATTAAGTCTGTAGATTGCTTTGGGTAGTATGGCCATTTTAACAATATTAATTCTTTCAATCAAAGAGCATGGGATGTCTTTCCATTTCTTTGACTCAATTTCAATTTCATTTATCAGTGTTCTGTAGTTCTCAGTGTATAAGTCTTTTACCTCAAAGGTACACTTTTAAATAGGGTGGCCAGCAAGGACCTTGCTGAGAAGGTAAGATTTGAGCAAAAATTTGTGAAACCATTTATCAACTAGGCTAGTTCTGCCCATTAGAAATATAATGCAAGCCATAAATACAAACCACACATACAATTTTAAATTTTCTAGTGGCCACATTAAAAAGTAAAAAAAAAACAGATGAAATTGATTTGAATAATATATTTTATTTAACCCAATTTATCTAAAATTATGATTTTAGCATGTTATCGGTATAAAAATTATTGAGATATTGTACACAGTTTTTGTTTTATGATGCTAATTCTTCACATTCCAGTGTATAGTTTACACTCACAGCTCATCTCAATTCAGACTAACCACATTGCAAGTGCTCAGTAGCCACGTGTGGTTAGTGGCTACCGTATTGGAAAGCACACAACTAGACTATTCAAGTTAAACGTTCTCATTTTAGCAGGTCACCAGTGAAACTTTATAGAGTATTTTCTTTGCTGACTGGGCTGAAGTTATGTAAAATAACTAATATTGCTAATCATCATTAATTCACATAAGTTTTTTTCACCATGAGTATTTAGTAGCCTTTTATATCGTAACTCTCATATGTCTATTGTCCATCCATCCATCCATCCACCCATCCATCCATCTACCCACCCATCCATCCATCCATTCTCCAAATTGGCTCTACCTGAAAGGAGCCCTCCAATTCTCAGTTTTTCTGACTCGTGGGCTGGGTTCTGAATGTGGCCCTGGAGGGAGTTCAGTGGCTTGACTGGTGTCTGCCACGCTGAGCCAGGTTTGAGGGGCATTGGAAACAAGTCGTTTGTTGGGAGGAAGTCCCCAGTTTTGACTTGAAATGTATCAAAACGACAGTTAGCATTCCCCGAATGCCGGTGTGTGCCCAAGACTCCTGTCCTGTTGCCTCTTGTAAACCCATGCATCAACTGTGAATATTTTCTAACGGTTGGCCCTCAGGTCTCTACTCTACAGCTTCTCTCTGTGGGTTAATTGATCACTTCTAAGCTTTTTAAATTTAAGTTTTAGCAGGACTTCGCTCGTAGTCCAGTGGGTGGGACTCCATGCTCCCAATGTAGGGGGCCTGGGTTTGATCCCTGGTCTAGGAATTAGGTCCTGCATGCATGCCGCAACTGAAGATCCTGCAGGCAGCAACTGAGACCCGGCACAGCCAAAATAAATAAATATTTTCTAAAACTTCAAGTTTTAGCTTGACATAAATTCAGACGTCAAGAAAAGTTGTAAGAATAATACAAATAATTTCTGAATATCTTTCTACTCAGTTCCACAAACATTAACATTTTACCACATTTTCCTTGTTTCATCTACTCCCCCTCTACACACACACACACACACACACACACACACTTCTTTTTCTAAATTGTGTGATAATAAATTGCAGATGCAATGCACTTTTATCTCGAAATACTTGAATGTATATTTCCTAAGAATAAAGACATTTTCCCGCATAAGCACAGAACGTTGATCAAAATCAGGATGCTAACATTGGTACCAATCTAATCTCAAGACCTCCTTCGGATTATTACGGATTGTCCCAGTAATAACGTTTATCAGGAAAGAAAATTCAGGATCATACGGTGCATTCGGTCATTACGCCTCTTTCATCTCCTTTAAACTGGGACAGTTCTTCAGTTTATCTTTGTATCTTGTATCATTGATATTTGTGAAGAGTACAGGCCAGTCATTTTGCAGAATGTCCCTTATTTCGGGTTTGTCTGATGTTTCCTCATGATTAGATGCAGGTTCTGCACTTGCTTAATGTGGCTGTCGACCGTGTTTCTCCACTATCAAATTACTATTTTTCCTTTGATAATTAATAAGGATCCTATGGGAATATATTTTGAAAATATGTCAATAAATTGTTACTGTGCAAAGTTTCACTCCCTAGCTTAGCATCCATTGATGATCCTTGCCTGAGGCAAGTTTATCATTCTGGTTGCCAAATAATGAATTTCTAGGTCCATTATCCCTTCTATATTTGGCTTTCTACTGGCAGAGTGTTCTTTCCCCCATCATTTATTTACTTATGTCTTTATTTATGTCAGGTGAACTCATGGATTTTGATTTTATTCAATGAGATATGATACTTGACTGTTGTTATTTATTTTGATCTTCAAATTGTCCCAGGTTTGGCCAGTGGGAGCCCCGTTATGTTGGCTCCTAGGTCTTTTTGACACGTCACTAATCATTCTCTGAGCATGGCCTTAATTTCTGGCACAAGATGCTCCAGGCTCATCTGTACATTTTCTGCCCCAGCCCTAAAAATCAGCCATTTCCCCAAGGAGCCTTAGTTTCTTTTGGTGGAGAATAGTATTTAGAAATGGTACTAGCACACGTCTAGTACCAAAATGTGGGTATTAGACGTGTTCTCACTTCTACAGCAGTGCTATTACTAGTAGATCCTCTCAGTCCACAAAGCTAGGAAATTAATAATTCATTATCTCCATCAATATTCCATTTTACTTTATTATTTTATTCATTTTTATTATTGTGGTAATCTGTCACCTACCTACCTATCTATAAACCATGAGTTCACACTGTTACCTCAGAATTCCAGTCCAACACCAGAGTTCATTGTCTTTCCCATTCCCGTATTTGTAAACCCTTACACGATAAATCTCTCAGCTATTATCCGTAATAGATTTACTTACTTACTCAATTCTAGAATACCCAGAAAGGAGTTTCAGAATTGCTAATCCATAAGTCTATGAAAAGAAGGCTACTAACGATAGTAAAATATTTGTTTAGAATTCTTTTTGTGTTTAGCTTAAGGGTGTATCGTGCAAAGACTCTTACCAAAATCACCTGGGCTAGTTCTCCATCCCCCCCCCCCCCAGCCCCTTGCCCTCGTGTGGTCATTTGAATATGGTTCAGTTCACCTGTTTCTGTTTCGATTCCTTTGAGGATTTTTATTTCCCCATCTTCGTTCATTTTAATTTTTTTAGCATGTGAAATAACGTAATTCCAAAGGTTAAAACTGTGCAGAAAGGGACCCCTCCCATTCCTTCTATCCTTTCCACTGCCTTCCATTCGTGCCCTCTAAGTCACCAACCTCATTCCTTTTCCTGGGTTTCTTTCTTATTTTTTTTTCTAATCTTTATTGGAGTATAATAGCTTTACACTGTTGTGCCAGTTTCCACTATACAACAAAGCGAATCAGCTGTATTTATACATACATCCCCATATCCCTTCCCTCTTGAGCCTCCCTCCCGAGCATCCCTCCCACACTCCCTATCCCACCCCTCTAGGTCATCAGCAATCATTGAGTTCATCTCCCTGTGTTAGGCACTTGCTTCCCACTAGCTATTTTACATTTGGTAGTATATAAATGTCAATACTACTCTTTCACTTCGTTCCAGCTTCTCCTTCCCCACCTCCCCATGTCCTCAAGTCTCTTCTCTACACCTGCGTCTTTATTCTTCCTCAACCACTGGGTTCGTCAATACCATTTTTTTAGATTCCATATATATGCATTAGCATCCGGTGTTTGTTTTTCTCTTTCTGATTTACTTCACTCTGTGTAACAAACTCTGGGTCCATCCACCTCACTACGAATAGCTCAATTTCATTCCTTTTTATGGCTGAGTAATATTCCATTGTATATATGTGCCACATCTTCTTTATCCATTCATCTGTTGATGGACATTTAGGTTGCTTCCATGACCTGGCTATTGTAAATAATGCTGCAGTGAATATTGTGGTACACGTATCTTTTTGAATTATGGTTTTCTCCGGGTATATGCCGAGGAGTGGGATTGCTGGGTCATATGGTAGTTCTATTTTTATTTTTTTAAGGAACCTCATACTGTTTTCCATAGTGGCTGTATCAATTTACATTCCCACCAACAGTGCAGGAGGGTTCCCTTTTCTCCACAGCCTCTCCAGCATTTATTGTTCCCAGATTTTTTGATGATGGCCAGTTTAACTGGTGTGAGGTGATACCTCATTGTAGTTTTGATACCTAGGTTTCTTTTTGCACCAATGAGCAGGTATCTGTGTATTTTCCTATACCCCTTTCATTCTTACGTGAAGGTAGTGTGCTATAGATACTCTTGGGCTTTGCCTTTTTATGTGACAGTATGTCCCAGCAATCACTCTTTATTAGTTCATAGGAATCTTCCTCATGCTTTTACCACAGCTGCAGAGTATGGCTTATGTTGATGGAGTACAGCTAATTCGACCACCTTCCTATGTTTAGGCATGTAGGTTGTTTCCAGTATTTTGCTTTTATAAGCAATGCTGCAATGAACAACCTCATGTAGATGTATTTTTTTCTTGTTGGAGGTGTATCTTCAGGGTAGATTCCTAGAATTGAAATTTGTGTGTCAAAAAGTAAACGCATATGTAGTTTTCTTAGGTATTGCCAACTTCCCCTTCTGAAAGGTTTTATCAGTTTGTATTCCTATCAGCAATGTGTGAGAGTGCCTTTTTCCCTAAAGCCTCGCCAACAAAATGTTTGCTGTATTTTTTAATTTTTGTAAATCCGATAGGTGAGAAATTGTATCTCAGTAATTTTAATTAACATTTTTCTAATTGTGAGTGACTTGGAGCATCTTTTTATATGCTTTAGAGCCTTTTTGATGTGTGTGTGTGTGTGTGTGTTTAATTCAAAGCAGTTTTATCAAACATGTAGATTCGTGTGACCACTACCATGGTCAAGATAAAGAGCAGTTCTGTCACCTCAAGGATCCTCCATGTTACCCTTTTATAACCAAACCCACCTCCTTCCCACCCTGCACCACCCCAAGTCCCAAACCTGTGACAACCACTTATGTTTTCCACTTCTACAATTTTGTTATTTCAAGAAGGTTATAGAAATGAAATTATATAGTATGTGACCGCTTGAGATTGGCTCTTTTTCACTCAGCATAATTCTGATAGTGGTGTCGTGGAGTGGAAGAGGGGTCCTTTCTGAGAGGTGTGGCATTTTAATTTGCATTTCCCTAATGTCTAATGATATTGAACATCTTTTCTTGAGCTTATTTGCCATCTGTGTATTCTCTTCAATGAGACATCTGTTCATGATTTTGGCCCATTTTCTAATTGGATTATTTGTGATATTTTTGTTTGGTTTTGTTCTTACCGTTGAGTTTTGAGAGTTCTTTATTTATTTTACATACTTGTCCATTGTCTGATATGTCATTTGAAAATATTTTCTTCCAGTCTGTATCTTGTCCTTTCATCCTCTTAACGGGTTCTTTCACAGAAAATTTGTTTTATGGATCACGCTTTTGTTGTTGAGTCTAAGAATTTTTCATAAAGCCCTACGTCACAAAGACTTTCTCATATTTGAAAAAGTTCTATAGCTGTACGTTTTACATTTAAGATTGTGATCTGTTTTGAGTTAATTTTTGTACAAGGTGTGAGATTTAGATCAAGGTTCTTTTTTTTTTTTTGCCCATGGGTGGCCAATTGCTCCAGCACCAATCATTGAAAAGTCTGTCCCTCTATTGAACTGCTTTTGCATCTTTGTCAAAAATTAATGGGGCACATTTGTGTGGGCCTGCTTCTGCTCCACTGCTCCATGTGCCTATCCTTCTGCCGATATCACTCAGTTCTAATTAATGTTTTTTTATATGACAATTGTTGATATCAGGTACAGTGACTTCTCCTATTATATTCTTGTTTTTCAAAATTGTTTTATTCTGGGACCTGAACCTTTCCATATAAATTTTAGAATAAGCTTGTCTTGGCTACAAAAAAAATCTTGCTGTGATTTTGATGGAAATTGCATTAAAATTGTAGATCAATTTGAGGACAATTGAAATATTTACTCTGCTGAGTCCTCTAGTCAATAAACACAGTGTGTTTCTTCATTTAGTTAGATCTTTATTTCTTTCATAAGCGTTTTATAATATTCTGGATACAGAATCTATGCACATTTTCTTAGATTTACTTCGCATTTTCTTCAGAGCAATTGTAAATGGTATGGTGTTCCTTGCACACACCTTTATTGATATAATTCACATACCACAAAATTCATTTGAAGTGTTCAGTTCAGTGCTTTGTAGTATATTCACAGGAGTTGTGCAACCATCACCACTATCTAAGTTCAGAACGCTTTAATGACCTCCAAAAGAAACCACATCCCTATTAGCAGTCATTCCCCATTTCTGCTCACCCTCAGCTCCTAGCAACCAGCAATCTGTCTTAGGTTTCTATGGGTCTGCCTGTTCTGTGCATTCCTATAAATGGAGCCATACAATAGGCAGCCTTTTGTGACTGACTTCTTTCCCTTACCATAATATTTTAAAGTTTCATCCCTGTTTTAGCATGGATTAGTACTTCATTCTTTTTCATTGCCAAGTAATCTTCCATGGTCTCATTCACCAGTAGATTGAAATGTGGGTTGTTACCACTTTTTGACTGTTATGAATAAAGCTGCTATGAACATTCATGTACAATTTTTTTTCTGTAGAGATAGCTTTCATTTCTCTTGTAGAAACCTAGGAGTGGGATTTCCGGATCATATGGTGATACTGTGTTTAACATTTTGAGGAACTGCCAGACTGTTTTGCAAAGTAATTTTACCATTTTACAATCTCACCAATATATAAGGGTTTCAATTTTTCCACTCCTTCACCAACACTTGTAATTTCCTGTCTTTTTCATTATAGCCACTGATGTTAAGCCACTGTTCATGTGTTAATTGACCATTTGTATACCTTCTTTGGAGAAATGTTTGTTCCGATCCTTTGCTCATTTTAAAATGGGGTTGTTTGTTTCTCTGTTGTTGAATTTTAAGGATTCTTTATATATCCTGAATACTGTACATCATGTGAGTTGCAAATGTTCTCTTCCATTCTCTGAGTCATTTTTCCACTTTCTTGATGGTATTATTTGTAGCACAAAAGTTTTAATTTTGATGAGGTCTAATTTATCTGTTTTTTCTTTTATCACTTGTGCTTTTGATGCCAGTATCTAAAAAACCCATTGCCTAACTCAAGATCACGAAGACTTACTCCCATGTTTCTTATATGAGTTGGATAGTTTTAGTTCTTACCTTTAGGTCTGTCTTCCATTTTGAGTTAACTTTCGTGTATAGTGAAAGAAGGGTCTTAAGATCATTCTTTTGCATGTGGATGTCAAGTTGTCACAGCACCGTTTAATGAAAAGACTATTATTTTGTCTTGGCACTCTTGTCAAAAATCAGTTGTACATAAATGTAAGATTTATCTCTTGACCTTCATTTATTTTATTTATTTTTTAAATTTAACTATAGTCAATTTACAATATTGTGTGATTTCAGGTTATAGGTTATTATAAGTTGATGAATAGAATTCCCTGTGCTGTGCAGTAAATCCTCGTTGTCTATCTACTTTATACACAGTGCTGTGTGTCTGTTAATCCCATACTCCTAATTTATCCCATCCCCTTTCCCCTTTGGTAACCATAAGTTTCTTTGCTGTTTGCAAGTCTGTTTCTGTTTTGTAAATAAGTTGATTTGTGTCATTTTTTTAGATTCTACATATAAATGATATCATAGAATATTTGTCTTTCTCTGCCTGACTTACTTACTTCACTTAATATGACAGTCTCTAGGTGCATCCATGTCTGTACACATATCCCATTTTCATTCCTTTTTACAGCTGATATTCCATTGTATATATTACCACGTCTTCTTTATCCAGTCATCTGCTGATGGACATTTAGGTTGCTTCCATGTCTTGGCTATTGTGAATAGTGCTGCTCTGAACACTGGGGTGCATGTATCTTTTTGAATTAACAGTTTTCTCTGGATATATGCCCAGGAGTGGGATTACTAGATCATGGTAACTCCATTTTTAGTTTTTCAAGGAACCTTCCTACCGTTTTCCATAGTGGCTGCACCAATTTACATTCCCACCAACAGTGTAGGAGGGTTCCTTTTTCTTCACACCCTCTGCAGCATTTATTACTTGTAGACTTTTTGATGATGGCCATTCTGACAGGTATGAGGTGATACTTCATTGTAGTTTTGATTTGCATTTCTCTAATAATGAGTGACGTTGAGCATCTTTTCATGTGCCTGTTGGCCATCTGTATGTCTTCTTTGGAGAAATGTCTATTAAGTTCTTTTGCCCATTTTTAGATTGGGTTGCTTTTTTGTTATTGAGTTGTATGAGCTTTCTGTATATTTTGGAAATTAATCCCTTGTTGGTCACATCATTTGCAAATATTTTCTCCCAGTCCATAGTTTTTCTTTCCTTTTGTTTATGGTTTCCTTTGCTGTGCAAAAGCTTATAAATGTGTTTAGGTCTTGGTCCTCATTTCTATGTCATTGATCTACATACATCTGTCCTTATGCCAGTAGAGTATTGTGTTTTTAATTTGGAAGTGTTTGTTGTTAGAATATAAAAATATGATTGGTTTTTGTTTGTGGATCTTATATCCTGCAACTTTGCTGAACTCACTTACCAGTTCTAGGAGCTATTTTCTCAAGTCTTTGGAATTTTCCATGTAGACAATCATGTCATCTGCAGATAGAGACAGATGTACTTCCTCCTTTCTGATTTGCATGGCTTGTACTTCATTCTCGTAGCTTATTACACTAGCTAGAACTACAAGTACTTTGTTGAATAGCAGTGGTGAGAGCAGACATCCTTGCCTTGTTTCTAATCTTAGGGAGAAAGCATCCAGGCGCTCTCCATTAAGTATAATGTTAGCTCTAGAGTTTGTAGATGCTCTGTGTCAAGTTGAGGAAGGTTCTGCTTTATTTAGTCTTACTTTTATGAGAGTTTTTTTTTTTTTTTAATCGTGACTGGGTGTTGAATTTGTCAAATACTTTTTTGCGTCAATCGATATAATCATGTGGTTTTTCTTCTTTAACCTGTCGATATTGTGGATAACATGGATTAATTTTTTCTTATTTTGTTCTTTTTTTAAATTAAAGTATAGATGATTTACAATATTGTATTAGTTTTAGGTATACAGCAAAGTGATTTGGTATATATCTATCTTTTTTTCAATTCTTTTCCATTTAGGTTATTGTAAGATATTGAATATGGTTCCCTTTGCTATACACTAAATCCTTGTTGTTTATCTAATTTATATATAGTGGTGTGTATCTGTTAATCCCATACTCCTAATTTATCCCTTCCCCTTTCCCCATTGGTAACCATAAGTTTGTTTTCTATGTCTGTGAGTCTGTTTCTGTATTGTAAATAGGTTCATTTGTACTATTTTTAAAGATTGTACATACAAGTGATATATATTTGTCTTTCTCTGGATTAATTTTTAAAAAGTGAAACAGCCTTGCAATCCTGGGATAAACCTCACTTAGTCATTGTGTATTATTCCTTTTATATATTCCTGGATTTGATTTGCTAATTTTTTTTTAATTCAAGTCTTTTAAATTGGCTTGTAATTTGCTTTTTCTGTACTGTGCTTGACTGGTTTTGGTAACATTGTCATAAAATGAAATGGGGAGTTTTCCTGCCTTTTCTATTTTCTGAAAGAGATTGTGTAAAAGCAGTACTGATTCTTCTTTAAACATCTGGTAAAATTCTCCCATGAAACCACCTAGGTTTGGAGATTTCCTTTTTGAGAGTTTTTAAACTACAAATTAATCTCCTTAATAGTTATAGGGTGACTTGGGTTCTATAATTCATATTTTGTTAGTTGTGGTAGCTTGCTAATAATTTCTTGAGGATTTTTGCATCTGTGTTCATGATGAGCCTTGGTTTCTAGTTTTCTTTTTTTGTACTGTCTTTATCTGGTTTTTATATCAGGGTAATACTAACCTCATGAAATGAAGTGGAAAGTCTTCCCTCCTCTAGTTTCTGGAAGAGAATGTATAGAATTGGTATTAATTCATCTTTAATGTTTGGTAGAATTCTCTAATGAAACCATCTGGATCTGGTGTTTTGGGGGGAAGTTTTAAACAATGAATTCATTTTCCTTAACAGTGATAGGGCTATTCAAATAATCTATTTTGGTAGTTTGTGGTTTGCAAGGAATTGGTCCATTTCATCTAAGTTGTCAAGTTTTTTGTGTGTCGAGTTTCTCATAATGTTCCCTTATTAGTCTTTTGATGTCTGCCAGGTCTTGTAAGTGTTATCCCCTGCTTCATTTCTGATATTGGTCATTTTTGTCTTCTTTATTTTTCGTCTTCCTAGAGGTCAATTTTACTGATATTTTCAAAAAACTGGCTTTTCGTACATGGATTTTTCTCTATTGATTTTCTGTTTTCAGTTTCATTGATTTTTTTTTAAATCTTATCTTTATTTCTTACCTTCTGCTGCTTTGGGTTTATTTTGCACTTCTTTTCCAAGGCTCTTGAGGTATAAGCTTAGATTATTGATTTAGCCTAGATACTAATTAG
The DNA here is from genome assembly GCF_030028045.1 of Hippopotamus amphibius kiboko. Lineage (NCBI taxonomy): Eukaryota > Metazoa > Chordata > Mammalia > Artiodactyla > Hippopotamidae > Hippopotamus > Hippopotamus amphibius. The sequence continues at coordinate 6,011,365 of NC_080203.1, read as the reverse complement.
AGACGGTTCCTCTTTTCCAATATATGCATTTAACACTATATATTTCCCTCTTAACACTGCTTTAGCTATGTCCCACATATTTTTATAAGTTGTGTTTTTATTTTCATTCAGTTCAATGCATTTTTTATTTCCTTTGAGATGTCCTCTTTGACCCATGGATTATTTAAAAGTGTGTTGTTTAATTTTCAAGTGTTTGGAGATTTCCCTGATTTCTTTCTGTTGTTGATTTCTAGTTTGATTCTATTGTGATTAAAGAACATACTCTGTATGATTTCTGTTCTTTTAAATTTGTTGAGGTGTGTTTTAGGGACCAGGATATGGTCTATCTTGGCATATGTTCTATGGGCTCTTGAAACAAATGTGTAATCTGCTGTTGGGCGGAGTGTTTTATAAATGAACTATTCTTGAGTTTGTCTCTGTTGGTGCTGACTAGTGGTTGTATCTATTGCTGAGAGTGGGGTGTTGAAGTCCCCAACTATAATGTGAATTTGTCTTTGTGTCCTGTTAGCTCTGTCAGTTTTTGCTTCATGTGTTTTGAGACTCTGTTGTTTGGTGCACTATGTCCTACTGGTGGATTGATTCTTTTATCATTATGAAATGTCAGTCTGTTTCCAATAATTTGCTTTGCTCTGAAGTCTTTTTCTGATATTAATATAGCCACTAATGCTTTTTTAAAAAAATGAGTGTGTGGTATATCCTTTTTTCCATCCTTTTACTTTCAACCTGCCTGTGCTATTGTATTTGGAGTAACTTGTAGAAAGAATATAGTAAGGTCATTTTTTTAAAAAAATCTACTTTACAAGTGCCTGTCTTTTAATTGGTATGTTTATAACATTTAAATGCAAGGTGATTGTTGATATGCTTCAGCTTAAATGTGTTATTTTATTATTTGTTTTCTGTTTGCTTCCTCTGGTTCTAGTTCCTCTGGTTCTCTTTTCTTGCATTCCTGTGGGTTACTTGGACATATTTTAGGATTCCATCTTGATTTTTATTTAGTGTTTTTGAGTATATCACATTGCATAGTTTTCTTTTTTGAAAAACATTTTATTTATTTATTTTTATTTTTGGCTGTGTTGGGTCTTCGTTGCTGCGTGCAGGCTTTCTCTAGTTGTGGAGAGCAGGGGCTACTCTTTGTTGTGGTGCATGGGCTTCTCCATGTGGTGGCTTTTTGTTGTGGAGCATGGGCTCTAGGCGCGCAGGCTTCAGTAGTTGTGGCACATGGGCTCAGTAGTTGTGGCTCACGGGCTTAGTTGCTCCACAGCATGTGGAATCGTCCTGGAGCAGGGATCAAACCCGTGTCCCCTGCATTGGCAGGTGGATTCTTAACCACTGCACCATCTGGCAAGTCCTGCATAGTTTCCTTAGTGGTTACTCTAGTAACCACTTAGTGTTACTCTAATAGCAGTATACACAAGTAATTTATCACAGCCTACAGTCTACATTTTATCACTTTAAGTATAGAAATATTAATTCCATCTAAATCCCTTTAACCTCCCCACTTTTTAAAGATTACTTTGATGTGGACCATTTTTTAAAGACTGTATTGAATTTGTTACAATATTGCTTCTGTTTTATGTTTTAGTTTTTTGGCCACAAGGCATGTGGGATCTTAGCTCCCGGACCAGGGATCGAACCCACACCCCCTGCATTGGAAGGCGGAGTCTTAACCACTGGACCACCAGGGAAGTCCCCCCACTTTTTAAATATAATTGTGTTAACCATTTCTTCTGTATACATTGAGTATCAGATGAGATGGTCTTATAATTTTTGCTTCACCTATCTAATGTGATTTAAGAAACTCACAAGAATAGTTTATTATACTTATCACTATTTTTACCTATTCTGAATTTCTTCTTTCCTTTATGAAGTTTGAAATCTTTTTCTGTTATCATTTCCTTTCTGCTTAGAGAACTTCCTTTAGCCATCCTTTAATGGTGGGATTTTTAGCAACAACATCTCTTAGTTTTCCTTCATCTGAGAATGTCTTGATTTCCCTTTCATTCCTGAAGGATATTTTTTGCCAGATATATAATTTGGAGTTGACAGTTCTTTTATTTCACCACTTGAAAAATGTTATGCTACTTCCTTCTACACCCCATGGTTCCTGAAAAGAAATCCCCTGTCATTTGAATTGATAGCTCTCTATATGTAATATGTCAGTATTAGCTGGTTGTTCTCAAGATTTTTTTTCTTTGTCTTTTAGTTTTCAGAAGTTTAATTATGAAGTGCTTTGGCATGGATTTCTTTGGATTTTTCCTGTTTGGGATTATCTTTAATTCTGGAGTCTGTGGGTTTATGGTTTTGCCAAATTTTGAAAAAATTCAGCCATTATTTCTTTGACTAATTTTTCAATCTTTCTCCTCTTCTTCTGTGTCTCCAATGATGCAGATGTTGGAACTTTTGTTGTCCCAGTTTCCTGAGGGCCACCTCCTCCTCCTCCTCCTTTTTTAGTTTATTTTCTCTCTGCTGTTCAGATTGGCTGACTTCTATTGATATGTCCTCAAGTTCACCAGCTCTATCTTTTCTTATCTCCACTCTGCTTATTAGCCCATTCAGTGAGTTATTTTATTTTTTATTGTGTTTTTCAGTTCTATAATTTTCACTTGGTTCTTTTTTATAACTTTTATTTATTTGCTGAGATTTTCTATTTTGTGAATATGATTCAAGAGTATTTGTCATTTCTTGTTGAGCCTTTTTATGATAACTGCCTTAAAATTCTTGCTGAATAATTCCAATATTTGAATAATGTTGATGTTGGCATTTGTTGATCATCGTTAGTCATTCACCCTGTAATTTTTCTGGTTCTTGGTATTATGAGTGATTAAAAAATATCCTAGACATTTTGCATATTATAGTATGAGACCTTGGATGGTATCGCGTCTCACTTTCTAGCAGACAGTCCCCCTGTTGAAGGATGTATGTTCAGTTTCTTGTGGGGCCCCATAAACACCGCCCTGGCAAAAGCAGAGAGCTGAACTGACATAGCCTTGTTGCTCATGGCTGCGGTGACACCTTCCTTGGCAAAGTGGAGCATGGACTTGCCTTGCATTGCCTTGCCTCTGCGTGGAGTGTAAGCTCAGCTCCCCACTAGGTCCTGCTGGGGAAGGGAGACGTGGAGGCCTGACCCACATTGTCATTTTGCTGCCAGGTGAGAGTGGAATCACAGATCCCTGCTGGGTCCAGCTGACACCAGGCCAAGAGAGGGGACAAGAGTGCAGTGTTGGCCGGCCTCAGTCTGCTTCATTCAGTCTTGTTGTTGCAGGTGAGGGTGTGGAGGTTCAGTTCCTCACTGGTCCTTTTTAACTCACACCAGTGGTCAGGTGGAAAGTGGAATCCTGACCAACCCCGACCTGCAAGACCTTCAGTTTCACTGATGCTGGGTGGGGATGGACATTAAGCTTCCCTTTCGATCTCACTGATACCTGGGGAGGGGATGACTTGGTGAAGTCTAGCGTTGATGAGCTCCAACTCACACCACCTCCTTAAGTCTGCCAGGTGGATGTGAAGGCTCAGCTGGGACTGGGGCTGGGGTGAGATGGAACCCACTTTGCCTGGCTGAAACCACAGGATGGCGATGGCTTTTCTGTTGGTGTTGGCTAGAGCAGGGTGAGGATGTTCAAGAAAGTTTTCTGTCATATAGGCTACTTTCTTCACAGTCCTTTGACTGAGGTGAAAGGCTTTTATTAGAGAGAGAGAGAGAGAGAGAGAGAGAGAGAGAGTGTGTGTGTGTGTGTGTGTGTGTGTGTGTGTGTATGTGTGTGCCTGTATGTGTTGGTGGTTCCATGTTGGAGGCTTCTGCAGCATTTTGTCCAGGATATATGAGAGTCAGTGAAGCAACTCAGGACACTCACTGCTGTACTGTTCCTCAAATTTCTAGGTCCTTCCATTGACCACCTTTTCTTTTTACCTTCTAGAGTCTTCCTAAGCTTGTTTGTTGTATTATGTCCAGGTTTTGCTTGTTTGTCTATGTAATTTGGTTTTGAAAACATTTCTAATTGTGGTAAAATACACAAAACATGAAATTTATCATCTTAACCATTTGTAGGTGTACAGTTCAATATTATGAAGTATAGTCACGTCGTTGGGCAATGTGCAAGTTTTTTTAAGTATAAGAGGGAGGACCTGGGAGGAATGGGGCTAGTCCATCTTGGTCGGAACGAGAAGAGTCCTATTGTATGTTTTCCTGGCTATTCTTATATGTTTACTTTTTTTGTATGAAATTTGGTATCAAATTGGCTAGCAGCATTAAAAAGCTTGTTGGTATTTTTATTGGGATTGCATTTGATATTTATAAACTAACTAAGTGAGAACTGACATCTTTATGATGTTGAGTCACCCTATTCAAAAGCAAAGAGTGTCTTTCCATTTGTTCAGGTCTTTCCGGAGTATTTTAGCATTTCCTTCATAGAGATTTGCAACATGCTTGTTATGTTTCTTCCTAAGGGTGTCATTTTCTTTGTTGTTTTTGTAAGTGGGGTTTTCTTTTCTATCCTGTGTGTCTCCTCCCTAAGGTTAGTGGGTATAGGACGTAAACCTGTACCTCTCAAAGTTGGATCTCCAGCGTGTCACGTGAGTTCAAGACCCCGATTTGTCCCAGTCGGTTCCACCTGCTTACCTGGTAGCCCTGTTCCACCCTCAGCTCACTGTGTGCCAAGGACCAACTTCTCCTCACCCCTGTTCACCCCCAACCTCACTCCAAAAATAATAACACTCACCAGAAGCTGGGGCGTTATTTCCAACTCCTCCTTTTACACCCCCTCACTAGCTAATTGGTCACGCGGTCCTGATTCTCTAGCATTTTAGAAGCTGTGATCGTGTAATCTCCGCATTAGATGGGATCATGAAATTTTCTAGCCTAACGGTACTTCTCATGCCTAAATTCTTTATTCAGTGTCTCCATTCAGGGGTTTCCTGGAATACGCTCAAACGTACATTTCCAGGGGCAGGAAACTCACTCCCTTATGTGGCAATCCATTTTATTTCTGGCCACGTCTGACTCAGTATACATGTATATTTCAAATTCATCACCTTCTTTCTGAAATCATCCCCCCGTGTGCTTCTTCAGCCCCCTCCCCACACCCACGCCCCTTGCCTGACTTGCTGCTCCAGTGTGCAGTGGTGCTTTCCCATTTCTTTGTGCTCTTCTGATGGAGTTCTTCTACCACGCGGTTCTGGCCGTGGCTCTGCCAGGTCCCGCGACCCACCGACTGAGGGCTGAATTTCTTTGGCTAACATCCAGAGCATTTGCTGAGCCGACCCCAGCCTTCCTCTCCCACATCATCTCAAACTACTCTGAGGTTGGGGGAAGGGAGAGGGAGAGAAAAAGAAGAAGGAGGAAAAAGGAGGATGAGGAGAAGAAAAAGGAGAAAGAGGGGGAGAAGGGAGAATCGAGAAAACACTAGCTTTCCAAAGGCCCTTATTGACACTGGTTGCAGATGTTCCGTCTTTCTTCCTCTATCAGTGAAGCTAAAGAGAAACGGCAGCATCGGCATCTTTAGTAGGAAGGCAGTCAGTGATAGTTACACTGGGGTATTTATTTATTTATTTATGTATTTATGTATTTGGTTGTGCCGGGTCTTAGTTGCGGTGGCATGCAAACTCTTAGTTGCAGCATGCACATGGGATCTAGTTCCCCTGACCAGGGTTCTAACGCGGGCCCCCTGCATTGGGAGCGCAGAGTCTTATCCACTGCGCCACCAGGGAAGTCCCAGGGCATCTTTTTAAATTGAAGTGTAGTTGACTTACAATGTTGTGTTAATTACTGCTGTACAGCAAAGTGATTCAGTTATACATATATATATTCTTTGTCATATTCTTTTCCATTATAGTTTATCACAGGATATTGAACAGAGTTCCTTATGCTATACAGTAGGACCTTGTTGTTTATCCATCCTGTAGATGATAGTTTGCATCTGCTAATCCCAAACTCCCAATCTATCCCTTCCCCACCCCTCTCCCTTGTCAACTGCAAGTCTGTTCTCTATGTCTGTGAGTCTGTTTCTGTTTCGTAGATAGTTTCATTTGTTAAATTTTAGATTCCACATAGAAGTGATGTCATAGGGCATGTGTCTTTGTCTGATTTACTTCACTTAGTATGATCATCTCTAATTGCACCCATGTTACTGCAAATACACTGGGGCATTTTTGATGTGGACTCAATAATGCATGTTCGGCAGCTGTTTCCTACTCCCTCGACACAGTCAGAGTGTGTGACACACATATGCTACCATCAGGGAGCTTCAGAGCCAGTGGAGGAGACAGGCCAATAAATAAATACATCAGTGACCATAAGCACAAAGCAGACTATAGAAGGCGGCCTCCTCTGTGAACCCCAGTAGCATATTTCTTTTCTCGGAAGGCATCGGTTACTTGCAGCCTCGTAGTAGAATTATTTCTAGAAGCTTAGTTCCTTTAGGGCAGAGACTGTCTTGTCTCCACCTCTGCATCTTCCACTATCTCTTTCCCTATCAGAATCCCATTCACTCATTAGGGTCCCACTCATATGTAACTTCTTCTGGAAAGCTCTCTGTGGTCTCCTTAGAATTCATTCCACGGCATTTCCTGAGCACCTGCTCTGGGCCAGGCACTGTGCTAAGTGCTGAACATGCAGTGCTGGGGAGGGGTGCTTTCTGCCCCTCAAGCCCTTCAAGTTTGGTTTCCAGCGCCGTCTGATGTGTGTCATAGGTCAGCCTCTCCCACTGAACCCAATGCCCAGCCCAGAGTAAGCTCTCAGGTGGGTAGATGGACGGATGCCAGAAAGGTCCAAACCAGGGGATATTTACATTCAGGGAAAAGAAGGGGATGTACGGCTCAGAGGCTGCACGCAATGAGGGGGTCATGCCAGGCGGACGCATCCCCCAAGCAGCTTGGCCTTTGCTTAGGCTCTCAGGTAGCGAATTTGGGAGTAGCAGGGGGTCCAGAAGGCTGAAGGCAGGACAGGGAGGGGCCAGGCTTTGGAACGTTCCCCAGAGGGAGTGTGGGGCCACCCAGATTTTCGAGCTGGAAGACAGATCAGTGTTTGGGAAAGATCTCTCTGACTGCAGTGTAGAGGACAGAGCAGGAAGCAGAGACTGGAGGCAGGAGAGGTCCCCTGGGAGGAGGGTGGCAGGATTCCAGGGGAGGGATGATGAGGCTAACCCAGGGCAGTGGAAGGAGACAGTGCAGACGCTTGACAGCCGCCATCAGCAGATGGCTCTTGCTCTAAAGACAGGCTTGATGGACGTTTCACCCGTACAGAGATGTGGGCTAGAATCTGCGCCAGAGCTACTGTTGTCAACAACTCAGAGACTCGAGTGGTGTCGTGGGTTGAATTGTGCCCCAGCCCCCCAAAGATATGTTCTGAAGTCCTAACCCCCGCAACCTAGGCATGCGACTTTCTTGAGAAATAAGGTCTTTGCAGGTGTAATCAAGTCAAGATCAGGTCATTAGAATGGGCCTTAAGCCAATATGACTGGTGTCCTTATAAGAGGAGGGAAAGTTGGACACAGACACACGGAGAGAAGGCCTGTGAAGACAGAGACAGACATTCTCTGACGTATCTAGAAGCCAAGGAACACCAGAGGTTGCTGGCAGCACCAGAAGCTGGAAGGGAGGCCTGGAACAGACTCTCCCTCATCACCTCCGGAAGGAACCAACCCTGTCGACATGCTGATGTCAGACTTCCGGCTTCCCAAACTGTGAAAGAATCAATTTCTGTTTTTTCAGGCCACCTGGTTTGTGGTAATTTGTTATGGCAGCCACAGAAAACTGATACGAATGGTATGAAAGAACAATTGAATGGGCTCTCAGGGACTCTTGAGGAGGGTTAGAAGGAGATATTCATGGTGTAAAAGTCTGGAAGCGGTTATATTGGCAGCTTGGGAAGAGATCGTCTTATATTTGTGACCTAGCTTGCCCCATTGCTCTCTAAGGAGATGCTCGTTAGAGCAACAACAACAAAATACCTGCTGTTGCTCAGAAGTTGTCACGTGCTATTGTCAGGGAAACAAGATGGTAACATAAGAGATCTACAAATTCCTTCTGCCCTGTGACTTAGGTGGTTACCTCTTGGGCACAGACCGGAAGTTCCCTGAGGTTAGTCATCACAGTCCACACACTGGAACATAAATGAGAGAAGGAGTGACATACTGAGCCATGCTACAACATGGCTGGACCACCACCACGTGATGCCAAGGACCAAAAGCCAGACACAGATGATCACATATTGTATGACCCCATTACAGGAAATGTCCAAAATAGGTAAATCCATAGAGCCAGAAAGCAAATTAATGGTGGCTAGGGGTGGGGAGCACGGGATGGGGAGTGACGGCTCATGTGTACAAGGTTTCCTTTTTGGGCTCCAGAAAATATTTAGGGACTAGATAGAGGTGATGGTTGCACAGCATTGTGAATATACTAAATGCCACCGAATTGTACACTTTAAAAGGGGTAACTTGGTTATGTGATTTTTTCCCCAATAAACAAAATCATTGTGAGCTTGAAACCAACCATATTTTATTACTTGCTTTCTGAAAATTTGGAGATCAGCAATCCTACCTGTGGCCCTGAGGAGGGCTGGGCAGCCTAGAAGGCCCGAGTGAGTGGACACTGTCTCTGATTTGAAATGAAAGGCAAGGTCGCCGGGCCTTCCTGGGCGTCACTTCTGGGTGGGTCGAGTGCTCCCTGTGCTTTACAGGGGTAAAATGGCAGTGGAAAGAGGCCAGGCCCACTGCATTCATGCGATCGCTTACTAGGAGCCCTCCAGAAAGTCCGAGTGAAATTATACCGGAGACTGTCACCCAGAAAGCTGGGAAAGCACAGGCCCCTCCAGCATGCCAAGCAAAGTGCACTGACACATCCTATGAAAGGCTGAACATCGCCCACACTCCCAGACTCTGAGGCTCTGGAAACTGAGCTGCTGCTGGGATGGTTTCACCACTTTGTTGAGGAGTAATTGACAGACGATGAACACTACACATTTGAAGCACCATTGGATTAGTTTTGTCACATGTATAGCCACTGCAGTCAAGACAATGAAGATGCCCATCACCTCCCAAATTTCCCTTATGCCCCCTTGGTAATCCCTCCTTTTGCCCCTCTCCACCACCTCCAGGCAGTTACTGATCTGTTTTCTGTCAATCCTGGGTAGCTTGCATTTTCTAGAGTTTTGTATAAATGGAGTCAGAGAATAGGGATTTTTTATTGTGGAGTCTGGCTTCTTTCATCCAGCTTAATGACTGAGATCCAACTCATGTTGTGTATATCCATTGTTCATTCTTTTTTTTTTTTTTTTTTATTGCTGAGGATTATTCTGTTACGGATTATGCCACAGTTTATTTATCTATTCACCTGTTGATGGGTATTTGGGTTGTTTCCAGTTTGGGGCAGCCATCAATACACTGGCTGTCAACAAAAGCGTAGAAGTGTTTGCATGGACATTTACTCTTCTGTTTCTCTTGGGTAAATACCCAGCAGCAGGATGCTTGGGTCATAAGGTGTATTTTTTAACTTTTGAAGAAATTCCCAGACTGCTTTTTTCAAAATAGTTGTACAATATCACATTCCACGCTGGTGTGATTTTTTTAAATCCATGGCTTTCTGTGGGGTTGGCAGAGGTCCATGGCTTTTCACACGTTCTGCAGCAAATTAGACATTGGGCTGGATCCAGAAATAACCTTTGGTCTATATTATGAAACAAGATGGGAAGGAGGGGCAAGTGGTGAGGGGAAAACTGGATGAGGGGGGTCAGAGGTTTGGGAATGGGGACCCTCAACAGGTCTCAAATTGGCCCCTTTGAAGGGCAGGCTGAAGCTGCGGAGGCCGAGGGATGGGAGGGGCCCGCCAAGTGCTCAGAGCCTTGCTCTGGCTACCTGCAGAAGAAACAGAAGCTTTCTGGGGAATGAGTAGGCAGTTTTTCTGGATGCTCACTCCTAGGCCCTGGAGCCCACCTGTGTGACCATGTTATTGCCTGGGTCTGGGAACTCATTGCAATGGGGCCGCATACACTTGGCCTCTAACTTGGAATGAATCAGAAAGAGAAGGCAGTTGTGTCCTGTTTTCCACCCTTGGAACATTGACCGTTTCATAGACCCCTCTTCTTCCCATTATCTCTTTAAAGGTGACTGGAGAGAGGCAAGGCGGGGAGGGGCTTGGGTGATACCACACCTTCTCCTAGAAGATCCCTACCGGAGGGACGGAGGCCTTTGTGCCAAGCACTGCTCTGTGGCTCTCAGGTTGTGTTCAGAAAGCACCTGGGGACTGGTGGCCGGAGACCTCTGCTCCAGGGCCAGCGCTATCAGGCCTCTCACCTCCTTGGGCCTCACTTTCCCCTTCCAGTACTTGACTCCAGAGATTAGAACTTGAGCCCAGCTGCGGGGCCGCATCCTAGTCCTTGACTTGCAGAAGCGAGTGTGTTGTAGACACTTCATATCAAAGCTCCCATCTCTGCATCTCTGAAATTTACACTACCAGAACTTATCAGAGTCTTACCCCCCTGGTGCAGTACGGTCTCCTCTGGCCACCCTTGGGTTGAAAGTGATAGCATGAGGAGGAAGAGAAAGGTCTGAACATGTATTGGGCCTGCCCTCTTAGCCAAGCATGTGTGCCGGGTACCTTTCCCATCATGCTAAGAGGAGCAGTGACAGCAGTTGATCCTCTGGGGCAGACCTGGTCCTTGGGTGGCTTTCAAAGAACACCTGATGGGTATATTCTATTATTATTGCCTTTTACAAAGGAGGGCGCTGAGGCATGGAAAGGGTAAAGTCTTTGATCCCTGTCACATAGCCAGGGAGAAGCAGAGCTGTTCAGAAGAGAAAGAATTCGTGCAAGGACCTCCTTTTCCAGCAAGATGAAATCCAAACATGCAAGTCAGGAAGGAAAGGCACACTGCCCTCAGACCTCTATCACCTTGCAGAGCCTGGGGAGAAATGAGCAAAAACAAGTGCCGCCCAAACTTGAACTGCTCCAAAACTCCCAAACTGCAGCTTTGCTTCCTTAGTCTGTTAAAATACAGGTGCCCGGGATCCTGTGGCTGCCCATGGGATCCCTTGGTGCTCAGCCAAGAGGAGGTGGGTCCCATATTGCCTGGATGATCCACCCTGTTTGTATTTTTCCACTAAAATAGTAACACACTCATTCTAGAATTTCTCTGTGGCAGACATTGGCCGGGTTTGGGGCCTCACCAAGGGGATGCAGGCAGAGGAGCAGAGCTGCCCTGGGGTGATTCTGCCCCGAGAGGGCAGGACAGAGCCCCTTTTCCATGGAGCAGGGCTTTCAGGATAGCCTAGGAAAGCAGTCAGGGGCCTGCCTCAGCCTCTCCTCTGCCCCTGACTCGTTCGCCCTGTCCACTCCAGTTTTCATCTCTGAAAGCTGCTTCTCAGCCATTTCCCAGGAAGGATTGACTCATGATGCCAAGCTGTCTCACCCGGGAAAAATGTTGGAGTGCCTGTCAGTGGTCCCAGGCCATGGGCACAACCTCTGTCCGAATGGGCCCAGCCATTCTAAATAAACAAGCCTGCCTGTTTCTGGAAACCAGACATGGAGCTCTCAGGAGAACCTCTAAGTAGCCATCAAAAGGCTTATTATACCTGGGCATGGGGCAGGGGGGCTGTAGGTAATAGGATCCTTACAGCAATTGTGATGGGTGGTTTCTGAGCTCATTGGGGCCAAGCTGGTTCTCAAACTTGGGAGGGAAGATGCTTAATACTGGGTGCTAGTGAAATTCCTCTTAAAACCTGGGATTCTTAACCCTTTTTGTGCTATGGATGTCCTTGGCTTTCTGGTGAAACTTATGGATCCTTGTCAAAAAAAAAAAGTGTTTTAAAATACGTGAAAGAAAACAATGGTATCACAAAGGACACCAGTCGGATCAAAATAATATCAAAATAGTTATTAACAAAACAAATTGGTGACATTTATAGAAATGTTTCTTAGCACATTAAATAAGATCTAGCAGTAGGTCTCATAATTACTGTAACTTCAAAGTAGTGGTATTTGGAGATTCCTGCTATGACTGTAACGTGAAATAAAAATATCTCTGATTTCTCCTGGCGACACAGTCACAGGTTCTGTAAATATTACCGTGGTTTGTTGCCAACATTCATAATTGAAGGAAATGCTAAATTTCTGCTACAGGTTAGTGAACATAGAAATGTCATTCTTTTCCCCTTTTGAGTTTACAGACTCGCTGGATTCTGTTCATGGGCCCTACGTTAAGAGTCCCCTGCGAAGGCAACACTGAAACCTATTTAATTAGGTGGGATTTTTTTCCCCTGATTCCTCAGCCGAGTCAAACTGTTGACCTTACAACTTTCTCTTGTACTGCACTTTCCTCTTGCTGCCAAAGCACAAGCAGGGAACTGAGATTCCAGTCCTAGCTCCCCCATTATGAGCTGTGTGACTTTGGGTGAATTGCTGAACCTCTCTGAACATCAGTTTTCTCCTCTGTGAAACAGGGATGATAACAGGACCTACCTCCTGGTGTTGACACGAGGATTAAATGAGATTAATACTTGTCAAACATCCTGGCACTGTGTTGGTCCTTCATAAAGGTTATTATTATTATATAAATATAAATAATTATTATTATGGAAAGAATTTATCAACCAAAAGGCAGCACGTGTGGACCATTATTCTTTGGTAAGGTATCTCCTTGCCATCTCCACAGTCCCAGAGTAGAAGGCATAGGATACACAGACAGTGGAGGGGGTAGTGGTGTGCTAGAGCTGGCTCATATTGGCTCCCCAAAGCCAATTGCTTTCAGGAAATTTACCAGCTGGTTGATATCATGTTGGTAGCTCGAAATCAGCCACACTGAGAATATTTTCAACAGAAATCATCAAGTGCTGTGACAGAGCTTTTAATCGGAGCTTTTTTTTATTTTTATTTTTTCTGGAAAGCTGCTTGTTCACCATTTACCAGCACACTACTTGGGTGAGGGGCCTGGGGGACCACTCTTAGTATAATGATGGTGGCACAACCTATACTGTATCTGGGAAAAAATGTAAAACATCAGATGGGTTTGGGGGGAGAAAACTAAATGTTCCTTGTGGCCCAAGTTAATTTCATTTTCAGTCTATTGGTTCTTTCATCTACACAGTTTTAGATCAAGGAAAGAACAGGTTTTTCTTGATGAATGTTCTCAGTTCTTGATAATTACTTACATTTCAGCAATTCTGTAAAAGGATCTGTTCTCAGATAAGGGGAAAAATTCTCTGTTCTCTTTATCTGCAGAGTGCAATTTTGTTTTTTAACTTACAGTTCAAAATTTCTTTGTACTGGTAGCTTACTTCTGTGTCAACTTTCATCTGTAAGATTCCAGTGCATGCTTCCCAGAGCGTTTTGTAACAGCACGGAGCAGAAAAGTGACTTGCCTGATTATGCAGCCCTGTTAGCATTCCTTGAGCCCAAAATGTTGGCTTAGACGGTGTTTTCGGAACTTGTAAGTGGATGTTTATGTCTGCAAATGGAAGCACTGAGTAGCTAGACTTGCAGGGCCAGTTGGGGGTGGGGGGGGAGCGTCAGCCCTGGAGTGGTGGTTTACTCAAACATTGGCATTTGGTTGCATGAGCTGTTTTCAGATGCTTCTCTGCTAGCTTGCCACACGTCTATAAGCCACTTGTATATGCTGCTCTCCACCTGTGAAATGTGCTAACACGTGATGGCAGGAGAGCTTAGAACTATGGAGATGTGGAATCCGGCAGAAAAGGAGTGCTGTAGGGTCATGAGCTCCCTCCAGTTCTGGCGAAGACCGGACAGCCTCCCATGTGGGGATGCTGTGGGGTGCTCCAAAAGGGAACGTGTGGCAAAGCTCCTTCTGACCTGGAGGAGCTCCGCAGAGACTTTGGGTGGCCTGTTGAGCTGTTGATCTGACACTTTCCCCACCTGGATGCAGTTTCTCGTGAATCGTATCCGTTCTTATGGAATGTGGCTACCATCAGTTTGGTGCTCCAGGGCACACCACCTCTTACCTGGCTGGGTAGTCAGCCTTATGTGGTCTCTACGCCAGTTCCGGTCTCTGACTTTTCTTCTTGATAAAACTCCATTGAATTGGATAATACCTCTGGCTGGCCACTTGGCAGCAGGTAGATAAGCCAGCCCCACCATCCACACTGGCCATTAATATCGTGATTACCCGAAGATGACAAAGAGATAGGGATGGGGGGACCATTGCTGCTGAGATCTGGTTTCTGGAAGCAGAAGTGGTCAAGTTAACAACCTAAAAGAATTCGAGCCAATTGACGAGTCCGGGCTCATCTTCTTCTCTGGGATGGCTTGGTCCATGCACCTCACATGAAGTGCCGGCTGAGCGGCCTCTCTGCAGAAGAATATGTGGCTCTCAGAAGCAAACTAAACAGTGGTGTGTATCCAGGTGTGTTTATAACTGTAGCAATTTTCAGTTGTTCCTGTCAAAATGTACCTGTTTTCCAAAATGTCTTTTTTAAATATGTCTCACGTTTAGGAACTGGGGGGAAGGGAAACAAACATTTCATAAAGTAAGCCAGAGAAATTGGTTCCTAGAGTTGACATAGAAATTGTGTATGGATATGGCTGTCAGAAATTGAGCCTGACCTTGAACTTGACAGGAGTGAGCCCAAGCCTCAGAACTGGATGTGTTCCTTCCCCTCTTGCTTGCCTAGTGCCTTGTGTGTTCTGGGCCCTGATGGGAAAGGAACTTCCTGGAGGGTGCAGAGCAGGATCCCACCTTACATTGTTTGTCATGCAGAGAAGACACTGAGGCCCAGAACGGGGCAGGGACTGCTGAGGCCCTGCAGCAAGCGAGCCGCAAAACCTTTCAAAGCCCAGCCTCCTGAGTCCTAGGCCGGCTCATCGTTCTGTCCCAGTAGAATGTCTGGAGGCTGCTTCAGTCTCTTTTGCTCTCTGTCACCCAAAGTATTTGCAGCCAAGTGAGTAATTTTTGAACGTGGACACCCTTTTCAGGGTCATCCACCGCAGCTCATCATTGGTCGCTGTGTACCTGCCCTGTGCCAGGCTCTCTTCTAGGGACTGGCAGGTAGCATGGGCTCGTATTCTAGAAGGGAGAGACCAGACAGAAAAAGAGTCAACATGGCTCTCTGCACCATGACAATGTTTCCCCCCACCCAGCGGCTGTGGCCACCACGGCCAGGTTCCCCTCCGCCAGGACCTGGAGGGTGGCCTGGAGGAAGACAGTGCCGCTGGCTGATGTTTGCTGGGGCTTCCCATGCATCAGCGACTGTTTCAAGCACATTAGCGATATCATGCTCTTGATCTTCACCACAACCCTACTGGGCAGATGCTATTACTGTCATGTCTTTTATAGATAGGGAAACAGATGCACAGAGAGGCTGAATAATTTCCCCAAAGCCACACAGCTAATGAATGGCAGAGCTATGATTCAAACCTAGGCCACTGGGCGCCAGAGTCCATGCTGTAACTGCTCGGCTACTGCACCGTCTCTCAGGATGGGGCAGAAGCTGAAGTCTGGACCCCACCACGTTCAAGGAAGGCCCAGGGCAGGGCCCAGCCCTAGGTCCTCCCTGCTGAGGGTGAGCACCTTCACCCTGGAAGGAGCTCCGAGCCAGCCACGTGCTCGCTGGTTGTCACCAGGCCTGGCCAGTGCCCCCTTCCCCTTCCTCAGCCCAGACCCCCCCCTCCGCCCCCCACCCGGGGAAGAAAGCCCAGCCCTGTTTGCTTCACAGGACGATGAGGAGGCTCTGAGGTGCGAGCTCAGATCACACCAGCTCCCCTCTCCCCACCCAAAAGTTTATTAGCACTGACCACCCGCCACCGCCACCCTGGGTTCCAAGCTGGGGCAGCAGGTTTTGCAGAGAATGGGCGGTCGATCGTTGTCATGCTGGATGAGCTGGTTGCCACCACTGCCTGTGCCAAGGAGCAGTCTTGCCAGCTGCAAGGCCATTTCAGCCTTTGGCGCACACAGTGCCTCTTGGGTTTGGCCTCCAAGCCAGGTGGGGAAGCGCAAGCCGAGGCCGCTGTGGTAAGCAGGGGAGTCGTGTGCAACAAGTTGGACCAGAGTCTGCCTAGACGCTGTCTGTCAGTGTGCCTGGGAGCCTGTCACCACATCCCACACCGCCCTGATCTCAAGCGTGCCCTACAGACCTGCCCAGTGGGACCCTTTGCCGCCAAGGTAGCTTTGTCTGGCCCATCTCCTTCTTTCCTGGATCCCAGGAAGCCAGCTGTCGGGAGCTGTCAGAGCCCTGGGAGCAGAAACTGTACTTCTGACGGGAGAAGCAGGCGGTCCACCAGTGAACTGAATCCACATTGTTTAACTGGCCTGTTTGCTTTGCACATCACATTATTTTGAGTCAGGTTTAGGGAATCAAAATTTAGTCATTAAAACCATGTGATATAGAACCATATTAAAAGTCAAGGATTGAAAATGACCGCAAAAAAATATTCAAAAGCTAGTATGGTGTTAGTGTGGCCATACAGATTCTCATAGAAGGAAGCATAATCACTCGTGAGGAGGAGGAATTAACGAGTCAGCAAATCAGCAGCCCTGGGATGCTATTTTGTGTGACCCTGAGGCCCATGACCCGACATCAGAACACCTCAGAACAACCCTGAGTGTGAAGAAAAGAAAATCGCATGGTTCACTGGGAAACATGTGAAGCTCTCTCCCGTCCTAACACTGTGCCCACAACCTCTCTGCTTCCTGAATCCTTCAAGGTGGCCCGTCCTTCTTGGCCAGCTCCCTGCCAGTCTGCAGCCCTTTGTGTCCTGTGGCCAGTCCCTCCCCGGCCCAGCTGTGTAGCTTGTTGGCAATTAGAGCCCAACCCAGTGGCTGTGGCCTAGGCAGGTGGGCTTTGCCTCAGGTCCGTATGGAGCTGCGACAACCTCCCCCACTAATTTGATCTCACAGCCACTTTTCCTTCTCTCGCCCTCTCTCATAAATAGCCTGAAAAGTTTGTTTGTTTGTTGTTGTTTGTTTGTCTTTTGAAAAGTTTGGTTTTAATTGAAGTAAATACTATTCATTTCATTCCAGTTGCCACACTCCTTTGGCTGCTTCAGGCATCACAAACCCAACTGTGGAATTCTTGAGGTGTGCACTTACTGGTCCCTAGCTTTCTTTTTTCTTTTTTAATTTTTTATTGGCTCACAATGTTGTTTTAGATTCTGGTGTACAGCAAAGTGACTCAGTTTCATACGCACGCGCGCACACACACACACACACATATATATCCTTGTTCATATTCTTTTCCATTATAGATCATTAAAAAACACTGAGTATAGTTCCCTGTGCTACACAGTAGATCCTTGTGGGTTATCTATTTTATACATAGTAGTGTGTATACTGTTAATCCCAAACTCCTAATTTATCCTTCCTCCCTTTTTCCCCTTTGGTAACCGTAAGTTTGTTTTTACGGCTGTGAGTCTGTTTCTGCTTTGTAAATAAGTTCATTTGTGGCATTTTTTATTAGATGCCACATATAAGTGATATCATATGGTATTTGTGTTTCTCTTTCTGACTTACTTTACTTAGTATGACAATCTCTAGGTCCATCCATGTTGCTGCAAATGGCATTATTTTATTCTTTTTTATGGCTGAGTAGTATTCCAGTGTATACATAGACCACATCTTCTTTCTAGTTACTGCAGATGATCAGATCACCTCTCCCACTTATTCAGGTATCTTGAGAAATCATCTAAGATATCTCTTTGTTCCCTTGCTCCTGCTTGGCTTCTCTTGCACAGTATTTCTCAGATCCCTCCCTTCTGTGTAAGCATCGCTTGCCCGTTGTTTTGGAAATGCAGCGATTCACACTCACTGGGCGGCTTTGAGCCCAGGGCAAGCCATCATAAGCCTGCACTGACACTTTGGAGTTTGTTATGGAGGAGCGGCTCTCCCCTCCCCCCGTTACCCAGAAACACTGTTCTGAAGACAGAAGATAGAGTTAGGAACGTGGAGAGAGGCATGAGACAGGGAAGATGGGAAGAAACCCTGTTCCACGAGCAAGAAACAACCAGCTGTAAGCTCAAAGCTCCAGACCGTTTGAAGGGGCAGCAACATCGGACGGAAGCAGCCAAGATGCATCCGAGTCAGAGCGGAGATGTGACCGGAGAGAGAGAAGGAGCTGCAGAGACCCCACACGCAGGGAGTCCCGGCTGCTGAAGAGACTCATCCCACAGGAGAAACCAGGCTCCTGGGAGAAGAACTTGAGGCTTCTTCGTAGAGGAGAATGCCCTGCAACCTGGGAGTGATGGATTGGCTGGTGAGACGGTTCAGCTAGACTAGAAGACAGTGATGGCTGAAGGGGTTTGGGAGGCCACCTGGTCACAGAGAGCCAGGGTGAATGACAGGCCTGGGCACCAACGGGGGGTAAGCGTTCCAGGATCACGCAGAACTGCCGAAAAGAACCATAAACCACCAGATGGGCAGCTACTTCCACATTTCCAGAAACGAAATTCCTTAAACTGGGTATTTTATGTGCTTCTAGTAGCCTGCTGTGGCTCCCTGGGGAAATTGTAGAACATGCTCTTAGAGCAATCGCAAGCGAGTGGGTGGTTAGACAAGGAAGCCAGCAAAAAGTGGGTCTGAAATGAAAGCAGAAGGAGTAGGGCTCCCTCAGACCCACCACAGGCTCACAGGAGCAGCGCGTTGGGTTAGAATTTTCTTTTCTGCCAGAGGAGCTCCGTGGGCAGGTAGGGCAGAGAACAGCAAAGCATTTGGCAGCAGCGGTTGTGAAATCCTCGTTAGCAGCCCAGTTACGTGATTGTGTAACCAATGAAAGGACTGAACCCAAAGGCCATGTATCATGGATTCGTGTCCCGTCCCCCCTTAGAGAGGGAGGTCTCAAGGCAAATTCCTTCTGGCCTGCTTCGCTTTTTCTCAGTGATCTGGGTGAGACTAGAGAAATTGCTCTTACCAGATTTGGCCCTGACATAGTTGCAGAGGGTTATGAATTCTCCGTAGTGTGAAATTAGAATCCAAAGAGATCTTGACGAGCTCAAGATTGTCATGGGAGACTGAACAGGGACAAATGGCAAGGTCCTATATTTGGGTCCTGAATCCATCTCCTCAAGACTAGGATGGGGGAACCGTGGCTTGAGAAAAAAACTGGGGGCTTCTAGTTGACCATGATCGTGATTCAGCAGTGAGCTGGGCCTCCTGTCAGGGTGACCATGGCCTCAGGCTGCAGCGTCTGCCATGGCCCACTGGGCGTGAAGGTGCAGGGGCCTCTGTGGCCGCCCCTGGAGCCTGGCGCTCCCCAGTTCCCATCCAGCGATATAGACAAGCAGAGGTCGTCAAGCTGGGGAAAGACAGGGTGATGAGCAGATTCCAGATTACAGGCCAGTGACCTCCCCAAGCTGGGACTTGAACCCAGGGATCCTGATTCCAACTTCAGAGCTTTGTAGTGAGTGCCTGCCACAGACCAAATACCAAGCCTTGCGCTCATTTCCTTCCGATTCTTCTGAGTATAGTGACAAATGCTTTGAGAGTTAGAAAACACTTTAATGGATAGAGAGACCCTATGGGCCTTTACAGATGTGGGGGCCACCTCCTTCAACTTGCGGTGCCCAAGGGAAAATCAGCAAAGATCCTCTCTCATAAAAAGCAATTTCTTACATGAATATGAAATGAATTTCATGAACCACCGGAGGCTTCTTAACCATTAAAAAAAATTAGCTTTATTCAAATTGTACCTTTCGGATGCACCAAGGTTATAGAGGTAAAAGGACTTTACCAACCCTAAACCTGGCTGCAATACAAAATGAAAAGTTTGTCTCTTTTCTTATACCTTCCCTACGACTCCCTCATACTTGCTCAGTATACGGAAAAAGAGGAGGGATGAATCACTATGATTCGTCAATCGGCATGGCCGATTGGAGGAATGAACTGCAAAGTCTTGGCACAGAAGTGTTTGGAGCGTTTCTGAATTCCACATCAACTCTGTGCACATTTGAGGATCGGGAATGGGTGATACTCCATCAAAGAGTCTCGAGCTCTGTGGGTCTGTAATGGTCTTGGTAATATGCCTTTTAAGCTTTGGCTGTTGGAACCTTAAACCACAGAAATATTATACATTTGTATTTGACCCACAATGGAGTTAGATATTTATCCTTGGAGGAATTAGAGCTGAAATTGTGGAGGTGGTCTTGATTTGGATTTCGAAGAACTCAGTCTAGAAGGAATACGGTGGATAAAATCAAGGAGAAACCAAAACTTCGTGCTTCCTGGCTTCCTCATCAGGTGCACAGAGCTGGCCTGAAGCAGGACTTGGGTCGTTTTCGTGAACCTTCTTCCTCCTGGTAAACTAGCACACTGCCCTTGTAACCCCCGGTTTTAAGCTCAAAACGGCATTGTTTTTTCTGACTCAGGGAAGACACTTTTGATCAAGCAAAAAAGTCTCATTTGCCCTGTTATTAGCATTTGGGCTTACGGGTTGGAGTAGTTTTTGCTTGATAAATAGGCTCAGTGGGCATAGGACCGGCCATAAAAATCAACTTGTGTAGTTTGAACTGTGGAAATGCGCTCTTGCTATCAACCCGAGCAGCCTACCAAAAGCATTCATGTCAGTATTCTCGTCTAGCTCTTCTAGAAGCCAGAATCGGGCCGTCTGTATAACATTGCTCTTGTCTGTTTATCTTGCCGTGCAGCTGAAGGGCTGCCTGTTAAATTGCATTCGTCTTTAATGCCTGCTTCTGTGCATTTTGTTGACTGTGTTCTCGAAGGGAAGTGTCTGGGGACCATTTCTGAGACACACAGCCATTTTCCCACTTTCTTGAGTAACTAGGGCTATTGTTGCCAACTTGCGATAGATAAATATCTTGAAAATTAGATTGTTTCCTCCAAAGCTGATGGTAGCAGCCTTGACTGTTTTCTTTCATTTGTGAAATAATATCTAAAATATTTGCAGAGAAGCAGTTCCAAGAATGGAGAGAATTTATTGCGTCATAATAAGTACTGAAAGCACATTTCCTCCCATCAAATGGGATTTCACATGAAGTCTCTAAGTGCAGCACTAGGGTTTTTCTTATTATTCAAAATCCATCTGGAGAGTGGAATGCATTCAGGAAGACAATTTAAACAGGAACTCTTCACAAATCTTTTGGAGCCTAATAGTCTTTTTTTTTTTTAATGGCTCTTTTCTTCTTTTAACTCACTGCTTCTTTGGGCCACTTGTTGCGTACCCTCCCCTCCCCCGACACGCCTTCTTAGGTGATTTTCTCAGTCGGACCCACCACAGTGTGGATGGACACACAAGGCTAGATCATGGGTACAGACCTCTGGGGACACCCGCTTGCAATGCCAGGTGACAAGTGCCTTCCTTGTTTCCTCCCACTTTATTTGTAGAGTGCTCTGGACTCTGAGGTTGGTGAATTCTTGAGCCCTTATCCTAGTTCGTGATCCAGGGCTCTGATCCCCAGATGGCCTTTTTTAGAATCTGGGAGTGGGGGGCACATGCGTGTTTGGTTGAATGTGGAAAGAGGGGACCCCAAACTCTGCCCAGCCACACTAGGAATCTGGAGGCCGTCGAGGGTCTTTGCAGCAGCCACTGAAAGGAAGTGTGTACACTCTGGCTGGGGGGTCATGTAGGTGGATGACCATCTAGGTGGTGCCAGCTGGCAAGGCTCCTAGGGTCCTCCAGGCCAGACTCTTTTGTCTATTGCAAGAAAGTGAACCCCGGAGAGGTGAAGCGGTGAGAGGCTGTGACCTGAGTGCTGCCGACAATTTGAAGAGAGGTGGGGGTCACTGGATGGCCTGGGAGGTGGCCTCGGGGATTTCTTAGGCTTCTTGGCTCAGTACCTTCTGGAACGTGGACCCAAGGGAACATTAGATGGGGTGTCTGTCCCCCGTCCAGCCCACCGCAGTCATGTCCTGACTCAGAAGTCAGTGGACCTGACGCGTAGTGTCAGCTCTCCCTGCACATTGTTCCTTGCAGTCCTGGACCCGTCTGTGCCTTGATTTGCCTCTCTGTTCAAGAGAGGGGTTACCTTATTATCTCTAGTTTTCCTCCCAAAATTGACATTCTAGGACTCTAACCAAGCGTCACCATAAAGGGGCAAGGGACAAAAGGGACTGCTTCCATTCAGTTCAGTTGCTCAGAGGTGCAGAAAGAGGCCACCTTCCCCCTGAGCTTCTGTTCCAGGGACTTGCAGGTTCAAGTTCTCATCTGACCCTCACACAGTACACGTGAAAGGCGAAGAGCAAAGGGCATCAGCCCCGCTTTGCAGACGAGGAATCTGAGGGTCAGAGTCAGTGATTTGTTTAAGATAGAAGTGGAACCCAGGTCTCCTGGCTCTGGTGTTCCGCCCACGATTTCTCCTAGGTCACCAGCCACAAACACTTTTGCAAACCTTCACTTGCCTGCTTCGGCCTGCTGTGACAGCTGGCATCAGGGCCTGAGTGGCACATGTTGATAAGCTGTTTCTACACAGTGAAGCTATTGCCTGCTGAAATTGCTACAAAAACAAACCACTTCCTCCCTAGCTCAGCATCTCCAGTTATTCTTGTATGATAAGTCTAGGGACAGCGTTGTTCAAAAAATCATTTCGAAGGGAAAAGAATCTTGCTTGCATATCTGCCTTCAAGGCCATGGCCAAGGGGTGAGCAGGGGTGGGGAGGGAGGCGAGCAGCTGCAGTTCTCTCCCTTCTGCTGGCGATGCCAGAGTGGCCCGAGGGCTGCTGCACAGAAACATGGCTGGATGGCAAGGCAGTGGGGCCTGGCGCCCACTGGGACTGATGGGCACATCCCCTGCTTAGAGAGGGAGCCTTTCCCCCTGGGCCTCTAGTGCTTGTGTACTTTCTAGGACAGAGAGAGAAAGAGACGGGGGCGGGGAGCACACGAGAGAGGTTCTCTGTCTGTGTCTATTTTTGTGTGCCTGTGTGCATCTGTCTGCATGCTTGTGTGTGACTATGTGTGCCTCTGTTTTTGTGTGTCTGTACGCATGTCTGTGTCTGTCTTTGTGTGTCTGTGTGCACGGTTGCATCCGTGTGTCTGTTTGCATGTGCGTTTGTGTGTACATGTGTGACTGTGTGCATCTGTGTCTGTGTGTAGCAACATATGAGTGGCATGGTTTGGCCCTGCAGAGAACGGTGGGACAGTTTCCTGGCACCCACTCCCCCCCAGCACAACCCCAACTTTGGTGATCAGCCGTGGGAAAGCTTAGGGGAAGTCAGCTCCTGGGCATTCAGCACACAGGAGAGCCAGCACCTAGAGGGCCCTTCTGGACTACCACTTTAAATCCCAGGGCTCTTCCAGTTTTCAAAGCGCATAATGTCTGGAACAGGAGAAGATGATGCAGAACAAGTCCAGTGAGAAATGAGGTGTTGACAAAACTTGGCCTCACGTCACCTTGCAGGCTGTTTCTGCCGCAGTCGATCGCGTGACAAGATCAGCACTGTTATCTCTGCTGTAAGACTGTCTCAGTCTGCCCTCATTTCTGGGTGTCCCCAAGTTCCAGAAAACTCTGTTCTTTGCTTGACATCATGGATGGACACTGTGTGCCTCTTGGTCTTAGAGTCAAGTCCGTTTCCGGGCAGGGCCAGCTGGAAACTCAGTGATCCCAGCTGATTTGTTGGTTCGTACAAGTCTTGGCTCCTTGAAGCAGGATTCTGCTATCGGAGCTCACTGTGTGGGAGCAGGGAACGTTTGTACTTGCCCGGAGGCCCCAGCCCCGAGTGGCACAGGATGTTCAAGGGTGTGTGTGGTGGACAGGCATTTGTAATCTCGGTGGCATGACATCCCCAATCCCAAAGGAGGGAGGTTTGGGAGGTCCGCAGCAGCGGCAGCAGCGATGTCAAAATTTGAATCAACCAGATCTTAAGGTATTATTTCCATACCAAATTGTAAATTGTTTACAGATGACATGGGTCACTAGGGAAAGGTCACCGCACCACTGTGTCATTAAGGGGAGAGAAGTCCTGTTGACACCCCGTTTCCAAAGGAGCTAGTCCTGCTAAGAGTGCAAGATATAAACTTTTTTTTCTCCCCAAACTTAAAAGATGTTGCTCCATCCTTTCTCTAAAAGGAACAACTTTCTAAAACCCCAAGTTAAAGTAAGGAGTGATAATAATTTGGGCTTGGTTAAAAAAGCTTAATTAGTATATAATTTACATACCTAATTTACTCTTTGAAAGTATAGAATTCAGTGTGTTTTACTGTTTTGACTTGTCTATTCTGGACATTTCATATAAATGGAATCATACATTGTGTGGTCTTTCATGCCTGGCATCTTTCACTTGGTGTGATGTTGTCAGGGTTCATGCACGTTCTAGCATGTACTGGTACTTCATGCCTTTTTATGACTGACTGATACACCATTGTCTGGAGAGACCACATTTTGCTTATCCAGTCACCAGTTGATGGACATTTGGGTTGTTTCCACCTCTTTGCTATCATGAATAGTGCTGCTGTGAACATTCACGTACGAGCTTTGGTGTAGACTTGTTTTCGTGTGTCTTGGATGTGTGCCCAAGAGTGGAATTGCTGGCTTGTGTGGCTCTTCTATGTTTAACTTATTCTGGAACCGCTAAGCTGTTTCCCACAATGGCTGCACCATTTTACATTCCCACCAGCAATATGTGAGAGTTCCAATTTCTCCACATCACTTTGGGCTTTTTCGAGTCAACTTTTCAAAATGAAAACTGGTGTTTTAGAATACTGATGTATTTATTAACATAAGGCTATAATTATATGCCTTGCGGCTCTCGGCTGTTGTCAGAGCAGAAATATTGAACAACATGTTACACATTCCTGAGGACACATGGGCTCCAACCCAGTGAGTCACCAAGGCTCTAGGCTGAGGGACTCCTTCAGACGGTTCTAGACCAGCCACCACCCAAGCTGGAATCCATTCACACTCAGTGGTAGCTGTTAACATTTCTGTACAGAACTTTGTGTCTTACACATAAAGAAACTGACTCTTCAAGGTTAAGCAGCTTTCCCAGAGCCCCAAAACTCATGACTGAGAAGCCAGCCGTCCTGTTTCAGGGCCTGTCCTTGGGCTCCGAAGCCCTGACTCTCCTAACATCTAGAAGGCCGGCCTTCTTCACCTCAACCCGCCTGTCTCCAGACTGGGTTCTGTCTGCGTCTCCCGAAACCGGCTCCTGCTGGGCCAGGGCATCTAGCTTCACACCAGTTTTGCTCGTGGCAGATCGGAATTAGCAGCAGCGGCAGTTCCTTTTAGAGCGGGATCATCTGCTGCGATTAGAGCCCAAAGTGGCCGTGATTGACGGCAGTGGGCTGCTGGATCTATTCCGCACACAGCATTCTCTGCTGGAGGTCTGGAGGGGACCAGTGGCCTTAGCCTGCTGGCCTGTATCAGTGCGCCATCAAGCCCTGTGACTCTTCACTGGAGGTACCTCCTTCCCATTGCTTCCTCTCACTTTCCACGTGGCCCCGCATCCCAGTTTTGTCTACAAGTTTGTCTACAAGTGATGCATTTGCCATGAGCAGAGCCCTGTGCTGGGTGCTCCGGTTCAGAGCCGCCCAGGATTGGATGATCACTGGCTGCAGGTTCATGGGGCAGGCAGAGTGATCAGGGTCCAGAACAGGGAGTTCTCTGAGTGCTGAGAGCCAAAGATGGCCCTGGGCTCAGAACGCTCCAGCTCTTAGGCATCCAAACGAGAGAAGATCCTTCACCACTGAAGAGTAAGCAAGCCCCCCCAAAGCTCCCCAAGGGAGTCCCCTCAGCTGTGGACACAGGCCAGCCCTCACTGGCATCCACGCCTTCCCTGTAGAAAGGTTTTTATCCTCAGTGTATGAGTTTGCTAGGGCTGCCGTAACAAAGTTCCACAGACGGTGGCTTAAACCACAGGCAACCATTTTCTCACAGTCCTAGAGGGTAGACACCTGAGATCAAGGTGTCCGGAGGACCACAGTCCCTCCGAAGGTGCCACAGAAGGATCCCTTCCAGCGTTCTTCTAGTGCGTGCTGCTTCCTGGGCTCGTGACAGCACAACTCCAGTCTTCACGTGGCCTCTGCCTGTGTGTGTGCCTGTGTGTCCAAAGTTTCCCTTTTTATAAGGACACCCACCATACCAAATTAGGGGCTCACCCTACTCCAGTATGACCTCATCTTAACCAGTCACATCTGCAATGACCCTATCTCCAAATAAGGTCACCTTCCAAAATACTGGAGGTTAGGACTTCAGTATATGAATGGGGGGTGCAGAATTCAACGTTCACACCAGTGTACATGTCCGAAGACAGATTTGAATTATTTTGCCATCCACATTACGGCCACACGACGAGATGCGTTCCGTTCCTCTGTAAGCCCATTTGGAGTCCAGAGGTTTTTTCACTTTGTCTTTAGTTTGGAAGCTAAATTTCACCCTTGAAAAAGCGAGGACTCTAAGATCCAATGTCTTCTATCCCAACCAAAAGTACGCCCAACAAGCCATAGACCTGGGGTGGGACGTCCTGGTCTCAGAGATCTCTTTGGGAATGGCTGAGCAGGGCCCATCTCCTCACCCCATCCGGGGAGCACAGAGGAAGAAGCAACTAAGATGAGGGACGCCCTCGGGGATCCAGCTCGGGGCGCAGCTCAGAAGTAGGCACTCAGTTTGGCTTCGCAGTGCAGCTCACCTTTATACCTTCCAGTCTGAATCCCAAGGCTCTTTCTGCGCCTTAGTTCCTTGGGGGGCGGGGAACTGGGACTCTTTTGCACTTGGAGAGATGTCAGTCCTTCTGGGTTGCTCCATCCTCACGCTCGCCTTGCCTCCTTGCCAAGTGCCTCTGATTTGGGTCTTCATTGCCTTCCTCTGTCATACCTGGAGTCAGGGGGCGACAAGGCAGGTATGACCCCCACCTGGCACCTTGACTGGACATCAGGCATCTGGCAGAGCCCACAGGTCTGGGCAGCAAGAGGTCCAGTACTAGAGGCATTGGCTAAGACGAAGAGAAGTGAGTTGGTGATCACCCCGGGGGCCCTCGGGGGCCCTCAGAGTCCACGCTGAGGGGAAAAGAGAGACTGCCGCGGGCCTCGGCTCTGAACCTGCGGTGTGAGTACACCTCCCGCCCCACCCCACTCCCGACAGAAACAGGCTACAGAGCCCCAGAGCAAAGCCGCTCCCTGGACCGTTGACTTACTTGACGATGGTGGGGGGTGGGGGGGTGCATTTTCTTTCTGTATTAAAGCCGGCATGGTTATAGAAAACTGATTTCACATGGATTTCTGAGGGTGAAACCCAGTGTGTGTGACAGATGATTTCGGGGTTCCTCCGTAGCCGTGGGTTTTGCTACGTGGTTGAGAGACATTGCCGAGGATTGATTTCTTTTTATGGGGGGCATAGGCTTCCTGTACAGGTGTTCGTGGATGTTGCCAGAGGAGAAGGACCCCAAGCAGGCCCTGGGGTGGAAAGGTAGCCGTGGCAGGAAGGTCTGCCCAAGGGCTGTTTCCCAGGCCCAGATTCATCTCGAGGGAAAGAGGAAATGAGATCGTGGCCAGAGAGGCTGGGGTGCTGACCGCCAGAGACCCCTTCTGACTTGGACCAAACAAAGTCAATTTCCAGGCAGGGAACTCTCACCTGCGTTTCCTCTGTTGGCCACGCTCTCCAGCTCTGGGCCCAGCCAGTACCCAAGCGGCGCTGAGTCGGTAGGCTGCCCCTGCAGACCAGAGCATCGGGCCTTTATCCATGATGCTCTGGCCGCTACCCCCACCTGTCCTGTCTGCATTGGCTGCTGGGAATCACGAAGGGGTGGGGAAGAAATCAGTAGAGTGGAGTCTTTAAGAGTCAAAGCGGCATTTGTTTTTTTTAATTTTGCCCTTTTTACCTTAGAGCTACATGGGTAGCTTGTTTGATATGGGTAGGTTTTGTGTTGACAGCACTGAAATCAGATCTGGGCCTCCGTCCCCCACACAGGCTCGAGATCCTGGGCCAGGGAGTTAGTGATGCTCCAGCAGTAAACGTGGTCTTTTTCCATTTTTATTTGGATGCATTGTATATTATATGATGTTTTGTCCTCGTTGGGGTGTCTCTAGACCCTAGTATTTGAGTGTGGTCACAACTGAGGCCTTGGGCTTGGCCCCTGAAACACTCAAGAAAGATTCAGATGGGACTGTATTTTCAAGAATAAAAAGGTCTGTGCAAACTTCTGTACATTGCTTGAAAAAAGAGTGCTACTTAGGACATGTCCCAGGAACAATAAGAAGAATCAGTGTCCCCCTGGATCTGGACACTGAAATCTGTTTTGAATAGCAATTAGCTTCTTATTTGGAAATAATTACAGATTCACTGGAAGTCTCAAACAGGGTACAAAGAGGCCCTGGATGGTTACATCTTATATAACAGTTGTATGATATCAAAACCAGAAAATTGATATTGTTACAGGTTTTTGTGTGGACATAAATTTTCATCTCTCTGGAATAAAGGCCCTAGAGTGCAAGTACCGTGTCATCTGATAGCTGCATGGCTAGTTTTACATTTCCCACCAGCAGTGAGTGGTCCAGTTTCTGCACATTCTCTCCAGCTTTTGGTGTTGCCATTACTCTTTCTCGCAGCCATTCTGGTAAGTAGGTAGTGGTATCTCATTGTCGTTTTAATTTGCAGTTCTCTAATGGTTAATAATATTGAACATCTTTGTATGTGCTTACTTGCCTTCCATAGAAACTCTTCAGCGGAATGACTGTCTTTTCTTTTCATGTCTTTTTCCTGTTTTCTAATTGGGTAGTTTGTTTTCCTACTGTTGAGCTTTTGAGATTCTTTATATATTCTAGATACTAGTCCTTTATCAGATAGGAGGTTTGCTGACATTTTTTCCTAGTCGAGTTTTTCATCCTATTCACAGGGTCTTTCACACAGCAAAAGATTTTACTTTCAATAAGGTCTAACTTATCAATATTTCCTTTTTTGAGTCACGCTTTTGCTATCAAGACTAAGAAAGAACTTTTTGCCTAGCTCTGCATCCCAAAGATTTTCTCCTACCTTTTTCTAAAGCTTGTGTAATTTTACATCTTACATTTAACTCTATGGTCCATTTTGAATTAATTTTTGAGTAAGGTATGAGGTTGAGTTTGAAGTTCACTTTTTGCCTATCAGTGTTCAATTGTTCCAGAACCATGTGTTAAAAATGCTACCATTTCCTGCACTGAATTGCTTTTGCATTTTTGTCAAAAATCAGTTGGGCGTATTTGGGTGGGTCTATTTCTGGAACCTCTGTTCTGTTCCAGTAGTCTATGTGTCTCTCCTTCTGCCAGCACCACGCTCTCTTGTTTGATGCAGTCATGTAATAAGTCTTGAATCCGAGTAGGCTGATTCCTTCGAGTTGACGCTTCTTTGTCAAAATTGTTTCAGCTCTTCTGCTTCCTTTGCATGTCCATATATATTTTAGAATAATTTTGTCTATATGTACAAAACATTGTGCTGGGATTTTGATAGGAATTGGTTACAGCTGTATATATGCATTTGAGAAAAACGGAGCTCTTTACAGTGTTGAGCCTTTCATTCTGTGAACACGGAATATCCCTCCATTCATTTAGATCATCTTTGATCTTTCATTAGTGTTGCATAGTTTTTGTTTTTTGTTTGTTTGTTTTTTTGGCTGCATTGGGTCTTCGTTGCTGCACACGGGTTTTTCTCTAGTTGTGGCGAGCGGGGGCTACTCTTCATGGCGACGCAAGGGCTTCTCAGTGCGGTGGCTTCTCTTACTGCAGAGCTTGGGCTCTGGGCACGTGGGCTTCAGTAGTTGCGGCACACGGGTTCAGCCGTTCCATGGCATGTGGGATCTTCCAGGGCCAGGGATCGAACGCGTGTCCCCTGTATCGGCAGGCAGACTCTTAACCACTGTGCCACCAGGGAAGTGTCAGCATTGCATAGCTTTTAGCATACAAGTTCTGTATGTGTTTTGCTTGATTTTCAGCTAAGAAGTTTTGAGCGCTAGTAAATGGTATCATATTTGTAATTCCGGTGCCCGTGTGTTCATTGCTGGTATTTATAAGTGCAATTGATTTTTATATGTTGATCTTGTATCCTGAGACCTTCATGAACTTATTTATTAGTTCTAGGAGTTACTTTGTAAATTTTTTTTAAGATTTTCGTGTAGACAACCATATCACCTGCAAATAAAACGTTTTACTTCTATTATGTGTGCCTTTTATTTCATTCTCTTGCCTTAATGAACTACCTAGAACTTCCAGTACTGTGTTTTTGTTTTATTGCTTTTTGTTTTATTGAGATATGTTTGACACAGGCCATGGTGTAAGTTTAAGATGTACAATATATTGGTCTGATACAAGCAGTGACAAGAGCACATATCCTTGCCTTGTTAGCAATCTTGGAGGAAAAGCATTCAGTCTTTAATCATTAAGTGTGATGTTGGCTGTAGATATATTGTAGATGCTCTTTGTCAAGTTGAGGAAGTTCCCCTCTAGTCCTGGTTTTCTGAGAGTTTTCATCATGAATGGGTGTTGAATTTGTGAAGTGCTTTTTCTGCATCAAATAATATGATCCTATGATTTTAATTGAATTTGCAGTTTTGCAGTAATTGTAGATTCACATGCAGGTGTAAGAAGTAATGCAATAGATCCCATGTGCCCTTAAGCCAGCTTCGCCTAATGATAACATCTTGCAAAACTCTAGTGCAGTATCACAACCAGGATGCTGACATGGGTACAGGCAAGGTACGGAGCATCTCCATCTCCACAGGCATCCCTCATTCTGCCCATTTATGGACACATCCACTTCCTTCACACACCAACCCCCTTCTTACTCCTTGGCAACGTGTCATCAGTCCGTTTCTATAGTTTTGTCATTTTAAGAATGTCGTATAAATGGAATCACACAAGAATGTAAGTTTGGGGGTTTGCCTTTCTTTTTTTCACCCAGCATAATCCTCTGCAGATTCATCCAGGTCATTATATCAGCAGTCATGTCTTTTTGTTGCTGAGTAGTATACCATGGTATACAGGTACCAGTTTGTTTAATCATTCGTCCATTGAAAGATTTCTGGGTTGTTTCCGGTTTGCAGCTACCATGAATAAAGCTACTATAAACACTTGTTTGCAAATGTTTGTATGAATACAAGTCTTCATTCCTCTGGGCTGAATACCCAGGAGTGCAGTTGCTGGGTTGTGTAGTACTTGCATGTTCAGTTTTTAAGAAACTGCCAGTTTTCCAGAGTGGCTGTGCCAGTTTTCATTTCCTCCAACAATGTGTGAGTAATCCAGTTTCTCCCATTGTTGCCAGTATTTGGTGGTGTTGCTTTTTTAAATAAAGGTGAAATTCACATACCCATTCAGTGGCATTAGTACGTTCACAGTGTGCTAAACCATCATGTATTACTTCAACTCTTTTAAATTTTTGTGGATTGTTTTTATAGTCCAGAATATGTCTATCTTTTGGTATATATTTCTTGGGTGCTTAAAAAGAATGTAAATTTTCCTGTTTCTTGTTGGAGTGTTCTATAAATGTCAGTTAGATCCTATTAGATGGTGGTGGTGTTGAGTTCTTCTATATCTTGCTGATTTTCTGTCTAATTGTTCTGTCAGTTATTGAGAGAGGAACTTCAAGTCTCACTATAAATGTAAATGTCTCTATTTCTTCTTTCAGTTATGCTAATTTTTGCTCCATATATCATGTAGCTCTGTTGTTTGGTGCATCCAGATTTAAGATTATTTTGTCTTTTTGGTAGATTGACCCTCTTTCCATAATGTAATGCCCGTCTCTGTGCCTGGTAATTTTCCTTGTTCTGAAGTTACTTTATCTGATATTACTAGAGCCACTCCTGCTCTTTTTTTTAAAAATAACATTTGCATATTTTTCATCCTTCTACTTTGTACATGCCCATGTCATTATATTTGAGGTGAGCATCTTGCAGACAGCATATAGTTGGGTTATGTTTTGACTCTGTCAATTTCTGTCTTTTAATTGATGTATTTAGATCATTTTCATTTAATGTACTTATTGATATTAGTGCTTAATTCTGCCAATTTATTTTTAATTTCTGTTTGCTCTCTATTTTCATTTCTCTATTTTGTTTTTCCTGCCCTCCTGTGGGTGACTTGAATATTTTTCAATTCCATTTGATGATTCACGTTTTTGCATGTATCTTTTTGTATACCGTTTCTCTTGGTGGCTCTAGGTATTACATCATACATACACCACTTATAAGGGTCTACTGATGTCAACATTTTACCAGTTTGAGTGAAGTATAGAGACCTTACCTCTCTTTCCACCCCTTTACCACCCGCCTCTGTTTATAATGTAATTGTTAAATATTTCTTCCACATACATTTAGAACCATGGCATGCAATGTTATAATTGGTGCTTCAACCACCAAACATAATTTAGAAACTTGAAAGGAAAAGGAAAGTCTACTCTATTTACCTGTATTTTTTCTCTTTCCATTGGTCTTTCTTCCTTGATGATGTCCAGAATTTCTTCTTTTATCATTTCCTTTCTGTTTAGAGAACTTCCCTTAGTTATTCTCTTAGGAGAGGTCTGTTGTTAACAAATACTTTTAGTTTTCCTTCATCTGAGAATATCTTGATTCCTTTTCCATACCTGAAGCATATTTTTCAGCACTTATTTAGCTCTTCTGTTATAGCTGACTTCCTCTGACAGTGCTCTGGCAGGGAAATGGGAGCGCTGTCTCATTTCTGCCATGTGGCTGTGGAAATCCAGGTTCCCCTCTTAGCCTTCATTGACACCAAGGAGGTTGGGGCTTCTCATTCCTGCTGGGCAGTGGGAATAGTTCCAGCTCCCCACTGGGCTTCCACTAATACCACCCTGGCTGGGACGGCTAGGAGTGCCTCATTACTAGTGCCCGTGTCATCTCCGCTGACACTGAGAGGGATGGGATGTGAACTCATTACCACTGTGCAGGGGCAAAGGCCCTGACTCTCTGTGAGGCCTCCCCTAGCACCACCCTGGCAGGCACAGGGAGAGATGACTCAGTACTCCTCGGTGGGAGTGGAGTCTAGGCCCCCAGTTGGCCTTTGCTGTTGGGGCTGGGTGGGACCACCCTTTTCTCTGCAGTGTTTAGCTGAATTAGAGTGGTTCTGATATAAAAGTTTTCTGTCCTGGGAGGCTGCGCCTTTCCTGATCCTTCGGCTAAAGAGAGCGGGCTTTTGCTGGAGTGTTTTTGTCTGTGTT
Source organism: Hippopotamus amphibius kiboko (assembly GCF_030028045.1). Classification (NCBI taxonomy): domain Eukaryota; kingdom Metazoa; phylum Chordata; class Mammalia; order Artiodactyla; family Hippopotamidae; genus Hippopotamus; species Hippopotamus amphibius. The sequence continues at coordinate 5,978,353 of NC_080203.1, read as the reverse complement.
CATTGGCACTTTGGGTTGTTGGCTTCTTTAGGTCCTGCTCTGGGATCTATGAGGCAAAAAGAAGACCCAGGGAGCTCGCCACCATGTTGTTCCTTAGGTCCCAAGGTCCCTATCAAGTCCGCTTTCTTCTCTCGACCTTTCAGGGTCTTCTTATACTTGTTTTGTATGTAATGGCCAGAGGTTTCAGTTGTACTCAGTGGGAGAATGGGGAAAGTGCTTCTCTGTTTTTCCAGAGCCAGACGTCTGGACATTGAAATTTTAGACCTGTTTTTGTACTGCCAAGGAGATCTATGGGAAGGAGAGCTTCCCTCACATAGGAATGTCTTAATAGAGCTCTTATTCCATGTCTACATCCTGAGAAAAAGAAATGAAACAAAACAAAATGAAAAACATCTGCTGTACCTGGGTTTGCACGTGTCTGCTCCGCTGTCACGGAGGGTGTAAACGGGGGCGGCCGTTACGGCAGTGCACTGGGCTTTCACGAGCTCCTTCCAACAGCCCTTGCTTCCTTCCACTGACTGTCGGCTTATGACCTGTTAGTCAGCTCACTTGGCCGGGAGCGAACAGGGGCAGAGTTGGGAGCTGCTCCTTCTGTGGGCCAGAGGCTTCAGTAGAGCTGAAGGGGCAGTGAGCCATCACCTGACCCAACCACCATGGTTTTCCTATTAAAAAAAACACCTGCGTTAGAGAACGGACGAGCCTTTCCCCAGCTCTCATTGCGTACCACTAAAGCAAGGCCAGACCCAGGAGCCACGTTCCCTGCCTATAAGCCCGCTGTTATTTTAGTGACATCGGGCTGCTTCTCCACCCGTTCCTCAGCTCTCCAGCAAACTATGCTCTGCCCCGGGACTGCCATCTCATCCCAGCCAACTGCCTCCCAGAAGTGGCCCTCATCCCTGGAGGTGGGAGGGGCTCCATGAGGGTGGCGGGGTGGGGAGAGAGACAGGAAAACGAACGTGGCCAACTCCACCCAAACCTGTCCTCGGAGTGCAAGTCTGCGATTCACGGGGTTAATGGTCTCATCTTCGTATCTGAAAGACAGTGTACTTTTTGTCTCCCTAAGCCCTGTGTCTAGGTCGTTTGGGAAGCGCCTTGGAGAGTCAAGAATAAAATTGCAGGTCAAACAATGGATGACTGGAAAAGTCGGCTTGTAATCAAGAGCATGGTTCCCCATTTCGCCATGGTGGGAAATCGTCAGGAGCCCAGAAAGCTCCAGAAATCGGTCAGACAATGGGCTCTCAGGGGGGAGGGGGGTATTGAATGCTTCTAATCTTAAACTTGAACATAAGATGTGTTATTGAAATGCTCTGTGCAAACTTGTGGCAGGGAGCCAACCCAAAATGTAAGGAACTGAAATCTGACCTGGAAAAGATCTAGGACAGGAGCTGACCTTGCCCCTTGTGAGTTTCTGGAAGAGCAGGAAATAGAGTCCAAGGCTCCATCTGGATTCCCAGTCCAGCTCTCTCTGCACTGCACCCCTTCAACGAGAAAGAGACGAAGGGTGAAAAGGAAAAAAAAAGCCTACTTTTTCTCTTGATAGAAACCAGGACTGTGGGGATGACAGGCCCTAGATGTATTATATTAGCTTATGAGTACCGCTGAGAGCAGGAAGCCAGTGAGTAGGCCACAGAAAGATATTCCCATACGACTCTCTGGCCCTGATGTCCTTTTAAAAACTCTACTGACAAATTTCTCGTTTCTTCCCTGAGAACCCAGACATCATCCATGGGTCTGAAACTCAGGGTTAGGGATTCCAGAGGTAGTTCTGGGAGCTAGGATGCTAGAAGGGGTCATGAGAGCCATTGGTTCGTTGAATCTGACAATAAAAGCCTGTAGCCTCACCAGTCTACCAAGGTTAGCTCAGTTAGTAGGAGGTGCTGCAAACACAATGGCTGTTATCTCAGTGTATTAGGTCCACAAAGGAGTGGCTTGCTTAATCTCTGCAATTAGTAGAGTAGAGGAAATGGCTCTTCTAGGCCCGTGGGTCTGCTTCCTTCCTGTTCAGAGAACTGGGAGCTGGGGGCCCTGAGGTAATGTCATTTCACATAACTAGAGGGCCTGGCTTCTGCAATTCCAAGGGCAATCCACTTTCAGTAAGTCAGTTTTCTATTTAGTTGAGAATTCTGATCCATGCACAGGTGTGGGGGGGCATCGTTGAAATCTTGTTTCTCTGTTTTTCCCTCATTGTCTACCACCAACAATGTGTTGAGCATGTGGTATCTAGTTGAAACATTTACAAAACTTCATTTACTGGAGTTCCAGCTCTCAAAGAGATGGCGGTCAGGTGGGATGGCAGAAAGGGGGCAATGACTTTGGCCAACAGTCTGTCCTCCAAACTGACAGCCCTCCTGTCAGGCATCTTTGCATGGCAGTCTCTACCCAACATCCTAATCACCCTTTTTAGTTCTTGCTTCTCTTTTATGGTCAAGAATTAAGTCCATGAAGGAAAACCTCTTGGTAATGTGTCCAGTCCATGGTCAGTTTCAGCAGGACTTTAATTTCTCCTTTGTTTCACGCCTGTTTGCATTTGTAGGAGAAGAGTGGATGGGAGATGCAGGATCCTATCCTCTTCCCCTCCCCACCATGTGCCCCACCAACACCCTTTTAAAAAGTGTGACTAGTAAGTAATTGCTTTGGTTTTGATCAGTGCAGATCTCAGCACGGGATAGGTTTTCCTAGAACAGGTGCTTGGAGCAGCCATCCGTGCCCTCACTCTGGAGAAGCAGCCCTTGCTCATGCCATTTCCAGTCTTGGCTTCTCTTTGCAGGTGGCCTTTAGAGTCCTTTGTAAACCTTGCCAAAAATTCACATTCATTGCTTTAGAGTCACACCTTGGACTTGATCAAAATCAGCCCTTCTGCCTCCTCCATGGCACATCTTGCTCTCCACCCCTGGCCCTGAGCCAGCTCTTTCCCAGACTCCAAGCTGTCCTAGAAGACCATGCATTTGCCCCAGTTGAGGAGATCCAAACACTAAGCCTCGGGCTCCAAAAGCAAGGCTCTCAGATGAGTCTTCCCTGTGGTAAAAACCACATTCATCTTCTTGGAAGATGCACATGGCCTCTGAAGGGGCTGCCACTGAGGGAGCCCACTCCTTTGGGTGCACCCGACAGATATGCGCAGAGCCTGGCCGAGCCAGGCACCGCTGATGCCGCCAGACAGCAGCAGGGGCAGTTCTTGGTTTGAGCACAGCTGACTTCTCGCAGCTCGTCAATCCCTGCAGCTTCAAGAAGGTACATGGTGCCCACATGGAGCTCCGCTCCGCATGCTGAGTAGCTCAGCAGCCCCGTGTTTGTGGACAGAGATGGACAGATTCAAAGCAGAATGGCCAGTCAGTTCGCCATGAAACTTACTGTCCAAATAAGTTAGTGTAGGGCCCAGAACGGGAGCAGTGGAAGGCGGTCCTTTGTGGGAGCTGGACTGGCGCTTCCCAGGTGTGGCCTGGACTGGATATTGGCTGTTTCCAATGCTTGTGTGCCATCAGATGCTTTATAACATCCAGGGATGACACCCCGCAGCCCAGCTCTGGAAAACTGTGGGTCTCTGGAAGCATGTCCCTAGCACCACCCTCCCTCGTCCCACCAGCATCCTCAGTATAGAGGTCTGACGCAGACATTCAGCTTACCTGTTTTTTTTGTCCTTTCCCAAGAAACAGACCAGCAACAACAACAAAAATTTCAAGTTCTGTTAATAGAATTACATCAGTCCCAAAGGAGAGTTCTTTTCAACAGCCCTGGGATTTCCATGCGAATCACTGAGAGTTCCCTTGCAGGAAACGTGCATCTGATGTGATGATCACTCTTGGCCTAAGACCAGGGCTCAGGACACCTGATTCCAGCCTTGCTTCTGCTCCTAACTAACTATGGGGCTTTGTCCATCCTTTGCCCACCCTGAGGACAAAGATCAGATGAACCAGAAGTAAGCATAGTCAGTCACCTTTCATTGAGCATTGACTAGTTGCCAGGCACTTGTTGAGCATTCGGGGCCCCTTATCTCCTGTAATCCTTAGGATAACCCTGAGATGAAGGAAACTGAGGCTCAGAGAGGTTAAGCAACTTAGCAGAGTCACAGAGGTAAGACGCAACAGAGCTCAGAGCCTGCTTTCTTCACCGCTGTGCTCTGCTGCCTCTTGGATCTGAAGCGTGTTGAAAACCACCAAGCTCTGAGCACATATTAGGCGGGAGTAGTTATCATAAGAAGGCGCAGCACCCTCTCAGCATCTATTCATTCATTCAGCAGCCTGATTTTTTAATGACTCTTGTGATCTGAAGTTTTACCTTTTGAACATTTGGGCGTTCACCCAAGCTTCGTCAGGCATCCAGTCTCTGCAGCGAGTGTATGGAGTTTGAACAGGAGGCAGAATGTCTGGCCCCTCCTTTTGAAGTTAAGATCTTCATTCCTCCCCCGGAATGGTGAGTGGATTGATTACTAGTGCACAAAGCTCTAAAATATTAGCACTCCAGATGGGAGTGCCTTGGAGCCCGCGTGGAATTGGAACCCAGTCATCTGTGTCTCAGTCTACACCAAAGTCGCAAAGATTCTCCGGCTCTGAGCAGCTCCAGACAAAATGGAGGCGTGCAGGGCATTAGACGTGCTGTCAGAGAAGGAAGGGGACGCTGCGCTCACGGCGCAGCTTCTGTGTGTCGTCGTGTGATGCCAATCAATGGCTGTTCACGTGCTGCTGTGGCCTGTGGGGGTTTGTACCCCTCATCCTCAGAAGCACGCACTTTTCTTTGCAAAAAGAGCAGGGGACTCAGTAAGGAGACCTCAGTGTCATCCCAGGGCTCTAACTAGCGCTTTTTGAGACCTTGCGTAAGTCCGTTTCCTCTCGAGGTCAGAGGGCCTATCTCTCTCGGGCCTCCTGCCACATTTCCAGGGTCCCTGCCTGCCCAGCCCTGTGCTAGACCCTGGGCTACGGCAGCTCCCAGTCAAGGGGTAGACTCTTCCCAGGCTTCCTCCACCAGGAACAGATCCGTCCTACTCTGTAGTTCTGCCTGTTCCCCTCGGAGGCCAAGAGGAGAGGATGGCCAAGTGTCTCTCTTGTGCGCCCTCCTTTATACACAGGAGCTCATCTACTCCAATGACACGGGAACGAATATTTCCACTTCACCAGGGAAGAGACTGAGGAACTTTCCCAGTGTTAACACAGGCAGTAGGTTGTAAATTCAGATCTCAAACCCAGGTGCCCTGACTCCAAAGTTCCTCTTCCTTTGCTGCTCCGCATTTCCCAGTTGAGAGCTCAGACAGACGGAGACTTCCGCAGGCCGGCACGATTCGGAGTTCATGCTACAACAGTGGGCAGAACAGAGCCCCAGATTGCCTGGACATCTCCCTCCAGTGGCAGACAGCCCATAAACAGAGAAAGAATGGAGGCATCTTGATTTCATACTCGTGGTTCCCTGGAACCTTCTGTCCAACAGCCGTCCACTGCCCAGCCTGTGAGCCGAGAGCCAGGCTAATTAAAACCGCACAGGGAGGTAGAGACAGCGAGCCGGGACCTGGGCTGAGTTGTCTAAATAGCTCTCTTGGAAGCCTGGAGAGGCAGCCCAGTGTCTCCTGTTTCATGCCGGCTGTGGGTGGGGTGCACGTGCAGGTCTGGCCCCAGGATGGGGAGCTGTGTATATGGCCCCGGCTCCCAGGAACTGGGGGTCCAGGCATCAGCTCATCGGGGAGGTGGCTGTCCCCGAAAGTTACTGGGATCCTGCATGAGACTCTGCCCTCTGCCCACATCAGATGACAGTGAACAAGGTGTGGGTATGAACACAGTGTAAACCACACAGAGTATTACCACTGTTAGCATTTTTTTTTCTTTAATGATCAGAGATTGGCATTGGCTCAGAAGGGCGATGGGAGATGAGTGTCCTTGGAGCTCAGGAAGAGACACAGGGCCCCTGAGGATATCTCAGGCTCATCAACAGCCCTGCTGCCCGAGGAGCACTGGATTTATGGTGTAGCTCTGAGCATTCTGGGTCAAAGCCTGCAGTGCGTATGTGGCTTTCTATTTGGGGATCCTCCCCACGGAGCACGCAGCTGTTCGCTCCCTTTCCTCCCACCCCCTCCTCCTGCAGTGAGGGCCCGGCCCTGTTCCAGACACCCTGCCGGGCTGGGCCGCCAGGCAGAGGCCTTGCCTTCAGGCCTGGCTCTTCCACGAGGGCTGCGCGCTGGTCGGCTGGCAGGACACCGCTGGGCTCTGCATCCAGGTCCTGCCTGGTTGGCCCGTCCAGCAAAGCGGTGACCTGAAAATCGCAGTCTGTTTGCAGGGGAGGCTGCTGGGAGGGGGAGGTCTGTTTGGCAGCTGGCGCCCACTGGCATCTGGGAGCCCGGCACTGCCTATTTCTGAACTTCCAGGAGCCCACGCTGGTCGTGTCTGCATTCCTGCCCGGCCTCTGCCCCCAGCTTCCTTGATGTCAGGCCTGAGGTGACAGGTGTCTGGAGCTTGAGCTCCACAGGGTGGAAGGGTGGACAGTCTTAGACCCCAGGTTGGGGTGGCAGGAGAGCCTTACTGAGCTGACGCTCAGGCGCAGCCCCCTCTGGGGGGTAGCCCTGGCACGCAGGCCTAGGGCTCCTTGAGCTCTGGCTCGGCCTGTGCAGGCTGAGGCGTCTTGCTTTTGTTGAAAATCCCCAGCTGGAGATCTCAGCGTGTTTCTGATTGCAGACAGAGCTTATTTGGGTCATAAGCTGCCCCCGGGGTGCCCAGTTCTAGACCTCGGGTGGGGGAGGGGGATAGGAAGAACACACTCCTAAGGACTGGGCTACAGAGTTTGATTTCTGCAGTTGACATAGAATAATTTGTCAAAACCCTGCCTCCTGCCCCTTCACCTTTCCTTTCTCCTCATCGTCTCCCACCTCCCTCATCTCATCAGATTGCCAACCCCAAAGTAGCAAAGTTAGAAAAGCAGGCAGGAGCCCAGGCTAGACTTGACCCCTGAGGGTCCAGACCCAAAGCCCAGTTGTGGCTGCTGCCACCCGCCCCCCACCGCCCTCCCCTCCTTCCTACAAACCTGTCTTCCGCTTTCATGTGCCTCCCTCTGGTGCTTCGGGGCGCGGTCCCTCTCCTGACTCCCCATCCAGAGCTGTTTCTCCAGGCTGGTCCCAGGGCCGCCCTGCCCCCAGGCTGTCAGCTGGCACAGGAGCGCTCGTGACCCTGAGACCTGACTCAGTCCCCGGCACATAGTTAATGCTCAGTGAGCAGTGGCTGCCCTTCCTCTTGGTCAGAAGGTCCCTTAGAAATTGTCCAGGTCACCCCCTTCATTGAACACAAGAGGCTCGGACACAAGAAGGAGAAGGCGTGTCCTTCATGGGGCCAGTTAGTGGATTCATCGCAATTTCTGGAAAGCGGTTGCCTCTTGGCCTTGTGCTAGGAATGGATGAGGAGGAAACAGCCCCCGCCTTCCCCTTGTGAGAGCTGTGTTGTGGAGGCAGGAAACTTGTAGCCTAAATGGCAGCCTTGAGATTGCCCAGGAGTGGAAGGGATGGGAGGTGAGGCCGGTTATCCTAGAGTCCCTTGAAGGCCTGAAGGAGGAGGCTGTGCTTTCATCTGCTGGATGAGGTGCGAATTGAGGTGCGAATTGTTGATGAGGGTACAAAGGCTGGAGGAGCAAGCAGAGGCTGGGTGTGCTGGAGGAGGCAGTGTTCTCTTTCGTGGGACCCGTGGAGCACCCAGCAGATGGGCCAAAATAATAACTGTCATTAGCGAAGGTTAAACCGTGGCATTTGAGACTGCTACATGCCTCACCCAGTTCAGACATGGTCACCTAACTTGTACAGTGGTAGAAATCTTGAAGCTTTTCAGCTTCAAAAATGTTGCCTGCCTCTGTCTTGTGAACAGTAGGCCTCCGTGGCCCCCTGCAGTGTGAGGAGGGCAAAATAACCTCTGTGTCTGGGAGAAGATGCTGAGCCTGGGTGGTAGCTCTGGGCTTGGCAGACTCCCGCCCGCGGGCTACACCCGGCCCGCAGCATGTTTTTGTAAATAAAGTTTTACGAGCATAAGCCACACCTAGTCATTAACATATTGTCTAGAGTTGCGACAGGGACCACGTGGCCTGCAAAACCTAAGATAGCTACACTTTGGGACTTTGCAGAAAGTTTACAAGCCCCTGGTGTAGGTCGCTGGGCTTTGGATCATTTTTACCAAGGCCGTAGTTTCCTCTCATAAGCGGGTACTCGGCTCTGTGCCACTTGAGGGACAGTCACAGATCCTGGTGCCTCTCCAGGCATTCTGCTTCTTCTCCTGTGCCACAGCTGGCCCGACCCCACTCTGGACCTATGCTTTCTCCAGAGGCCTGGCCTCTGTAACTATTCCTTGTCCTTCCTGCAACATCCATTTCTCTCTCCCATCAGCGTCCAGGCAGACCTTTTACAAATAGATGGCGACGACCGTTCCTCAGTATAATCCCCCACCCAGTGGTTCCCACTTCAAACATTTGACCATCCACCCGCTTCCCAGGGCTGCAGGGCTCTCTGTGAGCCATGGCTGTCCCCTGGCTCGCCGTGTACCAAGCACACTGGGCACCTGCCCGTCTCTGGAACATGCCAAGAGCTCTCCCCCAGGGCCTCTCCCTTCTGCCCTCCTGCCTGGGGCGTTCTGCTCCCAGTCCTGCTCCTGGCCACGCTGTCAGTTCACTGCCCCTTCAGTCCTCTGAAAGATCCTACTCACACTTCTTGCTGTTTGCGTACTGTCTGTCCCACTAGAATTCCAGCTCCTTTTCAGTCTGGTTCCCCGCTCCTCCCCTTGCATGTGCTCATTCCGAGGGGATCTCTGTTCTGGGCCCCCTAGACAGCCCTGCTTTGCACAGTTAGAAGCCTCCATCTCTGTAGTGGACAGACGTTCAAGGCTACTCAGTAGCTGCCTCTTTCTCTAGAATAAGCTTGAGGTGCTAAAGTTGTTTAGTGTTAGGGCCACCTGTGTGACACTGTCAGAAAATCTCAACATTTTCTTGCCTCCTTTTCTCCTTCAGTTAAGCCTTTGGGTTTTAGAACAATGAACTTGGCCCATATAAAATAATTCCAGGAAGCCAGCCCCCAAACACCAACATCCAACATCTGCTTTCTGAATATATGGCTTCAAAGAGCTAAGTGTACAGTAGCTAAGTGCTGTCCATCCTATGTTTTTAAGCCGCATGACAGCTAAGGAACTTAGAAATGCCTTGCCCTTTCCTGTAGTTAAATCTGACAAAAAATTACTTTATTAGCAGCATTTTAACAAACAAAAATCTCCTGCGTTTTCACCGGTAATTCAGCTTCAGTTTTCCAAGTGAGAGAAAGGTAATTATGAATGATGGCAAGGAGATAGGTTTGAGGTTTCTGTTAATAACACATTCAGGGTTAAGTCTTCTTCCTCTGGCCCAGTCCAGGCAGCTTTACACTGAGGGGAAGCAAGAAGGAAGCGCTCTGTGGGAACGGCCCCTTGCCTGGCAGCACCCCTACCCCGGCCACTACCTACTCCACCATCACCACGAACCACCACCACCACCACCTGCACCTCCACCACCACCGACACCACCTGCACCTCCACCACCACCAACAACCACCACCACCACCACCAGCACCTCCACCACCACCTGCACCTCCACCACCACCACCACCACCACCTGCACCTCCACCACCACCGACACTACCTGCACCTCCACCACCATCACCACCACCAATAACACCTCCACATGTACGTTCATCACCACCAGCACCTCCTTCATGTCCCCCATCACCACCATCACCTCCACCTCTACCACTTCCCCCACTGCCACCGCCACCGCTATCACTACCACCCCTACCACCACCTCTACCACCACCATGACTATCACCATTGCCTGGTGCAGTACTACCACCACCACCATCACCATCACACACACAGACACACACAGGGGAAGTTTTTCAGGTTGTATGACATGTTCCCTGATGCAATCACAGACACTTTCCACGCCCAGTGAAAGAAAGAGATCCTTTCAGGTTGTCATTATTTTCAGCATGTAACCTGCTCTTGTTGCTGTGGGCTTTGGGACTATGGTACAGGAGCGTGTGTTTGTGGCCAAAATTAAATTAGGATTCATTACAAGACCAGCTAATATCTCTGAGTGCTACAACTTTAAGACAGATAAGTTTGGATGAGAGATCTTCACTTCATAAAAGGGTTTACTGAGGATTTCCTTTCAATGGTAAATTCTTGTTGCATTTTATTATGATTTGGTTGACAAAAGTTAGCCTTGCACACAGCTGTTCAGGAATGCAGCCAACGAGTAAAGGCAGATCTGCCTTGAATGGCGAGTGCTGCTGAGTAACTCTGTTACAGGCTATTTTAGGACCACCAAGAATGTGTTTGCATTTTCAAGAGTGGAAAGAGAGACTATTTATTGGGTATGAACACCATGCCAGGCACTATGCTCAGTTTCCATCTCTAAGCTCGTGTGACTCTGATAACAGATTGGTGAGGCGGTGCCCCTCTCCCTGTCTTGGTTGCACAGCGCTGTGGACATACCAAAGGCCACTGAATTGTACACCTGAAAAAGCTGAATTTCATGCTCTGTGAATTTTGCCTTCGTTTCAAAAAAAGAGGACCTAAGTCATTTCACAGTGTATACATATAGTAAATTATCACATTGTACACTTTTTAAAAAATCACGTTGTACAACTTCAATACGTATAAGTTTTAGTCCTTGATCATACCTCAGTAAAGCTGCAAAAAAGAGAGGCCCTAGACCATGGGGAGGGTCTCTGCACTGACCTGAAGCTCCTTGTCCCATGTCCCCTCCCAGCCTCTGCTTCTATGACATCAGAGCTCAAACAGCCTGGCTCAAAGATCTACTAACTGGGGCGTGTACATCTGCAGGCAGTTAGTATATTTTCGAGCCAGAAGTTGGCGCCCAGCCACTAAAATGTGCTTATTCAATAAGCATGTGACCTCCAGAATACACCGGACTAACCAGGTGTCTCTGGATTCTTCCCCCACCTACACAGCTGTTGGATTTCTCCTGCAGGGAAATTCCTGCCATGGTCTGAAGCCTTTCACCGTGTTATTTAGCCCGTTGTTGGGGCACAGGCAGAAGCAAAGTCCCCTTCTGCTTAAGCTGCAGGACTTGCCTTCGAACCTTACAAAGCCTGGAACCTAATTTTATTCTTTGAACCTTATATTCCCTTTCATAAAACTGGCCCCGCACATTGTATAGGCTTCAATCCACACAAAGCAGAGGTTTACACCTGGGCACAGGGGAGGAGGTATGGATCTATCCCCAACTGGTTTTCTCTTCTCCCCATTTAAACTACTGGCTCCCCAGATGTGGTTGGAGAGCTGGCAGCCTTTCTGGTAACTGGTGACCTGGTAGGACTCTAATAGAATGTGTAAATAAGCACAGTTCATTTGAGCGAAATTGCAGGCCACCATTCTTGGTTCAGCTAGTGCAGACCTGCTACTCTCAGGATCAACGTATCTAGTCTACACACACACACACACACACACACACACACACACACACACACACACACACACACAGAGTGTGTTCAAATCATTCCTTGTTGAAAAGGCATGGAGAGCTGTTTGGGGAAGATCTTAATTTGACCCCAACTGGGTTGGGGCAAGTTGTGCTTTCTTTAAGAGGGTCTGGAATTGGAGGTGATGTACAGGTCCTGCCCACGGCAAGGACACTTGCGAACCATCAGGCTCTCCTTGGCCTATCTGCACCCCAGGAAGAGAGGCCCGCTTAGGTGAGGGAGAAGAGCATTCATCTTTTCTCTGTAGGAGCAGTCCAGAAAGAAAGTCATAGCCTCAGCTTACCAAAGCCGGGACCCACTCACTTTGTGGGTGGGGAAACTGAGGCTCAAAGTGGGGTAGAAACCTATGAGAGGTCGCACCGCAAGGTATCAATACTTAGAAGCAGAGCCCAGGGAAAAGTGAGATAGTTGGCCTTAAATGAAGTCCGAGGGCCCTTCTGCCCTCTTCACGTACAGAAACCCAGGTGTGCCCAGTGGCCCTGGTGGCCTCCAACCTTGGCTCTGCCTCCCCTTTTCCCCTTCCCTGCATGTTTCCTGGCGCATCAGCCTAATTCAGGTGCAACGCAGGTGACGCTTGTTAACCTGAGTCCTGCACAGACACAGTTATCTGGGGGGCGGGGCGGGTGGGGGGCCTGCCCTTGCCTTTGACCTTCAGCTTCTAGTCTGGCTCCACAGGCAGCACGCGCCTCATCTCTAGGCCGACCTCGGCACATCCCTCCAGGTGCTAGAAGCCAACTCCATCTTTCTCTTCTCCCCTAAGTAGTCATTTTTATCCCGCTAGTGATGCTACTACACGAGAAGGTATTTGGAGGAAACAGGGTCAGGGTTTCTTCCAGTGGAAAGAGGCCAAACTGGGAATCAGAGAAACCAGCCCACGGGCACAGCTCTGCCTGGCTTGGGCCTCATGAGCCCGCCTGTGAATGGGAGGGACCAGCCTGTCAGTAAGGGCCCGGCAGTTCTGACAACCTAGGAGTGCAAGGCTCGCACTGAAGAACCACTTGGTCAGTGATGGAATACTTGGAGGTCTCTAGGGTGGTACAGGATGAGTTATGAGCCCATTAAATCCATACGCATCTATCGGTTTGGGGCCATTCTTAGAGTTGCCAATTCTTCCAACTGGTATGTTGACACTACAGAAAGGCAGGACACAGTTCTAGAAAATCCCCAGGTCTGCTCATTTCTGCATTTGTCAGGGCTGCTCTCAGATCGCTCTGGTTGAAACCTGTTGAAGCCACAACCCTCAGGTTGGGACAGCCGAGGGTCGCAGACAATGTGGCGGAGCCCGGAGTGGTGGGTGGTGCTGAGCAGCAGGAGGCTGTCAGGTCCATGCCATCAGTGCCAGGCTGCTTATCTCCCTCCGCTCTCACCCCGCCTCCCGATTCTAGAGCCTGTGTCCTTATTTGCCAGAGAGCAAGCTGAGGCCCACACTGGACGGCACTGGGGCAGCCTGGGGACCCAGGGCCTGGAGAGTGATGTCAGTGACAGTGGCTGCTTCTGATGTGCACTCCTCAAAGATGCTGCGAGGCACCCAGGGCCGGCTGAGTGCTCATTTCACAGAAGAAGAAATTGAGGCTCCGAGGGGGGAGTGACTTGCCCACAGTCACACAGCAAATGGAGGAGCTAGGACTTCCATCAGGTCTTTTGGTGCCTCCTCAAGGCTCCTTCCTCCACCCCAGCTCGCCTCTGCATGCAGTCCCTGCTACTTCGGGGCAAGCCTGGTGCACCAATATATCCCGTATTTGTAGGGTGAGATTCTTGGTCCAAACCACCTATTAGCAGAGATTCATTCCTGAGACAAACTGACTCCTCTTGAAGCCAATCAGCATTCAGGATTCCCTGCAGTTCCCATCCACCGCAGGATTCTCCAGAGCCGCAGGTCTTGCAAGTCTGGAAATGCTGAAAGTCCTGTTTGTTCTACAGAAAGATCAGTTTGTGGGGACATCCTTCTGAAAAGGATGCAAATGATATAGCAGCCCAAGTACAGGCAGTTATGGGGTCCTCATGGTCTATGTCCAGGCAGATTCTGTCTCTCTCCCTCCTCCCCTCCTTCTCTCTCTTCCTGCAAACCCAGTCCTGCAGCATCATGTCTTATCTATTCTGGGGCTACCTCCACCAGGCACCACTGTGTCTTCTCTCCTTTCTTCTGAGCAAGTCAAATGGGGAACCCTCTGGTCTCAGAGAGCTCAAAATCCAAGCTAGTTGGCCAATGTGAGTTTCTTGGAAACTCTCAGGGACCATATGTAACAGTACGGAGGAAAGGTTGATGGAGGGTGGGTGGACTCCTGTGAGAGAGACTGAGAGAAGCAGAAGCTGATTGGCCTGGGCTGAACCACAGGAGGTGCTAGTGAGGGAGAAAGGGTAGATTAAATACGCCACAGGCAATTTCCAGCTTTGTGACAGTCTTGACTGGGACTCTCCAGAGGGAAAAATGAGGCTCCCTGAGCCAATCTCTCCTGGACACCTTGAGCTTCCTACATTCTTACCCAGGAGGGACTGTGCATGTTTTTGCTGGCCTTTTGTAGGTATCCGTGTTAAACCTCCAGCTAGAGTGTCCAAAATTAAGTGTTTATAGCAACCTGCCAGACTTCTTTGGAAAGAGTAATATATATATACACATACATATATCTGTATGTATATATTAACATACATGGATACGTGTATGTTATATTCTTCTCGTTATGTCCATTTTCTGAGCCCAGACTGCAGTTTTATCATCTAGACCCTTTTCCAAGAAATCTTTGCCCTTTTTGTCATTCTGGACTAAAAAAAATGTAGAAAGGGAAGAATTGCCATATGTCATTGTTCAGACAGGACCAGAAATAATGTTGACTTCAGAGCTGAACTTGGCCCCTATCAGAAGGGTTGCCTTTGTTTTCTCATTATTTAGGGGGTGGGGAAGGCATCACATGCTTTGAAATGCATTTTAATGAATGTTTCTAAGGTTGTGGGGATCACATTGGTGGCTTTGTCTGCCTGATTATGAAATGGGACTCTGCCGGCACTGGTGGACGGAGGTAAAGTCACTCCTTTCTAAAAGACACCAGGACACCGTCCCTCACTTCCCCTCCCGCCCCTCCAACAGGCCGGGCCTGTGAGGGCTGGCTCTCCCCGGGTCTAGTGTTGGTGTGGGCCCCTAACTAGCTGTGGGACCACGAGCAAATCACAACCCATTCTGTTTTCTATAAAAAGGGAAGGTCGAGATGTGTTCTCTAGAAATCCTGCCAGTGGCTACTGAGTCATTTATTGTTTAAAAAAAAAGTCCTCCCAGTGAGTGGGCAGGGTCACGTGTAGTATAAGGCCTGAAGGAAGTAGGGGCTGGCTGGGAGCTGGCACCCATAGCTTGCCGTACAGAGCTCAATGAGACTGGAAAGCGGCACATAGGTAAAGCTGTTTAGAAGGGTCTGGAAGTTTGGTGGGGACCTGCTGCCCCCAACATGACACTGAGAGAGGAAGTTGTTCTGGGGTAGCAAGCTCTCTGCTGCACTTGATCTAGAAGGGTGGCCACAGAGTTCAGTCAACCACACCAGCCCAGACAGGCTGACCTCGGTGGTGGCAGCAGCCACGGGCCCAGGTGACCCGGCCAGGACGCCAGGGTGGCACCGGCATCAGGGAAAGCCGGGTTGACTTCTAGCAGTTGAGATGAGTAACAAGTCATGGGACTGTGCAGGAAGAGTCGCTGAGGCGAGGCTGGGTGTAGGGGCAAAAATTAACTTGTAAAAGATCTCCACGCCTCACAGAGGCCGGGTGAGAGCAGATGCTGCTATAGGCAGGCTGAGCACTTCCATGTCAACACCACCGCCTTCCCTTGGCTTGTGTAGGCTTGGCTGGGGATCTGGCCATCCAGCCAGGGTGCTTTAGGCGATCTGTTGAAAGCTCTCCCCATAAAATCCGAAATGCGGAGCTACAGCCTCTAGTAAAGTGGAGTCTCGTTTAGGTCCATTGAAAAAGGAAAGCTGGGAAAAGGCTCCCGCCTGCCCCACCACTGAGACTGTGGCCTCAACCAGCACCTCCTCCCACTGCCTCCCCAGGGACAGCAAGGCCAGCCGACCCCCCACCCCCAACTAAGGATCCTCCCAAAGCGTTCAAGGAGGCGAGCTGCAGCGGTGTCCGGTTGCAGGGTTAGCACAGCAAGGGCAGCGCCCGCTCCAGTAGATGGGATCCACCAGCGGTGCGATGGGCCTCAACACCTCGCAGGGGCATCCCGGGGTCTGCTGTGGGGTTGAGGATCCACTTGGGTTCCGGAGTTAAAATTGAGCAGGGAACACCGGCTTGGCAACACTCAATGGGTGCCTGAAAAGTTGGAGGCACACACACTCTCATTTCAGAGAGCTGGAGACCCCTTTCCTTTGCCGGTGGTTCCCAGTGTTAACTTTAGCATCCCCACCTCCTGCCACCTTAGTCCCAACAGGATAATGGCAGACCAACAATTATATGAAAGCCCTAGGAACCCACGGTGTCTGCCAGGGAGTCCGGGCCATTACAGCTCACAGCCCCAGCCCTCCCTCCTTTCCTTTCCGTCCTCCTGACGCCATCCTTCCCTTGCCTGGTCCTATGCAGACTTCACTGGCATTAAACCTGCCTTGAGTCCGAGATATCACGAACAGCGCGTGGGGCACAGCCATCGGCAGCTCGGACTCCCAGCAGGGGATCCTATGTAGAGCGCACACTGAGTCATTCCTTACTGATCCAGTTTAGACATTTCTATTTTCAATATATTGGATTTCTTTTAAGTCTTTGGGAAAATGTAGAAGAGACCAAATTTCAGTCTGAAATGCGGTGATTTGTCTGTGGCCCAGAACCGATTGAATGAACAGCCAGGAAAACACGAGGCAGAGCTCGCTGGGCGCTGGGCCATTTGTGTTCATTGGTCCACAGGTTCATGCAGTTGCTGTTTACTGAGCACCTGCCATGGGCCAAATACATAGTGCACACTCCTGGGTGGCAGAGTGGAGCAGATGCCTGGAGAGGCCTCTTCCTGGGCCTACTCCGCCCCCAGCCCCCAGCCCCTGCCTGCCTGCCCCATGGTAGTCAGGCCTCAGAGGAATCTGGTGGCAGATCTGCCCCTTAAGAGTGCCCTTGTCTGGGTGGTGGACATCTCAAAAGAAAAGGCAAAGAAGTGGGCAAGTCCACTCGCTCAGAGAAGGGGAGCCCTTTCTGCAGGGATGGGGCAGTCAGTGTCCTGCCACGGGGGTAGGGGGGGTGCGGGGGATGAAGACTGTGGGTCGGGAGGCAGCTGAGTGGCAGTGGTGGGCCCCTGCATCTGCCCGGGCCCCGGGGCCCTCTAGCCGAGTCACTCAGGGCAAGCTCTGCTTTTCCGTGGGTCTCAGGGTCCCTGTCTCTAAGGACAGGGTTAGACTCCCAGAATGCTTCCAGATCTGCCCTCTGTAATGCCAGCTACCAGTTAATGAGGGTCCACTAGGTGCCATGGAATCTGTCCCGTTTCACATAGTAGTCCAAGCAGCATCGTGAGACGGGAACTGAAATGATGCCCATTTCATAAATGAAGAAACTGAAGACTCAGAGATTCTTTGTGGAGACCAGTACTCAGCTGTGTCTGCCTCGGGACCAAGGCCCTAGGCCATCCTGCCCCCACCCATGCTCTGGGCCAGTGGTTCTCAACCTGGCAGTCCACTTAGAATCAGCCACAGAGCTGTGACAAAGCTTGGGTGCCTGGGCCCCATCCCGGAGGAGACTGAAGCAGTTTAGCTGTGGTGAGAGAGCCTGGGGATCTTAGGTTTTCTAAGGGCATCTGATGGGCGGGAAGGCCCCAGGTGTGCAGCCCTGGGGCATCTCTTTTGATGTTCATTTTGCCGTAAGGTCATGACCATTGTTGTGCTAGCAGGTGGCCCCCCGCACATACCTTAGCCCTCCAGCCAGCCAAATGTAAGGGGATGTCAGAGGATTAGCACTGGATGTCCCAGTAAGACTTCAAAGCCAGAAAGAGGTTTCTTTGTGAAAAAGTGCTTCAGGAGAAATGTATCTGGTAAAGCGTTGACCTTTAGGTGATTTCCAAGCCCATCTCTTCCCACACATGATCCTCCACTCTACTCCCTTCCCCTTAACTTGCAGGTCATGGTCATTTATAGGACAGCCACAAATGACTGTATGAAGCCTTGAGAAAGTAATAAATACTGCATTACTAACTTCTTTGCTTTGTACCCAAAGGCTAGGCTTTTATAAATGGCGGGCAGCTCCCCCAAGTGCAGATCACAGATCGGGGCCTTTTCCTGTTGTTTCCTATCTCCCCGACCTGAGGATGCATCTGCACAGAGGCATTTCTTATTTAGATAGCTTTATCCTTTTTTGGGGGGACGGGGGGGGTGATTACAAGTCATTCTGCTAAAAACAAACAAGCAAGAGAAAAATGCAGAGAGTAGAAAGTGAGTTGCCAGTCACCCCCAAGAGATGACTGCTCCAAAGAGTCGCGTGTACATTCTTCCAAGGTGCTCTTGTGGACTCAGCGATGCGTGTGTGTACGCGTGCACGTGTGTGTGTCTGTGTGTACAGATAAATGCAGCCCTGCTATAGTGACTGTTTTATAGGTTGTGTTATCCTCTAATCCTCCAGTGTCTCTCAGACAGCTGCCCAAAAGAATGTGCCAGATCTACTTCATTCCCCCAAAGCTTCTGCTGCTTCCCATTTTCTCACCGCAGCCTGATGCATTTAACCAAGACAGGGAAGCAACCTAAAAGTTCAATGCCTACGTCACGCTTTTCCTTTTTAAAAATCAGGCTATCCGTAGGCAGGTGGGAATTGCAGGTTTCTTAGTGATTTCTCCTTTGCCCTCCAGTGTCTGAGGCCGCCCAGTGCACTCCATGCCTTCTACATAGTTTCGCTGGAAGCTCCTCCAAGTGGGCAGAGAATATCCTTTGCGTGACTTTCTGTAGTGTTTGGTATAGAGACAGCATAATGCCTTATTTGAAACGTAACAAGACAGTCTAAATGAAACACAGCAACAGAAAACAAGCATCATGGTTCTAAAAATAGGCTGTATTGTATAGTTTTGACAACTTTCTAAGTCTTGAAACTGAGAGATGTTTTATCTTGCAAATTTCCTGTTCAATAGCTTTAAAGTGCCAAGCCTTTATAAACATTCCTCTCTCTCTCCCCCTCCCTCTCTCCCTCTCTCCCTCTCTCTCTCCACCCCTCTCCCTCCCTTCCTTCCTCACCCCTCCTTTTCTCTTCCAGCCACAGGGAGCCATTAAGAGGAGACAGGAAGGAGAAAATTTCCAGCTTTCAGGCATGGCCGACGGGGGTTACCCGAATAAAATCAAGAGACCATGCCTTGAAGATGTCACCCTTTCGATGGGCCGGAGTGCCCATCCCAGCACAGCGTGTGCAGAGCTGCAAGTTCCTGCATTACCCATGAACCCTGGCTCTGCGGTGATGGGAGCAGCTGGCCATTCATTACTGCTCGAAACTAACCCCATGAACGGCGGCGTGATGGGCTCACCGTTTGTGGTGCCACCGACTGAGGAAATGGGACTGAAAGGCCCCCCTCTTTCTTACTATGACAAAACCAGCACCGTGCCTGCTGTGGACCAGGAACTTCAAGATCTGCTGGAGGAGCTAACAAAAATTCAAGAACCTTCTCCGAGTGAGCTCGATCTTGAGAAAATCCTGGGGAGCAAGCCGGAAGAGCCGCTGGGCTTGGATCACCCCCCGGCAACCCTAGGCGCGACTCCCAAGCCTGTGGTTCAGATGCCACACTTGGAGAGCCTTGGTTCCAGCAAGGACTTTGCTTTGAGTTGCAGCCAGGCCACTGGGGCGTCGCTTCACATCCCGCCCTCCTCCACGGGGATCAGCTATGTCATTCCCTCCACCAGTAAGCAGATGGTCTCTCCCAGTTCTTCGACAGCACAGGCCAAGAGCCAGGTCCAAGTGACGCTCCCTGCGGCCGCCTTGCCCCCAGTCCCGGTGCCTCAGTGGCATCACTCCCACCAGCTGAAGGCGCTGGCGGCCAGCAAGCAGGGCTCTGGTACGAAGCAGCCTGCCCCCAGCTGGTCCAGCCTGCCTCCCCCCGGCCTCTCCCCGCCTTACTGCCTGGTGCCCTCGCCGCAGCCGCTGCAGCCATTCAGCCCGCAGGGCCTCATGGTGTCCTGCATGTCGTCGAGCAGCCTGCCGGGCAGCGCCCTCCAGGGCTCTCCCAATGCCTTGCTGTCCAGCATGGTACCCAGCAGCAGCAGCAGCGCGGCCCTCGGGCCAGCCATGCCCTATGCTCCCGAGAAGCTCCCCAGCCCCGCGCTCCAGCAGCAGCCGCAGTTCAGCCCGCAGACCTCCATTCTCGCCAACCTGGTGTCCTCCACCATCAAACACCCTCAGGGGCACCTGATGTCCGCTCTGCCCAGCAGCAACCCAGGGCCCGCCACGCCCTATCGCCCGGAAAAGCTGTCCAGCCCGGGCCTGCCGCAGCAGTCCTTCACCCCCCAGTGCCCCCTGCTCCGGAGCCTCGCTCCCACCGGCAGTCCGCTCGGCCCGCAGCCGCCACCGCCGCGGGCCAGTGCCATCTTCAGGCCCATGGCCACCAACTCACCCAAGACCCTGGGCATGATCATGCAGCAGGGGCTGGCCGGCCCGAGCCCGGGGGCCCTGGAGCCTTTTACTTTCAGCAACACCAAGCCCTTGTCACATTTCATGTCTGAGCCGAGCCCCCAGAAGATGCCCTCGGGGCCCGCCACGTCTCGGCAGCCTGAGCTGCTCCACTACCTGCAGCAGCCAACGCCAACGCCAACGCCAACCTCTTCCGCCACAGCCTCGTCCACGGCCACCCTGCAGCTGCAGCAGCAGCCAGACCCTGCTTCGTTCCTTCTGCAGCACGTGACACAGCAGCCTCAGCGCTTTCAGCGGTCGGTGGCCTCGGATTCCATGCCTTCTCTGCCCAGACAGGTAAGCCGATCTCCTCTCTGGTCGCGGCTGTTGGTTTTGGAAATAAGAACCAAGTTTCATGCTATCGCGAGCTGGCTTTGGAGGCAACACTTGACTCTGGAAAACTCTATTTAAGCCAGCTTATTCTGTGCGGTCAAAGCGCAGTATTCATGAGGCCAGGGTTATGGTTTCAGTTCCTGTGCACGTTGCTTAGCTTCCCTGGGAGAAAACTGCACCCACAAGGTGCTGCCAGGGGAAGGAACCAGGACAGACAAGTCAGAATCGCAGGTTCCCTCACCCAGGACCAGTGAAGCCTTCGTAGGATGCAAGGAAATTGCATTGAAGCCTTTAAATCTTCTTCCTGCTGGCATAAGGCTACACACTGAGCCTTCTAGAAGTGCCACAGCCAATGTCTGCTGGGCAGTGGCAGCATGCCGTTCACTCCTGCACCAGATGCGAAGGCAGGTCCTAAATGAAAAGGTCAGAGACATGTCAGGTAGTTACTCTTACCATCTCCATTTTACAGATGAAGAAACTGAGGCTCAGAGTTTTGAAATGACTGGCTCAGAGTCACACAGTTAGCAAGGGGCCGAGCAGAAACTTGAAGGCAGGCAGGCTTGCTCCAGAGCCTGTGCTCTTCTCAGAACCCCCGTGACATCTCTCTCATCTCCTACAGTCTTGTCAGTCACTCAGTTCAGCTACTTCTCCCTGGGTGGTGTCCATCTCAGTTCCCACTTTTCATTGCTCTGACCCCTGCCTGTACTAGTTATCTATGGCTGTGTAACAAATTAGCCTGAAACAGCTGCTTACAACAACAGACGTATACTTCTTCACAGTTTCTGTGGGCCGAACATCCTGGCACAGCTTACTGGGGCCTTCTGGCCCCAAGTCTCACAAGGCAGCAGTCATCTTAAGACTCAACTGGGAAGGACTTGCTTTCCAAACTCACTGCTGTGGTTATCAGCAGGAAGCAGTTCCTTGTGGGTTGTGGGACTGAGGCCTCTGTTCCTCATGAGCTGTTGGCCATAGGCCTCCCTTGGTTCCTTGCCACGTGGGCCTCTTCATAGAGCCTCTCACAACATGGCAGCCGGCTTCATCAGAGTGAGCAAGAGAGAATGTGCCAGCACGAGAGGCAGGAGTCACAGTCTCTATAACGTAGTCTGGAAAGTGACATTGCATCACGTGTGTAGTATTTTGTTCGTTAGACACAAGCATGAAGGTGTGAATACCAGCAGGGGATGATTGGCTGGGGAGGGAGGGTACCAGGAGGCAGGGATCCGTAGGAGCCACGTCAGATGCCTGCCTGCCCCGAAGAGCATCTATCAGGCTTCCTCTTTTCCATTGCTCTCAGGCCTGCCCACGTCAGGCCCTCTTGGTTCTTTGTTCAGACTCGTACAGTTGACTCTTAAACTGGTTGCCTCAATAAACCATCCATTTCTGTAAGCATCACCTCGCTATAACACAGAACTGATCATGTTCACACTTGCTCAGAAGATTCTGGAGGCCCGTAAGCTGGCTCCATCTACCTCCTTACACTCAGTGTCCATTGGGCCCCAAAGTGCTTGCGACTCCCGGTCCACTCTGCGTTCTTGGCCTTGACTCCCACTGTTGCCTGTGTGTGGCCTTCCCCGCGCACCTTTCCTCTCCTGTCCCACCCCTACAGCTCCTAAGGCTCCGGCACCATGCCCCCACCACCCCAGGAAGCTTTTTCCCAACTGTCCTTGGGACTTCCGTCTCCCACTCTGCCTCCTTCTTCTGTAGAAAAGCCAGGGAGGAGGTGGCCATAAAGTGCTTGGCTGGTATTGTGGCCCAAGGGAAGCTCCTCACGGGGGGCTGACCTCTTTTCTGAGGGCCCTGGATGACCGTGGCTGTGGCAGTGCCCAGGGGACAGAGACCGTGTCTTTTTCATCAAGGTCTCATGAAGCATCACCGAGCAGAGTGCTCCGCACCAGGGATCAGTCCTTCGATGGGTGCACCCGTGGGGGTGGCCAGGGTGAGCGCCGGCCCCTGTCTGCAGTTCAGGAGCACTTTGGTTTGATTTTGTTATAGGCTTGTTGCCAGCTGTTTTCGTGGACTTCTGCGGCTGGCTCGGGGCAGCGCCAGCATCGGCACTGGAGCCCTTATCCTAGCAGGCAAGATCCTCAGCCTGGAGCCGTGTCACCATCTAACATTGTGAGCCTTTTTGGTTTCTCTTGTCTTCCATGGGGAACGTTTGTAGCCTGACTGTGTTGCCTCAGAGCCAGAGCAGCTGGCTCACAGAGAGAATCCTTAGTGATGAGGGTCGTGAAAATCACACCCAACCGATACCCTAAGTGGGGCTGGAGAAAGTGTCTGGGACAAAGAGCATGCAGCCAAGCCCCCCGAGGCCAGGTGGGGTCAGGTGGCCTCCGCCAACAGAGGCATGAGGCCGGGCTCCCCAGTGGGAGGCTACTGCTTCCAGGACCTTCCTTCCCAGCCAGCACTGGCCAGTGCCCAGGGACTGAGCATGCCACCCAGTACCTCACCTGCCTTTTCTCGTCTTCGTCCTCAGAGGTGGGGGCTGTGATCATTCTCTTTAAAGCTGAGAAGACTGAGGTACAGAGAAGTCCCCAGAGTTGCCCACAGTCACACAGCAAGTCAGGGCCAGAGCGGGGAGTCTGGGCTACAGAGCCCACGGTCGTAACCCGGCACACAGGGCCCTGCCTCCAGAGCCTTCCGTTCCTGCTTTAACCTCTTAACTGTTGCCTCTTCTACAAAGTGGGTGGGATGATAGGTTGTTTGAGGATTACATGCATTAATTCAGTGCATCTAAAGTACTTCAAACAACCGGGCACAAAACTTGCCAATGAAAGCTTGCTCTCACCGTGACTGACTCCTAGTCCTGAGCCTCCAGATCTGTTTCCTGGGGGCTGAGATGATTCTCAAAACTCGGGCTGTGTCTGGACAGAATACAAGCAGCGCTCTCTGCAGACCGCACGCCTGCTGATGAGGTGGGCTCTTCTTGTTCCAGACCCTGCCTTGCCTCGCCCACCGCAGGCCTGCGGGGCGCCGGGAAGGAGCTGTCTCCGTGCTTTCACACTGGCTCCGCTCTGCTCCCCAGCCCCTGCTCCATGCACGGCATTCTTTTAGCCAAAATGCACTGACCAGGCCTCTAAATGGGCACATCGTAGTTGTCTTAAAGAGTAGTTTCTGAATGTAACATGAGAAACCAGCTCTCAAGTCAGCAGAAACGCCACATGCAAATGTCAATAGGAGCTCATTCTTATTTGCAGACTAGTCTTTCTCAGCTTGGGGGATTTCACTTCACCAGTTACATGAGCGATCCAGTTTCAGTGGACCGCCTGCTTGCACTGAAGGTAAAAGGTAAATGCCATCTGGCCTCAGGGCAGCGGTTCAGCATGGCAAGGGCACTGGAGGCAGACAGACTGGGGTCTAAGTCCGATACCAGCACTGAGGGTGGTGTGCCGGGAGCAATGTCACTTAAGCCCTCTGAGCCTCAGCGGTACATGGGCAAAGGGATGGGCCCCATCTCTCAGGGCCTTGGAAGACAAGAGATGCTGAACCAATGCGGCTCAGAGCCCTGCCCAGCCCACACTCGGCGCCCGTGCAGGGCTAGCTCTGGCTCCCGGTCTTGGATCTAGAACACTTGAGGTCAGACACGGTTCCAAAGTCAGAACTTTGGGGACATTAGAAAGGTAATATGGTGCATATACCAAATATCACACAACCCTCCAGTGGAATCTGGGGCAGCATTTTATAATTTTTGCAGAGAAATATGAATATTTAACTAAGCCCAAGTCAAGTTTTGTCCCCAAATAAATTTTGGCACCAAATTTACAAAAATAAAATAGGCTTTCAGAGCTTTTAGCCTTGAAATCACAGATAAGGGATGTGGACCTAGAATTATTAAGGAGGGGACTGTGGAGTCGTGACACCCAGCCCTGGTGTGTTGAATTTCAGTGGCCCCAAATCTCCTCACTGTATCGCCTACCCTACTCCCAAGGCTGGGTGACCTCTGTCTGTTTTTAATCGAAATGAGGCAAAATGAATTTTATTTCCATAATTCAATGCCCCTTCTCACTGAAAACTATTGAGGATACCTTGGGGTATTGTAAACATCAGGGTTAGGACTTCAATTTGACCATCAGCCACTGGCGGGTGGAACTAACATTTACTCAAAGACAAAAACAGTTCTGTCCAGGAGATGGGACTTGTGTTCTGGAAGAGTCCGGGTAGCAACAGGCAGCAAGAGCACCCTGGGCGCACGTGCATTTACAGAGCTGGGAGTATAGCATTGTGGGGAGGAGGGATGGGGAGGAGGGATGGGGATGGTGGCCAGTTGAAATAAGAACAGAAAAGCCCGAAATCTGATCCTTGAGGCCGGCCTAGGCATGGGGGAAGGGGGCAGCTGCAGAGAAATAGACCAAAGAAGCACGTGATATCGTTTGCACAGATTTTGAGAAGGGCAAGAGCAGGGACACAAGCCTGCCTGGGGGAGGGCTGGACGAAGGCTTGCGTGGGTCTGCTCCGCTTTCTGCTTTTAACGCCAAGCTGCCCATCTCCCGTGCTTAGGCGGCAGTGAGAACCCAGCAGTGGTGGAGGGGCTGGGCCTGGGAGGGGGATCTGGGCACCTCAGTCTCAAGTGGGACCTTGAGAAAGCCCTCTTGTCACCCTCACCCATGGGTCCCTCTTGTCCCTGGGAACTGAGCCTGTGAAGCGCAGCACTCCCAGCACCTGGGCCTGGAGGGAGACAGAACACAGCCAGGGACACTGGGGCCTTGGTCTTGGGTCTTGGCAGGGGGTGGGCCCCGGGGCTGGGCTGGAGGCTGGGATCACTGGGTCCAAATCCCGGCTTTGCCACTTGTTCATTTGGCACGCTCCTTCCCCTCTCTGGGCCTCAGTCTCTCCATCTGTAAAATGGAGGTACTAGTATACCTATCGAATGGGGCTGCTGGGAGGCTTCAACGAGATGAGGTAAAAGTGCTCGGCACCGGGCCTGGCGCACAGTAATGCTCCATAGATGTTAGCTCACTGTTTCGAGAAAGCTCTTGAAACTCAGAACACCAGTTGCTCAGTAGAATGCTCCTCTCCGCTCCCAGAGGAGGGGCTGGGGAGTGCCTTCCAGATGTGGCGTGTCAGGGAGGACATGTGCCAGGTGGCTGAGGAGAGGCCAAGCGGCGGACACAGACCGGTGACCCCAGAAAGGAGCAGAGCAGCCGAGCCCGGCTGCAGCTTCCCGAGCACCCCGGCCAGTGGGGAGGGAAGAGTGCTGGCCGTTCTCCCTCCAGGCATGGACGACAGCGTTGCTGGGAGCCATGCAGGGGCTGCAGCATTCCCGCGTGGGTGCTGAGTGACACACGGACCCCAGGGCGACTTCAGGTGGGCAGAGGAGCTGCCCAAATATGCCCGCAGCCAGCTGGGCCCCAACCCCGCCGCTTGCAGCAGGCAGAGGGCTGCTTGCACTTTCTAGATCCAGAGGGCCTGCTGCTGGTGGGTAGAGAGAACGAATGGAGGGCAAGTGAGGGCCAGAAACGCTAGTTCATCGTGGTCACTGGCATTGGGGGATGGGCACTCCTCCTCTGCCTTTTTTTTTTTTTTTTTGGACCTTTGCCCAAACTGGACCCCAGATGGATGCCCTCCCCTTCTCTCCTCTCCCCCCTGTCCACCGCTCACTCCCACCCCCAGTGCCTCCGAAAAGCACCTCTGCGGAAACTCAAGGTTCCTTTTGGTTTGGATTTCCAAGGTTGGACTCGGCTGCTCAGTAGAGCAGAGCCTGGAATTACTGCTGTCTCGATTAGGCTTGCAAATTAAAATCTTTCCCTTCACACCGTGACCTCCCACTGAAAACCAAAATGATAAAATCAGGTGAGTTAGACCGAGAGAATTCCCTATTCTCGTCAAAGTTACATGGGCTCCATTTTCCACTGGAAGAGGAGTCAGGAGACATGGTGGCCAGTGAGTCTGCTCTCAGCCTCAGAATCGTTCACAACCCTTTAAAAGCAAGTGATCACTCTCTTGCCAAGATATTCAGCCCCCTTGGAATGAGATGTACCACAAATTATCAAGGAAAGGCCTGTGACCTTGGACTTGCAAGTCCTTTCCCCTGCTTCCCTTAATTCTTCTACTCTTTTGAGGCTAAGAGGCGGGGCAGGACGGCACTGCTCCCCGTGTTATGACAAAAGTGTCTTTGCCTTAGTCTTTTACTAATTCTGGTGAGAAGCATCACAGATTTCATTTCAAAGGTTAATCCTGCTGAAATGCAAGAGCTGAGGCCTCTGGGGGAAGCTCTGGGCTGCACTAAGGAAGGAGCCAGGCAGGCAAGTCAGATTTCAAAGAGCCCACGTGTCCGAGCTCGGGCCTCGCCCTGCTTGCATCTTCTCTACCAGACATGAGGACGTTTTCCTCAGTAAGCATCTTTATTTTGTATTTAAGCACGATCGTACATACAAGCTTAGTTTTTCCTTTCTTTTTTTAAATTGGACAGCAAAGAACTATTTAGTTTGGGAAAACATTTTTTAGCTGCTTTCAGAGGAAATGTAATTAGATGCAATGTACAGTAAGCCCCCTACATACAAACCTTCAAGTTGCAAACTTTGAAAGATGCGAACGTGCCTCCCCCGTATGCCAGCTGTTGTACTGGACTACTGTACTTTTCAAGGTACTGTACTATAAGATTAAAAATGTTTTCTTTATTTTTTGTGTTTGTTTTTTATATATTATTTGTGTGAAAAGCATTATAAACCTATTACAATAAGTACAGTACTGTATAGCCAACTGTGTTAGCTGGGTACCTAGGCTAACTTTGTTAGACTGACAAACAAATTGGACTTACGAACAAGCTCTGGGAAGGGAACTTGTTCATATGTAGGGGCTTACTGTAATATACATTCTGATGATGTAGGGACTGACATCTCCATGTTGAATAAGTTTTGTTTTAACCACTCTGAATTGCCAGGAAATGAAAATGCATTCAGGAAAACGCAGGCTCAGAACTTGGTACTAATGTTAGCAAGAATCAGATTTTTTTCAGTTTCTTTTTTAGTTTTTAAGTACCATTAATGATCTTCCACCTCAAAGCTATGTCCCTTTTCCAAAAAGCGGAAATTTTAAATGAGCTGCTTATCAAATGCTAACCTTTTAAACACCAAGCTTTTTCTTTGTTGGAAGCTGAAGAATGAGTGACATGTCACGTTGCAATGAGGCAGCATTACTTTTTGCCCCTGGAGTAATGATCCATCACTCAGTGAGGTCAACACCAAATTTTTTTAAATTAATTATTTATTTTTTTGGCTGCATTGGGTCTTCGTTGCTGCGCGCGGGCTTTCTCTAGTTGTGGCCGGGCTCTCTCTAGTTGTGGCGAGCCGGGGCTACTCTTCATTGCAGTGCACTGGCTTCTCATTGTGGTGGCTTCTCTTGTTGCGGAGCACGGGTTCTAGGCGCATGGGCTTCAGTAGTTGCGGTGCATGGGCTCAGTAGTTGTGGCTCACGGGCTCTAGAGCACAGGCTCAGTAGTTGTGGCACACAGGCTTAGTTGCTTGGAGGCATATGGGATCTGCCCGGCCCAGGGATCAAACCCGTGTCCCCTACGTTGGCAGGTAGATTCTTAACCACTGCACCACCAGGGAAGTCCTCAACACCGAAATTTACTGGGATGCAAAAGGCCCCTCAATTCAGATGCTTCCTTACTGATGATCACTAGCCTTAATTTTTTTTTTAAGCTCTTGATTGGAATATAATTGCTTTACACTGTCGTGCCAGTTTTTGAGCTACACCAAAGTGAATCAGCTGTATTTATGCATATATCCCCATATCCCCTCCCTCCCACGACTCCCTCCCACCCTCCCTATCCCAGCCCTCTAAGGCATCACCCATCATCAAGTTTATCTCCCTATGTTGTGCATCAACTTCCCACTAGCTATCTATTTTACATTTGGTAGTGTATATATGTCAATGCTACTCTCTCACTTCATCCCGGCTTCCCCTTCGCACCGCCCCCCCACCCCATCTGCCCCTTGTCCTCAAGTCTGTTCTCTACATCTGCATCTTTATTCTTGCCCTGTCACTGGGTTCATCAGTACCATTTTTTTCGATTCCATATATATGAGTTAGCATATGGTATTTGTTTTTCTCTTTCTGGCTTACTTCACTCTGTATGACAGACTCTAGGTCCATCCACCTCATTACAAATAACTCAATTTCATTCTTTTTTATGGCTGAGTAATATTCCATTGTATATATGTGCCACATCTTCTTTATCCATTCATCTGTGGATGGGCATTTAGGTTGCTTCCACGTCCTGGCTAGTGTAAATAGTGCTGCAGTGAACACTGTGGTGCATGTTTCTTTTTGGTTTATGGTTTTCTCTGGGTATATGCCCAGGAGTGGGATTGCTGGGTCATATGGTAGTTCCACTTTGACTCATGAAAGCTGGAAGGGCAACCATTTTCAGAAACCTCCTGTGAAGTTTTTGTTTGGCTTTTTATTTATTCCTTTTGTCTTAACATACCTGAAAAGGAACATTGAACTTCGCTAAAGTTGGGGTGCCCAAAATGAGACGTTTTAAAAATGAAGTATGTAAATCATTTTGTACTAAGTTTGTTGAAACAACCTGCATATTTGTCACTGTAAAGCAAGGAAAGGAATCTGATTTTAGTTTTCAAACGGTTGAAGAGGACAGAAATAAATCATTGTATTGTGTTCCTTTAAACTGTAAGTCCTTATGAATATCTACAAACCCAAGATGTAGACCACCTCACGGAGAGGCCATCCACTTCCACACATAAAACAGGTTTGAAAGTGAAGTGTTCAGCTACTGTTATGACCCCCATTGAAAAGCTGGCAAAATAGAAAAGATGTCTAGGGCAGATGGAGGGTCACAGTGGATTTGCGCCTTTCAGCTGTGGCCCTAACGCCTACAGCCAGCATTGTCGCGGAGTGCAGGACGTCGCCAGAGGAGCAATGCGGGTCTGAGATGTGACCCTCCAGGCGAGCAAGGGGTGTGTCCTTAGGAGGCTCCACTGCATCCCTGCCCCTCCTTCCTGCGCCCTTCCCAGCTCTCTGAAATCCATGAAATCCATGTGCCCCATAGCACAAATTTATGGAAACCTCTCCTGAGCCCGTTTGTACTTCAGCCTCTCTGTCCCTTGAAGGTTGTCAAATCCCACAACCTGGGCCTGCTGGGCAAAGCAACGGTGTTTGTATGCTCCGGCCTGGAGGCTTCCGCGCTTGAAGGGGGCAGCGGGTGGCAGAACACTGCCTGCGGTGAAAGCAACCCATCCCACCCCACCCCCAGAGAAAGAGTTTCTGCTTCTGTGTAACGAGTTGAAAACCTTAGGTTTTGGTTTGATGTCATGAATTTGGCCCACAATGACAAGTGCCGCTTTGTCTAACTGGGCTTTGTTGTTGTTGGATAAGGGCTTATCATGTCAGCTCCTCCCATCAAAAGCAGGGAGGTTGTTGAAAGCTAAAAGCAGCATAAAGGTCCAAAGAGATCACATGTCCACCCCAGGCCCACGTTCGTGGTGGTCCTGAGAGCCCGCACAGTGCCCGGAGCAGAGCCTTCCCTGGCTCCTGACTCCCAGTGGAGTAACAGTTTCTAAGACAGAGAGTCGAAGAAAGGGGCAGCATTTCTCCATTTCGTCCATCCTTTGGTCCTTCTCCCCATGTGAACTGAGTTTCGTGTTAGATTAGAAAGTGGGCATCATGGAGTCACACAGGGCCCGTAGGCCTTGACTCAGTGATGGAGAGCTAGGTGCACAGGAAAAGGGGAACTAGGCAGTCCAGGAAAAGATCAGGAAGGCCTGGCCTAAACGTGACCTTGAAGGCCTGACAGATGCATAGCCCTACTTCATCAGAAATTACTCCAACTCTTGCTTTGCTTTTCGGAGCTTTGGATTTGAAGCTAAATGCAGAGGTTCTAGCTGGACTTTCCCCCTGTAGCATGCTACAGTGTTTGGCCATTTTTGAGCAGAGGAAGTGAGCAGAGTTGTGGGGACTCGACTTTTCTGCAGGCCCATGTCTGGGTGGCACGTGAAGAGAATTTGCCAAGCCATCTGACTCAGGAGGCCAGTAGATGAAGGTGAGCTTCTTAGTCACAATTTTGAGTAATAATCATTTATTTCCATGTGACAAAGCTTTGAAAGGTGTGGGAGGCCCCCAACCACCCTTGAATGGGAATAAGTGGGAACAATTCCATGACCTTTCTATTGGACAACCCTTTGAAAGATGAGCTCTAGAAAATGCAAACAGGCAAAGCTCTCAAATATGGCTTTCTAGTTTCATGTCATCAAAAAACAAAATCTTGACACCCAGTAGGATGGCTATTGCTTTTTCAAAAAACTAGAAAAAAACAAGTGTCGGTGAGATATGGAGAAACTGGAAACCATGTGCACTGTTAGTAGGCACGTAAAATGGTACAGCCACTGTGGAAAACAGTAGGGCAGTTCCTCAAAAAATTAAACATGGAATTACCATATGACCAAACAATTCCATTCCTGGGTGTATACCCAGAAGAATTGAAAGCAGGGTCTTGAACAGATATCTGTTCACCAGTGTTCATAGCAACATTTTCACAATGTCCTAAAGGTAGAAGCAACCAAAGTGTCCACAGAGAGAAGAGTGCATGAATAATATGTGGTCCATCCACACAATGGAGTATTATTCAGCCTTAAAAAGGAAGGAAATTCTGACACCTGCTACAACACGGAGGAACCTTGAAGACACTATGCTAAGTGAAATCAGCCAATCACAAAAGGACAAATACTGGATCATTCCACTAATATAAGGGACCTAGGAGTCAGATTCTTAGAGACAGAAGGCAGAGTGGTCCTTGCCTGGGGCTGGGGCTGGGGCTGGGGGATTGGGACTTAATGTCTAATGGGGACAGAGTTTCAGTTTGGGAAGATGAAAAAGTCCTGGAGATGGTTGCTGGGGATGGTTGCTCAACACTGTGAGTGTACTTAATGCCACGGAAGTATGCACTTAAAACGGTCAGTTTAACAGCAATAAGAAAAGAAAAGAAAAAACTGAAAATTTAAAACATGCTAATCCTCTCCTTGTCAAGGCAGTATTTTATTTTCAGTAATATCAGTGTGTGATGTTGAGGTGGCAGCAGCTGAGCTGCCTGTCTTCCGTCATGGAGAGGAGAGTACTGACTACATGGGTACCCATGGTTCTGTGCGGGCCGGCTGCGCTTCCTGGATGTCTCAGTGACGTGCGTGCATGTTACACGCGTGGCATAGGGTTCCTGGGCATAGCTAACGCTTAGAAAGAACTTTCATGATAAATTGATCACAACTTCTGTCCTTTTCTGGGCATTTTAGAGGAATGGCAACATGTGGTTGGGGGAACAAAGGAGTGATATAGACAGAAAGGGACATTGTATCTGCTCTGGAATGGGGTGAGAAAGGCCACTGGCTTCATGGGTTCTCTGGTGCATCCGCAAGCCTGGAAACGCTAGGCCGTCTCCCAGTTTGTAGATTAGTACAGCGATGCTAGGGAGTCGCTTTCCGTGCACAGTGTCTCTCTGCAGCAAGTACTAGGCCCTGGGGTAGAATTCTAGAAAAGGTTAAGGATTTTGGCTACAGTGAGAACCAGCTTTGACACTGACACACAAAGTGGGAAACAAGAGCCTCTAATCATTGGGAAGTCGATACATCTGGTCACTGTGTCCCCACTCATACCCCAGTTCTCAGGACCTTGAGTTTCTGCCTTGCAGGGCCTGGCGATGTCCACTTTTTAATCAGAGTCATTGTATCTTGCCTGTGCTCCCATTTGAGAGCAGATTCCTCAGGCACGTGATGTCTTCTCTAGCTCTGTAAACGTGAACAAATGAGTGGAAGAAGGCACGCAAGAATGAACCTATAAATGAGTTGCGTCTGCTGGCCTCTGAGAATTAAGCGCCTGAGACTATTTTGAGTGTTTTAGAGTAATTATTGGTAGAAACCCCCAACCTTCGATGCCCAGGAGGCTGATGAACTCTGATTCTTGTGTTGGGCTGAAGGAAGAACTCTGCCTCTACACAGAGGGTCCCCACCCCCTGACAGTGACTGTGAGACATTTTCTGGTCCAGTTGGGGCTCTTGTCTGCCTACAACACTAGGGCGGACACTTGCCTACAGTTCTGCAGTGCACTATCTGAATTCATGTGATTTCTTCAACCTCCAACAAATAACACAGTCTTGGACCTCCAGGGGTCATTTACACTGGTTGTTCTATTGTGGTGGTAGTGGTTGTTCCGTGCATTTTAGAAGGACAGAACAAGACCTCTGGCTGCTATTTCACATACCACAGTCATAGCGGCACATGATATAAGCAAAGAAAAAAAAAGCCGGCTTAGAAATTCAGGCCACTCATTCCATTGCTCTTTCCCCAGATTGGTTTCTGCCATTCTAGGGGGCACTTATTCCTAACACAACCCAAGCAATGTCAGTTTTGAAGGCGGCTCCGCGTCTGTTCTTGTCCTGTCAGACTTTACATGTTAACTTCTAAGAGCACTTGGTTGTATTTCAGTGAGCTTTCCCCATTGGTTTAGAAGAATTAAAAGGTTTTTTTTCTAGCTCATGAGCACAGATTTTTATATTCGTTGTGGAATTGATCTTTGGGGGGTTTCGTTTTGATTTGTTTTTGCTATTTTGACAACTATATTGTTAGCTTCTTTTATTTGCTTCATTCACTTTTCCTTTGGAAGTGTCTTGTTTAGCAGAATAATTACATCATAGAGATTCCTTCCTGTCACCCTCCAGAAAGATCTCCTGATTTCCCCTATTGCTATAATTAGCCGTTATAGTTCGAGATTGGTACAGATCAGAGTAGCAGAATGGGGTTGAAAAGAGCAGCGTCTGGCAATGGCCTTCACCCTGTCAATTCCCTCTGAACTCATAGAGATCCAGCATCATATAGATCTGTTCTGCCTGGCTCTGGCTCTTTCCACAGCAGCCGGTGGATGCTACCACTCTTCCAAGGGCTTTAGTTATCCTGCCCGCACTGCGAAAGGCAGGATTGTAACAGAGGACCCATCCTTTGATGAAACTATGTCAGTTGGCTTTTGGAATAACGGCATGGCCTCCAGAACTGACCAGACTCTGCTGCAAGCAGCAAATCTGCTTATGACTTGTCAGAGCTAGATTGACATCCTGTTTAGAGTTTAGAATCCTTCTCTATATGCCCTATTTTTTAAACAAATTACAAAATCTTGAGGTTGATCAACATTGTAGTCCAGTATGCTCTCTGAGACTTCAGAGCCCTTCAGAGATTTGAAGACCAGTGGCAGGTTCCCACTGAGTCTTCCCTCCTGTCCCCAATTCTTTGCCGCTATCTTGGCTGTTTGCCTCTGAACTGAGCACAGGGCATTGGAGTGAGGCCCTCTGGGTGGGTAAGGCTTTACTGGACCGACTCAAATGCTCTAGGGGCATCAGCCCCGAACAAAGGAGAGCAGGAGGGTCACTCCCCTTGTCCCCAACAAGGCCGCTTCATTCCTGCTCCCCCATCTCACCTGCCATGGCGGTGGCTACACCCCCATCTGCCCTGCCCAAGGTCATTGCCCAGGCGATTCCAACTTGTGACTACCCTTTCCAGAAGAGCTTCCTGAAACCCAGCCCTTGATTCATATCTATTTCAAACTCTTCAGTAGATAAAGGGTTGTGGGGGTTTTTTGGCAGTCCTTTTTTTTTAAATTGAAATACAGTTGATTTACAATGTTGTGGTAGTGTCGGGTATACAGCAAAGTGATTCATATATATATATATATATATATATATATATGTGTGTATATATATATATTCAGATTCTTTTCCATTATAGGTTATTATAGGATATTGAATATAGTTCCCTGTGCTATATAGTAGGTCCTTGTTGTTTATTTTATATCCCTTAGTGTATATATATCTGTTAATTGATAAAGTTTTGATATAATATTGGACTAGGGCTGAAAAAGAGAACGAACCCTCCTAGAGCTATCAGCATCCGAGTCTGAAATCAAATCTCGGCTTTCTGGTATGTTCTTGGACTTTTCAAGGGATTTAAAAATTTAGGAGCTCAGTGCCAATGATTGCTTTTAGGAGCTAGCACTGCTTATTCGTTCTAGATGAATTCCAGTTTGGATTGTCAATTATTTTCTTCACAGAAACCCACAAAGTACATATTCGAGTTTGCATCCGAATTGAATTTGATCCAAGAATTCTTAATGTTGTTAAGCTAGATTATTGCTGCTAAAACATGGATCACATTCAACTAATGCAAAATAGAGTATTTAAGAGCTTGAGTACCACACTTGAGATCTGAGTGAAGAGCCCAAGATTGCAATCTGGGGTCCACACTTGATGCATTTGCTGGACCACGTACAGACAGCTTAGGCATGTGAGAATGCTCTTTAGATGAACTGACCCGTGGATAAAGGAAGATGACTCCAGGCTGGGCAGGGTTCCACAGGCCCCAGGCTTCATTGTTAGAGATGGGCTGTCCTCCAGCACGAGGCTGGAGGTGTGATGCAGACCTCATGAAGGCCTGAGGGGCCTGGCTAGGTTAGGACATAGTTGCAAGTAGCAGAAAAGCGAGTTCCCACTGGCTTCAACAATAAAGGGAACTGACTGAGTCCTGTAAGTGGAAGTCCAGCGCTTGGACACACTTCGGGTAGTGTCACAGAAGATGCTGTTTTCTCCCTGCTCTCATCCGGCCTTATATAGCATCTTATATAGCATCAGCTTCACCCTCAGGCAGGCTCCCCCTTGTGGGCACACGATAGCCCTCAGCAACTCCAGGGCCTACAAGCTTCCTCCTGCCTTCATCCAGCGGGGCAGAAGAGAGAGTTGCTTCTTCAAGCTTTGTCAGAAGAGCAAGGAAGCCTCTTTCCCAGAAGCCCCCTGGCACTTTGGGCACAGTGGCCTGAATGCCTCACGTGCCTACTATGCTGCCCTGTGCCCCGCCTCTACAACCCCGGGTGGCACCAGTTTCCCCAAAACACGTGGGCAGCATGGGCAAGTGAGGCTGCCTGAATGGAAACTTTGGAAGGCCCCAAGAGCGGGGGACTAGATGCTATACTTGACCCCTTTGGCCATCCACAGTCATACCCTCCCTCCTTCCCCTCCCTAGATGTTCAGTCCTCCAGAAAACCTATTTGCTCCCTCCCCAAAGGGGTTCAGTTCCAATCTAGAAACTCCCAATAATGTGCCATCCTCTCAGTTTGGTCTGAGTGTAGCTCCTCGTGTTCCTGGTACCCCTGGCCATCACACTCACCTTGGCAGAGAAAGAGCAGAAGTGCAGGACAGAAGAAAAAAAAAAACCAGTTCCCATTTGGAAAGGGGAAGTTGGGAAGCAACACACAGTAGTCACTGGCCCAGCATCCACGTCACATCCCACTGGACAGGGGTAGCAAGGTTGAACCTGGGCTCAAGGTTTCCTTGCTTCTCTGAGCCTCAGTCTCCTCTTCTGTATGATGAGAGGGTCGAATTAAAGCCCTGGTTCTTTCTTGAGTGTGTCCTGGAGGGTTTGTGAAAGTACAGAGTACTGAGCTCTACCTCCAAAGTTTCTGGTTCAGTAGCTCTGGGTGGTACCCAGAAACATGCATTTCTAACAGGTTGCCAGAAGCTGCTGCTGGCCCCACGACCCCCACTTTGAGAACCTCTGGTGTAGATGAGGCTTTTGTGATTCTGACATTTGGGACTCAGCTTTTTCTTAGTTATCTCTTCTGCTCTACAATGATTTACAACAGATTGTTTTATAAATGGGACACACCCTATTCTACCATGTGAACAGCTAAAAACATCTCAGAGCCCCAGCTTTGGTTTGTAATCTAATTTTCAGCAAATGGGATTAGGGCTTCAGGAAAGCCAACAACTTTCTTGAATTTAACAAGTTAGGAGTAGAAATATGAAGACTGTTCATCCATCTTCTCCTCCCCCATCCACTGTAGCACGGTGCTCTGTGGGTTGACTCTGTGTGACTCCAAAAAGCAGCCCCTTTTCCAGGGAGAACCTGGATCATTAAGCCTCATTTTGCAAGCATTCTCCCTACATAATCTGGGTATCCATCAGGTCTTGGAATAGGAGTGGCCCTGCGTGAAGCTGTGATGTAGATAAAGTTGATCTGAGAACTTTGCCAGTGTTCTGCCCAGGACCTCTCACGTGGACATCTCTTTGTCCTTCAGGTCACAGCTTAAAGTTCAGTTCCCCTAAGATGCCTCCTCTAATCAGCCCCTCATCCCAACCAGGCTGGGCTCTCCTGTTATTTGTTCTCTGCGGTGTTCCCGTATAGCACTTACCACCTTTGTTACAAATCCCGTTTAAGTGCGTCTCCATTATATGAACATGCCGGCTCTAAAAGGGCAACACCATCTCCGCCTTGTCCACCAGTGTTATCACAGCACAGAGCCTGGATCCTGGTGGGTGCTAAGTCAATATGTGTTGCACAAATGCTATAAAAGGCAGACTGTGAACAGATTCCAGCCACCATATTTTATTACAATGGGGAGCTATCGGGCAATCTATACTATACATTCTACTAGGTACTATACATTCTACTTTGTTCTTCTAAAGGAACAAAATGGACAAGCCCTCAGAAGAAACAAACACACTGATAGAGAGCCTCTGCGTCCATGGCAACTGCAGCCAAACCTTTCATACCCCTCCTGCCTTCTCTCTGGGAAACTGGTACCTGGGAACTAGGTGTCTCCCTACCAGGCACCCTGGGCCTCTTCTCTCCAGACAGCGGCTTCCTGAACACCCAGCTCCACCCCTCCCACACCCATAGTTTGGAGGTAGGCATTTGGGTGAAGGCAGTGGAAGCCCCTGCAGCTCACAGCAGGGCTTAGCGACCTGGTCTGGGTGAAGCTCGCTTTTTCCCCCTGGGGAGGTGCAGGTCTAGGGAGGCCCTGAAATGCCTGGCCCTGAGTAACAGTCTGAGTCTCCTGACTCCTGGCTCAGTCTCTGGGCTCACAAATTCTGCATCTTGAAGCAGACAGGTGGCTTCAAATCTAGGAATGAGATATGAACTTCGTATAC
This sequence comes from Hippopotamus amphibius kiboko, assembly GCF_030028045.1. Lineage (NCBI taxonomy): Eukaryota > Metazoa > Chordata > Mammalia > Artiodactyla > Hippopotamidae > Hippopotamus > Hippopotamus amphibius. The sequence goes on along the minus strand of NC_080203.1, from coordinate 5,941,037 downwards.
TCTTTATCCCCAATGCTGTAATTCTCTACTATTAAATATAATTTTATAATAAAATTAAACCAAACTTGAAAATTCTTTATTTAGAGAAGGCAGATTATTTCTTACAGATGAAGTCTACGAAATGACTAGAAGTATAACCTGCAGATGTTGACTTTGAAGGCTGTGCCTGCATTTAATGTCACCGATGTATCCATGCTTATTGCATGAGCGCATATCAAAAAAGATACCTGTCTGCCCAGGCAGAGCAGTCAGTCATACTTGTGCTTCCCTTTCTAGTTCCCAGAGCTAGCCCTTCTTTTATGAACAGAGAGATGCAGAAATTCTCAACAAGACCCTAGCAAACCAAACCCACTGACATATGTATGAAAAGGATTATGTACCGTAACCAAGTGGGATTTATCTCAGGAATGGAGGCTGCTTCAACCTAACCCAATCAATCAATGTGATAAACAATATTAACAGAACAAAGGATGAAAACCAAATCACATGATCATCTCAATAGACACAAAAGGGAAAGGGACTTTCTTAAGCTCATAAGATGAACGGCAAAGCCCAGACTAAACTCAGGTCACCTGACTTCCGGGCCAGAGCTCTTAATAGTAGTGGGGGTGGGGATGGAGGGTGGAACTAGCCCTGCAAGTGCATGTGCTGCACTGAGGCCCATATCAAGGACTTGCCTCTTGTCCTTTCATCCTGTCCCCACAGCCCCTGGCAGTGGGCACCATGTCATCCCTACCTACTGCATAAGGAGGTCGAGGCTGAGAGAGATAAGATGACTTACCTGAGGCCACCAGGCTGCCAAGCACATGAATAAGCTAAGCCTAGAGCTCAGGTCTCCTGCCTCCCACTCTGGAACTTTCCCTTGCCCTTCACTGCTCTCCTCGTTGATTGGTGCCAGTAGATTAACCCGGATCCATTAGTTTTCAGCTCACCTACTGCCAAGTCAAGTGGATGGGCTTTTTTCCGTAAGCGGATGGGAGGGTCCTCCAAATTCTCTGGGGGAAGAGCCCCCTCTCCTGTGCCAGTACCTGACAACTCTCAGAGCCCAGGCTGTTGACCTACCTCCATGTAATCTGGGCTAAGTGGCCACTTATGTATGTTAATGACTCCAGCATCTTTACGAGGCCTGGAGAAGTGTGAAGAAGAAAGCAGCACTGGGGAGGCCAGGGGCCAAATAGTTGGAAGGTGGAGGGCAGCGCAGAGGAGAGAGGAATGAGGCTGTCCTTTGCTCCTGGACATGCTGAGGACCAGGCTGGCCTGGCCTCTGGCGGAGTCTGTCCCAGTGAGACCTCTTGCTTCCTGATGAAGCCAGAAAAAGAAGGCAGAGATCTCACAGAGTCAGGGAGAGAGAGCAGTGCAGCTGGGTCAGGACTCAGAAGGCACCTTGGGCTGGGAACCTGCAATGATGAGTTCTACTCTGCTCTGATTTGGAGCAAGGCTCTTCCCTACCATAAGCCTCAGGGTCCGTACCTACCAGGGTCAGAGTTGCAGCCAGTGTTCCTCAGAGGGTGGCCTTGCAGGACTCCATGCTCAGAGACTCAGTCCCTGCAAAATAGTGCAGATAGATGTGCTCTGTAGGTCTGTCCAAGTCTCGGCCTCTCTGTCTTTAGCTTGCCTGGTGATCTTTTTTCCCCAATTGTTTTTATTGTGGTAAAATATGCATAATGTGAAATTTACCATCTTAGGCAGTTTTAAGAGTACAGTTCAGTGATATTAGGTACATCCCTAGAGCTCTTTTCATCATGTACAATTGAAACTCTGTCGCTATGAAACAATGACTCCCCATTACCCACTCCCTCAGCCCCCAGCAACCAGCAATACTCACCTGGCAGGTGAGATAACATGATCAGGAAGATGCTTTTCCCAGGGTGAGGCTTAGCCAGTGCTTGGTAATCTTGAACAAACCATGGGCCCTCTCCTTCCTCTCTTGAGAGTGATGACATGAGTAGGTAATCTCTCATTTCTCCTCACGTTACAAAAAGCGTGAGGGTCGTAGGGAGAGGAGTTAGCCCCAAGGAGACAGAATGGGTCAGAAGAAGAGAGATGGTGAGGCCTTCAGTAAAAGGAAAGCAGAGAACGATGCCCCATCCCCATGCCAGTCGGGAAGGAAGAAAACCCGATAGGTTGCTAAGTTGAGAGAGGGGTAGCAAGAAAGCACAGGCTCCTTTGTCATTGGAATACCTGCTTGTGTATCTTCATGGACAACATCTTTGGGGGGGAGGAGGCAGACCTCAAACCCTAAGCCCTGGCACGGTTGGCATTCCTGACTAGAACTCAGAGCGCCTACACCAGGCCACCCGAAAGCCCATGAAGAGTGCTGAGCTGGGCCCTTATGGCCTTGACCCAACCGTCTTCCCCGGCGACTGGAGTATCTCCGGAAAGAACTGGGATTGGCAGCAGGAAAGAAAAGAAGATCTAAATTCCGAAGTGACTTTTTTACCCTTTTTACCCCCTTTTTTAGCCTGATAAGGATTTTACATGAACTTGAGTTGTTCCTTTGAGACAGTATCATATTCTTTGCTTACACGAATCCTGTTTCTCTTTAATCCATGTGATACATGCAGAGGAGCATAGGAAACAGAAACTAATAAAACCAACCCGTGTACTCACCAAGACAGATTAAGAAGTAGAACATTCAAAATATCTTAGAAGCCTCCCCTCTTCGCAGAGATCACAACTGTCCTGACCTGCGAGTGCTGACTCTAGGCATCCACCCTTGGCTCCTCGGCAAGCTTTGAGCATATCCTAGTTGGATCAGGTGCATCACCAGTCTCTGTAGGTAGTTATTTTCTGCATAGACTCCCACAGATGGCTCGTCCCATCTCTCTGTGTTGATCCTTATTAGTTTCAGTCTTAGATGGGGACCTCGTCTTTTTTTCAATGTTTTAAGATCTTCTGATTACAAGAATAATACATGATCTTTGTAATAAACTTTGAAAATGCAGAGACGTGTAGGAAAAACACAAACCCCACAAGATAATAAAATATATAAAATACAAGGTATAAATAAGCCAGGGATAACCACTGTCAACATTATTTTTTTGCTCTTCTGAAATACATATATTTCACATGACTGGCATCGAGCTGGGTATATAGCTTTTTCCTTTTATTGTGAAATATGACATAGATACAGAAAAGTGTGCAAGGCCTATGTGAACGGTTTCAAGAAGAAGTGTAAAGTGAAAACCTGTGTCAGCACTGGTTAGGTTGAGAAATAGAACACTGTCGACCCCCTGAGTGGACCCCCCGGGCGCCCCTTCTGGTAGAATTAACCCCTGTCTTTATTCCAGCGTTCTCTTGCTTTTCTATGTAGGTGTCCCTACTTATTAATGAACTCTTCAACAAGCAGTCGATTTGTTTTGAAGAGCCAAGTGGCAAGCACAGTCTAGGTGCGTAGGCAGCAAAGGGTCCCGGTGCCACTATTGGCTGAAGGCTTCCAGAAGAGAAGCTGCTCCCCTCTTAGAGAAGCCAGTGACTAAAGGCACGATGGATCTAGCTGCTTTTGACCAGGACTGTGTCTTTAAAAACCAAACCAAACCAAACCCTCATGGTACTTTTAGTGGGGCTTTGCAAGGGAGTGAATTTAGATGCATGCATTAGGTCTGCTGTCTCAATCCGGAAGTCTCCAAAGGAAATCCTGCCGCTCCCTTCCTCGGTTCCCTGAATGTGATGGTTCGTTGGATGGCTTCTGCACCCAGCGGGGAGATACTGGGGGGAATGGTGGGGGGAGGATTCGGCACACATAAGCAGAAGGGTTATGCTTTGAACATTGCATTTTTTAGTATTTGTGATGAAGAGCTTGTATTTCGGAGCAAGTCAGACCCCGATTCAGCTTCCAGCTCTGTCACTTCCTTTGACTTTGAGCGAGTTACTTTGCTTCTCTGACCCTTATTTTCCTCGCCTATAAAATGAACATAATAATGATACCCACCTCTCAGGGTTGCCGTGGGGATTCAATGACATAAGAACTGTACCGGGTTTCCCTCAGTGCCTGGCACGTTGTCGTAGTTCAGTACATGGCACCTGTTCATCATCACCACCCTCATGAGACAGTAGGGACATCTGGAAGCTGTCAGAACTTGGCTGCAGAAGCTCTGGACTCTGGAGTGCTTTGGTACCCTTTGACCCAGTCCCTGATGCTCCTTGTAGTCCTGCTCTTGACCTCACCTTGCTCCTAGGGTGACTCCCAGTGGCCCACGCAGCCTGACCAGACACGCAGTCTTCCTCGTCCGTTACCCAGCATTACCAACAGTGGGCACAGCTCTGGCCGCTCGGCAGAGATGCCCCACAGAAAACAGCCAGCCTAAATGTCGGAGTGTATTGCAGACCTGCTCTGCGCTTAGCACTATGGGAGATGCAGAGGAGTCCCCACCGTCTCTCCCCCAGGGAGTGAACAGGCCACGGGCTTATTCATTGGCATTAGTGTTGGGATGGGAAGGGGGGAGATGCTTATTCCTTCACTCCTCGATTGATTTAAACACTATTGATCTTACCTTTTTGTATTCTTGAGTTATTTCTTTTTCTTAGCCAAAACAGCAATTTACCAGTTGAACTTAGTTCTGTGGTTAAATCGCAAGTCTGAGTACTTGATTGAGGTGAACTTGATTTTGGACCCCGTCTATCTTAGGCCTAGACATTTAAACTTGGAAATACTAAAATACATTTATAGAGGAAGAGTCCAGAAAAGCTCAAAGGAAACTTACAAAATGCAAATTTACAGAAGAGTCCAAGCAAATGGATAGGATTGGTGCTACCCTAGAGTTTTTTGTAGAATCTCTCTAGTGACTCTCCCACTCCCTGTACCACGTGTATCAGAACAGAAATCCCTCAACTTGCTGTCCTTGTTTTAGGGCACAGTTATTATAAAAGGAAAAGAACACCTGGGTAACACAGTAGCCCACCCGGCAGCCATTGCACATTTATGGACCCCTAGCAGCCCTCCAGAATCTTCTTGCTATTGGTCTGCTTAAATACAGCATTAGCAAAGGTTTCAGTTGGGCAATATGATCAAGCAAAACTCGGGACCTGGCCTTTGTAGTCACACAGTGTCTGGGTTCTAGTCCAGGCCCTGGCATTTACTAACGAGTGACCTTGATTGAGCTAGTTGCTTAACCTCTTTGTGCCTCAGTTTCCTCATCTTTACAATGGGATCATAACAGCGATAACAGTGCTATAGGATTGTTCTAAGAATTAATTAATTGAAATGACCACTGCAGGGGCTGAAACCAGCGCTGTGGGTTAAGTTCTCGGTAAATGTTTTTAATATAATCATCACTGTCGTTTGTTATTATTAGGTCTGTTTTACCAAAAGGTAGGAAAAGTGATAGCTCCACTGAGCTCTGTTGGCCAGACCACGCCTAGAACACATTCACTTCTAGGAGGAGTGGATCAAGACAATGGAGTAGAAGGACATGGCGCCCACCTCCTCCTGCAATTCTAGGCTGACCCACGTAAAACTCATAGGCCAGTGCCTGGAACATTGTAAAAGTGCTTGATACATGGCAGAGGTATTATTGTTCATTAAGACTGCCGCTCACCTCCAGAGAACACAACATGCAGGCACTGCACGTGTGTCAGTTCAGTGACTCCTCGTAACCCCCGCCACTCTATGAATGGCGCATGGTGATTACGTCCCTTTTACAGATGAGGATATGAAAGCACAGAAAGCTTAAGGAGCTTCCCCACAACTATGTAGCTGAGAAGTGGCAAATCCGTGATTCTGGCCCAGACCCACTGTCTCCAGAGCCTGCACTCTTAGCCAGTATGCTGAAGAGCTGTGCTGTCACGAGCGTTCACGGGCGGCTATTTGAATTTAAATTAACTAAAAGTGAATACAATTAAGAATTCAGTTCTTCATTTGCCCTAGACACAATTTTTTATTTATTTATTTATTTACTTACTTATTTATTGGCTGTGGCGGGCCTTCGTTGCTCTAGTTGCGGTGAGGGGGGCTACTCTTCATTGCAGTGTGTGGGCTCCTCATTGTGGTGGCTTCTCTTGTTGCGGAGCACGGGCTCTAGGGGAGTGGGCTTCAGTAGTTGCAGCACGTGGGCTCCATAGTTGTGGCACATGGGCTTAATTGCTCCGCGGCATGTGGGATCTTCCTGGACCAGGGATTGAACCTGTGTCCGCTGCATTGGCAAGCAGGTCCTTAACCACCGCGCCACCAAGGAAATCCCTGCCCTAGACACACTTCAAGTGCTCTGTTGTCGCATGTGGTCACTGGCTACCATATTGGACAGCGCAGGTAAAGAGCATTCTGTCCTTTCTGGGAGGATGATTGAGCATCATCTCAAAGTCCTGTGGGACAGTACTGCTTGCTGAGCTTCTAGGATTCTATTCCTTACAAAATTTCAGGTTTGAGTTGTGTAGCTTTCTTGTATTATTATTAATAGATGCATGCTTGTGATATATTGAAATCCCATCTGCATTTGGCCAGTAATGTAATGGCAAGTAAGAGGCCAAGAAGTCTGACTCACATTACATTTTTCTCATTTCCCAAAATATCACTTCACGTTTATAAAGTCGTTTCCTGTCACCTCTAGGGACATTCACCAATTTGCCCAAAGATCCAGCTTCTTCCACAGCTCTGCCTTGCCTTCTTTGGGCTGTGTGGACAGTACTTAGCACCCTAGCATGTTCATCTCACTCGTGACTCGAACAGCTGGGGCTGGCTTCTAAAGTCAGCCCAGCCGTGAGTGCCCTTGGCCTCTGGGAGTCTCTGGCACATGCAGCAAGGCTCTGATTCCTTCTTCTGGGCTCTCTCTGCTCGACTCTGTTACATGGTTAGTAAAGAAAAGGAGGAGTTCAAGATTTGTTGCCTGAACTTTCAGGATGAGTAAGTCTAGAAATCTACAAGCTCCCAGAAGCCAGTGGAATTCGCAACTATAACCTTGTGAATGCACATATACCTCCTTCTGACCTCCCTGGCAAAGACTGGACCAAGATCTAATCCAGTCAACAATTGATAAAGCCAGAGCAGTCATCTGCTTCTTGCAAAGCATCTGAGTATCTGTGGGGGTTAATCTGAGCTCCTTACACCAGAGCCCATTTGCACTACAGTGAGGTCGCAGACTAGCCAACAACATGGAGTTACTCCAGTGTGGATGAAGGACACCCGACTGCTTCTCTCTGTGTGTGGAGAAGGAGCCCTGTTCTCCCAAACTCAGCAGTTGCTTGGGTTTTAGTCACTCTGTAATCAGATCCAGGTCTGTACCCACCTTGCCACTGTGTGTCCTGGCTAAACCTATCTCCGCTTCCTTGTAAACTAGGGACCGTCTCAAATATACGTGTGTGTGCACAGTTCGTGCAGTACATGTTAGCAGATGTTATTTCCACGGTGTGATTATGCTTTCTGTTCTGCTGATGGGTTTTATTAACCCAACGGCATTGAAAAGGGATGAGTAGATGTGCTTAAAATGAGGGTCAAGGCTGAACCCTTTGCCTGTGCCAGGCATTCTCTGGGCACCAGAGGGATTTAAAGATGATTAAGACCTGGCCCGATAAGGGTGTTCAGTCAGCCAGAGGAGCTGGACCAAAGGAGAGGCAGAATTCCCAGGGTGGATCTCCAAGGACATGCAGGGTTCCAGAGGGGAAGCTTGGAGAAAGGGCTCTCTGGGCTGGCGAAGCAAGGAGCACGAGTGCAGGGGACCGAACACATGTGGCAGCCTGTCTCGGGAGCTCCGAGGAGATGGGTATGACTGAGGGGCAGTGTACCTGACACCATGGGACAGGAAACCTGGCTGCCAAGAAGGCGGGAGGCCAAGGGACGAAGAGCCCTAACTGCAAAGCTTAGCAGGATGTGCTTGAGGCTCTAAGCAGCTGCAAGCCATCGGAGGGACCCAGGGCCAGCCTCGTTCCAGCAAGTTCTCTGGCAGTCACAGGAAGCCCAGTGGGTGTGAGCTCTGTGAAATCGGGCACCGGCATCAGACAGTATCCATCCCAGGGTCTGATTCTCTGAAATTTGGAATCACAGGGAACCAGCCAAGTCCAAGAGAGTAATCATGCCCACCAATTATGGATTGCCTTGCTTTTCTGTGATTTTCAGTGATTCCAAAGAGAGAGATGGGTTTATCTCGTGTGGAAACCTCTAGGCGTTGGAAAGTCCCAACAACCTTTTCTTTGGAAGCTGGACCTCCCACTTACAGGGTGTGTGACAGCAGTTTCTTTTCCAAAGTAAATAAAATGGAGAAGACGCACAAGCATCAGCTACAAAGCTGCTTATCAATCAGAGTCAAGATTGAATCTCACCTAGTTGATTTGTTTTTTAACCGGGGATTACATGGGGACGAGAAGTGCCTGCTCCCTTTCTGCTCCACTTGCACGGGTGGCTGTAGGCCCATTCCCAACTGCCGCCGAAACAGAACTGCCCACACTGCCGGGGCATCTTGTGCCGTTGGTAATTTCCATGTGCCATCTGCAGGTTTTTTCCTGCGTGCTGAACTACCGAGGCACTGCAAGCGTATGTTCATGCTCATGGGGGGGGTCTTGCTTCTTGACCCGTCACTAATATCCTACAAGTCACATGAAGCTACCAGGGATTCCTGAGCAAAAGCTTAAAATGCTTCAGTTCCCTACACATAAAGCCCCACTCATAGCTTTCAGACTGTGTCGTCATAGGGTGGGCAAGGAATCAGACCCCTAGGAGTAGTTGCATATCGGGATTGTAAAAACTCCTATATGGCTATAAAATAGTGTTTTAAATTATCAAGGTGCTAGGTATGCAGGCACGAAGAATAGTCCATTGTAGAGAGCGACGTTTCCGCCCCTGTCTCAGATGACCTTGGTCCAAGGACAAATTGGAACTTGAAGCAAAGCTGCAGGTGGCCAGTGAGCTCAGCTCTGCACTAATGCGCCAGCCCGAGGGGAGGGGCGCCGGGCCCTCTGTAGTTTGCATATCGTCAGAATGGCAAACAAGTTTTCTTTCCCACGTGCAGTGCGTTCCCTTGCTAAGCATATTTCATGTGGTTTTTTCGGTTTTGTTTGTCTTTGGGGAGAGGGATATCATCTCTAAAACTCTCCAAGTAGTTAGATTTTCTTTCTAATCCCATCTTTAAGTGTTTATAATTTGTTCTTTACATTTTGCCTCAGGCCCCCTTGTAAAACCTGGCCTGTGCTTTTCCTAATGGCACACTTGAACCGTTTCCACATCTCAAAACTGATTTTCCACATGACAAGCTGATCACACACACACACACACTTCGTATGGACTTGGGAACCAGGCAAACCTGGATTTGCATCCTCCTCTGCTACTAACTAGCTGTGTGACTTTGGGCAACTTCATTAACCCTCTGGGCCTCAGTGTTCTTATCTGTCAAATCAGGGCAGTAATTGTTCCTGCCTCATATACAGCTGTTTCAAGGATTGAGTGAGACTGGATATTGAAAGCAGTTGGGTTAGTGCCTGGTATGTAGCAAATGCTCGATAAATTCAGTGGTGGCAGTTTTTATCATTCATTCAGATAAGGCATCCAAATATTCACTGGCCTGTCATCCATCACAGAGACTTGCCCACAGTAGGTGCTTAGTCGTGTTTATCATCATGAATTGAATTGACTCCTACTGTTTAGCTTAGATTCGGGGGATAAATATTGCCCTTTCTACTGGGATGTTTGATAGATGCAGGTGATCACTCAAAACTCAGGTGTTAAAAGCACAAGAGTGAAGAGGCTGCTTCACATAGAAAGACCTTCTCATCCAGGCAGGCTCCCACTGGTGCTCTTGGGCACCCCTGTGGCCGAGTGCTTGGTGTGCTCGGCAGGATGTTAGGGCTCTCTCAGCAGCTCCTTGGAGTCTTGAGGCTTCCTCTGACACGGGTATCAACTGTGAGGGTTTTTAATTGCCTTTGGCTGAAAGAATTGGGTCAGATATTCAATTCGGGTGAAACCCCTGTCTTCTAAAATATGATGGAAAGGGGAGGTGCCACCCACACACAAGTCCTGAAACCTCGGGGCCCCGACAAGGTGAAGTACAGTGAGGGCTGCCGCTCAGGGCTGGGCTGCTGTGAGATTTCCACTTGACTGCTTGGTTTTGCACTCACCATTTGGTTTTGCAGATTCCTCAACATGTCTACACACAGGTACCCTACAAACCAGTCTAGAATGGTGTGCTCTGTTGGGGGGGAGGGGCGTGGGGAAGGATCGGGATTGGTCAAGGTCATTGCTGATGAACCAGCTCTCTGACCTAGCTTCACTCCCATTTCCAACAAGACAGTGACTGATGGAGGCAGAGGCTCCTTAACTGAGACCCACGGATGGGTAGTAAGTGGTCCAGAAAACCCCTGAAATTATATGTAAGATGTTGGTGGGCTGGGAAGGGGGAGATACCAGTGTAAGTGCTTTTTCTGTGCAGAGGGACCATAGCTTTTAGCCGATTCTCAAAGGAGTCTGTGACCCGAGACAATTAGGAGTGCAAAGCTGCTGGGTTTGGTTGGCCCAGAACAGTTGGTGTGTGTAGCCCAACACCCAGACGACCCTATTAGGCGGTCAGGGCAGTGACGAGGGCAGTCAGAGGCATGTCATGGCCACGCCGCTGATGGACTCTTCAATGGTTGTTGTAGACTCATGTAGACAAAGCCTGCAAGCTTGGGGAAGCCAGGCCCCCCCAGGTCAGCCTCGGGCGACAGCCCCCATCCTGCCAGGCCCTGGGGAGTGAGTCCTTCCTGCCCGGCAGCTCCTTTGCTCAGGAGCTGGCCCGAGTCACCTCCTCGTACAGCACCTCAGAGGCAGCGCCCTGGGGCGGCTGGGATCCGAAGGCCTGGAGGCAGGTGCCTGCTCCACTACTGCCTAGCTGCGACGCTGTCGGTAAGTCACTTCCCCGGCCTCGCTTTCCTCATCTGTCAACTGGGCGCAGTCCCCTGCTCAGCCTGCCCGCCTGCCGCACAGGGATGTTGGGAGGAACAGAGGAGGTGACAGCCCAGCCCGTAAAGCTCTGTACACCTAGGAGGGATTTCTAGTGCTTTTTCTACTGTGTCCCGGCCAGTCTTTGGCAGAGAGACCACCCAAGCAAGCAGAGCGCTCCAGGCACCTCAGCCTCTTCTCCGGGGGATTGAGTGGGGATCGTCCCGGGCACAGTGGCTCCCTCCCTGCTGTTGGCCTTCCAGCACCCCAGTTCCTTCCCTGCCTGTCTGTCCCCCGCAGCCAGACTGTGAGCCCGAGGGGGGACAGGGGCTGCGCTTCCGCACCTCCGAGTCCCCGCTGTGCCTGCTTGCTGCATAGCTGGCGGGCGCGCGGGAGCGGCGTCTCCCTCCAGCCATCTGCTGTGGACTCCACACCCCGAGGGGTTCTTTGACCCCACCTGGGACTCGCGCACCCCAAGAAGTGGGAAGTTGGATCTCCCCGCTGGAGGACTGGTAGCCCCGGAGGAAGGCAGGCAGAAGGAAGCGAAGCCGAGCCCGTCCAAGATGGCTGTGAGTTTCCATCACCCTCCAGATGGGAAAAGGAATGGCTTGACTTGCCCTAAAGAGTCACATTAGTGGTCATGAGAGCAAGGTGGTGGACGCCAGCCAGAGCGGGCCTTTGCAGAGAATTTCATTTGGCTCGTGGACTTGTTGTTCTGGTGCATGAAATATCAGTGTGTGCAGGACGTCAGCCCTCTCTGCAGAGAAGACTAGAGAAATGAGCGCTGGCTGGGTGATAGTGGTCAGAAGACGCTCGTGCAGCTGAAAGGCCCTCCGGGATTCTGGCCTTTAATGGCAATGCTGCTTCAGTACGTGCGGCCTTGTTCTCCCCAACCCACCTGCCTCGGCCCGCAAGAACAAGCCGTGCTTTCCATTCAAGGGCTATCGATTTTTTTTCTCTCTCTTTTTTTCCCCTTTCTCTCTGTGTGTTCTCTGGCTTGTGCAGCACAAAGCTGCCAAGGAAAGAGAATGAGCAAAATGGATGGAGACACCATCCACTCAGGACGTCTCTGAGTTCCAGCCTGGTCTGCCCTGTCCTTCCGTGTCCCCAGAAGGTAAAAAACAAGGCACCCAAGCTAGCTTGCCTGGAGAAAATTCATTTCCCCACTTTATTATCTCTCTTCAAAGCCAAGCCAGGCCTTGCAGCCAGCAGTGGAGGGTGGGGCAGACGCTCGGCCCTCAGATCTTCCCTATGAAGCTTTGGAAGTTGGGCCCACCTCGGGGGGCTTTGAGGGACAGGACCTCCAGCTCAGCCGTGACTCAGGAAGGCCAGACTCAGTGTGAGACGGAGGACGCAGGCACCCCAGGGGAAGAAGAAAGGCGAGCTGCAAAGACGTTTGTTTCCTCTGCCGCCAGATGAATCCCAGCATGTAGACCCAGCCCTTCCGGGACCAGACCGCCCTGAAACCACCAAGATGGAGGTGGAGTCAGGAGAGAGTTCCTGTAGTCGGAGATCAACTGCAAAGGCAGAAAATGGAGAGGAAAAAAGCTGACCTACAGCTCTGGTCATTTTCGATGACATTGATTTTGTGAAGTCCCCAGTGGCAGCTTCAGATGGGTTCAAAGGCAGCACCATCGCTGTGGGGGAGGTCCCTGGCTCCTGCTCCAGAGGCCCCAAGGGTCAAAGAAAGACCCCAGCAGGCCCCTGGTGCCCCGGCTTTCACCTGGCTTAGAGCCAAGGGGCGTGGCTGGTTCCCATGTACCGCGAGGGCCCCACGCCTGGAGTGGAGGTTTCGGCCGTGCCGGCTCACTCCCCATCCCTTCACTCTGGTGTATTTTCTTTAGAAGATGTGTCACCACGGGCAACAATCTTCTTCGATTGATTTACTTGTGTCTTGTCAGTTTCCCCCTCCATCGTAAGCTTCATGAGAGTAGAGACGCACAGTGCCACCCCCACGCCTGGGACAGAGCCTGGCCCATAACATACCCACGAGAAACGTTTGTCAGCTGACTGACAGAAGGCCTCCCGGGCTGCCAGGTAAACACTACCTTCCCACCCGGGATTCAGCAGATTCTTCCCAGAGTCAGCGAGGCTGCCCTCCGGGCAGGGAAAGGCATTGAGCAGAGGCCCTAGGAAAGGGCAGGTGTGCAGCCCAGTCCCCCCGCCCTGGCCTTGGCCTCTGAGGTCTGCAGGGAGGGGTAGTGGCCTGATGACCCACTCGGCACTCCCATCTGGAGGCACTCCGGAGAAACTGAGTCACAGGCTTCGAGAGTTAGGAAACGCTGAAGCTGGCCCGCCGTTCGCTGTGGGCAGCCCGTGGCTGAAGGACATCTGAGGGGAGTTTTAGCCCAAGAACACCCACGTCCCCTCAAGCAGGGCTTTGGGTGGAAGCGTCTTCGTTGCCTCCATCCGTGGGCCACGGGGAGCCAGAGCCTACGGGTCTGAGGCGTCCCCATCTGCAGGCGTGTGGGGGTCCCTGCAGTTCAGATCTCCATGCAGAACGCTGTCTTCCTGCCATTTCAAAGGAGAAGTCAGAAGGGTGGGGGAGTTGTTTCCAAATTTGGCTCCCCAAAACCAGGAAAGAAGGTGCTTTTCCTAGTGGAGTAATAAACAGACAAACAAACCCACACACTAGAGCTCATTAACCTTTGAACCTTTAACACAGAACCGAGTGCCTTTCTGCTGCAGCAGGCAGGCTCTGCACGGGGCACCCAGGGGCGTCTGCTGGGAAAGGAGGCAGGAGCTGCCTGGTGCTGGAAAAAGAAACCCCCCCTCCCTCCGCCCCTTTTCCTCCTACCCCTCTCCCTTCTCCCCCTCACCCCCTTCCCCCACCTTCCCTCTCCTCCCCCTCCTCCCCTCCCCCTCCTCCCCTCCTCCCTCACTGTCCTCCTCTCTTTGTCTCTCTCTCCCCCCTGCCCTCCCTTTCCCCCCTCCTCTCTTCGTCTCTCTCCCCCCCCCCCCTCCCCACTCCTTCCCTCCCTTAATGCTGCCTCACAGAATAAGGCTTTGGATCCATCCCTGCACTCCCCCAGAGCTATTCCCTTGGAATCCCCTTCCCAGTCAGAATGCTCTCCTCCTGGGGATTGTGGGGCAGGGAACTTCAGGCTGAATCTGCCGAATGCAGGAACCCTGTGTGGGCATCCTTGGGGCGGGGTGGGGGGGGGGGCGGCTTGCTGATATTCTGCCTCTGCCCCAACCCCCACCCAATTAGAGCATCCCTGGGCCTTATGAAGTGCTTGAGACCGTTCTTGGCCTGCACTGGGTAGAGGATGCGCGAGGTGCTTGCTCTGGGGCTCACAGGAAACATCCACCTGTGGTGGCTGAAGGGTGAGGCCCACAGGGCAGCCTGGCCTCCTGGGGGGCCCGGTGTTGGGCTCTGCTGTTTTGTGTGGGGAGTGGTGGGGTTCAGGCCGGCCTCTTGCCTGGCTCTCCTGGCTGTGCCTAGCACACACAGATGAATGCTGGCCCTCGAGTGAGCCCCGGCCATTAGCCTGAAGCTCCTAGAAAGGCAGCCCCAGGACTTCCTGGATCCTGGATCCTGGCTGAGGCCTGTCTGTGAAGGTGGCCCCTTCACCAGGTGGGAGGAGGAGCCAGGGCCCTCATTCTCTGGGAGGCTCACACGGGGCCCACCTGACGCTGCCCGCAGGTGTCACCTGGTACAGCAGAACTCAGCTCCATGACAACCAGCTGCAGCCCTGGAAACAGCAGTCCTCGGGTGAGCGCCTCCATCACCCACGAGCCGCTGCACAGCTCGCCCCGGCCATCCTTCAGAGGGTCCGTCACTAAGCAGCCACTTTCAGCCACCGCTTCCTCCTGGTCACTGAAAACATTTGTCATTTCCTGTTTTCTCCATTTTCCAACGATTCTAATTGTCAGTGTCAAAAGGCAACAACTGTTTTCTTGGGGCTTATCTTTGGAGCACATTGATTCAGAACAAAGGATGGGGGCCTCCGTCTGCAAAACAAAGGAAGCGGCCTCCTCGGGAGGCCTGGAGAGAAGGCTCCCGCTGGCGTGCCAGGGACAACAGGCCAGGCCAGGAGCAGGGGCTGGCAGCAGCCCCCGGACGCCCCGGCGGCCGAAGAGACCCCGCACTGGACGGGCACCCCGGCGCGGCAGAGGCCCGTCCCCAGGCCGGCGACGGCGCGCTGTCTGGACCTGGGAGTTTCGGGAGCCACACTGCTGGCCACACTCTCGCTGGCACTCCGCGTGCTCTGGACTTTTGTGCTTCGTTGGATGAACACTGGCCAACATCCCGCTGTCCCTGTAACCCTGGACCGTTTGAGAAGCACTCTCTTTCATCTGGCGGACACTGCCCGCTTCCTCCAACTCTGACCCCTGCCCCAGCCCCGCCTTCACTTCGGGTTCCCAGGCCCCGGGGGTGTTCTTTCCTCTCCACCTCCTTCCCTTTGGACTCTTCTGCCTGTCCCCTGCTTTGTCTTTGGTCACACGCTGTAGCCTCCACCCGCCCCTCCCCCACTCGGTACAACCGTTATTTGATGAACCTAATGGAGCAGCCTGTGGGGGTGGCGGTAGAGCCAGTGTAGACAGCAGGGCACAGGAGCCGGTTCCTGGAAGCAGTGGACTGGGGAGGCAGAAGCACTGGATCTGCAGTTAGGAGACACTGCACTTCCCCAGCCATGTCGCCTTGAGCGAGTCATTTACCCTCTGTGAGCCTCAGTTGTCATTTCAGTAAGCTGAGCCATAGATCTTTTGCCCAGATCTCCTAGGGCTGGTGGGAGGTTCGATGGGAAGAACAGAGGTAAGAGGGCTGCCTTCAGAAAGGCCTGCCCACCCTGAGCATCTCAGGCAGAGCGCAGTGCTACCCCAGCTCCCCCGCTTCCTGATGCCATAGCCTTGGGTGGTCATGTGACCCCTGTGCTCCTTGATCCTGTCCCCGCTGCCTCAGGCTTTAGCAGGAAGAGGGCAGCTCCAGGGCTGAAGAACAGCATCCCCACCACCCACATCGCAGCAACCCCAGGGGAAGGGGGGCAAGAGCTCAGGCAGGAAGCAGGCTAAGGGCGGGATGCTGAAATCGCTTGCAGTGTGGTCCGCCCACTGCCACGTGTTTGTCCTCTCTGCCTTGGCAGGAACGGAAGCTGGGAACTGCCGCCAGGCCTGGGAGCCGGGCATTCTCCCAAGCGCCGGCCCTCCGCCCCAGCCCCTTCCCACGCCAACCCTCTGACTGCAGAGAAGCAGGCCTGGGCAGCCTGTGTTGTTGGGTCAAGTCTTCTGGCATCTGGTGGGGGAGGACGCAGTTCCGAAAGTAAACTCAGGGAGGTGTGCTCCCCGATGGAGCTGCCTTCATTGTTGGCACACAAGGAGGCAGACTTCTTGAGAAGGGGAGAGAGGGGGCAGTGGGTCAGCACTGGACTGGGAATGAGATCTGGGGCCCAGTCACAACCTGACACTGAATGGCTTAGCGTCTCGGGGCCAGTTGTGCCTTCTCTAGGCCCTCAGCTGGCTCTCTCACTGCTGTCCCCTTGAACCGTTCCCATTGCCCATGCTGCAGCTAGTCAGGAAAGCGAAGGGAAGCTGGGAGTGAGTGGCTACTCCGGGTGTCAGACAGTACGTCCATCTGACCGTGTGATCATCCCGCTCTTCATGCCAGGACCACCCGGAACAAGCCTGGGCCCTTTCCCCATGACAGCCCTGGAGAGCTGGGCACCCGCCACCACATAGCCTAGAGACTGCTCTGCCCCAGCCCCAACATCCCTGGTTCGCTCAGCCATTCTTTGCCGGTGTGGTTGGGAGTCCAAGCCCTACCTCCATCACTTAGTGTCCTCTGAGTGCGGCCAGTTTGTCTGGGTCTCCCTGCGACTGGCATGCCCAAACCTTGTCAGCACCGTAGACACGGGCTGGCCAAGACAGAGTAGCGTAGGACTGTCACCTCCCTCCTTCTACATACTCTGCTTCTATTAATGCAGCCTAGTGTTACATTTGCTCTTTTGGTGACCATATCTCACTGCTGCCCCATCCTGAGCAGAAGGACATCCAGAATGCTTGAATCGTCTTTCTCCGTGCTCTTGCTGTTAAGCTCTGTGTCTCCCGCCCCATCCTACGCTGTTGCAGTTGGTTTTTTAACCCAGGTGCAGACTCCTACTTTTATTTATACCTGTGGAATTTTGCTTGGGAGGGTGGGGCATGCATGCGAGTGTGTGTTGGTGTGTTCACTCATGCTTTCTGCTACACCAAAGCCAAGTCCTGAGTCCCCACACAGAGATCCCAAGGCTCGTATCTCTTGGTAGCCCTAATCTAACACTTCTTTTTCATCTTCTATTTAGCAAGAGAAGCAGAGATCGGGTCTTATGGCAATGACCCCTGAACAGCAGAGTGCATATATCGCCCAACAGATGAGTCAATTTCAAGGTAAGCACTTAAAGTCAGTGTTCTCAAAGGGGTGGGCTGGGGAGAGTGTGTGTGAGGTTGGGGGAGAATTCGCTCCAGCGTAAACAGTTACTGAGATGCTTCTGAAAAGCATTGAGGGAAAGAGAGGAGGTCTGCGAGGCACTTCCATAGCACCCCGGTTGGATCTGTCACATGGAAAGCTTAAGTCGAGTCCCAATTAAAGGCGCAGTCTTAACGACTCTGAAATCACTGTCTGATTCAAGAGATTGATTCAACCATGGCATCTATGACCGCAATCAACATTGATTGGCCGGAGATACAGCTGTTAGCCAAGAGCCCGACGTGGTCTCTGCCAGACTAGCCGGGGAGACATGTGTTAAGCAGTCCTTCCCCACCAGGAGTGACATCGGGTCAGGCCAAGCGTATATTCTTGCCTGGGGCTTGCGGAGGCTGCTTGCCCTCCAGCAGATGTTCAGCATCTTCGCTGTAGCCCAGTGGTGCCATCGTTCTGCTATTCTCTTGCAAAAACCCCTCTTCCTTTGGGCCTGACACCAGCTGAATGTCCCATCTGTCCGGGCTGGAGTGGCATGTCAGGCGTGCTTCAGCTGCAGGGACAGGACAGACAAGTTCCAGGAAGGCCAGTGTCAAGGGGTGGACATCCTTCAAGGGGGTGGGCAGTGCCAGGCCTGCGTACGGATACTGAGTATAAAAGCAGACCCAGACCCTGGCTTCACGGAGCTTACAGTCTACTGGCATTTTCAGTCCAGCGTGATCTGCCCTTGGGTGGAGGGGGAGCTATGAGCACAGACCCAGGAGGTCTCGGAGGGCTTCCGCCAAGAACAGTAGTCCCGGCTGAGGGTGGAGGAACAAGGGGAGCGGGGGCCGCTTGGTAGGAGCCCAGGGCGGAAGGTAAGAGGTCAGTGCTGGGCCAGTGGCCCCCCACCGGCAGCTACAGCTCAAGACGCCTGTGGCACTGACTCCTGCTTCTCTTTTTCTGTAGCCGTCCAAAATCAAATCACCTCCAAGTGTAGCCGGACCAAGGCAAGCTCCCCACCCAGCCAGCCTATGATGCCACCCAGAGCTGGCCTCCTTCAGAACAACCTGAGTCCAGGAATGGTCCCACCCACCAGGCACCAGAGCCCGGAGGGCGTGGGCCTGATCTCACCAATTCCGGGCAAGCAGCGTGGGATTTTCAGCTCCAGCCCCCCGTTTCCCACACCCTTGCTCTCCGGCCACAGCCCCCCGGGCAGCCTCAGATCTGTCTGCCGGCGCACGTGGGTTCCCAGGGCTGCCCCCACGGGAGCGCCCCTGCCCGTGTTCTGTTCCAGCCCCCTGGGCGGCCAGCCCCTGAGTCCCCACCAGCTCAGACAGCCCTGTGTGCCCAGAATGCCCACCATGCTCCACAGCACTGCCTGGGTGGCAGCCGCGGCAGCGGTGACCGCAGCGGTCTCAAGGGAGCCACCCCCGAGCCAAGCAGCTCATGGCATCCAGCAGCATTGCGGTGGCAACTCCATCTTTGCCAAGGCCCCCATGAGAGCCCCCCTGGGAGCCCCAGCGTTTCCATCGCAACAGGCAGTTGTGCCCCCCAATCAGGTGGCCCTGGGAGGCAGACCCGGCCAGAAGGTGGGCACTGCCCCGGCCAACCCCAGCTTCAGCCTGCTGGGCAACCAGAGCCTCAGACAGAGCCCGTTGCGGGCTCCCTTGCCCATGCTGTGCACCACCAAGTCCCTCACGCAAGGTATGGCCAGCTTTGGGCCTGTCAGTCCCATCCAGGGCGTCGAGCCGCCGAGCTATGTGGCCGCCACTGCCGCCGCCGCTGCCACGTCCACCGTCGCTGCCAGCCAGTCCCCTGGTCCCTTCGACAGCATGGGGAGCCCCCCTGAGTTGCCACCCTGTGACTTGTTGCCCCAGCCCCCACTGAGCGATCTGATTTCACCCCCTGACTGCACTGAGCTGGATTTCATCGAAGCTCTCTTGAAAGGCCCCAGTGTGAGCCCAGATGAAGACTGGGTGTGCAACCTGAGGCTGATCGATGACATTCTAGAACAGCACGCTGCCGCCCAGAGTGCCGGCTCCAGCCCCCAGAACGCCAGCGAGCTTTAAATGCCCAGAGGACCCCCCCCCCGCCCCCACCGTGGCCATCCCTCCAGGGAGTGCTGTGAGTCCATAGCAGATTCACAACTGGCCCCACACAGCCACACGCTTGTTGCCTCCTTACCATTTGAGGGCGTCAGCCCACACCCACCCGTCTCTCTACCTGTGACGAAATGGAAAGCTGGTGATTTTTCAAGCTACCTGTACATATCTGAAAATTTTGTAAATGGTTTTCCTAAACATTCATGACAGAAGTATTTATACTTCGTTTTGTGACTTTGTAAATAAAGTGGCGGCTTTTGTGTCAGTAGAGCTGTGTTTATTATGCATTGTCTGTGTTGATTCTACATTGTTGCATACACTTTTGATGCAGCGGTGGGTGTGACCAAGAGGCATTGTGCAAATTGACAAATACCAAATAGAAACTCACTTGGACATTGATTTCCATTTCCACTAAAACTTCTGTCGCCCTCTGTGACTCTTAATCTCTTCCGCAAACCTTTCAGTCTCTGCTAGCTCTTTCCTGATGAGCGTATTACAGCACAAGCCGTTTTATCATGAAGTGCCCCGCAAAGGAATTATTTGCCGGGAGGCCGGAGGGTTCTGTAGATTTGGGAGACACAAAGAGAGAGTGTGTGAGCTGGGCGCTGTCTGAGGATCTCGAGTATCTTTCCTTTATCACTCAGACGGTTTACACTACTCCAGCGGCACCTTGTGAGGTGGAAGTGAGAGATGTTTCTGGTTTAAAGCCTTTTGGTATTTGTTTTGATGTAAGGCTCTGTGGTCTGGGGGAAAATGAGTCTGTAAACATCAATAGTTGACTCGGGGTTTATCTTTGATGGTTTCTATCTGCAATTATCGTCATGTATATTTAAGTGTCTGTTATAGAAAACCCACACCCACTGTCCTGTAACCTTTTCTCAGTGTCCAGCCTCTGTGTAATCACATTTTAATTGCCACCTCGTATTTCGCCTCTACAGTTGAAATCTGGCGTCTGTTTCAAGCCAGTGCGTTTTTTTCTTCGTTCTCTAATAAACAGCCAGCAGAAAAGTGCCTCTATGTTTTCATTTTTCCAGGGAGCATTCAGTATCGACAAACCCCTGTCAGCTAAGCCTCCTAGTGTCTTTCGCCACTCCCTGTCTTGGGATGTTTGGGCACCGAGGGGACAGGGGTAAGAAGTTTGTGTCGCGTGCGCCGCGATCCTTTCACATCGCAGCGTAGGAGCACATCATTTTGGACTCGAGCCCCTCCTACAGAAGAGGAAACAGGGGAGGCTGCCAAGGTGACGCTGTGCTGGGGGCAGGGGGCAGGGGGAAGCTTGCGCTGAGAATCTAGACTCTCCCACCACCATCCTCTTTACACTGAGAGGGTGACAGACCCAATTAAAGATCCAACTCCGCCCACGTAAGGGGTGCCCACATAGGGCGGCTGGAAGTTGGCGGGAAGGCCGATTCAGTTGGCAGGTCTGCCGCCCGGGAGAGGGAAGCACTATCACTTCAGAGCCAGGAAGAACCTGGTGAAGGCGTGGTCCCTGGAGAGAACGCCCCGCTTCTCCGTCCCCTGCCCCTCCCCCAAAGTCTAAGCTAAGGCCAGCCCTGTTCGTCCTTAGCACTGGAGCGGGTAGAGCTCAGCGACCAGGGGTGTGGAGGGGCGGGGCACAGGAGGTGTGCCGCTGTTCCGCCCCCTTTGAGCTCCAGCACCGCCCCTGGAGCCGCAGCACCGCCCCCGGGCCCGTCAGTCCTGACCTGCTGCCCAATCCCTGCCCAATCGCGCTCGGCCTCCTCTTCTCCCCGCCCTCTCCGCCCGCAGTTGCAGACAGCATCTTGGCTGCAGGCTGTTTCCGATTTAAACTGCACGAAAACCACAGGTCTGGTGTCACCTCACAGTCGGGCCACCCCCTCGCAGCAAGAAAGTGGCTTCCACAGAGCTTCATTGCAATGTGGCCTCACTCTGAAGGGGACCCCAAGGAGATGGGTGGGACCTGTGCCTTTCCCACGAGGTGACCACGACTTGGCGTGTAGGTGGCAGGGGTGCAGATGGAACAGCACCTCCCCAAGGTAGTGAGGAAGCTAGTTGGGGACCAACCCCCCACCGCCCCCCCCCCCACACACACACACCATGTGCTGTAAGAGTGCAGCTGAAGCCCCAGCTGGGATCAGGTGTGGTCCATATTGAATGCATACATTTAGTCCCCCAGCTGGCAGGGAGAGTTTATATTCTCATCCTCAAGGTACGAAATGTTCCAACACGATGGCGTAGTTTGGGGGCTGAGGGAGGCCAGTACACTGAGTCAGGCCTGTCCTGTCCTGTCCAGCAGAGCCTGAAATGCCCTGAGAAGATGCCCCCACGCACCACTCTCAATGGCTGTGACTGATGGCAAAGACCCACAGCGGGGAAGCAGGCCTCCCTAGTCCGTGGGCCAGAGGGGTGGTGGAAACAGCCATGGCCCCACAGCCCTGGTGATCAGCCCACCAGCTCACAAGGCCCCTCCTGCTTCTTGCAGTGTAGGTCTGGGGAATGGATAACCCCCACGGGTGTCCCTCAGCTCCAGTCGCGACTCTGTGTCTCAGGCTCGGCCTCCGTTCCCCCAGTGTTGACTAAAATGCCCCAGGCAGGCCCAGGCTGCCCCTCAGGGCCACACCGGGGCATTTGGGCCCACCTCTCCTGTCCCCTCTCTCCAGTGGGCCCAGGGACAGAAGGGGTTGGCCCCACCTTCCCAGAGACTGTTGCTCACAGCCGGCCAGTTGGGGTGCTGAAGGCCCGCCCGTGCAGCGGGGCCTCCTCCGCCTGCCACAGGGCTTCGGGAGCCACAGCTGTCCCCTCTCACCTCTGCCAGCCCTCAAGAGTCCTGAAATAAAAGCTGAGCTTGGCCTACTGAGCTGGTCCTGCCTTCCATTCCCAGAGGGTTCACGTCCCACCCCAAGCACGTGGGGTGACCTCAGGGCTGAGGCCGTGTGGGCAGCCCTCCCGGCCCAAGCACTTCCTGCCACCTGCCCCCAGCAGGCCTTTCCCTCCCCGTTCCTCCCGGCGCTTGTTGGGCCAGGATGCTCCTGCCCAGAGTTGCCGGCGCCCAGCGTCGCTCAGCTCCCCTCTCTCCCGCATCCCGTGCCCCCTCCGCCTCGCCTCTCCTTCCCAGGGCCTCACCACCTCAGCCCAGCCAGCTCCAGCTCTAGCGCCCTGCTGCCCCTCCCCGCTCACTCCTCAGCCCAGGGCCACCTGGCCCACCTCCCGCTCCCTCCCAAGTCCGCTGGCCAAAGAACCTACTCCCTCCTGGCCGTGAACCCAATGGAAGCGTCTCAGTTCTCAGCGGACTTGCCCCTTCCACTGCACTGGACTCTCTCTCCTTCCAGAACAGCACTGCCCCCTGGGAGCCACGGTGCCCTGGGCCGCCTCTTCCTCTCTGTGGTCCATTCTCTCCTGCCGCTCTACAAGGAAACGTCACTCCTTCTGTAGCTTCCTCTCACCTGACTAGGGCTTCTTCCCTCTCTATCTCCCCCCTGGGAGACAAGCAGGGTCTAAGCATCCCAGCATCTCAACACCTTGACAGCCCAGCCACAAAGAGTATGGTATGTCTGGGCAGGGCCCGAAGTGTCAGTCCCCAGGAGAATACTGCTGGGCCAGTCTGCACATTGGGCTGAAGCCTTCCAGGCCCCTTGAAGAAAGAGTGAAAGAATTTGGAGGCTGCTGGATGCCCCTCACCGAGGGTTCACCCTCAGCCTGGGTCAGACAGCAGCCTTGATTGGAGCCCCTCCCAGACCCCGGCCTGCGCAGGTCCTTCACTGGGAAGGCTGGGGGGAGTTTGCAGGTGGGGCCTGAGGCCTACCTACGGAGGTGCACAAAGACCTGCCGTCACTAGCCGGGGGGTGCTCCCTATGCACCCTGTCCTGTCACCCCGCTCCTCAACTCTGAGGCCAGCCCCGGGGGAAATGCCAGAAGTCCCCAGGGAGGTATGTGAGCCGCCAGGGTCTCCATCCTCCCTTCGAGCAGGCTCAGGTCCCTGGAGGTCCATTTATCATCTGTCCCCCTTCAGCCTAGAAAGTTAGGGGGTCTGGCAGTGGACACAGAGTTCAGAAAAAGCACATGATGTTGGCTTCTCCAGTGTGTGGCTGTTCTGTGATTCAACAAGCATGCTTGTGCCAGGCACCGGGGGGTACACAGACATGGTCCCCAGCCTTGCGGAGTAAACCGGGGGATGCATCTGTCAAGTTCATGCACAGAAACAGAACCAGGGGGAGAGATGTGTGTGTGTGTGTGTGTGTGTGAGATATATATATATATATATATATGAAAGAGAGGGAGAGATTGAGATTGATTTACGATAAGAAATCAGCTCACACGCTTGCAAGCTGGAGCCCCAGGAAAGCCGGGGGTGTTTTTCCTAAGGCTGGAGAACCAGGGGAGCCGATGGTGTAAATCCCAGTCTGAGGTCTGAAATCCACAGGACAAGCTATCAGGAAGAGCAAGCTGGAAACTCAGGCAGGAGCGGACACTGCAGTCCACAGACAGAATTTTCTCTTCCTCAGGGAAGCCTCAGTTTTGCCCTTAAGGCCTTTCAGCTGATGGGCTGAGGCCCACCCACAGTATTCAGGATATTCTCCTTCACTTCAGCTGACCGTGGATGTTAACCCCATCTACAGAATACCTTCACAACAGCACATCAGTGTTTCATTAAATAACTCTCCCATAGAGCCTAGCCACATTGACAGGAGAACAGATGATCGACACATTTACAAAGAAAATAGTAACAAGTTGCATTAAGGTCTCCAAAGGAAACACAAAAGGGGCAGAGACCCAAGTGTGGTGGGGCTGGTGGGGACACTCAGGAAAGACAACTCTCAGGGAGTGAGGTTTGAGCTGAGATTAAAGGATGGGAGGGAGTAAGCCATGCAAAGAGCTCGGGCGAGGATGTTCCAGGCAGAGGAAAAAGCAGGTACTGATACGGGGAGGAAGGGAAAAGAAGTCGCTGGGTAGGGCTCAGTGAGCAAGAACAGCGGGGGAGGCAGGAGAGGGGGCGTGGAGGTGGGCAGGGCCCTGGAGGCTGTCTTGATTCCACAAGGGAAGCCTTGGGTCACTCCGGTACTCATGTGGAGGATGGCCTCCAGAAAGGATGAGTGCGGCCAGTGTGGAAGGCCTCCTTCCGCCTGAGTGCTTCCCCCAGACACCAGCAGTTCTGGAGTCTAAGCTGAACTCCTCCTCATCCCTGCAAGCCTGGGCATCCTCCTGCTCTGTGGAGAGTGGTCATCACACCCTGCTAAGGGCCCCAAATCCACTTGGTCTCCAAATCCAGACCTGGCAGTCATCGTCGATGTTTGTCTTTCTCTCATCCCTTCTGTATCCTGGAAAGATGGAATTTCTCCCCCACATCCATCTGCAAAATCTCTGTGATCACAATAAAAATCCCAGCAGGATAACTTTCTGGAACATGACAAAATGATTCAAGGTGACTCATCTGGCAAGAATAGCCAGGAAACTTCTAGAAAAGAAGAATCAAGAAAGGGTTCTAGCACTACCAGATATTAAAATGTATCATGAAGCTACCGTATCTGAAACAATGTGGCCCTGACTCAGGAAAAGACAGATGAGTCAGTGGAAAGGAAATAGAGAAAAGCATAGATGGGAATTAAGACCATGAACAAGGCGGCATTTCAGATCAGCAAGGGAGACCCAATATGCAGCGCTGGAAAAACTGACTGGCCATCTGCACAATACATCTGGGTCTCCTACCTCACTCCTGACATCAAGATAAATTCAGAGGATTCAAAAATAGAAAGAAATACCCATAAAAGCACTATTAGAAAACAAGGGTGGGTATTTTTATAATAGCAGGGTAGATCAAGCTTCTCCTATCATGACATGAAATCCAGAAGCCATAAAGGAAAAAACTGATAAAATTGCCTAAAACTTGCATACAGAAAGACATGCCATGAAACTGAGAAGATAAATGACAAATTTAGAAGAAGAAAAAAAAAATTTGGAACACATGCCAGACAAAGGGTGATTTACTTAATACTTACAAATCAAAGTAGTAGATTGTCTCCAACAAGACAAGTACTATTATTTCATGACACTTTCATGCACAGGAACCAAAAACTGCAAGCAGCCTGGGTGTCTATCAACAGGAGAAGGGATAAACCAACTCCAGCACATCCACGCAATGCAAGGCCAGCATCAACGCCACGTGTCAAATGCATTGTGCTGCCAGAAAGAAGCCAGACACAAACATACACGTCCTGTATGATTCCATTTACATAAAGTGGTGAAATAGACACAAGTTATCTTCAGTGAAAAAAAAGCAGAACAAGTATGGGGGTTGACTGAAAAGGGGCACAAGGGAACCTTCTGGAGTGATGGTCAATTATTTTGCTAAGGATATGGGTTACACGTGTGTGTGCATTGCCAAAACTCGGAGAATGGCTCACTGAAGATCAGGACATCTCGTTGTTAAGTACATTTTGCCTAAAACAGAAAAATCGTAAACAAATATTGAACTCTAGTTAATGATCTGCTGGAGTGCTTGGGGGTGAAGTATACTTATGTCTGCAACTGACTTTGAAACACACACAAAAAGATGCTTGATAGATGGCTAGATGGATGGGGAGAGAGAGAGAGATGTGACAAGAGAATAGAAAAACCTGTTACTTCTGGAATCTAGGAGGTGGGTCTATAAGGATTCAGTATATATTTCTTCAAATTTTTCTGATGACTTAAAATTTTTCATAATCAAATATTGGGAGAAAATAATTTTTAAAAATACAAAGGTGCTTTTAAATACAAATCTAGCAATTTGAGGTGGAAGAAAAAGGCCAGAGACCAAGTTTGTATTTGGAAGAAGGAAGTGGAATGTTTGATTTTCCTAGTCGTTTTTCCGGAAGCCAGTGTAGCAGAGCACCAAACTACAGGCACCTCAACAGCCACTCACTACGTGAAACGACTAGAAAAATTGGTTTTATCTCACCCCTTCTTTTTTTTTATATCCTAATCTACTCAATTCTGTCCACCCTTCTACCTCTACCCTGACTCCTACCCTGCACACCCATCAGAGACTGCAAACTTTTTATAGCATGGACTATCATATCTTGTCTACTTTATTGAATCTACATTATATGGCCGCGAAAAGTTTGCAACAAAAACAAGAATATCTTTCTTGTCCCCAGACACTCAGAATTCAATCACATTTCTAGCTAGAGTTTAACAGTTATGCCGGAATATACGAGGGTGAGTCAAAAATTATCTGCACTCTGACTGTTATCTCACA
Source organism: Hippopotamus amphibius kiboko (assembly GCF_030028045.1). Classification (NCBI taxonomy): domain Eukaryota; kingdom Metazoa; phylum Chordata; class Mammalia; order Artiodactyla; family Hippopotamidae; genus Hippopotamus; species Hippopotamus amphibius. The sequence continues at coordinate 5,914,506 of NC_080203.1, read as the reverse complement.
CCTTCTGACAACATTTTGTAGAAACTGATCGCTCAAACCATTGCTCATCCGTTTTGCTCACTTGAATTGTCTCTATAGTCTCAATATTCTTTTTTCATCACAGGTGTTTTTTTAAATTTTCATTGAAATATACTTGATTTACAGTGTTGTGTTAGTTTCAGGTGTATAGCAGTGATTTGGTTATGCTATATATATATATATATATATATATATATATATATATTCTCTTTTTGATTTTTTCCATTGTAGTTTATTATAAGATATTGAATAGAGTTCCCTGTGCTATACAGTAGGTCCTTGTTGTTTATCTATTTTATATACAGTAGTGTGTATATTTTAATCCCAAACTCCTAATGTATCCCTCCCCCCCACCTTTCCCCTTTGGTAACCATAAGTTTTTCTATGTCTGTCAACATTTTGTAATTGTTCTTTTTAAATGTTTCTATTTTCATCTTCTTAAAATATTTACCTTGATAAGCATTTATTCCTTTGTATGCATTACATAAAAATTAAAATAGAGCTCTTTCAGATCACTAAGAAAAAGACCAACTGCCCAAGGAGGAGGAAATGAGCAAAGAACATGAACAGTCAGTTAACAGAAGAGATGCAAATTGCCAGTGAACACGGAGAGGATGCTAAACCTCCCCCATAATGAAAGGAAGGCCAATAGCACGAATGGAGCTCCATCAAGCCCCTTCTATCAGACCTGCCTCAAACGTAACAACGGATAACAGCCAGTGAAGCTGGGGCCTGGGCACACAGGTGTTCTCTCTCTTCCACCCCTGAGTGGAGGACAAACACATGCAACTTTTGTGGGCACAGTTTGGCGATTATTGGGCAAATTTCAACTTTGGCCATGCACCAGAATTGCCCGTGGAGCTTTTGAAAAATACACCTGCCTGTGTCCTAACCTCAAAGAATATAATTTAGAGGGGCTAGGGTGGGGCCCAGGAATCTGTATTTAAAGCTCCAGGATTGACTTTGGACATAATAGGAGTCTGTTACAGAAAAAAGTCACACAGGCATTCAAAGATATGTGGACAAAATCATTGATTACAGCATTGCTGGACCTAGCCTTAAATTGGAAACAACCCAAGTGTCCAACATAAGAGCCAGTTAAAGCCATTCAGTGGAGTATTACGCAGCTGTTAAAAAGCAGGCAGGACTTCTCATTTGTTGGAAGTCTGGGTTCCACGGTGCAAACTGGTTGGCTGGAATCCCTCTCAGGCCAACTTCTGCCAATGTGAGAGCCTCGAGCATCACCTTCTTGTTCAGATCCTCTCATCTTTCCTCCTCCAGGCCAGTTAAGGACCTCAGTAACTTGTCCATCAGTCCTATCTACTAGAAGAGTTGTTCCAACAGCACGACAAAGAAAAGATCCAACCAGAAATGGGACTTGGCATTTCTCCATGAAAGAGAAACTCTGAGGCACTAGCAATTTATGTGTAAAGGTTTCTGTTACTTATAGGATGGAGATCAGATTGGATACAGGTGTGAATGTCCATGCTGCCTTGCAAAGCTGCTTTCTAGGAATTGAAAGTAATGACAAGATGCAGAATTTTGCCAAAGAATCTTATTAGCAGCAGATTTGATTCAATTTCAGGGCCAGTACCCAAAGTTTCCCCTAGTAACCTTAGGATCACGATGGGGCAAGCTGGCAGTTTTTGCAATGGCAGTTGCCTTTTTTCCTTCTCAGATCTTTCTCCCTTCCACGTTATCTATAATCTAAAATTATCTACATAGGGGCTTCCCGGACAGTGCCTCGGTTAAGACTCTGCACTTCCAATACAGGGGACACGGGTTCAGTCCCTTGTCAGGGAACTAAGATCCCACAAGCCTCGCGGTGCAGCCAAAATAAATAAATAAATACAGTTATCTAAATAGTTGCCATGCCTTTCAGATTTTAACGTGCTTAGTCCCATTGTACTGACTCGCTGTTCTTTGGCATATCATATTCAGATTCTAAAGTGGATGATAAGAGTAGACCCAGTATCAAGCAAAAGACTGTTGAGACAAAGAGATGTGGAAATAGACATCAGTGATTTCACATTGTATTGTTTAAGTAAACATGATCTCATGAAGGTAAGTGTTTTTCTGCTCCATACCAATTGTCTTTCCATTTTCAGTACCAAATACATGCTCTTAAAGGAACCTGCCATTCAAATTCAGTTTGCCTTAAAAAAGAAAGCACGTGGCAGGCGCTGCCTGCCCCCCCCCCCCCCCATGCACATACCTGAGACCCACTGCAGTACAAGCCCTGCCCCGCCCTGCCCACCCACTATCCTGCATCATCACTTCAATCTGCTTTTCAAATGGTAGGAAAGGAAGTAGGCTTCAAGGCACTACTGCCTCCTTTCTAACCTCCCCTGAGGCAAGGATGCCAGAAGAAGCCAGGTCAGCCTCCCCACTTGACAATGACGTAGGGGACCTGTAAGGAGAAAACGCGAACACACACACACACACACACACACACACACACACACAATGATATTTTCATAAGAGTTCTTGACATCTGCAGTAACCTGGTCTGCCCATCAGGAAGAAGGTCCCCAGAGCTGTTCCCAGAGGTTATCCCTGGGGCCGGCGCAAAGGGGGTCCCTGCTTTTGCCGCTATGGTTTCTGAAACATGGAGCTCTGCCCCCCAGCAGATTTCACTTGTCCTAGTGTCAGGCGGCCCACCTTTGAAACGGCTTCAGGCTGGGCCTTCCCGAACCTGAGATGGCACTGGGCTGTTGATTTCAGCATAGGGCTTTCCAGATCCGATGCAGAGGCTCTCTGCCCGGCCTCGGCTCCAGCCCCCAGGCCACCTCCGCAGCCCGGGGCCAGCTCCATCTCTTTTCCTCTGGCCTGGATGTGCCTCCTTCTCTTCCCAGGCCCCGCCCCCGCCCCCGTCTATAGTGCCTCCCCCTTATGGAGGCTTCCCCGTTAGAAGAGCTAGAGCCTCACCACGGCCACGACTGCAAATGGTGGTTCTTTGTAAATTGAATCTTCTGGTCATCGGAGACGCGAGGCCCAGGGCACGGAGCCTTCATGGAAGTGCAGCTTCCTGTTTCCCGTGCTCTGGGTCACTTTGCCTTTGGATTTGATAAATCGATCTGCTCACACTCAGTAACGTGGCCCACGGTTAGCAACAAGTGAGGAGACATCACGCAGAGCCCACCTGCCCACCTGGAGCCCTGCCTCCTTCTGAGTGGCTATGGCTGCCCAGCTCCTCCTGGGACCAAGGGGACAGGCTTGGCATGCTGACCACTCCGGCCTGCAAGCAGACGTGGGAGGGCTCAGCCAGGGTGGGACTCGGGCAGGGTCTGTGAGCCAAGGCGCAGCACAGGGCAGCCGTGAAGCCCCGGAACTCTGGCGCCAGGGCCCCTGGGTTCAAATCACAGCTGCACATCCTGTTACCTGTGGGGCCTGGGGCACGTCAGCAAACCACTTCAGCTTCCTGTGCCTCAGTTTCCCCATCTGCCAAATGACGATAATAATAGTATCTCCACCTCAGAGAGCTGTTGCGAGGTGGAAAGGAGCTAATACCTTTCTCAAACGATTAAACATAGAGTTACAGCACTTCACACTCCCGGGCAGCCAAAAAGTGGAACCAACCCAAATGGTCCTCGATGGCTCTGTAAGCCAAGTGTGGTCTCTGCGTGCAGTGGAATATTAGCCTTAAAAAGGAATGAAATTCTGATTCATGCTACAACTTGGATGAACCTTAAAAACATTATGGTAAGTGAAAGAAGACAGTCACAAAAGGCCACATATTCTATAATTTAATTCATTTGAAAGTCCAGAGTAGGCAAATCCAAGGAGACAGAAAGTAAATTAGTGGTTGCCAGGGGCTGGGGGCCATGGAGGGGTAGGACTGACAGCTAAAGGGTATAAGTTTTCTTTTTGTGGTGATGAAAACATTCTAAAATCGACAGATCTGCGAATCGACTCAAAACCATTGACTTGTACACTTTAAATGGGTAAACTGTATATTATGTGAAATTATATCTCAACAAAACTGGTTTCAAAAGAAAAACCAAAAACGTTATGCTACTTAAAATAAACGGTTAGTCCACAAACCTGTCCTATCGCATTGAATTAAGTTCTCAAGAAGAAGCAACACGCGTGAAGCCTGGAGAACAGTGCTGGACACCAGCCACTTCCCTCTCCTGTCAGCCTCACCGCCTCAGGGAATTTGAACACAGAGCCCAAGCACCTGATTGCCCACCTCTGGGCCCAGCCTGGCCCTGGCTGGGCTGCCGCGATCAAAGCATCAGACTGGAGCCTTGCCCGGGAGGGGCCTCTTGTTCGAGGAGCAGAGGCCCTTGAGAGAGGAGAGGGTGGTGTGGGGCCAGGGAGCCGCACCCGAGCATCCGGCTGGGAAATTTACCAGACACAGATGACCACCTTGACCTCTTTCCCTCCCATGTCCTCCTTGCGTCTTCCAGGCGCACAGGACCATGAGCCAGGGTCAGCCTGAGCCTGGAGACAGAAGTCCCCGAGGGGAGCTGGGGGCTGCCACCACGGCCCCGGGCCCTGCCATCTCAGGTGGCTATTCCCATGTGGTGACGTTAGCTGGACCCTCTGCAGGGTCAGATTTTCTCTTGAATGAGAAATAAATAAGGGTTTGAGTTGCTCTTCTACTTCTAGCAGCTGCTCACATCCAATCTGCCTCCTTAAGCAACAGGTCCATCTCCTCTGGGGTCACCAGGTGCCAAGCAGAGGTCAAAACACAGCCCTTGCTCTGCCTTTGGCATCGTCCACACCCTCATCTCTTTCTCAGCTTTGGCTCTCCTGGCACTTTTCCAGCAGTCTGTGCCCATCGTGCCCAGGGACAACCCCACCACCCAGCCTGGGGACAAACTCCACCACCCACCCTTGTACGTGCTGTTTTCAAACGGGAGTGCGCTGCTTTCGTTAGTTGCTTCTTTTTATTCTCCAAGGAGATGATTTGTAATCCTAAAAAGAAAGTGTCCTTCCTTGGACAAAATGTCACACTAAAAATTTATTAATGTGTTTTTCTCATTCACATTTCCTTACGGGAGATATTCCACCCACAATATTCTGATCACAGGAAGAAGAAAGATAAGAAGAAAGATAAAGCCAACTTTTGATAACCCAAAGAGGACTTTTGTGTCCATGACCAGACGATGGTCTGGAAGCCAGACTTTATCTACAGAGTAAAGATTTTTCTTCTAAATTCCTTTGCCTCCTGTGATGGTCAGCTTTACGTGTCACCTTGGCTAGGCTGTAGTTCCCAGTTCTTTAATCAAACACTAATCTAGGTGTTGCTGTGAAGGTATTTTGTAGGTGTGGTTAACGTCTAGAATCAGTTGACTTTAAGTAAAGGAGTCTATCCTCCACCATCTGGGTGGGCTTCATCCAGTTGAAAATCATTTGAAAAGCTTTAAGAGCAAAGACTAAGATGTCCCTGAGAAACAGGACATTTTTGCCTCAAGTCACAGCATCAATTCCTGCTGAGTTTCCAGCCTGCAGACTTGCCCTGCAAACGTGGACTAGCCTAGCCAGCCCCCACCATCCCAATTCCTTCTAATACACACACACTCGCTCTGTCTCTCTCTCTTTCTCTCTCTCTCCTGCTGCTTCTGTCTCTGTGGTGGAACCCTGACTGACGCAGTGCCCGTTGTCCTCATAGCAAGAGCCAAGCCCATTTTCTTCTGTGCTAGAGGTGCAGAAACTCCAGATAAGATGAAAAAGAGGCAGTAATGGCTCCCTGCCCCCACCCCTCGCACTCCACTTCAGGCCAAAGGGATGGTGGAAAAAGGAAAGAAAGAGCGAGAAGTAAACAAGCAGGTCCCCCCTTTGGGACTGGAGTCCCGTGCGGGCTCTATGTGGGCTGGGGCCACACTGGAAGGTGGTCCAGGGAAGCTGAAAGCCACGAGACCTCCCCACTTTCCATCTGAGAGCCTGGGAGGAGCAGGGTGGGACTGGATGGGGGGGCGGGGGGACTTGGGCCTGCCTGGATGCCACCTTGGAAAGTGATAGAGGGAAAGGGTGCCTTTGCCTCCAGGTGTGACTTTAAAAAGCAGACTTCCAACCTGACAAGACCACAGCGCCATCAATGAGCCAAGGTAAAGCTTGCTTCCCTCCTGGTGGAAGCTCATGACGTCACCTGACAAAGCCACTTTTGCCTTGGCGCGTGTAAAGAGTTGCACGGGTGTACATTTCCACCCCGCTCAGGCCCTTGGCGTGTTCCAGACACCGCGCTCAGAGTCGTCACGGCTCGTACCAACACTCACGAGCTGGGACCAGGAGGTCCCTTCGCACGGGAGGCAGCTGGCACTCAGAAAGGTAAAGCCGCTTGACTGAGGTTGCATAGCTGATGAAAGGGGCGTCAAGGAGAACCCGCGGGTGCATCCTCCCCCCCAACCCCCCAGCCCGCTCAGCCACCAGGCAGCACAGCTAGGCAACAGCCCAAGGCACCATCCAGATGCGACGCTTGGCCCAGGTGCAGGCACGTCCAGCAGCTGCTCTCTCCTGCTCAGATGTTCACCTCTGATCATGGCTCTAGAGGCAGAAGTGTCACAGTCAGAATTTCAACCACCGCTCCCTCATTTCACAGTAAAGAAGTGGCAGAATGGCAGACGACCTTCAGGGAAGTGAAACCTCTGTGCCGGGACGTGCTTGCTTCCTGGGTGGGGAGCGGGCAGAGACCCTGCCCAGGTGCCTAGCAAGCGTGCCGTGGTACAGCCAGCCCAAGCTGGGGACAGTCTCTGCCCTGCCCCACCCTGAGATGAATGGCTGGCATCACCAGACCAGGAACTTCAGAGCGCTTCTGATGTGAGAATGATCAGAATGGGGTCACCAGCTCAGCCCGAGGTGAGCTATGAGGAAGGCCCTTGTCTTAGTTGGCTGGATCTGCCGTAGTAAAATCCTGTGAACTGGGCAGCTTCAACTACAGATACTTCGTCTCTCACAGTTCTGGTGTTTGAGAAGTTGAAGATCAAGGTGCCTGCAGATCTGGTTCATGGTGAGACTCCACTCCCTGGCTAGCAGACAGCCACGATCTTGCCATGTCCTCACATGGTGGAGAGAAACAGCTCTGACGTCCCTTCCTCCCTTATAACGGCACCATCTCTATTGGATTAGGGACCCACCCATATGACCTCATTTAACCTTTCTCACCACCTCAGAGGCCCTATCTCCATATACAGTCACATCGGGGATTAAGAATTCAACATATAAATTTGGGGGGACAGAAACATTCAATCCATAATCACCCCTCTGTAACTTCTACCTCCATTGGGATAGTCCCAGTTGGAGGCTGCCCAGGTAGAACACAAAGCATGGGGGAATTTGCCAAGTGCCAGTCAGCAACATGCTGTTAAATGCCCTTGCTGAAGGGCGTCCCAGTTGGACAGAAACAAAGCCCATATGCATGGCCCACGTCGATGGTTCTCAGATTCCTGTTCTAACTCTAGCAGGCAAATACGACAGTGGCTGGCAGGCACCCACACAGTTCTCTCGTCAAAATGGCCTGCTACAGACCCAAAAAGGAAGTAGCACTAGAATATCAAGAAGACTGCAGGCAGTCTCCAAAACTGTTCCTCGACAAAGCAGAGCTTCAATTCCCCCATAAAATCAACTGGACCTTTCTGTGATTCTTTTAGCTTCCACGGATGCCTTAAAGACATGGTGGCCATATTCTCCAATCCACCAAAGAGACTCACGTTCTGCTGGGATGCAGCTGTGACAAGGACAGGAGCCCAGGGAGCACAATGTCAGGGTTCTGATTCGAGTTTGTTGCCAACATTTTTAAAAATGGAAGATACCCCCCCCCAAATTCTAAGAAGATATTTTCTCTTAGGCTTAAACTATCTTTGCCTCTAAAGTTATTTCAATAGCAATCATAGTGCTTGCTGTGTTTTCACTGTGAACGCCCAGCATTGGGCTGAGTGGTTTTAATGGGTGCCTGGTGAGGTGGAAACTTGCCCCTTTGCCAGTCTCTTCAAGATCTTTGGAACAGTTTTCGTTTTTTTTCGTTTCTTGGTTTTGGGTTTTGTTGTTGTTGTTGTTGTTTATATTATTATTTTTTTTTATCATCAGAGAGTCCCAGGCCTCACCCCTCACAGTTCTGGGAAAATGAGGGAAGGATCCCACAGAGCCTGACAAACGCTGTCTCTCTTCAAAACTCTTGATGCCCAGAGCTGAGCTGGGCTGGGCTGGGCTCCAGGCCCCAAGAAAGGGGCTCAGAGGTGCCAGGGAAAAGCTGCCCAAGGGTTGGGAGAGGAGAGAAACAGAGCCTGGGAACCTGGCAGGGGTAGCCCAGGGAGTGTCCCTGAGTCTCTCAAACCCAGGCTGGAAGAACCAGAAAGGAACGTGAGGCAAACTGCAGGACCCGCAAAGTCACGGGTTCCCAAACAATATGTTAATGGCGGAAGCATGATGGCTATTTCTTGATATTTGACCTTCTCTCTGCTGACTAGAGGCCACGTGACCCAGGGGGAAGCTGCATGCAGGCTCTGGGTTTGAATCACAGCTCGGTCATTTTCTGCTACTATGATCCTGGGCAACTCAGGTGACTCAGTCAAGGTTCCCCAGGCAGCAAGGGCCAATGCAAGAAGCAAACGGTCAAAGCCACTGCTCGTAACCATGATACCACATTGCCCAGCAGTGATGCCAAGAAATGGTGTTATGTAAGTCTTCTTATTTATAATACTAACAATCCACTCCACATGAGCACCCCACACTGTCTAGTATCAACATCACCCCCCAAGTACACGTGTTTTCCCACTTCCCTAAACAACCATTTCACATTTTCACCTCCCTCCCACCCAAAACTAGAAACAATCAGACCAGAACTGTCTCGGCTTCTGGTTGCCATGCCTACCAAGGACTCACACGTGTAACCACTCACCCTGCGTTCCCTGCTGTTAGCACAGGAGACAGTCTCCATGCCCCTCCCGAGTCATGTCACTTTCCAAAGAGCTTTGCTCCTGCACTTACCCTCTTTCACTGCTGCATTGTCAATTTCTCCTTCTCTGGATGGTTCTCCTCGTATCCCCTTCCCCCAACTCCTTATCTCCCTTGAGCTCACTGCCTCACTTCTCCACTTCTGTTCACAGCATAAATTGTTTTTTTTTTAATATTCATTTGTTTATTAATTTGTCTGCGCCGGGTCTTAGTTGCGGCACACAGGATCTTTCGTTGCGACATGCGAGATCTAGTTCCCTGACCAGGGGTTGAACCCGGCCCCCCTGCATCAGGAGCATGGAGCCTTAACCACTGGACCGCCAGGGAAGTCCCTACAGCATAAATTCTTGGAAGAGTCAACTATAGAGCCTACTGTCATTTCTTCATTCCCACTGTCTCCCCAGTTCACTCCAGTCGGGTTCCCAGTGCCATCAGGCCACCACAACAGTTCTTATAAAAGTCACCAGCAGAGGTTCTGCAGATGAGAAGCTGGGCGGGTCCTTTGTGGTCCCTGCAAGGCTCCCAGCATGAAGATTTCAGGGTGCTTCCTCAGGTGCCTAGTTCAGGCTTCCCAAGGTTTCAGGAGAGGGTCCAGTGTCTGTTGTCCTTCAGACAGATCCCCGGATGGTTAGGAACTCCTGTGGGCACCAGGAACTTGGGCTCTGGTTGCAAACAATACCCAAGAAGACTTAGGGAAAACCAAGGTTTGCCCATGGCAGGAATGGGACAGCTGGTCCCCTGCTGCTGGTGAGAAGCCACCACCGGCCAGGGCCGGCCAGAAGCTGACGTCTGCGTCAGGCCACGCTCCTCCTCTGCCTCTCTGCTCCGCTGCTGCTGCTGCCAACCACCTCTGGCAGCCATGCCACTACAAGGTGTCCCTGAAGGGGCAGCAGCAAATGGACCTCACCAAAGGGCTAGAGTCTCCCTCTAAACCCGCCGCCAGGGCCCTTTGACTCACCCCCCACCCACGATGGGGACTTATGACATCACACTTGTTCTGTGAACTTGGGCAGGTTCCTCTCCCTCCCTGGGCTTCAGTTTCCTCACCTGCAGATGAAGGGTTTCAATCAAATCCTCACGTTCTTTCTAGTGCCCACACTCAGCTCTGCAGGGCGATTCTATCCTGGGGCCCTGGAGCCAGATGGTCTGGGTTTGAATCTAGCCACAGCCACTTCCTAACTACGTTATCTCAAAGCTACTTACCTCCTCTGAGCCCCAGTCTACTCATCAGTAAAATGGGCATCATGATGAGACCTGCCCTGGAGAATGGTAGCAAGGATCAAGTGAGATTCATCGCGCAGGGAAAGCAGCTGGCCCAGTGCTCCGGGAGTGTGAGTGATCTGCATCTTGTTATCACACGCTCCAGATTGTCCTGAAATGCACCTACCACCAACGGGATCGCGGGAAAATGCTGACAAACTTCAAACCTGCAGCTGCTGTGCAGGAGGGCCAGCATCCCTTCGTAAATCTTTTGAGAAGGATCCAATCAAAATCGATTTCATTTTTCACAGTGGCGGGACCTGGCGAGTGGGGAGCCCACCACTCACAGCTCTCCTGAGGTCTGGGGGAGGTGGATGGGAAGAGGTCTGTTTTCTCAGCATCTGGGCACTTGGCTGGATTCTGCGTTCCCAGGGAGGCTGTTTCTTGATACAGAATTGATTATTCTAATCAAGGCACTTCAGGGCTCAAACTGTTAAACAGAAATAGGGTAGAGCAGTGTAACAGTGTGGCTGAAAGGAATTAAATCGGAGCGTGCTTTCCCGGGAGGAGTCTCAAAGAAGCTCGCGGTTAGCATGCAGCAAAGGCAAACATACGAACCTTAGGCTCTGACTGACACAGACCACGAGAACCAGGAGGCACATTTCCAGAGAAGGGCTCCACATGCACCGTCACCCCCAGCAGTTGCTTTTCAAGACTCAGTCTGGAGGCTTCCAACAAACCCAGAAGCCTGGGCCAGAATGATGTCTCTCCCGGTCTAGGGAAAGCCAGAGATGGGTGCGACGATGAAACGCAGGAAGAGTGCCCATAGAAACCTAACCTGGGTGCCGCCAGGGATCCTCTGGGGCTCTGAGGAGTAGACCAAAGCGAGTCCTCTCTGCGTGGGGGGTCCCAAGCCTCTCTTCCAGAAGACAGGGTAGGATATCAAAATTAAGAGTCTAGAACAAATTGGGGAGCCGAAAGCTACCCTGGACTTGACCTGGGGTGGGAGTGGGATGCAAAAAGGGAGACTGAGGCATGTGAAGCTGCAGGAGGTGGCCCTGAGCAAAGGCATCCTGGGAGGGTCGGTCACTCCAAGTCCTCCAGGAGACGCCCAGGGAGTGCAGTTCATTCTCTTTAGTTCCTAGGGAGACTCAGTGGCAAAGTTTGAGAACCACCAGCATATCAGGATAAAAGGTGCTCTTTGGTATCAGATGAATTTGAATTTCCACTTCACTTCTGTTACAGGTTGAATTACGGATCCCCCTCCCCTCTAAGTCCATATGTGAAAATCCTAACCCCTACGACCTCACCTGGGAATGTGAACTTTTTTGGAAATGGGGTTGTTGCAGTTGTGATCAGATAAGACGAAGTCCTAGTGGAGCACGCTGGGCCCCTCATCCAATACAACTGGGTCCTTAAAAGAAGGGGAAATTTGGAGAGAGACAAGCACACAGGGAGAAGATGGCCAAGTGAGATGAAGGCAGAGAGATGGGGCGGGGGGCGGGGATGCTTCTCCAAGCCAAGGAGCATCAAAGGTGGCCAACAAAATACCAGCTGCTGGGAGAGAGGAACAGACTCTCCCTCACAGCCCTTAGAAGGAACCAAGCCTGTCCACCCCTTGATTTCAGACTTCTAGCCTCCAGAACTGGGAGACAGTACATTTCTGTTGTTTACAGTTTGTGGGACTTTGTTATGATAGCCCCAGAAAACTAATACCACCTCCCTCCACAGCTTGACTTCACCCTTGAGAAGATCGCTGGGCCCTTGAGCAGGGGATGTTAATATTCAGGGATGATGACACCTGCTCAAAGACTGGCATGAGGACGAGAGACTAAGGAAGGACAGCAGGCCCTGTCAGAGCCCTGCCAGGGCCCAAGAGCCAGACCACCACTGCACATGGAGGCCCAGGAGTCAGCATGGCCAGGTGAGCAGAATGGGCTGTCAGGCCGAGCCAGCCTACCGCTTGGGGTCATGTAGAGTCTGGACTGGCAAAGGCTGACCCAGAAGCTGGGGTGGCCAGGGAGGAGGGAGGGAGGGTGCTTCTCCAAGGATGGGAGCAGCCAATCAATTGTCAGTGTCCAAACTAGAGTCTTCCTGGGCCCTCAAGCCCCCATCTCACTCCTCCCCCAAAGCCCCAAAGATGCCTGAACTTCGCCCATAGCTGGGAGGAAGATGGGGGGAATCGTAGCGGTAAAAGCTCAGCCCAGTGCCTGGCACAGCAGACGCCCCATCAGTGCAGGAACATGCACGCGCCCACCAGACAACAAGAGCAGGCACTCCTGATGGGGATGCCTGTGGCAGGAGGTGGTTGGGTTCCTGGCCCCAGGTGGGGTCGAGGCAGGGCCTGCTGTCCTTCCTTAGTCTCTCGCCCTGGGCCTATCTCGAAGATAAGCATCATAATTTCCAAGTGTTAGAATTGCCCACTCAATTATACATATATGTATGTGTGTAACTGAATCACTTTGCTGTACACCTGAAACTAACACAACATTGTGAATCAACTATACTCTGATATAAAATAAAAATTAAACTAAAAAAAAAAAAGAATTGCCTGCTCGAGGCCCCAGAGATCTCATCAATGGGGAGGTCAAGCTATGGAGGGAAGGGGCACTGAAAGTCAAGGTCGAAGGCCGCCCCCACCCCTACCAGCATGCCGGTGCCCCTCATGTTTTTCAGCTGCGTCTCCCTAACAACTGAACAGGATGAGATGCAGCCCTCAAGGATGGTCTGGGGCATAGCCCAAAGTTATAGCTCAAAAATCCATATGGCAGGACTTCCCTGGTGGTCCAGTGGCTAAGACTCCACGCTCCCAATGCAGGGGGCCTGGGTTCGAACTCTGGTCAGGGAACTAGATCCCACATGCCACAGCTAAGGGTTTGCATGCCGCAACTAAAGATTCCACATTTCACAACTAAAAAGACCCTGCACCCTGCACGTGGCAATGAAGATCCCACGTGCTGCAACTAATACCCGCCACGGCCAAATAAATAAACATAAAAAAAAATAATCCATATGGAGTTTGCATCTGAAGGCATACTATATCCATGTCTATTTAAATAGAAAAACCTAATCTTTACATGACTGACCAGTTAAAGTAACTTTACCCCCCAGTTTTGGAGAAAAATTTACTCTCCAGGAAGACAGGGCATAGGCTGTAGGGATCCCAGCTAGAGAAAGCTGGCATTGCTCTGGGCTGCCTTTCAGTACCAACAAGTACTTAGCACTTCCCCCTTCCCCATGGGGCACGAGGTGCCTCTTCGCACACTGTCCTCAGGGTGCAGGGGAGGGGGGCATGGCTCCCCGCAGCCCTCCTGGCCTTGCTCACTCCCCAACCCCGGCAGGTTGTGTGCGCCCAGCCCATGTGAGGGCTCAAGGCCTTGCATACCTCAGCCAGGCAGCAACCCAGGGCCCTACGTGCCCCCAGGCCTGGCGATGGGCCCTGCCTCCCACCACTTGAGATGCCAGGGCTGTACTTGGGTGATCAGAGGCATTGGTGGGCTCTGTACGGCTCATCTCTCCTGCCCTCGAAGACATTCTCAGCAGTGGAATGCTCACTCATTCCTGCTCTGGATCATTTACTGTATGCCAGGTCCTTGGCCAGGAGCTGGGGTGTAAGTGACAACAGGAAGTGATCACAGGGTCGTGATGGAAAAAGACATGATAGTAGAGGATGGTAGGCTGGTAGGTGTCTTAGCCAAGGCAAGCTCAGAGAGCTCTGAAACCACAAGGGAGGAGGCAAGACCTGGCCAGAGGTGGGGGTACTAAGGTAGGGATCACTCCTGGAGGAAGCAATGTATACGATGAGGCATGAAAGACCCCTAAGAGCCTGGGGAAGGAAGAGCATCCCAGGTGAAGCCAACAGCATGTGCTCCTGCCAGTGCGCTCACCTTTCAATAATCAGAGAACTGACCACCCCTTTCAGCTAAGGATCTCCAAGCACCTCCACATGTGTGCTATGCACCCCAGGCTGGCAGGCCTGGCATCCTAAGATTAGCACCTGTGAGCACATGAGCAGCCCGTGCACCCACCTGGCATCCCAGCTTGCCACAGCAGGGCCCCATTGGCCCAGGTTCAGGGATTGGTAGGGAGAAGAGAGAGTGTGGCTGTCTCATTGGAGGGACATCCCTCTAACTCCCCAAGCCCATGCCTATGGCAGGGGAAGGCGGCTGCTCTGGACCGGATGTTTGTGTCCTGAAACTCATATGTTAAAGCCCCTCCCTCCAATGTGATGGTATCTGGAGGTGGGGCCTTTGGGAGGAGATTAGGATTAGATGAGGTCAAGTGGGTGGAGCCTCAGGAATGGGATTAGTGCCCTTGTAAGACTCTCGGGCAGAGCTTGCGTCCTCTCTTCTCTCCTCCATGTGAGGACAAGACAAAACGTCAGCTGTCTGCAACCTGGAAGAGGACCCTCACCAGAACTCAACCATGCTGGCACCCTGGTCTCAGGCTCTGGAACTGTGAGAAGTAAGTTTCTGTTGTTTAGAAGCCACCCAGACGGTGCTACTTTGTTATAGCAGCCCGAACGGACTGAGACAACGATAAGCCGCAGGGTGCCCAGAAAGTCACTCGAGGCTGCTGGACATGTGTATTTATATAGGATTTCCGTAAATCAAATGCTCTCTTCCCCTCCATAGTGACTATGATTTCAAGGGATTTTAGGTTCACAGCGGACGGAGGGGTGCTCCAGCTGCCTGAGTCAAGCCCCAAAAGGTTTACCCAGAGTGGCCCCAAGAGGGTCTCCTGGGCTCAGGACTGTCCAGCACGTGTGCATGGCCGAGAGCACCAGCCGAATCCTGGGGAAAGCCTGGCCAAAGGAGGGGGTGGGAGGCTAGCCTAGCATCATTTGCCTTCTCCCAGTGGCATCAGGACGCACCCCAGAGCCTCCCCTGCGGCAAGCACAGGGGCCAGGGGGCCTGGGTCTGAGTTGTCTGTTGAACAGACATCTGACCCTGGGGAGATGTCCATGGATTGGTCCCACAGCACCGGCTGGAGGCGGGAGAGGGATGCTCTCCTAGTCCAGCTCTCCCTACACGAAATGATCACAAGTACACCATGAGGGCAGAGACCAGGCAGAGTCTCCATGCCCAGCTTAATACCTGGCACATAGTAGGTGTCTGGCAGGATGTGTCACATGAATAAGTGGACGGGCAAATGCAAGGTTGGGAGGCAACACAGGTGATCCAGGGAGGCTGGGAGGGGTGGGGAGAGCTACAGAATGCAGGGAGGAGTGCCAGGCAGCCCACCAAGCATACCAAGCAATGCTCACAGGAATCCTCGGAGGTGAAGACTATCCCGTCTCTCCACCTCTGCTGCCTCGTTATAGATGGTCCACTGGAGGCTTAGGGAGAAAGCCACTTGCTCAGGGCACCAAGCTACTAAGTAGCAGAGATGAGATTGGAGCACAGGCTGAGCCTCAGAGTCCACTGAGCACGAGATGGGGAGCTGAGGAGGCAGGACTCCTGTCCCCACCTCCCAGCTGCAGCAGGTCCATTGGCATCCATCTTTCTAGGGGGACACACCTACGTTTTCCCTGGAAAGCGGGCTCTGCAGCTTTTGCACTGCGCTGCACCCTGACTTTGGCCTCAGCTGAGCTTCGTTCTCTCCCAGCACAGCCGCGGAGTCGCCACCCCTCAGGCAGCACTGCCTGCCCACACCCCCAACCCAGCGCCCCCTGGGAATCAGGGTGATGACGCCCAGGTCACTGCGTGTCTAGGAGGAGACCCAGCACCTGGTGCAGCCCCTAGCGCAGGGCCCTGGAGTATTATTAATAAGCAGAGGGCGCCAGTGTGTGTCAAATCCAGAGGGTGAGACAAGGACAGGCAGGCGAAGGAGGAGTGAGGGCAGTGGCCAAGAAGGGCCAGTATGAGGGACGGAGGATGGGTCAGACTTGGTGCGGGCCCAGCTGCTTAAAGGAGCCACACGAGGCCGGCCTCTGGTCACCCAGGGCTCCCTGTGGCTGCAGCTCAGGACTTCCAGGTGGGAGGACAGTGCTGGGGACTTCAAGCTGCTCCAAGTGCTCCCACGCAGGCACAGCCCGCTTCAACCCCAGCCTCTATACACCAGGACTTGCCTGTAGCAATGGCCTGTCCTCACCCCTATTCCTTCCTATCCTTGGCATACGACCCACCCAACCACTCATTCATCCTCTCCTTCATTCAACAAATAACGTGGGCTTCCTAGGTGGCGCAGTGGTTAAGAATCCGCCTGCCAATGCAGAGGTCACGGGTTCAATCCCAGCTCCAGGAAGATCCCACATGCCGCGGAGCAATTAAGCCCGTGTGCCAAAAAAAAAAAAATAACGTACAGCAGCTCTTCTGGGACTGTCCCTAGGGCCACAGAGCATCCAGGACAGCCCCCACCCCCACGCCCCATCCTCCCAGAGATCATAGTAAAAGAAACCTCCAGGAACAAACAGTGGCAGCAGTGCTGTGATGAGGAGGCACAGGGGCTGGGGGAGCCCTGAGAAGGGAAGGCCTGACTCAGCCTGGGTGTGGGGGGTGGGGACTGGGTGGGACCCGGCCACGCATGCAGTTCCAAAGTTCAGGGTGAAAAGCGGGAACCTAGGTTTAAGCCAAAAGGCACATGGCATTTCCTTCCGTGACAGTCACTGATCCAGGGGTGAGCCTGTGAACTAAGCGGGCCAATCAAAACCTTTACTGGCTCTTTCATCCATGGATGCAAATAAGAAATCACGGAGCCAGAATTGCTATCTGCTGCTGTATTAAGGACCCCAGGGGAGTCGGCCTTTGGACGAGTGCTATGGCTAACAGCAAAGAAGGGCAGAAAAAATCTGAGTGCTTGACGATATTGTGAGGCCTGCCCTACCTTTGGACTTCCTGTTATGAGTTAATAACTTTTCTTATTGTTTAAATTTTTAAAAGTGGGCGTAATGACATTGCAAGTTGAGGCGATGGGCAAAGGCCAGGAAGCTGTGGTCCGGGAAGCTCCACGGGCCTGAGCTGTTAGCAGGGTGACAGGGCCTGAGTGGGCTCTTATGCCAAAGTCAAGCGATTCCTGGCATGAAGCTGCCTGCCATTTTCTTGCCTTCGCCTGAAACCGAACCCTGATGAGGATATGCAATCCAGAGGCTAAAGGGGCATTGGGTAGAGAAGACTGCTTTTTTAAATTTTTTTAAAAATAGAGGTGAAGTTCATATGACATAATATTAACCCTTTAAAATAAATCAGTGGCAGGATTTCCTAGGTGGCGCAGTGGCTAAGAATCCGCCTGCCAATGCAGGAGACGTGGGTTCGATCCCTGGTCCAGGAAGATCCCACATGCCGTGGAGCAGCTAAGCCCGAGCGCCACAACTACTGAGCCTGTGTGCTGCAACTACTGAAGCCCATGCACCTAGAGCCCATGCTCCACAACAAGAGAAGCCACCTCAATGAGGAGCCCGTACACCACAGTGAAGAATAGCCCCTGCTCACTGCAACTAGAGAAAGCCTGTGTGCAGCAATGAAGACCCAACACAGCAAATAAATTAATTAAATTAATCAGTGGCATGTAGTATATTCACAATGTTGCACAACTAACATCTCTATCTATTTTCAAAACATTTCCATCACCCTAAGAGGAAACCCTGTGCCCATGAAGCCGCTAGTCCTCATCCCACCCCCAGCCCTTGGCAGCCAATACTCTACTTTCTGTCTCTGTGTATTTGCCTGTTTTGGACATTTCATTTAAATGGAATCATACACTACGTGGTCCTTTACATCTGATTTTTTTCACTTAGCATAAAGCTCCTCCATGGATCAACAATTTATTACTTTTTTAGAACTTAGACATAATTGACATATAACATTATAGCAGCTTCAGGTGTATGACATGCTGATTTAATACTTCAGGTTTTAATAGTTGAGTAATAATCCATTGTATGGCAATACCACATTTTATATGAGGGTGAGTCAAAAATTATCCACATTCCAGTTATATTAAAACTTCTGTTGGCCGCACTGTCTTATTAGCATGTTCCGTTCAAGGCTACTGTGTCCCCAGTCACTGCTGTGCAGGTGTGAATGTGTTACATCAGTTCATTTGTAACTGCAGAGCAAGCAAAAATGGATGCCCCACTTGTGATTTACACGAAAGAAGAGCAGCGTGCAGTGATGTGTTTTTCATGGTCTGAGGGTGTACCTGGTGTCATTATTTAGCGAAGACTTTGTGCGCATTATGGAGAAAGTGTTTTGTCGCAAAGAAGTGTGTATGAATGGATAGAGACGCTTATTGAAGAGGTGAAGCCTAAACTTCCGATTAAACGCAGAGGACTGCTCTCCGAGGGCACTGTGATCTTTCATGACAATACACGTCTGCACACTTCTGCCCACACTGTCGACACTCTGAAAAAACTTCGTTTTGAGGTGTTAAATCATCCTCCCTATAGTCCTGATCTTGCTCCATTGGACTTTCACCTGTTTGGTCCCCTGAAAGCAGCCCTACAAGGATGAAGATTCCCTTCTGATGAAGTGAAGATAGCTAGCAAGAAGCTGGTAGACTAGTATCCCAAAGAACCATCTTCCCCACGTTAAAATTCAGGCTGCTTTGATATTAAAAAGAGAGGGAGTATGGTTGGTTGTTGCAAACTTCTTGGTATCAGAATCCTTTGTTCTTGCAGCTGTCCAAGTAGGTCAGGTCATAATGTTCCTGTAAACCTCCAACAAGACAAATGTTATTCTCTGTTCTGCAACCTTTTATCTCTATATGAATGGGAAAATAAACCTTTAAAGGTCAGAATCTTGAGAATGGGCTATCCTATATATTTCAGGCTACAGGCAACATTCTTGTAACAAAACCAATAGAATAGGAAGGTTAAAGTCAAAGAAACAAATCCAATATGGAGTCAGATTTGTTCTTCCCTATTACACCTCCTCCACCAGGCAGTGAGAGGAGCCCCCCATTTCTGTGGTTGCAACTGAGAGATAATTACCAGGAGCTGCATCTAAAGAGGTTCAGTCCCCCCAGGCTGTTAGCCCACAGCCCGGGCTCCAAATCCCAAAGGGCAACATGAGATGGGGGCGGGGTCAGGCTAGAAGGAACTTCCCAAGGGGCTGCTATAGGAGGAGTTATGAAGGGGGACTGCCAAGGAGCCGCCAGCTTGTGAGCCAGTGTTCCTGGGGGTGCTGGGGCCTTGCTCACTCACTTCCTCTCAAACCCTCACTTGGAACAGGCATCCTTGTCATGGACTGAGCCCCTGCTCCAGTCTCTGCTTTGTTACTCCAGGTTCCATGGAGGCAGGACCACTGCTCTGAGTTCCAAGCCACATGGCTTGGGTCCTTCCTTTTGGGTGGTCCTTGAGAGCCCCTTCCCCTGGGGGCCAGACCACATCCCAGAGCCACTGGGTGAAGATACACAACACACAGCCACTACTGGCCTTCTCTGTGCCAGGACCTGGACCGTGAGCCAAGGATTCAGTGAGAACAATTTCACTCATGCATTGACTTGACCTCCACGCACTGAGAACCTTCCATGTGCTGGGGCAGGAGCTGGTTACAGCAAAGGACGGGCCAGACATGACCCTTGACCTTGTGAAACCCACATTTGGGAGGGATGCACAAGAAGAAATTGAAAAATACCACAATGAGATACCACTTCACACCCACAGGATGGCTATAATCAAACTGGCAAATAATAACAATTGTTGGCAAGGATGTGGAGAAACTGCAACCCTCGTGCATTTCTGCTGCGAATATGAACGGGTACAGACACTTTGCAAAACAGTCTGGCAGTTGTTCAAAAAGTTAAACATTGAGTCATCGTTTGACCCAGCAATTCTACTCCTAACTATAGACCTAAAATAACTGAAAACAGATGTTCACACAAAAACCTGTGCACCAATGTTCACAGCAGCATATTTCACAATAGCCAAAAGGTGAAAATAACCCAAAAGTCCACCTGCTGGTGACTGGAAAAACAAAATGTGTTAGATACGTACACGGCATATAATTCAGCCCTGAAAAAGAATGAAGTACTGACACCTGCTACAACGTGGAGGAACCCTAAAAACATTATGCTGAGTGAAAGTAGCCAGACACGGAAGGCCACGTATTATATGATGCAATTTATGTGTAATGTCCAGAATAGGTAACCCCATAGAGACAGATAGAAGATAGTGGTTGCCAGGGGCTGGGGGAGGGGGTCATGGAGGGTGACTGCTAACGGGGATGGCGTTTCCTTTTGGGGTGAGGAGAATATTTTGGAAATGGGTAGAGGTGGTGGTTGCACAGCACTGTGGATATACTAACTGCCACTGAACTATACAGGTTAAGATGGTTATGTGAATTTCACCTCCATGAAAAACAAATACATGACTTGCTTTCAGTAGTGATGAGTGCTATGTAGACATTGAAAGAGAAAAACCAGGGTGGGGTGGGGTGGGTTTTAACCAGGGAAATCAATAAAGGCCTCTTGGAGGAGATGACATTTAAGCTAAGACTTGAAAGTAATGAGCCTGTCACACTAAGAGATGGGAGAAGGCCACTCCAGGATGACAAGGCAAAAAAGACGTGGACTCCACCTTCACAACCTAGTGGGGGAGACACATGCTGAGTGACAGTGAGATCACCACTCTGAGAGCAACAGGAACGGAGTACTGTGGGGACACAGAGGAGGGCGCTGACTCAGTCTGGGTGAGGTGAGGACAGGGAAGGGGACGATTCCTGAGCTGACCCTTGAAGAATGGGGCAAGAGTGAGCCAGGGCAAGAAGAGGGGGTGTTACCAAATGCAAGTGTGCGTGCTCAACACACAGTGAGGCCAAGGAAACCAAAATGCTGGAGTTTGGAGCAGAGAAAGGTTTATTATAGGGCCATGGAAGGACACAGGTGGCTCGTGCCCCAAAAAACCCCAGAATTCTCAAAGGGTTTCAGCAAAGCATTTTAAAAGGCAAGGTGAGGGAGGGGTGAGGTCGGTTGTTGTAAACTTCTTGGTGTAGGAATCCTTCCTTCTTGCAGCTGTTCATGTAGGTCAGGTCACGATGTTCCTGTAAACCTCCAACAAAACAAATGTTATTCTCTGTTCTGCAACTTTTTATCTCTATATGAAGGTACTCTTAAAGGTCAGAGTCCTGAGAATGGTCTATCCTGTATATTTCAGGCTATGGGCAACATTCTTTCACAAAAGGTGCAGAGCCAGCATGACTAGGCACAGGCCACAGGGCACAAAAGGGCACAAAGGGTTAAAGTAAAAGGAACAGCTCTAGCATGGAGTCAGACTTGCTCTTCCTTATTACCAGGGGAAGCCGTGAACTCCTGAGACTACAATGCTGCCCCCGCCGAGAAAGAGTGTCACCTCCTGGTCCCCAACCCCAGCCCCAGCCAACTCCAGTCACGCTGCCGCAGAGCTGCTAACAGGCAGGTGCTTGGCAGCATCCATGAGGCATCTTGGCCACTTGCTGGGTTGGAGCAGGTCTGGGAGGGAGGGCAGAGCAGGTCTCAGACCTGCTCTTTCCTGCGTCCTCATGATGTCTGGGGGAGAGGAGTCCAGGCCAAGAGGCCAGGCCTGTGCTCCATGACTTACAAGAAGGTTTCGTGTACAGTATTTTTGGCACGTAGCTAATCCTACTGCCCCGTTCCGACTTAGGCCTGAAGACCAAGGGTTTTATGCAGCAGCCTGTGGCCTGCATACAAAGTGCCGTGAGCCCTTGACCTTCAGTGTGTTTATACAGCCACCAGGCCCATGCCATGGGGGACGGGAGTTACTGGCCAAGTTTTGCAATATGAATGTTGGTCAGTCTCTTTGCTCTGAGACAAAGGACAATATCTTCAGAAGTCTCTTTCCTGCAACTAGTGAATGCATGAAAATGGTGAGTGAAAAGACAATCCCTGCAGAGACCTCAGGGATCACCTCATCTATCCCCGCTCATTTATCGAATGAGGAAACTGAGGCCTGGAGCACGGATGAAGCAAGCTGGTGGGCACAAGGGTCACAGGGCAGGGGGATGGAATGGGAAGAGTTTAGGCACTGGATTCAGAGAGAACAAAGTCTGAACCACAGCCTCACCACTTGCTTGCTGTATGACCCCACACAAGGCTTTTGCCTGTCTGGGCCTCAATTTCCCCATCTGTAAAATGGGAATAATGGCTTGGCCTCTCAGAGTTGTTGTGAAGATTAGAAGTTGTGTGACCTAAAAGGCCCGATGCTTCAGAGGTCCTCGGGAAATCGAACTACCCTTCTTTGTTTTATAATATCTGTTCCTTGGCCCGCCGCTCGGGCCACTTGACTAAGTGGCCTTTGTACTTGGAATATCCGAATAGCCCAGCAGAACAGGGACCTCTGGAGAGGCAAAGGGCCACTGAGCATCCCATCCCGAGTGTATTTCAAACGGGCCACGGGGTGGTGGGCACCAACCATGAGAAGGCGCGGTGCAGAGAAAGATGAAAGAGCCACTTGTCTAAGAGTCAATATCCCTTTCAGAATCTAGGCTTGTTCCGGGTCAACATCAGTCGAGCAAGGCAGAGCTGCAATCCACCGCTCTGTTTTCTTTTGAGTGACATGGAATGCTCTTTTTCTATGCAAAGAAAAACAGAACAACCCATGCCATTGTTCTGACATCAATTCAAAGTGCCTTGGGTGGGAGCAGTCCCCTCCCACTCCACCCCCCAAGGTTGAGTCCCTTCCAATCCCCAGTGGCTGGACAAGCTCCAGCTAGGTTTGCCAGGGAAAATGCAGGGAGTCCAGTTACATGGGATTTTCAGAGAAACAATAAATAATGTTGTAGGGTAAGTATGTCCCAAAGATGGCATGGAACATACTTATACTACAAAACTATTCATTGTTTATCTGACGACATTTAAATTTAACTGGGCATCCTGTATTTTTATTTGCTAAAACTGGAAACCCGGGCTCCAGCCAAACCAGCCGGGAGTTAGACCGGCGCCTGGCCACAAATCTGGGTCACTAGGCAAACTGCAGTGGGGTTTCAAGGCTGCCTGAGCTCCAGCCCTGGCCGCCCAGCCCTCCAGAAGCAGCCATCTTGTGGATGCCACTGAACTAAGGGGACAGCCAACCATGCTGATTGCTGTCTGTGGGTTTAGCTCCCTGGAAGGGAGTTCTCCACACCCAGCTCTAAAAGAGACCCAACCGGTCTTGGTGGTGGGGACTTTTGGAACTACTACTCCCCACTGGTCAGCCTCCCTCCCTCCCCCAGCCCCAGCAGCAGCTGGCAAGCTCGGCCCTGCCCAGTTTGGGAAGCACTCTTGGCCAGGCAAGGCAGTGCTGCGATAGCTCACTCAACGCCTTTCCTGGGAGTGCCTACTTGCACCAGGCTGTCTGCGAGGCTTCAGACCTTGACGGGGCGGTGAGCGAAGAAGATCCAGCCCCTGCCCTCCAGCAGCCCCAAGACTGCCATTTGTCAAGGCCCACTTCTGTGCCAGACACTTTATAGGAGTCACTGCATTCAGGCCTCGTAATGATCCTAGCGCTATTATGACCATCTAGTTTTATAGATGCAGATAAAGAGGCTCAAAGACAGAAGCTAGGGAGTGGGGATGCCAGGATTTCAATGTGAGTTTCCCAGACTCCAGGACACCGACATGCCCAGAGCATGGAACCATGATACAAAGTGCAGGAGGTCCAAGGGAAGGAGGGGTCCTTGCCTCTGGAGGAAGAAGGAGACTCCAGCAGCTGGCTTGGCTGAACTGGAAGGACCCCTAAGGTGTGGCAGTGTGGACCCCATGAGGGTCCCTGCCTGAGGACAGAGGTGCTGGAAGGAGTGGACATTGGGACAAGGAGACTTGTATTATCACATTGTTCAGATTTATGATGTTCCCCAGAGGCGGCACTGTGGTTATTAGGCTTGAGGTCACCCCTTTTGGGAACAAGAGAACAGCAGCTTCCTCTGCCCGTGGCCCTGATTTAAAGGTCACACTGCACTGGAGGATGCTCACAAGCCCCCACGATAATGATGGGCAAGCATCCCCCAAGGCGCCAGTCCTCAGCTTTGCAGCAACTGCCAGGCCTCATTCATTCAGTCACTCATTGAACGGTTCACGTGTTTCTTCACCAACAAACGCTTGGGAAACACCTCCTAGGTGCGAGGTGTGAGGTGTGGGCTGAGTGATCAGGTGCTGACAGCGAACGACAGTGAGGTTCCCACGCTAACCATCCCCCAGGGCTTGGGTACCTCTCTGCCGCTCTTTCAGGCTCCAGGTATGTGGGACAGGTAGGAGGGGGCCTCAGAAGCTGTCCCCCGGCACCGCAGAGGGTGGCTCCCAGGGAGGAAGGGCAGGCCGGCTCCTGAGGGGCCGCACTGGGAGTCGCGTTCCCAGCGGACTCGGCGAGTGGGGGAGTCCGGGCCGGGTTCCGGGCAGCCCCTCCCCTGCCCGCCCCCTCTTCCCCGCAGCGCCGCGGAAAGCCCCGCCCCCCCAGGCCGCACCGCCCCCACGCCCCTTCCCGGGGGCCTCGGCGGCTCCCCACGCCCTTGACCGCGGGCCTCGCCGCCTCCCTATTGGCGGGCCGGGTCACGTGCGCGGCCGCCCGGCCCAGCGGCGACCCAGCGGCCGCCGAGCCGCGTTCTCGCAGGTCCCCGGCGTGCAGCTGTCCCTTTGCTGCCTCGGGCCCCCGCCTCGCTCCGCCGTCGGCTGGCTGCGCGCCCCCTCCGCGCGCCCCCTCCGCGGCCCGCAGGCCCGCGGACTTACAGCCGGTCCCTGTCAATCAGCTCAGTTCCTCCACGGGAGCTGGGGAGCCGGCAGCTCTGAAATGTTAGTGGAAGTGGGTAGGAGACACGGTGGGCCAGTCGCCGTGAACGCAACTGCTGATTCAAGCCAAGTGTGTTTACTGAGCACCTGCTGGGTGTCGGACACCTGTGGGGGGCGGGGATCGAGCAGGGCTGGAAATAGGTAAGATTCCTGCCCTTAGGGACCCGCCATTCTAGTGGATAAAGGCGGGCACACGGGCGTTTCCTTTCACAGGTCAGCCCTTTGTATTTCGATGCCATCAGAGGCTCTTTTATCTCTGTGGGTGCTCCTGTGAGCTCTCCCCACACTGGGTCCCGAGTTCTGCTGGGTATTTTGTGGAGGGTTGGCTGGAGAGAGTGGGAGACAGGAGTCAAGATGAATCAGCGCAGTCCTGAAGAAGCTCTCAAAGCCCAATGGAGAGTCAGACGAGAAAAGCCCTAATTATATTGGAAGCCAGTAAGCGCTATGCCCAAGGCCTGCCTCTGCGGGCCCGGAGGACGCAGTGTGAGCGGCCTGGGCTGTGTGCGGAGAGTGAGAGCAGAGCCGCTTGCTGAGAAGGCTGGGAAACTCCACCGAACATGGCATTTCAGGCTCCAGCGCCGACCGGCTGCGAGCAAGCTGGACTTGCTGCCTTGTGCAAACACCAGCGAGGGGTGTGAATCACCGGGCTGCCGCGTGCGAGGTGTAGGGTTAAATACAGGACGCCCAGGGGCCCAGGGACGTTTGAATTACAGATAGGCAAACAAGCAAACGGAGGTGGGGGGAATCACTTTGTTACAAGTATATCCCAAATATGGCATGGGAGGTACTTATACTAAAAATAGTCGTTGTTTACATGAAATTCAGATGTAACTGGGCGACCTGTATTTTTATTTTCTAAATCTGGGAACTTTGGGGAGTGAGGTGTGGGAATGGCCTTAAAGGGACGTTGTCCGGGAAGAGCAGGGGGTGGGGGGACATTGACTAGAGACCCCAGTCTGGCGCTCCGCCTTTTATAATGAAACTGCCTCCACAGTGACTTGGAGCCCTTGCGCGAGAGGCGATTGGTGTCCAGTAGTTCCCTGGGCCCTGTGTGATAAAGGAGGGGCGGCCCCCTGTGGGGGGAGGGGAGGAAGAGAGGAATTAGGGTGGGTCCCACCCAAGGAATAAAGGCCTGACGGCTAGAGGCTTCCCGGAGATAGTTTCTAGAAGGGGCTCCAGACAGACCTCCACACCAGGCACGATGCCCTGAGAACTCCGAGAGGCCCTGGAATTCGTCGTTTTCTCCGGCAGGGCTTGAGGTCCAGTAGGGGAGGGGAGCATGTGTGGCTTCAGTCCTGATAGCAGCTCTCTAAACCCCGAGAGGCACTGAAAATGGAAAAAAGGGGGTATCAGGGCACCAATGTTGCTGGACATGAGTTATACAGGGCCCAGGAAACACACAGTGTACACAGCCCACACGCAACCAGAACTTAATTTGGCCTAAAATAAAGATTTGAACAGGAAGAAATTGCAAACTAGCAGTGATTTTGTTTGCTTTTGCACAAGGTAGAAGCACTTTTAGAGGGGGACAGTATTTTAAAGGTCTAGATCACTCCTGAAACAGTCACACCTGTCCCCCCCTCCCCCGCCAGGATGGTAGGGAGAGTGCCTTCATTCTAGCTCCCATAAATTTACTATAGGAATTGGAGGCCTTGGGAAGTAGCACATCCATCTTAGAAGTGACCGTTAACCACAATGAACAAACAAATGAGACAGCTGCCCAGTGCACGTTGGGGCACCAAGCCTGCCCTCTCACAGCAGAGGGGAGGGCGCACACGCGGGCTCTGGATGGGATGGCCTGGCTTCAGGTCCCTTTGTGTGCCACTTCAGAGCCACATGACCTTAGGATGGTCCCTGAGCCTCTCTGAATGTCTTTCCTCATCTCTGAAATGGGTCTAATTAGCATCCTGACCTTGCAGGGCAGTTGTGAGGATGTAATAAGATGCTATAAGGGAAGCTATGTTGAGGGCTCAAGAAGTGGACACTCCTGTCAGAGTCAGAGCAAATAAATGGCCCTCAGACAGGAAGCTGTGGGTGGCCGGCTGGGGGCATTTTGTTCGCACAATTACCACTCTTCACCCTGCACACCACTGACATGGATTTCTCAAAAGGTGTTTCCCAACAGCAGACCCCACAGTTAGAACACCCCAGACCTGCCTGGTGCAGGCCTGACTGCACCCCACTTCCTGTTGGCCTGATGGATGCCGTAAGGTGGAGGGTGCAGATGGATGGCTCGATGGGATGAGAGGGGAGTGGGGCTGCGCTGGTTAATGTTTATCCACCAAGGTCGCACTGGCCGGCTTGGGTTGGTTAGGCTGGGGTGTGCAGAGGGCCGGAGCCACTGCTGAGATCACCGTGTGCAAGACATGTTTGCCTTGAGAAAGGAGGCGGGGTGAGCGGAAGTGATCCAGACCTGCCTCCCCCCACTCTTGTCTGGATTCTCCCAGCGGCCTCCTGGAGCGGAGGGGCCCCCAGCCCTCATACTCTGAGCAGGTGAGGAAAAGGCCGAGAAGCAGCGAGAAGCAGCCCGTTTCTCTGCTGAGGCGGGGCTGGTGCTGCAGTGTGTCACGTGGTGTGTAGAAACGGCTGTGGTCTCTCCCTCCTTTTTTGAGAGGAGGCTAAATAAGAGGTCTGCAGAGACTTGCAGGAAGGCCGTTCTAGAGCTGCTGGAACAAAGTACCACAAACTGGGTGACTCAAAACAACAGAAATTTATTGTCTCAGTTCTAGAGGCTAGGAGTCCAAAATCAAAGAGACAGCAGGGTCGTGCTGTGTCTGAAGGTTCTAGAACATGATCCTTCCTTGTCTTTTCCGGCTTCTGGTGGCCTCGGGTGTTCCTTAGCTTGTGGCCACATCACTCCAATCTCTGCCTCCATCTCCACGTGGCCTTCTTTTCTGTGTCTCTGTATCCTCTCCTCTTCTTATAGGAGCACCAGCCACCGGATGTAGGGCCCACACAAAATCCAGGAGGATTTCATCTGGAGATCCTTAACTAGTTACATCTGCAAAGACCCTATTTCCAAATAAGATCACATTCTGAGGTTCTGGGTGGGCATGAATGGAGGGGTGGGGTGGATACTATTCAACCTACTACATACTCCTAACTGAAATTTGTGCCAAGGTGAGCATTTCCGATTTTATCTTTATTAGATATTATTTATGAGAATATTGTTAATTGACAAAAATGTGCTTCAAAGTGGTTCCCATTATCACCAAATTCCCCTCTAACGGTGTTACCTCAGAAGCACACCCCAACCACTGCTGTATGCCAGTCCCCAGAACAGTACCAGGTAGGTAGTAGGTGCTCCATAAACATTTGCCAGATGAATAAATATCATGAAATCCATTTAATGGCCCAAAGGACTTGCCCTTTGATTGAGAGAAGCCAGGCATGGGCACAAAATCCCAGCTTTTCCAAGCTTTTAACGAAAGAGTACAGGGCATTTTTTTCAGACAAATATGATGAGTGTAAAAGCAGTCCAAGCTGAGCCCTTCCTGTCTGCCCTGCCCACCCTCGGGGCAGTCCCCAGGGTACTTCCTGGGGCACCAGGAGCCATGTGGAAACC
The DNA here is from genome assembly GCF_030028045.1 of Hippopotamus amphibius kiboko. Lineage (NCBI taxonomy): Eukaryota > Metazoa > Chordata > Mammalia > Artiodactyla > Hippopotamidae > Hippopotamus > Hippopotamus amphibius. The sequence goes on along the minus strand of NC_080203.1, from coordinate 5,886,134 downwards.
CCGGTTTTAAGTCAGGAATCAAAGGCAAATGAGATTTTTCAGTGCTGGCTGCTACATCACACAGAGAACCAAGGCATTGACAACCACCCCTAAACTTTACCCTGTAAAATGATACAGCTTTTTATTTTATCCCCCACCCCGCAAGCATTCACTGAGAGTCAGCCTACCGTATGCTTTAACAGAGAGGGCAATTGTTATCTTGCAAGGCAGGTGGTGAAAATGTTTTGCGAGTGAGGAACTACTCTTTCTATTAAAGGGATCCCATTGTTTTCAGGATGCATATTTTGCTTTCTTTGATTTCCCAAAGGGAAGTGCAATATGAAAAAAAGATATTTTTGTAAATGTGAGGAGGAAAAAAAAGCCCCCAAAGCATTGTCCATCTCTAATTGGACTAAACTGAAGGGCTGGGCTGCCAGGGTGACTGTTTTGAAACAGATTGTGCTACATGCCAGCTTACCAACTGGTAGTAATTCCCCATGACCTTCAGGATGGTCTAGACTCTTTTTTTTTTTTTTTAAATTTGAAAACAAGGCAAACCAATTTTTAAAAAATTTTTATAAGAACTTTTGATATATAATTGACATAAATAAACTGTGTATTTAAAGTGTACAATTTGGTGTTTTTTTCTTATTAGTGATGTATATAAGGCAATCCCAATCTTGGTCTAGACTCTTTAGCATGGCATTCTTTCACAGCTGTCACCATCTTCTGCCTCACTGTTAAGGATTGAATTGGGGCCCCCCAAAAGATGTTGAAGTCCTAACCCCTAGTACCTGTGAATGTGACCTTATTTGGAAGTAGGGTCTTTACAGAGGTAACAAGTTAAGATGAGGTGTTTAGAGCAGGCCCTCGTCCAGTGACTGGTGTCCTCATAAAAAAGGGGACATTTGAACCCAGAGACAGACGCACGTAGAGAGAACGCCGTGTGACGATCCAAGAGATGCTGTCATAGACAAGCCAAGGGACCCCCAGAATCTGGGAGAAAGGCCTGGAACAGATCCTTCCCTGGCACCTGCAGTGGGAGCACGGCCCTGCCAACAGCTGGATCTCAGGCTTCTGGCCTCCAGAAGCGAGGGGATACATTTCTGTTGCTTAAGCCACTCAGTTTGTTGTACTTTGTTTCCAAAGCCCTAGCAAGCTAATGCACTCGCCTTCCGCGGATCCTTCCCCCGCACAGAAGCCCACGCTAACTGCTCTGTTCCCTACCAGCACCCTTGCCACGGCCATCGTGTGCTTTGGCTCGGAGGAATCATACCTCAGGGTTTCCTGGGACAGTCCCAGCTTGTGCCCATCGTTGTGGCATAATAATGAATAGCGCCCCCTTTCAAAGGCATCCTGATTTGGACCCTATCTCAGCGTTTGTGTGTGCTACCTCCAGCTTGATGAGCCTCCTCTCCTTTTCTACCTAGTAAACTTCTGCTTGTAAGTCAAAGCCCATTTTGAACATCACTGCTTCTGTGAAACATACCCAGCCTCAGCCAAGTTCTCGTCAATCTGTCCTCTGGGTCCCCAGGGCAGTTTATACATTTCTGGCCCACAACGCTTGTCACTTTGTCACGTCAACTCAAAGAAGCTCTTCTCGGGATGACCCCCTGGCTTCCTGACTGGCCCAGAGCCCTGGCCATTGCTTTCATGGCACCATGGACTCCCCTCCCTTCATGGTCTGTAGCCCGGGCTGTAATGAGCTATTTGGGGGAATATTATCGTGATGGTAATCCAGTACTTGCTCCTACCCAGTGGTGGCAGGGATGAGGTCTGTGTCCTGGCACACAATGTGAGTGAAGAAACATCACAAGCAATTAAGTTCTTGTCCTCTCTGTAAAGCTGTCATCTCTTGCCGACCTTGGCTTGGCTGTGTGTTCATCCTCTCTCTCCCCTTTAGCACCTGCTACTGTGTCTAGAACATCCAAGAGCTTGATGCCTGTTTATTGAGATCGTGTTTAATTTGAGAACGTGACTCAGTGGCTGAACAAAGGCTGAGGGAATACCATGCAATGTTGGAGTCTTCCTGGACAATAAATGCAACTGGGACAATCATAGGTCTTGGAGTGATTGTTGTACTGGGATGGAGAAGTGATATAATGACAGTAGTCTGCTATCCAGCAATAGTTGCAATGTGGGGGAAGGTGTGGGAAATGGCCCATTTCAACCCCCTGATCCAGATGATTTGAGGCAAGAGCCAATGTAGAAACACATGACTAGTGGCTTCTCATGTGTATTTTAGTCCTTGAGAATTTATAAAACGTTTTTGCTTAAATAAGCTACACTGAATCTCACACCTCTATAAACTAACTAGGGCAGGGAAAGGAGCAGCGGAAGCTGCCTTTATTTCAAAGGGTCAAATAGCATGTCTTCAAAGTCCCGCCATTTAAAGAGAGCTGGGCTGTCCAGGAGGGAGCCTGAGTGTATAGTTGAAAAGTTGGGTTGTGGTCCCAGCGCTGCCACCTACCCCCACAGTTACCTTGAGCTACCTGTAGCCTCTCTGAGCCTTGGTTTCTTCATCTGTAAAAGAGGGATGATTACCTTATTACCTTGTCCTTGAGTGTTGTTGTGTGGACCAGATACGAAGAGGAGTTGAGAGGGCCTGGGGAACTTGAAAGCACTGGGTATATGAGGTGCCATCGAAGGTGGCCTTCCCAATGAACTCAGAGAGAAAAGAGAAAGAAAGAAGAATGGGATTGGCATCAGGCTAGACATATGGATCAATGGACTAGAATTAAGGGGCCAGAAAGAAACATATACACATATGGTCATTGATTTTCAACAAGGGTGCCAAGACCATTCAGTGGGAAAGAATAGTCTTTTCAGCAAATGGTGCTGAAACCACTGGATATCCACATGCACAAGTATGAATTTGGACCCCTACCTCACATCAAACACAGAAATTAACTCAGAGTGGCTCATAGACCTACATGTGAGAACTAAAACTAAAACTCTTCTAAGAAAGCATAGTGGTAAATCTTTATGACTTTGGATTTGACAGTGATTTCTTAGGTATGGAACCAAAAGCATAAGTGACAAAAGAAAAAATTAGGCAAATTAAACTTCATCAAAATGAAAAACATTTGTGTTTCAACAGAAACTACCTAGAAAGTGAAAATAAAACTCACAGGATGGGAGAACATTTTGCACATCATATATCTGATAATAGACTTGCACGCAGAATACATAAAGAATTCTCGCAACTCAACAATAGAAAAGTAACTCCATTTTTTAAAAAATGGGCAAAAGCTCTAAATAGACATTTCTCCATAAATGATGTGCAGATGTCCAGTGAGCTAATGAAAATATGGTAAATATCATTAGTCACCAGGAAATGCAAATCAAAACCACTATGTGATACCATTTCACACCCAGTAGGATGTCTAGAATAAAAAAGACGGACAATGACAAGCATTGGTGAGGATGTGGAGGCACTGGAATGCTGATGCATTGCTGATGGGGATGTAAAATGGTGCAGCCACTTTGGGAACCAGTCTGGGCATTCTTCTAAATGTTAAACATGAGAGTTACCATATGACCCAGCAATTCCAATCCTACGTGTATATCCAAGAGAAATGAAAACGTAGGTCCATGCAAAAAAATTGTGTGCAAGTATTCATAGTAGCATTATTCATAAGAGCCAAAAAGTGGAAACAACCCAAATGTGAATGGATGGTGAATGGATAAGCAAAATATGGTAGGTATATACAGACAATGGAATATTATATATAGCCATAAAAAGAAATGAAGTACATACCTGAAACTAATATCATATTGTAAATCAACTATACTTCAATTAAAAAAAGAAATAAAATACTGATTTATGTTACAACATGGATGAACCTTAAAAACATTATACTAAGTCAAAGAAGCCAGACACAAAGGGTCACACATTGTATGATTTCATTTTTATGAAATATCCAGAACAGGCAAATCCATACAGAAAGAAGATTGATCAGTGGTTTCCAGGGGATAGTGGGGAGGGAGAAATGGGGAGTGACCGCTCATGGATATGGGGATTCTTTCAGGGGTGATGAAATATTCTGGACTTCGTGGTGGTGGTTGGACAGCTCTGTGACTACACTAAAAACCATTGGATTGTACCTTTTATGTGGGTGAATTCTATTGTGTATAAATTATATCTCAGTAAAGCTGTTAACAGAGAGCATGCACCATGTTCTGTGTTGGGGGCACGGGCAAGGATTTGAGAGGGGAAGCTTAGCCCAAGCAGATTCCCACATGTAGCACTGAGGCCGGGGCTTTCCTGGTGCTCCCTTAGCAGTCTGAAAAGTTGCCAGCGCTCTCATTCCCCAGCATTTCGGCTTTGTTCCCATAAGCCCCATGGTGTGAGGAAGGGCAGGTGGGTGGTCTGCTGCTGTCACTAGAAACACTGCTGCTAGAAACATCCCCATATTTTACTCCCTAGAGGCCCCACAGGGGCAGCGGTAGGGCTGAGATGGCCAAGGTTCTATTCTGCTCACAAATAGCTACCCCTGGAGGCCCCTACTTGAAGATTCATAGGGTCAACAAGCTCCTTTGGGGGTGGGGTGTGTGCATATGCCTCCCCCTGCCCCTCCGTTGGCCACTGATGTCTTTGAAGTGATCCCTGGGAGCTCTAACTGGAAATGGAACCCTCCCTCAGACTCTCTCTGGGGCACGTTCCAAAAGAACTACCCTCAGTTCCCCATCCCTGGTGGGTGTGATCCTTATGAGGCCACTTCTAGAGCAACTCCATTGCATCCTGCTCCCCTGCACACCCTAGGCTTCTCCCTGGTGTTTTTCCTCTGGAGTGGAGAGGAAGGGTCTAGATTCTCTAGAAGACGCTCTGGGAAAGGATCTCCCTCCACAACTCCCATGAGTTTTTGGCAGTGACACAAAGAAGAGGTGGTAATATTTATTTTGGAAAGGACCTCTTCTTGATTCCCTCATCCTTCTAGTTGCCTGGGACTGGGGTTCTTGGTTAATTCTGGCTTTCTTTCACCCTTTGGTCCTGGGTGGAAGCTGATCTTGGCAGTGCACAATCACATCTGAAATGAACCTTGTCAACGAGTCTAGTTTTTTGGTCTCCTTAGCTCAAACTACTGTGGGGGCTTAATTAATCTTTTCAAAAAATGTGGCGTAATATTCATAAGCATCAAACTTACCATCCCAACCATTCTTAAGTTGTACATTTCAGTAATAAGTCCATTCACATTGTTGTGCAATTGTGAAGGGTTCTAGCTTCATCTTGAAAAGCTGAAACACTGTATCCATTAAGCAATAACTCCCCATCCTCCTCCCCACAACTCCTGGTAATCACCATTTAACTCTCTGTCTCTATGAATTGGATTACTCTAGGTACCTCACATAACTGGAATCATACAATACTTGTCCTTTTGTGCCTGACATTTCACTTAGCATAATGTTCTCAAGGTTTATCCGTGTGGTAGCAGGTGTCAGAATTTCCTTCCTTTTTAAGGCTGAATAATATTCCATTGTTTGTGTAGCCCACGTTTTGCTTGTCTATGCATCCATGAATTGCTTCTACCTTCTTGCAATTGTGAATAATGTTGCTATGAACATGGGTATACAAAAATCTCTTTGCTACTCTGCTTTCAATTCTTTTGGCTAGATACCCAGAAGTGGAATTGCTGCATCATATAGCAATTCTATGCTTAACTTTTTGAAGAGCCACCATACACTTTTCCGCAGTGGCTGCACCACTTTACATTCCTACTGACAGTGCCCAAGTTTTCCATTTTTCCACATCCTCACCAACACATTACCTGGGGTTTTGTTTGTTTGTTTGTTTTTGATAGTAGCCTAATGGGTGTGATATATCTCATTGTGGTTTTGATTTGCATTTCCCTAATGATTAGTGATGTTGAGCATCTTTTCCTTTGCTTACTCGCCTTTTGTGTATCTTCTTTGGAGAAATGTCAATTCAAGTCCTTTGCCCATTTTTTAATTGGGTTATTTGATTTTTTTCTTGTTGAGTTGTAGGAGTCTTTTATGCATTCAGGATAGTAATCCTTCACCAGATATGCAATTTGCAAATACTTTCTCCCATACCATAGGTTACCTTTTCACTCTGTTGATTGTGTCCCTTGATGCACAGAAGTTTTAAATTTTGATCTAGTCTAATTTATCTGTTTTTACTTTTGTTGCCTGTGCTTTTGGTGTCATAGCTAAGAAATCCATGTCAAGATTTCCCTCTGTTTTCTTCTAAGAGTTTTATAGTTTTAACTCTAACATTTAGGCCTTTGATCCATTTTGAGTTAATTTTTGTGTATGATGTAAGACAAGGGTCCAGCCTCATTATTTTGCATGTGGATATCCAGTTTTCCCTGCACCATTTATTGAAAAGATTGTCCTTTCCCACTGAATGGTCTTGGAACCCTTGTTAATAATAATTTGACCCTATATGTGAGGATTTGTTTCTGGGCTTTCTATTCTATTCCTTGGTCTGTATGTCTCTCTTTATGCCAGTACTACACTGTTTTGATTACTGTAGCTTTGTAGCATGTTTTAAAATCAGGAGCTATGAGATCTCCAAATTTGTTCTACTTTTTCAAGATTGTTAGGACTATTCGGGGGTCCTTTGAAATTCCATATGAATTTTAGAATGGATTTTTCCATTTCTGCAAAAAAAATGCCATTGGGATTTTGATAGAGATTGCATTAAATCTGTATATTGCTTTGGGCACTATTGATATCTTAATAATATTAAATCTTTGAATCTATGATTACAGATGTCTTTCCATTTATTTGTCTTTAACTTTTTCAGCAATGTTTTGTAGTTTTCAGTGTACAAGTCTCTCACCTCCTTGGTTAAGTTTATTCCTAAGTATTTTATTCTTTTTGATTAATCTTAAATAACAAAATTTGATTCATGTTCAGCAAATATTTGCTGAGACTCATGTTTTTCCTCTTACATTTCTCCCTTTCTCATATGTTCTTGTTCAGTTTCAAACTTGGGACTCCAAACCTCTCAGTGTTTGAAAAGTAGCATACTGTTTACCTCAACATGAATTAGGCCAGACCCTTTAAATAAAAAGATAAAGCTCTTTTTAAAAAATCTGTTTTGAATAAAACACACTTGAATGTATCATGAAATAGTTCCTCATGGGGCTTACTTCCTCAAAAAATTTTAGTGTAAGAAACTGAGATTTTTAAATAAAACTCATAATTGGGGGCAGAGGGAGGGTATCTTGTGAGTTAACCTTTCTTCCCAGTGGCTTTGTTTTGATGTGTGATCTGACTGGGGCCTGGGGCAATTTTCTCACTGGGCTGTTTGTGAACTAAACCTCAAAGCCATCCCTGAACACCCTCTATTTTCCTAGTGATGGTGAGGGAGACAAACAGGGCTGGCCCATGGAAATATTGTGATGTCATAACAATAATCCCCACATGTCTGGTCCCTGTGTCCAAGAGGCCCTGGGACAAAAAAATCTGGGTTTCTCTCTGTAAGTGTTCTCACGTCCCATTTCTTGGCTCAGACTTCCACCCAGCACCTGGGAAAATATACCCTGCTGACCAGCGGGGCCTTTCCAAGGAGGCCCCAACTCAACACTGAGTTTTGCAGGAAACTGAAAGGGAAACACAGCAACAGCACCCTGGTGTACAGATGAGCACAGGGTCCAGGTGGACCCCCACAGTATCCTGGAGTCCCTCCATGTGCGCCACAGGTCACCGGCAATTCCCAGAGAGAAGGTAGGGAAAACTTTTTGTCCCTGGGGCCCACAAGTGTCATGATCTGTCTGTCCAGACTCAGCTCCCAGGCCTCCTCCATCCGGGTAAGCACTCTCCATCCTACCTCTCTGGGGCTGGGCCACCATCTTCTCCTGGTGGTGGCTGTGCCCTAGCCCCACCCAATCTTTTGCCTTACAGGCCACCCTTGGCATGTGTAGGGCAAGCACCTCCACTCTCTCCCCTTCAAGGCCCTGGGCCTCTTAAAAACAACCAACCAACCAAACAAACCAAAACAGATGAGCAATTGTGGGCAGCCTCAGGAACCTTCACTGAGGCTACTTCCTCCCACCCTTTAAACCCCAACTTTACTGAAGTATAATTTCTCTATAATGTAATTCACCTATTTCATGTTTAGAGTTTAATGGGATTTGGGCAATTGTATACAGTCATGTAATCACCATCACAATCAAAGCACAGAACATTTCCATCACCCCCAAACTCGCTTCCTTGCTCCTTTGCAGTCAATCCCCTTCCCATCCTCTGGCCCCACAAATCTGCCTTCTGTCAGTACAGTTTTGCCTTTCCCCAAATGTAATATATGTGGAATCATACAGTATATAACATTTTGTGTATTATTTATTCTACTTAGCATAACGTTTTTGAGACTCATTCCTGTTGTAGCACGTTTCAGTGGTTCTTCCTTTTTATTGCTAAGTAGTAGTCCATTGTGTGGACCTATCTGCATTTAGCCATTCATCAGCTGATGGGAATCTGAGATGTTTACCTTTTTGACTATTATTTTTAAAAGGCTACTATGCATATTTGAATACAAGTCTTTTTAGGAACATGTTTCCATGTGTGTTAGATAAATAACTAGGAGTGGTATTGCTTGCTCGTGTGTACATTTAACTTTATAAATCACTGCCAAACTGTTTTCTAAAGTGGCTGCATCATTCTGCTGAGGCTACTTTTTAAATAAAAGGCGGGGGTGGGGAAGAGGCAGCAGAAGGACTTTGCGGTTCTTTTAGAAGCAGAAGTTAGTCCTAGGCACTCATGTGTTTATTCTGCACAACAAGCTTATGAAGTAGATATTAATATCCCCATTTCACAGATGAGAAAATCCAGGTTCAGTGAGATGTACTTTCCCAAAGTCACACACCCAACAAATGGAAGAGCTAGAATGAGCCCAGGGCCTTCGCGCCAATGCCCAGGGGCCTGCCCCTGTCCTCTCCCATCTCTCTTCCCATCAGCCACCTGGCAGCTTGGGCACGCTGCTGCCTTGACACTCTACTGCACACTCACCTCTATCCTTGCTGTGCTAGGCCACAGCAACCCTGGGAAGTGGCCTTCGAATCCTTTATTCAGGGGAAGCAGCTAATGATCAGAGAGGTGAAGTGACATTCCCAAAGCTAAGAGCCTACCTATAGAATTGCTGGGACTGGCATCCAGGTTTCCCGATTCCAAGCACTTTCTGCCAGAGCCCAGTGCCCTGTAGCTACATTGAAAAGTTTTCATTTCTGACCACTTCCGTCTTCAGCTTTCTCCTTTATAAGGATGCCCTTCCCTTTCCTCCAACTTCCTCCACTTCAGGCCCAATATAGGAAACCTCGTAGAATAAGGGGGTTGCAGTTCCCCGCCTGCATCAAGCCAAGGCGGGGTGGGACTGGGGGTCAGAGCACCAGCACCAGGGCCCTTGGGGTGAGTGTGCTGAGCGAGAGAAGCAGGTAACAGGCCATTTCCTCTCGCAGGCCTGCTTCTCCCCAGGAGGCTGGGGTGGGGAAGGGGCACACCTGGCCAGGCCAAGGGTACAGGCCTCTCCTGGTCCTGCCTGCTTTACTTCCCCCAACTTGGGAGAACAGGATGGAGCCCCAGAGCATAGGAGGCACCTCTAGTCTGTGCCTCAGCAAAAGCAGGCGGCCTTTGGCGGGGATGGGTTTAGGATGCCCCACCCAGAAAGCTTACGGGGAGAAGCAGTCTCCGTCAAGTCTAGTGCTGCCCCCTCCCTGTTGTGTAGGAGCCCCTGACTGGGAGGCCGGCCGTCTCTCCACAGGCCCCTGCATTTGAGGTGTGTGTGCAGGTGTGAAACACAGGGAAGCCTGAAGAACCCCCAATACACACACAGACACTCACACATATACTTTGAACTGTGAGCGTCTGCCCCAGCCTGAGGGAGGGCAGGACTTGGTTAAGAACCCCGCCAGCTCGCCAAGGGCAAGGGAGGAGCTCTTTTGCAGGGCTCGACCTTTACAGTGTCCAAGTGTGCTCAGCTCTCTTCCCTATGCGATCCCGCACCTACACTGTGAGGCAGGCAGGCAGGGGGCTCGGCCTCCATTTCACAGGCCAGAGAGAGACTGGTCTTTACTGGCCCTTTCTGCTTGGGCTGCCTCCTTCTCGAGTTGGGGCTGGGCTGGGGCTGGACCCAGGTTGGAGGTGGTGGAGAAATCTTCTTCTGTAACCACCTCCTTAGGACGAGGAGTGTCCTTGCTCTGTACCCTGCCCCTTGCCCCCCCAACCCCATTGAGCAAAGGGCTTCAGCCTCATGCTTGAACGCAGTACCTACTGTAGGCAAGGCCTCCCACCCAGCTGCCACCCTCCCTCCATCCAACCACAGGTCTGTCTGTCTCTCCCTCTGCTCCAAGACTCACAGATTTGGGAAACCGGTTACTCTCGCAATGCATGCAGTCAAGAAGCTTTTACTGAGCACTCTTGGAAATCTGGTACAAAAGTGAATGTGCTTCACAGAAGTTCACAGTCTGAGGAGGGGAGATGACAGGGCAGAAGGGTAAGCAAATGATGACATCAGTGCTATGAGAAGGGCTCTGGAGTTGCTTCTAATTCTGTCCGGCCCAGAGGAAGTGCTATTCTGCTGCCTTTCTAGGAGTCTGGCCAATCCGGGAGAAAGGAACAGCAAGCCTAAGGGGCTGGAGGAAGGAAAGAACAGTGGTGCATCCAGAGAATAGAAAGAAGTTCCCTGTGATTCCACCAGAACTTGGAGTAAGGAGAGAGGCAAGAGGCGCATTGGGAGAAGTGGCTGAAGAGTAGGTGGGGTTCGAGTCTGAAGGGGCTTGTTACTCAGATGAGAAGTGTTGATTCTTCAATAGGGTTAATATGTGTGTGTGTACATATATAACCATATATACATGGTTAGTTACACACACAGACACATGTATAGTGGTATCATGTTTTTAGATGGTGGGGTACTAAGAAATATAAGAGGCAAAAAACTTCATGTTAAAGTAATCTTATTTACCATCATTTACCTGAGCTGCTTATGTACAATTATATTGCAGCACAAGGACTATTACAAATATTCTGTTTTTTTTTAATTACACACTGAATTATCTTCCTCGAGTTGTCTTTTTTCCTTTTCCTTTCTTTTTATTGGGTTTATGGTTGCCTGTCCCAACAATCAAAAAAGTAGAAGGAACTTTGTCCTGAAATGTTTCCTTTCACTAAGTCTCAATAGAGCTCTTGGAAAGGTGCTGACGTAGCATGGACACCAGAGGCAGTGAAATTTTTTTCCCTTACGGTATCTCAACTTCACGCAGCCAACCCTATGAGCCCCCTACTAGCTCAGTTTAGCGACACCCGCTAAAGTTTTATCTAGAGAAGTTTTCCCTCTGGATTTCCCTTTTGTTGGAGAAAAACAGTGAGACGCAGAGAATTCTGGGACTACACTTCCCAGCGGCCTCCGCTCGGCGCCTAGTCCAACTTCTCTTAACAGGAGTGGCCCCTAGCATCTTGGTTCCGCCCATTCCCGGCACTGTATTTAGAACTACAACTCCCAGCTGTCTCCACGCGTCGGGCCCCTCAAAGAGGGTTTCCCAGCAGCCTCCAGGGCGAAGAGCCCCGCCCCTCGGAGCTGCTCCCCAGGCTTGGCCAGCGCCCTAACCCGCCCCGCCCTCGGCACGTGACGCTCCCCCACCAACCGGCGCGCGGAGGTGGGCGGCGGGCGGTGGCCAAGGGCGGGGAGGCCGCGGGGGGCGGGCCCTGGAGGGGGCGGAGCGGGGCCCGGGAGCTGAGCAGCCTGGCAACCGCGGTGGCGCCCGGACCCGGAGGTGGGTGCGAGCTCGCGGCTGGCCTGGCTCCGAGCCGGGCGCTGCGGGGACCCGTGGTGGTGGGGCCGGGAGGAGGAAGTTGGGACTCCCGGGGCCGGCAGGTCCCACGGGGCCTCGCAGCACCCGCGGGGGTGGGCGGGGGGGGGGTTAGCCTGAGTGCGTTCGCTGTCCCGGCCGGTTAGGGCTAAGGCCGGGGAGCAGCAGGCAGGTGCCTCCGGCTTCCCTCGTTCTCCCCGCCCAAGGTCCCGGGCCGGCGGCGGGCGAAGGTCGGGACAGAAATCGGGCGGGCGGGCCGGGAGGAGGGGGAGTGGGGGCGTCGCGGCCGCTGCCCGGACTTTGCTTCCCCGTCCCGGGGCGGCGAGCGGGCCGGGCAGCCGCCCTGCCTCCCCGGCGACGCGCCGCGGCTGGTCCTCGCCCTGGCCCTCCGGGCGGGGCCGGTGCCTGCCGCATCCCCCGTGGGTCCTGCGGAGGGGCCCGCAGCCCGGCACCGTCCGCGAAGCCTCGATCGGCGCTCCCGGCCAGTGTTTCTGTGTCACACACGAGAGGTTTCTCTGCTTTTGTAACAGTTGAGGGAAGATCTGAGGAGGGAACGGTTAGTTCCCTGATACGCAGTCGGAAGTATGCACAGGCACGAGCAAGCGCCCTTTGCCGGGTTGCCTCCCTTAACTGTCTTGCTGCGCTCAGGAAGTGAAAACTAATTTTAGTTTTTGCCTAAGCAAATATGAAATCAATCTGCTGCAAAAACTATATCACGGGGTTTATAGACGCACGCAAAGTATGAAGCGGAGTCGATTGTGACTGGTTTTTAAACAGACATAGTGGACTTTTACAAGAACGGAATCATGCCATATTAGAATTGACTGGGACCTTTAAGTTTATACAGTTCACTTGTTTCCACGATAGGGAAGCTAAGGCCCAGAGAGGTTAACTAATGGGACAACTTAATGGCAAACCTAACATCACAAGTCAGGTTTCTGGGGGCATCTCAGCATCTGTCTAGCCTGGGTAGTTTTTATCACAGCTTAATTTTGTTCCTTGTAAAGTATCCGCCATAGAGTCTAGAGACCGAGCCAGCGATTTTGTTGTAGTTCAAACCATTTTTGAATTACCTTCAAAACCAGTTTACCAGCCAAATAAGACTCCCGGGCTTGTTCATTTATTGACGCGTTTCCCTTTCATCGAACATATATATTGGGCATGATCACTTGTTCACCAGATTTGACTCTGAATGACTTGTGGTTGTTTCACAAAGCCCAGGATACCCTTGAGAGATTCCATAGCATGGAGCAGATTCAAACCAGAGGTCCTGCCAGTGTGTAGCAGCTTCCCAAGGTACTGAAAGTGGAGAGCATTCATAGGGGCTTTTAGACTCTAGTATGATCATTCAACGATTGGTCTCCATACCTTAAAGTTCTAACTTGTATTTATTAAGTTGTCAGTGGTTTCATTCATTAAACCCAGAAAATGCGCATGCTGTGCCCGCAGTGTCCTGAGTGCTGGGAAGACAGCAGACGGCATCACTGACGAGGTCCCTGCCTTACAGAGCTTCTGTGTGGGGAAGCAGACAATAAAAAAGTAAACAATGATATATCTTCCAGCGGAGATGAGCGCTATGAGCAAGAATGGAGCTCTGAAACTCTGAGATGACCACCCAGCAGGCCAGCATGATTGTGAGGGGGTTGGATATTACTTAGAATCACTAGTGTTAGATGGTCAGCTGCCGCTGCATTAAAGCAAATCGCCAAATACAAAAGTAAATCTGTCTGAATCCTGGAGATCCTATGGAGTCATCATTTCTCCAGCAATTGCCTCTTGGATGCTAGGTTCGCCACAGCTTCATTTTTACTTGCGTTTTTTCCCTCTCCCATGCAAACAGTAAGTGGTTTCAAACACCCAGGGAGGCAGTCTTCATTTTGAAATTAGCTCAAGTGAAGAAGCACCCAACTTCCCGAGAATAAGCGTGCCAATGAAACGGCATTAGTGATAATTTACCATAAAAGTTATCTGCTTTAGTACCTTTTCAGTTCTTTCCTATTCTGTACATTCAGTGGCTTCAAAGCAAATGTTTTTGTTTTTATAGGTTCCGAAAAATCATTAAAGTTACCAAAAAATACGCCAATATTCTTTGTTTCGGAATGAAAGGAGGATTAACAAAATGTAGTTACTTTAAAAACCACTGAAAGAACATGGGGTTCTTGCTCTTATTGAGGGCTCCAAAATAAGGAGAAAAGCGGAGCCTCTTCAAGGCTTAGGCCACATTTTGAACTGGTGGCCAAGGATTTCAAAAGGCCAGAGTTTCTCGTTATTTCTAAAGTTTTTTCAATTTTATAAAAGAATAAGAGGGTGTTTTCATTACTTGCTAGTAATTTCCCTTCCCTGTTTCTGACCTCTTTGAAGTTCTGCTTTCTTTATTTTCTAGTTTCTTGGTTCATTATTCCGTTTTGGCAGATGAGGGGGACAGGGGTGGTTGTTCGCCTTTAAGGTGTTTACTCAGGATTTGAATCCTTTGTAGCTTTGGGCGAGTTCCTTACCTCTGTGCCTCAGCTTCCTTATCTGTAAAATGAAGATATTAACAATAGTACCTTCCTCCCAGGGTTGTTGGCTGATAAGGTTATGTTAGGTCCTTACATTAGCACCGTACACATAGTAGGCACTCAAGAAATGTTAACTGACTTGAGCTACATGGAACTCCTTTCTTTTAAAGAAAAAAATAATGATTCTAGCCATGTCCCAATAAATGTCTGGAAATCCAGTAAGCATGCTTTTCTAGGCATTTCTCTGCATTTCATTGTTGACCAGAGCTTTGAGTTTCAGGTGATATTGGCAGCAGCGCACAGTTCTTGCAGGGCTAAGTTCTCTTTACTGGTTTGGACTCAGACATTACTCTAGCCCATATTTTGTTTGTTGCTACAGACAAGAATGGAACAAGAAGGGCTTTCTTCTAATTCTTCTGCTTTGAGAGCCCGAGAGGACCAGGAGACCCAGTTGGGGTTAGTCAAGTGAGATCCAGTTGCCATGCTGTAGAGAGAGGATGGTTTCTCATGGTGAATATTTACAACGGATTGATCCACAGGACCCCCAGGAGAGTTGCATCCTTTTTAAGGATGTGGCAGGCATCTCCTTAGAAAATTGGCATCGTGCACTTTCTATTTCTACCTGAGGAGCAAGGAGTGGTAAAGGAGCCTTGTGTCTGTGGGAGGTGGTAGAAAGCCCCTTCTTAACTCTGTGACACTGGACGAGTCATTTCGCCTCACTGCTGGTGGCTCATCTGTTTGTAAGATAGAGCTAAGGCAGCCTGAGCTCTTCAGAGAATCCAGTGTGCATCAGCGTCCTTTGCAGACTGTACGGCATTATTATTATTATTGCATCCGTGTGTTATATAAGCTGTCGCTATTTGGAGAAGTGGTGGGAGAGGGCAGCATCCTTCCTGTTCTTGGCCCATCTTCCCTGTAGCTGTAGGTGTGGCCTCTCTGCCCCCCCTCCCTGTTCTGTCAGCATTGAAATATGCACGTGTTTTGTTGCCTCTCTCAGTCGGACCTGAAGCCATTGGTACACCTTGCAAGCTTCCATTTTGTTTATTACTAAAATGGTAGTACTCTGTAACCAACAATCCCAGGGCGATAGCTAGGCAATCTCTGCCCCAGGGAATATTGCCTGCCTTTTCTGTCTCAGAATGGAAGCCTTTCCTTTTTCAAATCAACACTTTACATCAGCTCCACAATGCAGCTTGAGGCCCTGCTGAGTTCCTCCACTCCTGGGGTTGGGATGGGAAGAAATCCCGGGACTTGATTGCTGTCCAGGTCCGCAGCACCTTCCCGGTGCCAACAGGATGGGTGCCGAGTGCTCTTTTCTTGTTACTTGAGTTCGTTTCTCAGTATCTTGAAATGACTCCATAAGTAGCTCTTTGAGATCCTCCACTGTCTTGTGATATGTAACAGCTGCGTATTTCAGCAATAATTTTTTTCCTCTTCCAAGCTTTTAATAAAGAGGGCTGAGGTTGGAGACGTTTTTCTGGGCAGGTGAAACCTAACGTGGCCCTGTACACACAGTAGACATTTAGTAAACGTTCTTTGACTTGAACTGGACAAAAGGGCATAGCTTAGAATTGTTGGAATGTGTTCATTTCAACAAATTCTGTTGTCTAGAGATCAGAGTACAAGATGAGTACAAGAGGAAACGGAGCTCACGCTTAGTCTTTCTTTCCATAGTCAACTAGCAATTGAATAAAAAAACTCTTTGAGTACAGTGTGGGGAGAGGTCCCACCTGCTGCTTTCCTACCCTTTTCTTCCCAGCTTCTGAATTTTTAGACTATTGTCACCGGTAGTTTGAGTTTAGGTTCGTTTTTTGCTTTACTTGTTGGTATGTTTGGAGGTGGGAAGGGGTAAGGGAAGTTGAAGGTAATAATTGAAAGTGAAAATAAAAGTAACTTGTTTGTAACTCATTCAGCTCTTATTCCCTTGCCTACAGACCTTGGCAACAGAGCGATGCCCTTTCTTTAGCTTGTGATAATTGTTATGTATTGCTATCTTGTCCTTGGGCATTTTGTGAGAAGGAGGCGCTGTTTCCCAGAGCCTCTTCCAATGGAATGGGCTGCTCTCTCAGGGTGTCCTGCTTTCACCTTCACAGGAGCTCTTGAGGCGAAGGTGGGTCCTAAAGGGGATTCTTAGCATCAGGTGGTGTTGCTTGAAATGTCCTTGTATGACCCTCAAGTTCCTTTATGGCCCTGGGACGACTTAGGCGGGGACTGAGCTGTCAGGGTTCATTCCAGTAGGCCTGGAATCTGCCCGAGCTGTTTTACTGGAAGAGGAAATGGACCTGCGCAGCAGTGACCCTGGCTGCGACCTGTCAGTACTATCTGTGCGTCACAGTGAGGAGGAAGATTGCACTTGGTTTCAGTGAGACCCCAGGAGGGTACTGCTGTTGACACTGGTTGTGTGGCAGGCAGGACAGAAGAACCTCCAGTCAAGATTCCATTTTGAGCTTCCTGGTCCCGAGATGTTCTTGCACACGTTGGTGCTCCTGGATCTGTCAGAGAGAGTGGGAGTCCCTGCCACTCTCCCAGATAGAGGACAGTTGGAGCTCACCTCTTTGTAGCCCTTGTTGGGAGACACAATAACTGATTCTCTACAGTTGAGGCTGAGGTGTAGCCCTGCTGGCATTTCCTTTCTTCGCTGGCTGTCAACTCTGAAATGACGTGATCCTTTCTCTAGAGCTTCCCATCATGTCTCTGCCACAAAACAGTTTTTCCTTGTTGATAAAATTGTTCTGATGCCCCTGCTCCTGGGATCTTAGGAGAAGTGCAGAATCTTAGGCCCCCATAGCCCTACACAACTAGAATCTGCAGGCTAACAAGACCCCCAGGTGATCTGTATGTAAATTAAAGTTTGAGAAGGTTGGCCTAAGTAGCAGTTCACACGCTGTTCATTAGAAAAATAATTCAAGCCACATGTGTAATTTGTTTTCCTAGTAGCGACATTAAAACTGAGACAGATGAAATCAATTTTTATAGTATATATTATTCAACCCAGTATGTCCAAAATATCATTGCAACATGTAATCAGTATAATTAGTGAGATGTTCCCCTCTCCTTATTTGCACTGTTGTCGAAATTCAGCATGTATTTTACATTCACAGCACGCATCAGTTTGTACTAGCCATATTTCAGTCTCCACATACTAGTAGCTCCAGTGTTTGACAACGGAGCTTTGAGAGATACATTTTGGCTTTGATTTGCTTATGATGTCATCAGATTTGCCGTCAATCCCGGAAGAGCAGTTAGAGCCTCCGCTGCCTGGGTAATAACTTGTGTTAACGTTGGGTGTAATAGGTGCAGAGCCCTTTGCCCGGTGCTATTGTGTACATCTCATTTGAATCCTCACGACATCCCGGCTTTGTTTCAGAGGTCTTCTCTGGGTTTCAGCTTGGTAAGCTGTCTTGAGAAATTCCCATCGGTAGACGTGTGGAATGCAAGCTTCTTTCTTGGGGGCAACTTCAGAGAACTCGAGGGACGCCTCTCCTCTGGCCCAGCAGAGCCCTGGGAGATGGACGCTTCCTCGCCCTGCGAACCTGCGGGCTCTTGGTTTTCCTCGCGGGCTGCTCATTAGAATCACCTGGGGTGGGGGGAGGAGCTCAGATATCTGCATTTTTAAAAAGTGCTCTGGGTAATTCTGGCATGCCGCCCAGCTGGAGAGCAGCTGTCCCCAGCTTTGCTGCGCCAAGAGCCACCCGGAGTTGGGGTTGAAGTGCAGATTCTGACTCAGGGGGCCTGACGAGCGGAGAGCCCTCCTCTCAGGTGACACCGATGCTGATGCCGTGGCCGCGCTCTGACTCCGAAGAGCCTGCGCTCCCGAATCACCTGAGGGCGGTTCCCAAACTCCAAGTTCCCTGGCAGCCAGCCTGGAGTTTCTGATTCAGTAGGTTTGGGGTGGGGCCGAGGATCTGTACTTAGGCAGGCGCGATGTTCTGCATATTTCACCACAGAGTATTACGTTGACTTTAGGGTTTGCGTAGGTACATTTCTAGTGCGCTTTTTTTTGGGGGGGGGGAGCAGTGCAAATGGATGTTGAGTTTTATCAACCCCCGTTTCTGCCTTTGTGGAATTTTGTCCCCCACCCTTTAAACCTGTTAATGTGATGGGCTATTTTAAGGGATTTTCTAATATAACTTGGTAGCATTAACCAGGTTTGCATGGCTGGCGTGGATGCGTTTCTTACTGCTGGATTTGCTTGGTAATATTTTCTTCAGGATTTTTACATCTATATTTGTGAGTGGATTGGGCTTTAATTTTACTTTCCTCTACTGTCTTTGTCTAGTTTAGTATCGTTTTGCTAGCTTTATAAAGTAAGTGAGAGCATTCCCTTTTCCTAGTCTCTGCAAGATTGTATACAATTGGAGATATTTGTTCCTTGAATATTTAGAACTTTCCCCAGAGCCTGGTGCTTTTGGTGTGGGAAGGTTTTAAACTACCAGTTAATATCTGCCGTATCTGTAGTTATGTCTGTCTTTTCATTCTTAAATCTTCATATTATTTGTGCTTTCTTTTTTTCTTGATGAGTCTTACCAAAGGTTTGTCAGTTGTGGTTATGCAGTATGAGGTTTGTCACTATGTAGAAAGGAATGAGCATAATTATATTCTCCAGCTTCTTTTTTTTAATAATTATTTTATTTTATTTTATTTTATTTATTGGCTGTGTTGGGTCTTTGTTGCTGTGCACAGGCTTTCTCTAGTTGCAGAGAGTGGGGGCTATTCTTGGTTGCAGTGCACAGGTTTCTGATTGCAGTGGCTTCTTGTTGCGGAGCACAGGCTCTAGGCACGTGGGCTTCAGTAGTTGTGGCACGTGGGCTCAATAGTTGTGGCTCTAGAGCACAGGCTCTGCGGTTGTGGCACACGGGATTAGTTGCTCCGTGGCATGTGGGATCTTCCCGGACCAGGGCTCAAACCCATGTCCCCTGCATTGGCAGATGGATTCTTAACTACTGCGCCACCAGGGACGCCCTCTCCAGCTTCTTTTTGATTAATGAAACTATATGATTTGAAAGACAAATTTTTATCAAAGTATATTCTGAAACCCTTTACTTTCACTCCTGTCTCCTGCCAGGCATGCTGTTTCTCCTAGCCACTCCAATCAATATTATTAGTTTTTAGTTCATTCTTCTGTGTTTCTTCTTTTGCAAATATGAGCTAGTGTGCACGTGCGCACGCACGCGCGCACACACACACGCACACACACTCTCTCTCATTGCATTTCCTCCCTTTTCTTACACCAAAAAAGTATACTACATACACTATTCAGGCTCTTGCTTTCTTCACTTAAAATATACCCTGGAAATCTTTCTTTTCTTCATTTTCTCTTTCCTTCTTTCTTTGGATTTATTTTGCTGCTTGGATGTTTCAAAATGTAGTATTTTTATTATAATTTAGTTCTAATATATTCTGATTTCCATTGTGATTATTTCATTCTCCTGTGAGTTGTTTAGAAGTTTAAATTTACAAATATGTTTTCTAGGTATTTTAAAAACTGATTTCTTAGTTAACTGCATGATGGTCAGAGAATGTGGTCTGAACACTAGTAGTTCTTTGAAGTGTGTTGAGGGTAGGTTTACATACATAGCATTTTGTGGTTGGCTTCTTCCATTTAGCATAAAGCTTTTTATATTCATCCATGTTTTGTCATTCATCACTTATCAGCAGTTGGTGACTTTCTTTTGCTAAGTACTATTCCATAGTATGGCTATAATAATATGTCCATTCACTAGTTGATGAACATTTGAGTTAATTCAGTTTTTTTGGCCATTATGAATAAAGCTGCTGTGAACATTTGCTTACAAGTGTTTGGTGTGGACTCATATTTTTATTTGTCTTGTGTAAATACTTAAGGTGTGGCATTGCTGGGTCGTATGCTTAGTGTATGTTTAACTTTACAAGGAACTGTCACACTATTCTCCAAAGTGTCTGTGCCATTTTGCATTCCGATCCCACTGGCAAAGTAAAGTAGGAGAGTTCTGCTTGGGCCAGATTTTCACTAACACTTGTTATTGTCTGTCCTGTTAAATTGTAGCCATTCCAGTGGGTGTGTAATAGTAGTTCATTGTGGTTTTAATTTGCATATTCCTAATGACTAATGATGGTGAGCACGTCTTCATGTGTTTATTGGCCATTCGTGTATCTTCTTTGATGAGGTGTCCACTCAAATCTTTTGCCTGTTTCTTATTGTGTCACTTCTTTATATATTGATATGTTGGATACAATGCCTTTGTTAAATAGGTAATTTATAAGTACTTTCTCCTGAACTGCAACTTACTGTTTCATTTTCTTAACTGTGCTTTTGAAAGAGCAAAGGTTTTTAATTTTGATGAAGTCCAGTTTATTGATTTTTTTTCTCTTTTGGTTTATGCTTTTTGTGCTCTAAAAAACCTTTGCCTAACCTAGGTTCCCAGAGATTTCCCTCTGTGTCTCCCTGTAGACTTTTGCAGTTTTAGCTCTTTGTTTAGACCTATTTTGGCAGATAGACCCTAGGGTGGCACCCCTGATTTCTGCCCTGTACCCCCCCTCCACTGTTCATACCCCGTGTAATCCCTTTCCTTGAACATACAGCCTTCTGAGACCTTGAGCAGAGGATCCAGCTAAGACATGCCCAGATTCCTGACCCACGACCCACACAAACTGTGAGATAAAGTGTGTTGTTTACAGCTACTAAGTTTGTTATGCAGCAGTATAAAACTAATACTCATGTGTTTCATTTTAAGTTAATTTTGTATATTGTGTGACGTATGGGTCAAAATTCACTTATTTCCATATGGACATCAAATTGTTCCAGCATCATTTGTGGAAAAAAACTATCCTTTTCCCATTGAATAACCTTGTTACCTTTGTTGGAAATCAATGGACCATTCCTAGGACCTCCAAAAGATGGGCCTAATTCTGGGCTCTATTCTGTTCCATTGATCTATATGTCTAATTTTATGGACACTGTCTTGATTACTGAGGCATTATAGTAAGTCTGGAAATTGGGTAGTGGAAATACTCCAACTTTGTTCTTTTTTATTCCCACCCCCCCAAGATTAATTTGGCTATTCTTGGTCCTTTGCTTTTCCATATAAATTTCAGAATCATCTTGTCAATTTCTATGACAAAGCCTATTGGGATCTGATAGAGATTGCATTGAATCTATGGCTCAATATTGACAGCATAACAATATCGAGTCTTCTGATCCTTGTGCATGATATGTTTCTCCATGTATTTAGATCTTCTTTAATTTTTCTCAGCAGTGTTTTACAGTTTTCAATGTATGGATCTTGTACACATTTTGTTAAATGTATCCCTAAATATTTTATTTTTTATGTTATGCATATGATATTTTTTTACTTCAGTGTTCATTTGTTCATTGCTAATGATACAAATAGTTTTTTATGTTGATATTGCTTATCATGTAGACTTACTAAATTGATTTACTAGTTCTAGTAGTTTTTCTGTCGTATTCTTAGATTTTCTTTACACAGGTGATCATGTTGTCTGCAAATACAATTTTAATTCTTCCTTCCACTGTGTTATGTCTTTTATTTCTTTTTCTTGTCTTATTAAAATTGCTAGGATCTCTAAAATATGTTGAATGCAAGCAATAAGAGCAACCATCCTTGCCTTGCTCCTGCACTTAGTAGGAAAACATTGTATCTTTCACCATTAAAAAGATGTTAGTATTCCATTGTATAATTATTTCCTTTCCCATGTTGGGGAAGTTTTCCACTATAACCTCTTCAAATATTTTCTCAGAGCCTTTCTTGAATACGGGGATATGTGTATACAAACAGATGATTGAACTTGGTGTACCCCCCAAAAAAATAATAACTAAATAAATAAAATTTAAAAAAAAAAAGATGTTAGTTATAGGTTTTCCATAGGTTACCTTATCTATTACTAGTTTACTGAGATTTTTAAAAAAAATCATTAGGTCTTGAATTATGTTTGTAGAAGCTATCTCAGATGTAATTTTCAGGAAGATAGTATGCCTCATGAATAGCCCTGTTGACTCTACATATCAGCACATTCATACTATTATCAACCACCACTACCCAGCTTTCCTCCTAGTTTTGATAACAGAGTTTCCATCTGGAGCTTGGGAATTCTTTTTATTTTTCTGTGGAGAAGTATATACAGTTGTTCCTCAGTATCCACGGGGGATTGGTTCCAGGACCCGTTGTGGACACCAGAATCCATGGATGCTCAAGTCTCATAGTCAGCCCTCCATGTCTGTGGGTTCTACATCTATAGATGTGGAGGGCCGACTGTATTGCTCCTTCAAAAGCCATGGCAATTCTGTGTCGCATTCATATGTGTCATTGTTATGGTCCTGGAATTTCTTCATCTTTCTTTGCCATTCTTTTGATGCTGGTTTTGGTTCCTCTTCATCTCCTTGCTTTTTTTATTTCTGCCTTTTTTTCTTAGATTATTTCTTCCACATCTATGAAAAGCTCCTCCCGGCTAATAGTGCCAAGTTCTTGAAGTATGTGTGTGTGTGTGTGTGTGTGTGTGTGTCTGTAGCAAGGATGGGTGGCCACTTGTATTTGTGGCAGGAATAATAGGTAACTGCCCCAAGTAGGAAGATAACTATGTCCATACTCTGGGTCACTGCAAGTCTCTCTTTCTGAAACTCCAAGGCTTCTAATGAAGCCAGTCTTTGGAGGTTCCCTTTAGATATTCCTTTAACTGCTGTGGCAAAGTGCCTATTGTGCAGGCTGCTAGTCCTGTGGCTGATCTCTGTTAAGCTTCAAGGTCAACCTGCTCTTGTAAATTAGCACTAATTAAGAAGTATCAAGCCCAGCATTTTTAACAATTGGGAGATCCTAGGCAACATTCAGAAACCTCACTTGCTGCTTTTCTTCTAGCTTGTGTAGAGAAGGGACAGGTAGCTCCAAATCAATATTATCCAGCCCATTTTTAGAACTCGTCTTTGGAATTGCCTTCAGAGACCATGACAGTTTTTACAAAATACCCTCAATGGACTCAAATCTCTGAGTAAGGACTTGGCATTTGGCTTCAGGCCAAAATCATTTTGAGGCCCATCTATTAAATAAAGAGTTGGCACTCATGCTGTGGAAAGCATTGTTTTTTGTTTAGAAATTGAGATATGGTAAAATTCATGAGATGGCATCTTATGTAGCTTTAAGCTCTAAAAGCAGTTTCAAAAGAATTGGAAGAATACTTTGCATAGTGACAGTGTCGCTGGAATAAGTACACACCATTAAAAGGGATGACTGTAGAATAACTCATCTAGCTACATGTGCTGATAGATGTTTTTAACCCTGATTAAAATTTGTCCTTTTTAATATAGTTTGAAAAGACTCTTCCATGATACAAAGTACTACTGCGGTCAAACAAGAGGGAATATACTGGCTCAGGGCCTCACAGACATGGATTTAGGGGGAAAAGTCACTATTTGGTTAATCATATTTAAAACGAAGGCTAGTGTTCTTTTTTGTGACCATCAGATATCATTACAGAAAAATGGGATTCCAAAAAAATTTTTGTATTCAGCTGTGTAAGCAGGAGGCATAACACTTTCATTTTTTAAATTTGATCATCAATTAGAGCATTTAGAACAACAGACATCTGTTAGTGGGTATAATGGTAAGAGGACCAGACTGCCTGGGTTTGAATTCCAACTTTGAAAGTTTTTTTTTTTAAATTTTTTATTATTTATTTATTTTTGGCTGCGTTGGGTCTTCATTGCTGCTCATGGGCTTTCTCTAATTGTGGTGAGTGGGGACTACTCTTTGTTGTGGTGCACGGGCTTCTCGTTGCAGAGCATGGGCTCTAGGTGCGTGGGCTCAGTAGTTGTGGCGCACGGGCTTAGCTGCTCCGCAACATGTGGGATCTTCCTGGACCAGGAATTGAACCTGTGTCCCCTGCATTGGCAGGCGGATTCTTAACCACTGCACCACCAGGGAAGTCCCCCAACTTCGAAAGTTCTTAGTGGACATGTTGAACCTTCCTATTCTCAGGGTTGTGTGTTTTCATATGAAGGAGTATTCGTAGTTGCCTTATGAGGTTGTTGGCAGTATTGAAGGAGTTCATCTGTGCTTAGAACAATGCCTGGCACATAGCAGAAAATCAGTAAATGGAAGCCAATTTGCTTTAATTGTCTGTTTAGCTTAAACCTATTCATTGTCTTTATTGCTGTTTAACTTGTCTTATTGATTTCCCCAACTCAGTTGCTAGCTCCTTGAAGAACTATCTCAATTTTTTTAGAATTTCTCACCATGCTCCATAGTAGTTGCCTGCTATGCATTTATTGGCTGATATTTGACCTCTTTGGAAATAGGATTAAATAATTGTATATGCTGAGTAAGGAGTATCTCAGAAGTGATTAGCCTGGTGTCATTTCATTATTTCTTCTAAGAAGCTGTATTAATATTTCAGTGCTGGTTATCTTCATAGGTTAAGTGATGTTAATAGGTATTCAGTGAATGTTTATAGATGGATTGACAAGCTAAATTGTTCTAGTAACCACATGTCGACCATTTGTAGATTGTTAATTTCTGAAGCTAACCTCTTGTCTGCTCTGCATTGGATGGTGTCCCCATGGAAGATATGTTGGTAGGCTTAGGCCCCAGTAACTCGGAATGTCACCTTATTTGGAAATGGGGTCACTGCAGATATAACTAGCTGAGGTCACACTGGAGTAGGGTGGATCCTTAATCCAGTATGACTGGTGTCCTCATAAGAAAGGAGAGCAGCATGTGAAGACACAGGGACAATACCGTGAGACAACAGAAGCCGAGATTTGGAGTGATGCGGCTGTAAGCCAAGGAATGCCAGCAACCAGCAGAAGCTAGGGGGAGGCAAGGAAGGTTCCTCCCCAAGATCCTTCAGAGGACTGGGGCCCTGCCAACGTCCTGAGTGCAAACTTGTAGCCTCCAGAACTGTGAGGGAAGAGACTTCTGTTGTAATCCATTATTTTGCCTTTTTCCCCTTTGCTGCTTGAATTAGAGTGGTGACAACCCTGGGATTTCATTTCCTCTCAAATGGTTGATTTGCCTCCATTTTCATCCCTTATCCATCTTCTCCATATATTTTGAAATTAAAAAATATATATATATTTCCTGCAAGGTCAGACAAAGGTATTGGAAAACGTGGCACACAAATGCCATCCCAATTCTGAGACGTGTGCCAGCGCTGTCTGTAATAGCGAAGGCTGGAGCCAGTTCACGTGACCGCTGAGAAGAGAATGGAGAGCGTGTGGACTGGTGGACCGCAGTGCAGCAAGGAAGAGTAGCAGAGCCCAGTGCCTCACATCCACATCCACATCGATGGCTCTCACAACAGTGCTGTGTGAGAAAAGCAAGGGACAGAGGAATGTGTAACCACTCCACCTACATATAAAAGTTCAAAACTACACAAAGTCAACATATTATTTGGGGATATATCCATATGTAGAAAATGATACAGGTATGCAAGGGAGTTATCAACACAAAGATCAGCCCTAAGGAGGGAGGTGGGAGCACCTTTAATGCCCAAAGATTGTCTCCAAGGTCACACAGGTTTATGAGGGTGGAACTGTATTCACTGACTCATTGACTGAGTGCCCAGGCTGCTCTGTGCGGCACTGCAGCGCGAACCAGCCCTTGGCCTTAGAGAGCTCTGATGTAACAGAGAGACGCAAAATGTCAATGGATAGGTAAGTACAGTATAGGATGAGAAGTGAAGTATTAGAAATTTGTGCAACATACAGAGAAATGAAGTGTGTGTGTGCGCATGTGTACATGGGCAGAAGCTTCCTCTGTCTTGAAGCAGGTACCTAAAGACCTGGTGCCGACACAGCTCCTGCTTCTCCTCCAGTGAACATGGCTGGAGGAATTGGACCTAATGGCAGGTTGTCATCTCCAACCTTGTCTCCTCCCTTTTTTTTCAAGAAACTGTGCATCTGCTTTTCAGTTTCTTTCTGATCCTCCCACTCCAGCACTAATTGCAATTAGAGGATTCATTGTCAGTAATGCCCAGTCTGGGAAGGTCTGTGGGAAGTTCGATGTTCTGAACCGGCATCTTCTTCACTAGCATAGCTGTGGCTCTTACGTGTTTACTCTTAAGTTGAACAATTACCTTTTTAACTTTTACGTAAGAAGGTACTTTTCACTTATAAATTGAAAATACATTTTGGGGGAATAGTTTCTCCCAGGGGAAAATAGTTCAACAAAATACAGTTCTGTCATGGAACAGATCAGCTGGGTTCATGAGTTTGGGAATTGGCAGGTGGATGGGGAACTTGATCTTGTTCCTATTTTAAACCTTTGTTTACTGGCAGGTATTTGGCAGTTATAAAATCCATTGGTCAATTTAATGATCTGCTTAAGTGTATGTAAAATTACTAGGTAGCCTTTCGACATTAAAAAAAGTTAACCTGATGGTAGCTGCCTTTTCTAATAGTTGCTTTAGCATAGCAAGTTCAAGTTATGAAGCGTTTCTAAAGTTACCCTGGTCCATGGCCACAGCTCATGCCGCTGGAGCCAGTCAGCTGTCTTGAAGATGTGCCATTCGTCATGAGGGGACCAAAGACCAGGCTGGATGGATCAGCTCAAATCCATCACTAACCACTGGAAAAAATGAGTCAAAATGCATTCTTCACTGAATCTGAATTATAGTGCTTTAAGCCAGAAGGTCTTTGCAACATTTAAAGAAGTGGAAGTGAGTGTATTGTGATCTTTAAAATGAATAGTAATATCAAAATGATACAAAGAGTGAGTTTCTAAATGAAATATTATTTAACGTTTTATAATTTCCAAAGAAGAGTCATCAGAACAATGTCCCTTGAGCCCTGAGGTTTGATGGGGCCGAGACAAATGGAGAGGCTCTAATACACGTGTTGCAGGTGTCTATTTGGACAAAAGCCACTTACGTCGACAGGGGGGTACTCTTTTGGAATAACTACAGTTAGATCTGCTCTGAGACCTCTAGTGTATTTCTATATCCTTGAGTCAGAATAGAAGGCAAAGAGGCAGGATCTCCATATTAGGGATCCCATGGAAAGTTTCCCTGGGAGTCGAGTGTTTTCTTTTTTTTAATGGAAAAAAAATGCTTTGAGAATAACCTGCTTTAAGAATAAGCCGCTTTAAGGCTGTCCAGAGCTTTGCCAACATTAGACGGATTACCTTAGAAGTGTGTGCAGAGTGGTTAGGCAGTGTTAGATATCATATATTTTATGGAAAATCCAGCCTAGTGTGTTAACGCCACTTTGAGGAATGACTTCAAAGCATCTCTTGTAAGAGGAGGGTACCTGGTATTTGAGTGCCTCTGTTTTGCCATGTGCTCTGCCAGCATTTTACACATTCCTTATCATGGCACCGTGAAGTAGGTGGTATCATGCCCATTTCACAGATAGAGAACTGCGGTCTGTCCAAGGTTGAATGACTATTGTTAACCAAGTGACCAAATTGGGATTTGAAAGCCAAACTGGTCTGAATACAGAATCCCTTCCTCTTTTCAACTGTATCACACAATTTTGCAACAGGTCATAGTGTGTTTTTACAGGTTAGAAGCTATGAATGGTTGGGTTGAGGGCTTATATGTTGGTTTAAAAGGACACGATTTATTATTTACTTTGGCTGAAGAAAGTTCATTGGGAAATACTTCAATCGTTGAAGGCAGAGGGTGGCAGCCGGTTTTTGTAAATGAAATCGTGCTGGAATACAGCCACACCCCTGTATTTCCGCATCGCCTGTGGCTGCCACAAGGCCTAAAATAGTCAGTCTCTGGCCTTTCACAGAAAAAGTTTGCAACTCTTGTTCAAAGAAAAATGTATAACGATGAAATAAACTCGTTCTTGTGCAGATAATCGTTTGTCTTCATGTGGGATGAGCGAGTATGAAGGTTGAATTGACTGTTCCTGGTCTCAATTTCTGGGGTGTGAACATTCCTCTTTGGTGCAGGGTGGTTTGGTTGAGGGCATCTTAACACATCTTTTTTATTTCTTGCCTCCGAGGTGGCCTACAGTCAGAGCAACTTTAATGCAAAAGTCAGCATGAGTTAGTCTTATAAATGCAGTGTTTCCGGGCCTTCAGGTGCAGAACTGAACGCTCTCTGTGAGTGGTTCTCACTGGGGGCGAAACTCCCCCTAGAGGCCAAATTGGAAACGGGGTGGGAGGGTGTTTTTGTGTTTAGCATAGTTTGTATTGAAAAATACATTACTATAAATCACTGTCCTTTTATTTCTCCTTTATCTTGGAGTTCAGGCATTATATTGATGATTTTTAAAATTGTGGCTGGGTTGATAATATTCATGACTTTCATTGCAGGCTAGCCAAAGGGGCTTTGCAGAAATTTATTTTATAACAAAGGGAGCATTGGGTCTGGGAGGATTGAGCAGCTCTGCCCTAAGTATTTGGCATTTTTTTCAAAACAGACTTCCAAGTGAAGAAAGCTCCCTTCGAAAGACCTGGAGTTCTGGACACAGAGGCTGCTTGTGCATGACTTCTTGCTCGCTGGCAGCCTTTTGAAGTCGGTTTGCAAACTGGATAGGTTTCCACAGCTTTCAGGGGAGCCTCCAGAGAGAGATCACCCTTAAACTTCATTTAAATGGCAACACGGAGTAAGAAA
Source organism: Hippopotamus amphibius kiboko (assembly GCF_030028045.1). Classification (NCBI taxonomy): domain Eukaryota; kingdom Metazoa; phylum Chordata; class Mammalia; order Artiodactyla; family Hippopotamidae; genus Hippopotamus; species Hippopotamus amphibius. The sequence continues at coordinate 5,857,336 of NC_080203.1, read as the reverse complement.
GCACAGCGAGTAAGATCCAAAGAGGAAGGCCTGTGTGCCTGTTGTCACTGTTTGTACACGGAAAGTGTGGGGAACACCCCTGATCGAGGGCCATTGATGGCAAATCGGTGACCATGGCAACTGAGCTCCCCTTGGAGTTCAGATTTTGCTTGCAAAGGCCCAATGAGGTGGAGTGTGGAGGTCAAGTTTATTTTCTAATGCTACTGCTTTTAGATGTTTCCAGTAAGGGTAAAAATGGCCCTCATTTATTTGAGATTGTTTAAAGTTACGTCTGCCACTGGTGTGTGGTGAAATCCTATTTTTCATATGCAACAGAGAAGGGAGCAATTTCTTAGTCTGGAAGAGGGGTGTGGGAGAAGAGCTCTTTGTACCTTAATTAGAAATATCTGTTCCATGGTAAAGTCTGTAGTGTAGGATGGTAGTTCTTTTTGGTGCAAGTTCTTTATGGTGCTTCAAAGCGCCAGAAGTTAATGCTGCCATTCTGCTGCGCAGAGCCCTGGCACCTTGAGCATCTTGATTAGCCAAGGTTGGTTCTGCCCTTTTTTAAAGCTTGCATAAATTTTTGGTTTAAATGAAATATTGGGCAAACAACAGTTAAGTTTTTTGGCTGAGTCTTTATTAAAGCCCAGTTCATTCATTTAACAAATGCCTATTAAGTACTTACTGGGTGCCAGGCACTGTACCAGGTGCTGTAACTGCAGCATTAAATAAAGCACACCAGAATCCTCATCTGCCGGGGGCTTGTGTTCTGGTGGGGGCTTGTATTCTGGGGGGTGGGGGTGGGGTAGACAGTAACAACAGATTATCTGAAAGGTGGTAAGTGGTAGGGAAAGAAGACAGAAGCATAGAGAGGGGCAGAGAGAGAAAGAGAGGAGGGAGACAGAGGGAGAGGGGGAAGAGAGGTGAAGGGACACAGAGGGAAGGACAGAGAGGGAGATACCATGAGACCACTGAGGTTAGTTGTCTTGAATTTAAAGAAAGACACAATTGAGGCCATGCTGTGACTTTAAAATTTGATTTTTAAGACAATGCCATCTTTATGTAGCTTTATTTGAGGGGGTTGGGGGCTTCCAAAGATTGCTTGCCTAGGTGAGTTTTCTTAACTATGTTTCTTAGTCTAGAACTCCTTCTTTACTGAGATTGGGACCAGTCTCATCCAACCTGGTTTCTTTAAAAATAGAGATCCTTGCACGCACTTTTCCGCGGGTGGAAAGGATACTGCCATGTTAGGAGACTTCAGCTAGAACTGATCTCGCCACTGACTCACGCCAGGGCCTCGTCGCACCCCCTCTAAGCTTTCCTGTCATCTTCTCTGTAATGAGAGAAGACTGGGCTTAAATCATCACAAAAGTTTTTTTCAGGCTCAAAAAAGATAGAAGTCTACCTTTGGTTAGATTCCTGAAATTAGCATATATATAGGGAATTAAGTTTTCAATTTTCACTTTAAAGCCAAGGTAGCCCAAATTCAATGTTTTTTAAAATAAAAAGGATTAAAGCTTGATCTTTAGGGGTTTGGGGCAAAATACGCTATAACCAAAAGGGTAGCTGACTTTTATAAACTTAACTATAGCTTCTAATTATTATTTAACTCCATTTAGACCAACAGATATTATAGATGAAGATATGGATGAATTTTCCATGCTCGATAAGTTAGAGACAGCCCAGGGCCTGCACTCGCCCATCTAGTACATTTTCTACAGCGCTGCACTGCTTCCCAGCGTCCTAATGAGACAGTATTTTCATGTACTTTTTTAAGAGAAGCTTTATAGCTAGGTCACCACTGGCCATGCACTATCCCTGTAGTAGTTAACTGTCTTCCTAGTATTTCTAGGGTCAAGACTAGTTTGTAGAAGATTGGTTGTGGTGTCAGCATTCAGTTATTATCCTTTCATTATTGAAAAGGATGCTAATAATTTGTGAACAAATATTGTTTGTTCACACTGTTCTAAGCCCTTCATGTGTATTACTTCATTTTGCCCAACTCTGCTGTAGTAAGATAGAGGTAATAGCAACCGAAGCCCAGAGAAGTGAAATAATCTGCCCAAGGTCAAATAGTGAATTACAGAGTCGGGAAGTGAACGGAGTTGGCTCAGCCCCTGTGCCGTCCCGCGTCATGCTGTTCCAGCTTCTGTACCTTTCAGGGGCCCATTGGAACCGTTCAGCAAAGAGAGGTTCACAGGTGAGATGTGAAAGCAAACCTCATCATGGAACTAACCCATGTTACCCAGGCCATCGGATTTCTCAAGTTTTGTACTTAATCCAGTTTTTAATAGTAGCAGTTTCTAGGGTAACTCCAAAAATGAGGGCTTTAGACAAAGACTGTGTATTATTTGATTCCGTTTATATGAAGTGTCCAGAATGGACAAATCTATAGAGACAGAAAGCAAATTTGTGATGGGGGCTGGGGGAATGGGGAGTGCTAAGTGACTACTAATGGGTATGGGGTTTGGGGGGCAGTGATGAAAATGCTCTAAAACTGATTGTGGTGATGGTTGTGCAGTTCTACAGATATGCTTAAAACCGTTCAATTGTTCACCTGCAAGGGGTGTGTTGTATAGTATGTGGATTATAGCTCAATCAGATAGTCAAAAATAAGGGGAAAAGGAGGACTTTCCTCTAATATTTAGTTCATTTTATTATTTTTTAAATATTATTTATTTATGCTGTGCCAGGTCTTAGTTGCGGCGTGCAGGCTCTAGTTCCCTGACCAGGAATCGAACCCAGGGCCCCCTGCATTGGGAGCCTGGAGTCTTAGCCACTGGACCACCAGGGAAGTCCCTGTTTCGTTCATTTTAAATTGAAGTTTTTTAATGAGGATTGAAGAAAACAGAAAGACTCGTCTTTCTTTTATGGTTTATAAACAGGACTGTGAAGACTGATCGGTTATATAACCCAGTGTTTGAAATGTTTTACGTTGACTTGACAGTAATAATTTAACATGTGTTTGAAGACATTGACTTATATTATAAAAATGTTTTAACTATTATAGCGTGATTACTAAAAGTAATTTTATATCTGTTCCTGAAGAAAATCCCCCAAATATGTAATATTATTTGGTCAGTAGAATAATTTCAGGGCAGAAACATCTCACTTGCTCTATCCAGTGCATCTCATCCATTCTGCTATCTCAGAGAGTAATGGGTTATTTTGATTGGATTTGAACTCACAATTACAGAGGTTTTTCAAGGCTATTTTGTCTGCATTTAATTCATTCTACAGCTATTCATTAATCTTTTTTAAAAAGTTATTGCTAATTTTAGGTTGTGCTACCTGTTAATAGTTTCAGGTTTTTTAAGTTGAGCATTCCTTTCTGTAAAGAAGTATTTATTTTGCCGTAACTTCACGTCTAAGCCTCAGCAGTAGTTTCCTAGTTCCAGTGTTCTGGGATTTGGTGAACCGATACACAAGCTCACAGCATCGTGATGTTTCACAGTAGTGTGTATTTTACACATAATCAGTCATTTGTTCACCAAATAGTTATGAATGTCATCGTGTGCCAAGAGATAGCCATGATCCAAGTGGCCCCCAGCCTTGCCCTTGGAGAGCTGAGCTCTGGTGGAGGAAGCCCGGTGGTGCTAATCTTGTAAGATTGTTCTCACCTGGCTATCTCGCTGCCCCCTTGTCCTGATGGGTACCCTCATCTGCATCTTTTGTCACCTCTCTCAGGCCTTTCTTAAGGACATTGACCAGCAGTGCACAGCTCTCCAACCACTAGGTTTTGTGCCAAGGGGTGTAATGTTCTCCATGCCAGATTTTGTTAGTGAGTGGTTGGTCTTTTAAAGAGCCTGGCAAAAAAGATCCTATAAATATCCACAGTCACTTTGCTGAATTGGATGTGGTTTAACCACCCCTGACTTCCTATGTGTCTCTCTGTGTCATTAACTTTGATAGATAAAATAAGCAAAGCACTACTTAGTTTCCTGTTGTTGCTGTCATCTTCAAAAGTCTAAATAAACCCCTGGGTTAACAAGGCATTGTATGTGTTCTGAATGTGATGGTTTCATTTATGTGTGAATTGTGATGAATATGCTTTATTTAAATGAAGTATATACTTTCCCTAGAAAATGCTGATTAAATCAAATCTTACTAATTTGATTTCCATCAAATCTATGCCACTTTAACTTGCCTTAATGTAGGGAAAAGAGAATTATTAAAGGGGAAAGAAGTGTGAGTTCAGCGGTCTACCCTTTTCATCACTCTGCTTGGCTGCCTCTTAATTGTCTTTAAAAATTAAGAAGTGTGGAAATTTGAAGCCTGTTGCACAATTAATAAACATTATGTTTTCTCTGATGACAGTTTGAAGGCTAGGAATAAAAATTCCGGGAACATGTGTGATGTCTTCCGCTGAGCTCCCCCTTCTCTGTTCCTCCATGGGTCCCTGCACCTTAATCGGAGCTTTTCCCCACGAGCTGTGCTGTGGTAGGTCCTTCATGTGTCTCATTCCCACCAGAGACTACGAGGGAAGTAGGCCGTTCAAGTATACTCCCGTTTGTTCTCAACTGCAGTATGTTTGAAATTGCATACAATTCCTTTGATATTGAATGTTGTCTTTCTTGGTAGAGTTTCCAGTATGGCCTCTGCACCGACTTCTAAATATAATTCACACTCCTTGGAGAATGAGTCTATTAAGAGGGTAAGTTGAGTTTTCAGATTTATCTGTACCTCTTTCTCTGCATTTTTCCTTTCATATTTGAATATTAGGCGATCATTCTGGGTTTCTTGAATTATTAATTTCACGATTCATTCACATAATGTAAACTCTGCGATACATGTGGTTTTCTTTATTAACCCACCTTGTTCAGTGAAAGACTGACTATCTTGTGTTCTCAGTGAGTTTTGTGTGTAAATCCTTTCATGTGACTTCATTTTTGAGAACCTCTGACTTGTGAACCACGGCCAGATGTTAAATTTAAGATACCAGGCAATTTCTTGTCCCTGAAAGCTTTCTGAAGGAGAGGTTGGAAGGCCAGGGCCCGCTGAGCAGGCTGTTAAACACCTTCCTAAATACTGGCGTTCTTTTCTAATTATGATGATAAAAGAGTTATAGGACCAAAACAGATGCAACATTAATAGAAAAAGGTTCCAAGTGTCAAGGAGAGATTGGCTAATTACAGGGAGATGTTGGAACATATGTTGAAAAGAAGGAATTGAAAATCAGCTTTATTCACGGCCTTTTCAGGCATTTAATACATTACCAGTTATCCACCAGAGAGGTTCATGTACCTTTCCACCAGCAGCGCAGAGAGATGCCCAAGCACTCAGAAGGGAGCCAGCTAGTGGCTTTTAATTCGTATTTCCCTGAGTACTAATGAGGGTGCCTTTTTTTTTTAAAGGTGTGTTTGTTCATTTGTAATTCTTTTGTGAAGTGTCTGTTTGTGTCCTTTGCCTATGTGTCTTTTGGGGTGTTTGGGCAATTCTTTTCTGTTGATTTATAAGTGTTCCTTACAAATTATGACAACCAACTTTTTATAATTTATCTTACTCTTTATAATACACATAATAATAATATATAGAACATATATTGCAAGTCTTTTTCCTGTTTATTGTTGGGCTTTTAATTATATTTATGGTGTTTGGATTTTGAAATACAGAGATTTATTTAAGTTTTTATGAAACCACGTCTATCAATCTTTTCTTATATTTTCAGCTTTTGGTGTCATGTTTATAAGGACCTTTTCATTCCCCAAATTCTAAAAGTCTTTGTTATATTTTAGTATTGTTATGGTACAAGGATCAGTTCTAAACACAAGTGTAGCTTCAAGAAGGTAATTGTAAGTCCTTGTGTAACGTTAAGCTGATATGAAAGTATGTCGTCTATGAATCTTGTGTTTTCCTGTGTAATCAGACATTTGTTTCCTTTATTTTGTGGTTGAGTTATGCTTTCTTCTCCTGACCCAGAACTGTGATATTTAAAGTTTGTACGAATATTAAATTTTCTCGTTACACTTGTTTTTGGTTTGAGGCAGTGTTAAAGGACGGTAATTTCTTCCCAGTCTTATCATTTATATGAAACGTGTGGTTTTTGCTCCTCGTTGAAGAAAGCATTCCTGGCTGGGAACAATTGGCCTTACCCTTCTAGTTATAAAATGCTTAGCTTGAAAGCACTAAACCATATTGAAAATTAGTTAGGAATTTTCATTTTGTACCTGAATAAAAAGAATAAAACCATTAAAAATCCAGCAAAGCCCCCCTCTTTGACAGCTTATCTCTCCCCTAAATACGCAAGCCACATTTCTCCTGTTTTGTAATTCTTTACATTTGCATAGCCCTTGGTAATTCTCAGAAGTGTGCTTGTGCAGTTTGTTTCACTTAATATTCACGAAACTCCTTTGAGGCAAGGATTACTAGCCTCACACATGAAATAATTGCAGCGTGACTTTGGAAAACAACTAGAAAAAAATGAATGAAAAATAGCGGTGAAAATCTTTCGTCCAAACAGCTGTTAGTGATGTGCCTGGCGCGTCCTACAGTGGACACAGTCAGCACATCGTTGGCACTGATCCGCTGGGGCGGCTAAATAGATGGAAAGACTCCTTTCCCAGGCATCCAAGTCACAGGGTAAATTAGCCTCTCAGGACTCACCTTCGCTTTTAGTGGCTAATACTTTGCCTGCCTGGCAGAGCCGCTGTGGTGATTGAACATGCCTGGGGATACCTCTAAAGCCAGGAGGCCTAGAGACGTAGTAAAGTCACATGAAGAATTTGTATGTAGATGGTTCCCAAGGCCTCTGTTGGCTCAACAGTTCAGTGACAGGCCACCTCGTCCTCTTATCTAGTTACCTACATGAGGAAAGATCTTAATAAAATACGAAACCCGGTATGTTAGTAACTGTTATTTTCTGGCGTCCTGAGAAGATGCTGTAATTACTGTTGCTCAGTTAGGGCCCTGTTGAAATCAAGTTTTAATTCCTTCTCTCAACAAAATAGGACTAAATATTTAATATGAAAAAAAGCTGCCACAGTATACGTGTATCTATAGAATACAGTTAATATTTACTTTTTATCACTTTCTTGAACACTGTTAACTGTAAAATGCTTGGAAGGGGTGTTTAATTAATATCACTGAAAAGTGTGCTAATGTTATTTGTAGACAAAGTTAACACAGGTAATGAATGTTGAATGCTAAGTTGTGTTTTTTTAGTTATTTTGATTTTCTGTGCCAATTTTCTATAATGGTCACTATTTCTCTAAATTTTTTTCTTTGAAAACAATATTTCTCTTTGGTTGCTTAAAATCCTGTGCAAATGTGATGTCATCACTCCTGATGGCACCATTTTGTTTCCAGACTTCTAGGGATGGAGTGAATCGGGATATCAGTGAAGCTGTTCCTCGACTTCCAGGGGAAACTCGCATCACTGGTAAGGAGCCTGTGAAGTTAGGATTTTCGTACATTGCTGAGAGGTGCAGCAGGATCAGGTGGCTTCCATCCCTCTGACTCTTTAGAAGTCACATTTAGACAAATAGGCTAGCTTTGTTTAAAAGTGTTAATGTAGCAAGAGCTCTCTGCATTCATTTCTTGATCAAAGAGTTCTCTCAAGAGCTTGATGCTCTCCAGGGTAGTGATATTCTTTTTCTCTGTACCAAAGACAGAATTATTTTAGAAAAAAATGTGGATTCTCTCTTGAAAGTCTCTTATTGGAGCTATAAGCTCTTGTGGTTTGAGATTATAAGAATAAAACGGTATTGTTTTTCCAGTCTATGATGTATGCTTTACAATGATCAACTCAGAGGCTTAAAGTCCAAGTATTCTCTTCTTTTAAGTATAGGAGACCGTACTGGTTTAAAGTATCTTTCATTTGCCAGATAGCTGAAGTTAGTAATGTTGATGTAACATTCTGATTGTTGACATTTTTTTTTCATTATAAATCATATAAAGAGGAAGTTAGCTACTTTGGAAAGACTAGATTGTTCTGGCTTACGAATCCAGAAGTACCTGACAGCTTCTAAGTGAAGTGCTGATGTTATGGGCGTTGATATTTTTTATGAGAGTTGACATCCCCCTCTCATATTCCCATTTGATGGTGATACAGTTACCATTGTTTCAGAGAACCTTTCGGTTTATTGACTAAGATCTGGGTTGTTTTAGCTTAAATGGCTGAAAGCGTGGTACTAATCAGATTAAGGTCATAGATATGGTACCCGTGTGAATGAGTTAGCCATGCACCATGAGAAGCTATTCCATGTCCACAGGCTTGCACACGTGATCCTAGTCTTGAAAAGGAAACTGGTGGCATGTGTCCACCCCAATTTCTGGATAAGAACAAAGAGGATAGCTTACTTTTGATGGTCTTCATGTGTGAAGTTTTGGTGCTCTGTATCAGTGCCAGAATCTTCACTGATGGGATGAGCATGAAGTAGCTTTACTGGGTATTTTCCATTTAGCACCTGAGGAGAAAGGGATTTCAAAGTTATTACAAAGAAACAAACAAATGCGATTAACACATTCAAGGACATCCTTGAGAGATAAGACAAAGATATATTTTATTATAATAACTCTCCTGATTTAGTTTCTCCTTATGTTTGATTCTACCAAAGATGTACTAATTTCATGGCCATCTGTTTCATGTTACTTAAATGTGTGAAATGAATCTAGCTCCACTCTTCTCTGGACTATTAAAAGAGAAAGAATAGACTATAGAAATGTTTCTCTTGCTGACTTTCATGTATTAAAAAATAACCATGTCTTGTGTGATTAGAGGTTGGCAAACCTCTAACCCGATCTGGTGGTGAGTCCGTGAGACTGTCCTGCGTGAATTTCCATTCTCTGGTTGAAGTCTGCAGTTCAGTAGTTACCTTGACAACCACCTGAGGGTTGCAGCGTCAGCACCCTCTTTCACTGCTGCTCTCCAGCTGTTATCTCCTTGTCCCTAGGTAGTGGCAGCATGGTGGGCAAGCTCAGGTGACATGTGGCCCCACTCGTTCCCTCTCAGCTCCACTTGACCTAGCATGGTAATGTAGAAACATTGCCAGTGCTTGCTTTAGACCTTTTCAGTGATTTTTTTTATTATAGTTATTCTTAGCCAAACAGTTTATATTAAATTAGTGCCATTTGTTGTATATCTTGGTATATATTTCCATTATTTTAGGGTACTTTTTTTATCTTAATAGACAAAGAAGTTATTTACATATGTCCTTTCAATGGCCCCATTAAGGGAAGAGTTTACATCACAAATTATCGTCTTTATTTAAGAAGTTTGGAAACGGTAAGTAGAATCTAAGACCATAAAGATGACCCTAACTGTTAAAGATAATGCTAAACTGTTTCTCTTCTACCTTGCAAGATTGTGGATCAGATTAACACGGGGCTATATTTGCTTCTCAACTCTTAATTTGTGGCTTATGCAAAGCTTATTTAGCACTAACACCTGTATATGTAGGATAGAGTGAATTAAAATAAGTTTTTTCCTTTATAATATGGGGAGGGGGGTTTGGTAACTGTACCCATTTGCTAGTTTGGAGAAGTTAGATGTAGAACAGTGGTTCTTTACCAGAAGCACTGACGAGAATCACTTAGCAGCCACTGCAGATGCCGCAATGTACTGCATCTGAATGTCCAGGCCTGTGGTCCAGGCACAGTGGTCATTTTTTAAACCATCACAGATGAGGATGCTGAAGTGAATCCCTTGTTAAGGCCCACAGCTCTAGAACTCCCCAAGTTACCAGAACACTAGGTAACAGTTTAGAACTAGGATGACTATGGTGTGGCTTAGTGCCACTCTACCTTTTCATTCCACGGCCAGAAAATGTTTGCCATGGCATTTCAAGGAGTGTTCCATGGATGGAACAATGAGATGGAGATGAAATGTTCCAGAAGGGAAAGAATGAATGAACAGCTGCCGAGGCTGTCCCAGAAGGGCCTTTGGTGGTTGCCCAGGCCAGCCTGATGGGGCAGCTGTATTTTGATGGGATGGACCGAGGTGGGAGAAATAGATACGTGGCACATGGAGGAGCAACTCAGCATCAACTTATACACAGGAATGTTACTGATGCACTGTCTTGACTGAATCAAGGCACATGACAGAACCTGACAAAGAAACATGGTGGCAGCACACTTAGGTGGGGTTACTGTGTGACTGGCATCAAGCCTTTAACTTGGAAGGTGGTTAAAGGGAAGGGGAAGGGGTTTGAAGTAGTCTTCATTGGCTAAGCTATTGGACTGAAACTACTAATGTAAAATTTAGCGTGGATAACATTTACTCATAAAAACCAGTTGTATCAACGAAGGATAGAAGTCTGTCTTTTCAGGGGCTCAAGCTTATTTGATCCAGTAATTGGATGGGATTGATTAAAAAGTTAACATACCCCGTAGGTTGAACTAACCTAAATATATTATATTATGTTATACTATACAATATAATATGGCCAGCCAAAGTGAGAGTCATTCTGTACAGCTCCCAAGTGTGAAATTGGGACACACTGAGAGATTTTATGCTAACATATGCGAGAATTGTCACAAATCGAATTAAAGCAAGTTGTTGACCAGCCACATATGCCCGGTTCTATTTCATGCTGTCACTGGTGATGAACTGGGGAAATTTTTTAAACTGTGGTGCGTGACAAGACTGTTTCTGTTCTGTGATCTCAACTGTGCAGAAGAGACAAAAACTACCTGTCAAAAAGAGACCAGAAAGAAATGCACCAAAAGTTTTAGTACTTGGGATATTTGGACGGTGGAATTACACATGCTTTGTTTCCTCCTCCCACTTGGAGTGAGCATGTATTACTGTTCTAATCGGGCGAGCACTTAGCCAGCATTATTATTATGACGATGATTTCGTCTTCATACAGCACTCCAGAGGCCAGGGGTTAGCGCAGAGTGGGTGAATAAAGTGCCCATTTGACGCTGACTGCTAATGTTTTTCTTCTTCCACCAAGTTTTACATAAATATTTTGGCCGATTGGCCACAACATTTAGTCCAAGTATAAAAACAAGCAGTTACTGGCAGAAAACATCCTATAAAGCAAACCATTTGGTTGGCTATGCAGAAGCCTCGAAACATAGTTACCATAGTGTATCTCAGAGTCCTAGCTAGGAACGCTAATTGTGGGTTCTGCTGCAAGATGTGAATGTTTCTTGTGTGTTTGACAAAGAGCCTTCATCTCACTGGCCTTTTGAAACGGACACCTGTGTGGTTCAGGTATGTAAACACTGCAGTGGGAGCACGGCCTGGTCGGGAGTCAGCTGTCCCGTTTTATCAGGTGTCAGCGGCAGGGTCCCTGCCGCCGGTGTCCCGGGCAGCGCGTGCACAGTGGTCTTTGGACTGTCACGCGGCCTTTTTTCCCCGGGCCTCCTTTGGGGTCTGCCCGCCACACTCTGGCCCGCTTGCTGCGCAGTCTGAAAATGCTTGTTGCGTCCCTGCTGCCCGCAGAAGAAAATCCACTCTCCTTCGTGGGGCAGAAAAATCCTTCTGACTTCTCGCCTCGACTCACATCGCTTCTCCCTGTGCTGTTGTCCAGCTGCGCAAAGCCCCGTCCCTCTTCCCAGCACGTGAGGCCCTTTCTGATCTGTTCTCCCTGTGTCTGGATGCCCTCTGGTCCCTCAGAACCCACCTCAAAAGTCACGTCCTCCCTGGAGCCTTCGCCAGCTTCCGCCAAAGGCCTCACTCCCTCTCTGTGTTCCTGTGCCCACACTCAAACTTGTGTTGCTGGGAAACCTCCCCTGCCCACCGGCTCTCAACATCTAATACCCCTCCCCCTCCTCCTCTCCCCCTTTCGTGTTTGTTTCCTTTGAGCACTTACTGCTGTCTCCTGGCAGGGAAGGAAATCAGCCGTATTTATTTGCCACGCTCTCTGTGGCCTTTAGCAGTGGGGAGTCCTCATGGTCCTCGGTGCTCAGCTAGCGTAGTGTCCGGTAGACAGGAGGTGCTCAGTAGGAGTCGCAGCGAGCGAACTGGGAGGCAAGCGGCAGCAGGGACCCCACTCAGCCGTGGCATCCTGAACACCACCGTCGCTTTTGGAGTTGAGTAATCCCATAGCCACCTCTTGACCTTGGGGATGCTCCCGGGTTTGGCTTGGGTTCGATCTTGTGACTCCAGTGGGGCTATTTAGGCCTGTAGTACTCTGTCCTCTGTGGACTCCCCGGGGCAAGGCCGCTTCCAGTTTATCTTCCAGGAATACTTTGGGCTCAGGCGCTGTGGTGGGTGAGAAAGACAGATTAACCCTTTGTTCACTCATGTGGTCACATCCTTATTCCAGAAACACTCACTGAGCACCCTGGTGAATCTGCTACGGTGCTGGGTGCACGACGTGCAGACGAGCTAGTGTGGGGTCATGTGGCAGAGCCTGCAGCGGGCGCGTCGTGCCGTGAGGTTACAAGGGGAGGCGGGTCAACCGTGCGCTGAGTCACAGAATGCCTTGTAGAGGAGGTGATGTTTGAACCAAGTCTTGAAGCATGGGGACCATTTCCTGGATAGGAGGGAGAGAGGGAGGCGCCTCCACAGGGCGCTTTTCCGTGTCGCATGTCTGGTGCTGTGCAGGGCCCCGTGTACTGCGGCAGTGGCTGATGGGTATGCTGGAGCGGGGCCCTGGAGGGGAAGGAGGAGCGGGGAAGGGACGAGATGAAGCTGGAAGCCTAGCCAGCCTCGAGTGTTACCTCGGTCACCATTCAGCAGTGTGCGTGTCACGTGGGGAACGACACGGCCGATGTGTGTTTCAGGAAAGGAAGTCGAGTCGCAGCATGTGTGGCTGATTGGGGAGGGGGAGACTGGAGGCAGGGAGACCATCCAGGAAGTTACCTTCATTTTCCGGGTGAGCAGGTGCTAATCGAGCCCACATTGCAGTAGAAAGGAGGGAACAGCCGTGAGCGATGCAGGAGGCTCTGGGTGGCATTTGGAGTTTGGGAGTTGAAGGGAAGACTCAGGACGAGGATGGTCCCTGTAGTTTTGGGCTTGAGTGGTGGGAGCTGCTCCCATTTGTGGAAATAGACATGAGTGGAGAAGGAGCGGCTTGGAGCTGAGCTACCGGGAGAGCAGTCTGAATGTGCAGACTTAGAGCTGTGCGAGTGCCGTGTGGAAATGGCTCAGGAGCCGCTGGAAACACGAGTCTGAAGCTGCTGAAGGGCCGAGCGTGTGGGTATCAGTAACAGCCGGCTGCGGCCACAGGGTCACCCGAGGGGAGTGAGCGACCAACAGAGGTGCGGCTGCGGAGGGGACCTCGGGGGGAGGAAGAAGCCGCAGTCAGAGCAGAGGACAGGCTCCTGAGACAAGGCTTTGGTGGAAGTCGGGGGAAGAGAGAAATCTCTAGAGGGGAGGGAGTGGATCATGGAGTGAAATGTTGCAAGGTTCAGTGAAATAAAGAAGGCACAGAGGCCCCGGAGGGTGGCGTGGGGAGGTCACTGGGAGCCCCGGGGACAACAGAGGCTGTGGGGACGTGAACGTCATTGGTCTGTCTGTTGCTCCTCCTTCCACTTCCGGTGGAAGCTTCTCCAGCTCCCAGGCCTTGGCACACTTCTCTCTATTCATTCTCCCTGCGGCTTCCTTCACCTCCGGCTGCACTCGCTTCTCTCCAGTTGACACTGCGTGTCAACGAAGCTCCTTAGAGCCCGCCAAACCCTCGCCCGCGCGCCTAGCCCATCTGACGGCAGCTGCCAGGCAAAGCAGCCACCGCCTGCCTGGCCCTCCCCTCATCCCCCCACCCTGCTCCTGGTTTTGTAGCACTGACCTTTCTTCCGGCCCCAGCTGCTCGTTTCTCACTACCTGCTACAGATCCCTTGACTTTCCACCTGGCATCCCAGGCGCATGGTCGAGCTGCAACTCTCCTGCTCTTTCTCCTTGCTGCTTCCTTCTTTGCGTGTTCTTGCTTCTCTTGATGGGGCTACTCTTCTTCTGGTCACCCTGGAGTCACCTCCTCCCCTTCCTCCCTTCTCCTCTGCGGTCTGCTTCATCGCCCCCTCCCCGCCGGCATCCTCTCCCCACCCCGTTCTCTCTAGCTCCCGCAGACATTCTTACAATCTTACCCACCCCCTGCTTGGAAACTCTCAGTGACTCCTTTCCTCCCTCATTTCAGATTCCTCAGTGCTCATGGTCCTCTGCAGCTCAGCCCTGAGTCGCCTCCCCACCTCTCTCCCTGTTCCCTAAACCAGCCCTCCACTGTCTCTGCCCTGGACTTTCCCCAGGCTGTCTTCTCCACTAGAACTCTCATACTTATTCATCTCCACCCACCTCTGCCATTCACACCTCTACTTTTTAAAAAATTATTTTGAAATATTTAACATAGAAAGCTTGTGAAGAATAACATAAACATCTGTGGATCTACCACCCAGCTGAAGAAATCCTGTTCTCCTTCCACATCAGGGGTAGACACCATCTGAAAGCTGCTAGTTCTCACTCCCGGTCATTCCATATACCCCTCTTTAAAAATAGGATGGAGTTCCAGAGATGCACATCTGAGCAGATGATAACCCTTAGGACTACTGGTGGGATGAGCAGCATGTTGTGTATACACGTTTCGTCTTCTGACAGTCGGAAACAGTACGTTCTTCCTGGATTAAATTCAAGGAGAAATTTGCCGTTAGGGTTTCCTCTAAAAGATAGGACCGTAGTGATTTCATTCTTTAGGCAGAGTATTACCTAAAGATTCTTCAATACCATTTGAGACCCTCTTTAAGGGCAGAACACGTTATCTTTTACTGGGTAAAGGTATTTCTGGGAGGGACTAGCATGATGGGGTCTGTTGACTTTGGTTTTTTTTTTTTTAAATTCATTTATTTTATTGGCTGTGTTGGGTCTTTGTTGCTGTGCACACGGGCTTTCTCTAGTTGCATTCAGCGGGGGCTACTCTTCATTGTGGTGCGCGGGCTTCTCATTGTGGTGGCCTCTCTTGTTGCAGAGCACAGACTCTAGGCTCATGGGCTTCAGTAGTTGTGGCACATGGGCTCAGTAGTTGTGGCCCACAGGCTCTAGAGTGCAGGCTCAACAGTTGTGGTGCATGGGCTTAGTTGCTCCACGGCATGTGGTATCTTCCTGGGGCAGGGATTGAACTGTGTCCCCTGCATTGGCAGGCGGATTCTTAACCACTGTGCCACCTAGGAAGTCCTGACTTTGGTTTTTGACGGTTTATCAGTGCAGAGACAGGACTTGGAGAATCAATGTGGATGGATGGCCCTCGTGTCCATCAGACTCTGCCTCTTAACTATCTGGTTCTGAAATGAGCATTGGGCAGGTGTGAGGTATTGTGCTACCCAAGAGCTGGGCATCTGACAAGAGTCGCAGCACGTAGGTTCCATGTTGTCTATAATTGGCTGCAGTTGAAACTGTAAAGCTTGGACGCCACCAGGAAGGGAGGCAAAGTTTACCTCCCATTGTGCACATTTCAAAGCCAGACCTGTATTGCCTCCCAGAGGGAAGGCACACCCACTTTATTACAAGCATGAACAAAAAGGATTCCTGTAGTATTTTTCTTTTCAAAAAAATGTGTTGGAAACTTTTCTAGGTTGTCCTTTTCTAAGTTCCTCTGTCTAATGGATTTAGCACATTTTCGCATTTTAAAAGAGGCGAAATAATGCTAAAAGGACTATAATAATAAAACATCCTGGAGTGTCTATAAGTAGGAACGTCAGTGGGAACATAGGATCTGTATTATAGGTTTTATTTTAAACTTCAGTCTTAAATCATCTCCTTATTTTGCTGCTGCAAAACGAATGAGGTTTTCAGGTTAAAACGGTCCCTGCTGATACCCAGGTCCCCTTGCCGCTTGTTGCCATCCATTGCCAATTTGCCAGTCTCCAAGCTTGAGAGGCTGTGCGCTACTGAGCCCTCCTGTTGAAAGTCACACAGTGGATTTAAGTAATTAGCTCCACTACAAGTTTGGGCTTTCAGACCTCAGAAACGGGCTCATGGCTGCTTTGGCAATTCTCTCCATCTCAGATCGACTTCTCATCACATCCCCCACCACGTCAGTGACAGACCCCTCCAAGCTCCTTTGCAGACCTTGTCTCTTGCTCTTTTGCAAAGTTAAAAGTCATCCTCGCTAAGCTCCCATAAATTCCTTTCCTCCTGCTCTCCCACCTCAGAGGAAGGAACGAGATGTCTTCTTTTACAAAGGGAGCCTTTCTGCTTCTAGTCTCTCTGGAGCACTAGTGCCCCGCCTGTTATTCTGTGTCTTACGTGTGTGGGTTTCATTGGCCCCCAGACCTACACACCTGCTCGGGTCTCTTTATTTTAAAACACCTTCTTGTATCCCTGCTACCACGCTACTACAGTACCATCCTCTTTCCTCCCCTTCCTTGCTAGGCTTTTTAAAAAATGAGTCCACACATGCTGCTTCTGCTTCCGGACTGTTAACCCCTTCCCTTCTTGTGGTCTGGCACGTGCACCCTGTTAAAGCTCCTGTGTGCCTGCTCAATTCCGTAGACCTTGGTAGACTCTCAGCTTTTTACCTTCTCTGCAGGATCGATCGGTGTTGTTGGTTAGTCCTGCTTTCTTTGTCCTTTTCTCCATGCGTCCTTTTGCCTTTACTGCAGTTCATTTCTCCTTCCCACCCCCTAAATGTCTCCTTCTCCCAAGTTCTGTCCTCGCCTTCTTCTTTCTCACTTGCTTTCCAACTCTGCAGCGCCACACTCGACCTTTTGTTCTTTATTCACTATATGAGAGCCTGCTGTATGCCAAGCATCGTGCCAGGCACTGGGATATAGCGCCACGCACAGCAGACACGGTGTCGCCCTCATGAAGCTTTAGGTTCCGGTGGGACTGACAGACATTAATCAGATAATCACACCAGGGTGTAACAACAGGCTGTACTAAGTGTTGCCTGGGAGCAGCAGCACAGGAAGGCAGTCCTTTGAGGAGCCTGGGAAATTGTCCTGGAAAAATGATGCTTGACCCGTGGTCTGAAAAATGAATAGCAGTTCTCTAGGTGCTTGGCGGAGACTGGGTCAGAGACAGGAAGCTGAGAGAACAGCACAGGAGAGGACCTGGGACCAAAGGGAACATGAAAAGGTGACGGTGTGGCTGGGTGGGGTTGGGGAGAACATCAAAGGATGAGCAGGAGAGGTGGGTAGTGGCCCGATGACCTAGGCCTTGTCGACCCTGTTAAGGATTTTGGTTTTTAGAGTTGAGCAATGAGAAACGGTTTGGAAGTGGTTTAAGCAGAGGGATGGTAGCATCAGATTTACTTTTGTAGAGGATGGCCTGGTCCGCTGTGTGGTGGGCAGATTGTAAGGGACAGGAGTAGATGCACAGAAGCCGCTGCATCTGCTCCAGTAGTCCAGAGAGGTTGCTGGTAGAGTTGGAGAGAGGTAGACAGATTCGAGATGGATTTAAGAGGTAAACATGAAGATTGGATTAAGACTAATGGAGAAGGGAATGTCACAGATGAGTTGGAGGTTTCCAGCTTTTGTCACTGGGTGGATGGAGTGCCAGCCACCGAGATAGGAAGGTGTAGTTTGCAGAGAGAAACATCATATGCTTCGTTCTGGGCATTTTGAGTTTGAGGGGCCTTTAGGATCTTCCACTTCTGCATTTTCAGCTGCCTCCTGGTTATCTGTACTCAATTATCAGTCAAACCCAGTGTGTTTAGACACTGAAACCCAGTGTGTCTAAAATTGACAATGTTAGTCTTTCTCCAAAACCTCCTCCTATGCCCTTAACGTCTCTAGGTGGGACCACCATCGTCCCAGACACTGGGCCTGCCTCTGTGACTCTTCCCCGTGCCTCAGTCACTCTCCACTTCCAGATCCTCGTGGTGACCCTCACTTGCACTGAAACACGAGCTTCCGGGATTGCGGGGAATGGGTGGACCCTCGCTGCGCTGTGCCGAGCGCCCAGGGCTGCTGGCCGCGTCGGCACACAGCAGCGCTTTGTCATTGCAGTCCTCTGCCCGAGACACGTTTCCTGGATGTCAGTCACCCTGATTCAAGCCATGGGGTACTCCCCAGGGGATTCCCCTGCCACCCAATCTTAAACCTGGCCCACTTGTTTTTGTTTTCTTAAATAAAATTCCCATGCTTTCCCACATGTGTAGCCACCGTCACTGTTACCTGTTTTGGGGAAGGCCAGCCTCCAGCAGAACCTTCCTGTGACCCCGTCAGTAAGAAACCGTGCTGCTCTCTCTGACCTCTTGTTCCATTTCCTCTGGATTTTTTAAAATGGTTCTTGGCACTTACAGCCTAGCATTGTGGCTATTTGGGTACATGTGTCTCATTTCCCAGACTGGGCCCTGAGCTCTGTGAGGGCAACACCTAGATCTTATTTCTCTCCATGGTCCCGAGCATCCAGTACAGTTTCTGTTTCTGTTACTTCCTATGCACTCGAAAGAGAAGGCAAATGATTGCATCTCTTAGAGTGTTTGGTACATTTGTTGCTTCTCAACTATTTTTGATACTTACGCGTACAGAGGCATAGGATTTTGAGTTAGAATGGACCTTTGAGGATCATTAAATATTTAATGGTAGCGATGACTCAGGTTTCTAGATAGTGAAGCTAATTTTCCTATTCCTGGATCTTCCAGTTGGGCCTGCTGGGTTATCTGATCTTGAACCTGTCATTCGGGGAGAACATGGCAGGCGGTCTCATTAGACTGTGGGTGCCTTTCGTCAGGAGCTGGCTGGTTCTCCTCAGTGTCCCATTTTCTGCTTTGTGTTGGGTCAGGGTAATCAGAGCTATAGAATTTTCTCGATATAGGGACAAAGAACAAGGTCTCACTTCTAGTCCTTCTGTTTTTTAAATCTGCACCCTTGCTTCTATCTTGATATTAGAATATCAGACTTTTATTTAGTGTTTAGTCCATGTATTTTTAGGTACAAGTTTGATATTTAGGAATACAGTTGAATATACACTCATAAATTTCAATATAATGTGAGCATAGTAACAGACTGCTTGATAGTATGTTTTGTTTTTTTAATTTATTTGTTTGGTTGTGCTGGGTCTTAGTTGCGGCAGGTGGGCTCCTTAGTTGTGGCACGTGGGCTCCTTAGTTGTGGCATGTGAACTCCTGGTTGCAGCATGCATGTGGGATCTAGTTCCCTGACCAGGGATTGAACCCGGGCCCCCTGCATTGGGAGCACAGACTTTTAACCCCTGTGCCAGCAGGGAAGTCCCAATAGTATGTTTTTAATAACTAGATTATATTGGGAAGTAAATACATTATAATATGCAGCTACATATGCACACGGTTACTGAGTAGTGTCTTTTTTCTAAGCATTTTGAATTCAGTTGTGGAGTGAGGAGTCTCACCCCATGGCACCAGCTGAAAAATACCTCCTTATAGATACAAATAGAAAGCCCTACAGCTGCTTGCAAGAGCCTGCTGATCCACTATACTTGCAGAGCACAGTTATGTGTTTCACATACTAAGATGTTCTTTGCTATAATAGTAACAACAACAACTTCCATTGTTATCGAGCTACCATGTGCTGGGCACCGTGCCGGGTGCTTGAAGGCCATTATCTCTAATCATGCCTATTTTACAGGTAAATTTGGCTGAGAGTACAGTAACTTGCCAAAGTCATCCAGCTAATAAATGTTAAAACTCAGATTTGAACCAATTTTGTCCAACTTTAGAGTTTGTGCTCTTTTCTCTATACCACGATAGCCATACTCTCACACTTTTTTAACTTTATTTTGAAATGATGATGAACTCTCAAGAACTTGGAAAAACAGTCCAGAGAGGTTCCAGGTACCCATCACCCATCTTCTCCAATAACTGTACTGCTTTATCAAAACCAGGAAATTGATTGGCACAGTATAGTAAACTAAGACTCTGACTGTACTTGAATTTCACCAGTTTTTGCACGTGCTCAGTTTTGGCGTGTTTTCGCATACAGTTCAGTGACATTTGATGCCATATGTAAATTCATGTCACCACCACCACCAACTTCAGAATATGCAGCTCTTCTGTCCCTGCAGAACTCCTTTTATAGCCACGCCCTCCTTGCCCTCAGCCCCAGCAACCACTTCTCTGTTCCCCAGCTCTACAACCTTGTCATTTCAAGAACGATATAGATGGGACCATATAGCACATGACCTTTCGAGACGGGCGTTCTCCGCTCAGTGTGATGCCCGTGAGAGTCTTCCGGCTTGTTGCGTGTATCCATAGTTCATTCATTTTTGTAGCTGAGCAGCACCCCATGGCGTGGATACACCACAGTCTTGTACTTTTGGAATTTCTAGAACACCCATGAGCTATATTTATATTTTGTGAAGAACTGCTTAGTTGGTTGTACTGTGTTTTTAAAGAGAAGGATTTTAAGTAAAAGAAAGAATTAACTTTGTTTGTATTCCCCCCAAAGGACATCTTTTAAAGAACAAAAACTCAAGCAGCTTTTAAAATTTTTGTTATCAAAGTCATCTAACACAGCATTAAAGAAAATATTGGATTAAAATATTTGTGTAGCCCTTTCTGTCTCTGTCCATGTGAATATCTATTTTACATTATTGTAGTCAAAGCATATTTTTTATGCTGCTTTTTTCCACTTAAACTTATTTTTCCATGTACCATAATTATTTTAGTAGCTGCGTGCTTATTCCATCAAGTTGACTAATTGTAATTTTCTTCGCCCTGATGGCCACCTCTGGCTCCATCGAACATCTTCACGCTTTTCCTTCTGTTGCTCCACAGCTGTGAGATAAGGTCTTAGGAATGCAATTAGGGGGTCAAAGGGTAGGACCATTTTTATGGCTTTTTTGACATTGTGTTCCCAGACCTGGGCTTGAATCTCAGCCCTTCCCTGTAGTTACTAAGCTAGTTACCGAAGCTTCCTAAAGCCTTGGCTGTAACATCAGAAAATGGGAATACTTCACCCATGCCTAGGACGGTTGTGAGGACGATGCATACAAAGGCCCAGTTGCAGTACCTGGCACAGATGACGTATCCTGAACACGGCAGCTGCTGTTAACTTGGTGTGATGATCTCGGTATGACTTTACTGACGTTATTCCATCCTTTGTGCCAGCAGTCCTCTGGACCCTTTGCATCCAGCATGGGGTAAGGAATGATGGAGAAGCATCGCGTGCACTCAGGCTCTTCTCCTTTGGGAAATGCACACGTGCCTAAGATATGCGCCGCTTCCCGATGCTTGGCTTCTAGTGGGGGGAATACAGACATGAAAGTTCACGGCCATGAGACTTGAAGCACGTGGTGTAACAGCAGTCTGAACTGAGTGCTGCAGAAGCGCAGAGGTGGAAGTGGTCAACTCTGTCTGATCTAATGGGAAGCGGCTCATCGTTAGAGGTGATGCTGGCCGAGCCAGGGCTGAAGCCACAGGGAGAATATTGGTAGTTGGGAAAGTGAGATCATCCTAGGAAAAGGGAACACTGTGCACAGAGCCCCTAGGCCTGAGGGTGGACAAAATGTTTGGAGATGAAGGCATTCACTTAGTTGGAGCGTAGAACATTGTGGGACAGCAGCCTGCAGAGACAGGCTGGAGCCACGTCCCAGGGCCCTCAAGTTGTATACCTAGGAGTTCAGTCTTTATTCCACAGGCAGTGCAGAAGGGCACACGTTTGGGGATGCATTTTGGTTGCATAACTGACTATTTTCATGCTTGCTTTTTCATGTGTGATTGCTATCATATTTTTGTTCATAAAAGGTGGTAAGAGGGCCAAGGTAAAAATGCCCTGAAAGCACATGGGTTTTCTTTAAAAAATATGTTTTTGATGTTTTAATTGTACTGACAGAAATATTGACTTGTGTCTTTTTGTCCATTACAGGATTCTGCTCTAATACTTGATGTTCCTCTGGGTGTGATCTCAAGAATTGAAAAAATGGGAGGCGCCACAAGTAGAGGAGAGAATTCCTATGGGCTAGATATTACTTGTAAAGTAAGAGATTCAGTACTTTCTTACGGGAAAATAGGCACGTTAGCATTGAATGATAAGTAAAAAGTGAATGTGGGTTTAAAAGAAAAATCACAGACTCTTGTTCATCCGAGGCCCTGGAGTGGTTCTCCTTTCATGATCAAGCGTTCCGGAACCTCCTGGGGAAACAGTTCCTATGAAAGGGACCTGCTGTCATCCTCAAGTGAGGACCTGAGCCAGTTAGTTGGTTTGCTTGACTGACTAGGAAGAAAACTTCATAGATCACGTTTCACACTTGTTTTTGCCCAAGTCTGCTCCTGATGTTCCTTCATGAGATATGTTTCCAGCCAGACGCCCTCACCCTGTGACAGGAAGGAGAGACACAGGAGAATTTTCCCTCTGTGAACGGGCTGTGTTCTTACCTCTCACAGCCCTTCTCACTTTTGCTTAGACAGTGTTCAGAGGTGGTAGCCTCCCGTTTTGTTTCGGCATGGAGAACAGCAGAGATTTAATGATAATAACATTGTCAGTTATAATGGTAACTGTTTATTGAGCATCTGTGTTGCTCCAAACATGTGCTAGGAGCTTTGCATTAAATCCTCGGGGCAGCCCTCTGAGATGGACAGTGGTGTCCCCATTTTATAGATGCGGAGCCTGAGGCTAAGAAGAGTTCGGTAACTTAGCTAAGATTACCCAACAGATGGCAAAGTTGGTATCCAAATCTGGTGAGATAATCATTTTGCAAACGACAGAATAAAGCTTCTTGCAAGAAAACTTCCTTCTCAGGTATTCCATATTAGAAGACTACGGTGCCCGGTCCTAGAAAGAGCTAGAAGGGATTTGGAGGTCATCTGTCCCAGTGGTTCCCACAGCTAGATATGCATGAGGGGAACCTTTGGGTTGACAAAGGGAAAGCTTTGAGTTCTACCCCAAATCCTACTGTAAGATAATCTCTGAAGGCTGAGTTCCAGAGGCTGGGACTGTTTGACATATCTGACCATCACTCTAGTGCAGGGGTCAGCAGACCTCCTCTAAAGGGCCAGAAAGCAAATATTGGGCTGGCCCAAAAGTCCGTTCGGGTTTTTTCCGTAACATCTTATGGAAAAACCTGAATGAACTTTTTGGGCAACCCAATATTTTAGGCTTTGTGGGCCAGGAGGACCTCTGTCAAACGTTTTTCTTTGCGTTTTGTTTTTTCCACCCTTTCAAAATACAAAAAAACAATCTTAGCTTGAAGACCATACCAAGACTGACCTAGGCTGAAGTGTGCTGACCCCTGGCCCGAGTCCTTCATCCTGTGGAGGGGAAATGAGGCATTTGCTCAGCGGGCTTCCTTGCCTGTGGGCGCCCGAGGAGCTGAGGGAGGAGCCAGGTCCCCTTTCCATGGTCTCGTGCACTGTGGTTTCTTAAAGCCAGTCTCTGGTACTTTTGTTTGGATTATGAAGATAATACTTTTTTGTCTCCAGTTTGTAAAAGATCAAGACTAGTACACTCTATCAGAAAGCAAAGGATTGTGTCACGATGAGACTTGAACTGAAATTCTCCCTCCTCGCTCCCCACCTTGGCTTGTTTTTGTTGTTTTTGGTTGAATCCAAGCTCCCTTAATGCCTTATCTATAATCCCAGCTACTGTCTACCCTTTTGGGCCTAGAAATGTGGGGGTTTACTTTTAAGGAAGGTTTTTGCATTTTGCGTAAAAGAACCCATGGGAGGAGAGTGTTATATTACAGTACTCCAGGGAAAATGAGGTTGTTCTTTTGATGATTTCAAAGTGACTTTCATTCTAATTGAGTTGAAAAAAATCCTATTTGTTGCCTTATCAATGGCAGAAACTTGTATTCAAATATTAATCCCCCCAAATTAATAAGACAAAGCACACTCTTACCCTTTGACTGTTTATTATAAGAACGAAGGGCTTAGGAACAACGGAGCAGGCATAATTCTCAAATGTTACATATGTGTATTTCTTGGAATTAGTGTCGAGCCCAAAGACAATGGCCTAGAACAATGTTGTAGCACAACCTTCTAACTCAGTTATCTTCCTGGAAACACGGATGTTGTGAGAATCGAATTCCATTTTCTCAGGAACAGACCTGAAGGCGACAGAAAGGGGATCTGCTGCAGGGGGCAGGGACTCGCCTCCTGTCTCTTGTAGGTCCCCTTTCATCTTCAGGCGGTAACCACAGTACAACTGTGCTTCTTTAGCGAAAGAAGAACGTAGAATCCCTACAGATTTGGCTCCACCAGGTCCACACATGGGATTTTTGCTTGCCAGTGGCAACTTGCACATGGTGGATAGAAGCCCCAGTGGTTGTCTTTTACCTGTTGGAGGAGAAGGTAGCTTCGAATATGTGAATTCTTACCCCCCCCAGACCCCATGCCAGCCCCTGCTGACAACTCGGAGCTTGAAAAAAAAAAAAACTAAAAAAGCATAGCCAAACCATCCCACCAGGGCTGTTGCAGCGGGGCTGTGTTTACGCATTTGTTACTGCGAGGCCTGGTGCAGCGTCATGTGTCCCAGTTGCTAAACACCGAGGGTCTAACTGGGAGACTCTACTGCCATGAGGCTCTTTCCCAGCTGTCCTGCCCCGAGGGGTCAGGCTCTAGGAGACCAGGTGGAACTTACCCCTCAGTATATACTCATATTTCTGTTACAGATTTGGTGATCTGTCACCTGTGAGTCATTTGCCTTTTCCACTTCAGTTTTCTTCTTGGCAAGACAAGGTAGTGATTCTCTCTGTCCTTTAATTACATCTGAATCAGATGGCCACACGAAGTCGCTTGCATCACTTGTACTTCGGCACATTGAAAGTAGTGGTTTGAATCACTGAGGACCAGAATAAATATTTATCTAGAAATGGTCTAGTTTCTGGTTGAGTGGTGAAAAACATGAAGTTACAGAGTTATCACGGGAACCAAGGCTGGTCGGAAGAAAATCCTTCGTGCGTGCATGGGCCCTGGGGATCCTCACTGGCCAGTGCTGTACTTGGGGCTTGTTGCAAACCCCTTAAAAGCACATCATCTTATTGACATGATTTTTTTCCTTCTATTTGACTAGTGCTTTGCATCACGAGACAACAACTTGTAGCCCAGTGTTCTTGGAGTATGTTGTGAATGTTGGAGTATGTTTTTGGATGTTATTAAGTTACGTGCTTTTGAAAACGAAAGCATGGAATCCTGGAGCTGGCAAAGCCCAGTAGATGCCATCTGTGTACACGGAGATCGGTTTGGGGTCATTGATGACAGGTCTGCGAGCCGGGTTCCTTACCCTCCCTTCACTGCCCTCTGCATTTTGGGATGTGTATGGCAAGGCCTTTGCTGCTCCTACATGTCGAAGACCTAGGAAACTTCAGGAGTGCTCTTGAGATAATACATGAAAAAGCACTTGGAAAAATAGGAAGATGGTGACATCCGAAAGGGCAGGGGCTGGATCTGTCTCGCTCCTGAAGTATTGAAAGTGCAGTGCAGAAAGTGATAGCCGTCACTCAGCCACAGTGCCATGAGTGATTTAAGAGACAACCTCAAAAACCGCCAGCTTCGAAAATAAGATACAATGTTATATCTTTTGCTATGTAATACAAATTGATATTTAAGGGAGCTTACTTTATTTGAATTTGAAAGAAGGTTTTCCTCCTTATTAAAGAGATATGTATTGAAACTCTCTTTAAAATCTGGTTTTGACCATTAATTCTTAGTTCCTAGAAGCATAGTCGCTCCTACTATGAGGTACCTTAATGTGGTCTTTAAAGAAGCCTGTGAAAGTAAAATTGCATAGTAAAAATATATTATATTATTGGTATGAGAGCTTAAAATGCCAATCATTTCCTAATTTTTAAAAGGGAGACTTTAAAATTAAAAGCATGAAGGGAGAGGGAGAGAGCTTCTGTATTTTAATGACTTGTTTGACAGTCTTGAAATATTTTATGGCAAGCACACTTTTGAAAAGTCTTATGGATAAAATAGTTTTGTAATTAAAATACCCCCCAAAACCAGTTTGAGCAGACAGACACAGAAGTGATGCACAAGACAAGGTTTGATTTTGATTTTTATCAAGTAAACTTTAGCTCCGTCTTCTCTTTAACATGAGTTGTCTGGTCTTCACAATCATGACTATGGTGGGAATATTTTCAGGTGTTCTTAAACCGGATGTTTCAAAGTATCGTACAAAACAAAAGTAATTTTCTTAGTAGTCTAGATTTATTGCCTGTTCAGGTAAGTCGATCTTCTACCTGAATAGAAGGTTTTTTGCTAACAAATGTGACTCGATTTGCAGACTGAACTGGCACGTTTCTTCTCTGCCCCCAGGACATGAGAAACCTGAGGTTCGCGCTGAAACAGGAGGGCCACAGCAGAAGAGATATGTTTGAGATCCTCACGAGATACGCCTTCCCCCTGGCCCACAGTCTGGTAAATTCTAGGGTTCTCCTCGGCGGGCGTCAGAGGGTCCTTAGGTGTCCCCTCCTTCACTTGCTCCCTGTGCGTGTGAGGCTGTTTATTACAGGAGGTTGACCCATTCCCAGAGGGAGCGGGCCTCTCGACTCTGCCAGTCTGTGTGGGGTGGCTCAGCCCACGTGACTCCTGCCACCCCCGAGCCCGCCCTCCACCTGGGCCAGCCCTCTTCCAAAGGCAGAAGGTGGCGAGGTGACCACAGGCATGTCAGTACCGCACTGTGATGTCACATCCCAGGGCTCGTCGCCCTCAACTTGGGAACTGAGAGTGAGGCGGGTCAGGCTTCTGTGGTACCAGTTATAAGTGGAAACAAGTCCTCTGAGTCTACGTGCCATTTAAGCCAACGTGCTTCTCAAATCAGATTCGTGGTTTAGGTGCCGCAGGCCATCACTGGATAGGGCAGGTTTATTTATTTATTTTCAAGGAATGACACTTTAAATGTCATTTGATAGCGTTTACTATATATTTGGCAGGACAGACTTATTATGCATTTAATTACTTACAACCTGTGACTTAGTCCATAACAAGTTTCGGGCTGTGTATATCTAGAACTTTTCCTTCCTATTTAGCAGACTGAGTAATCTCACTGTTTTTTACCATGAGACTGAAATAAAGCTTTCCACGTGTCTTGCTCTTCAAACTAGCTTTCTTTATATTCTGCCTTGATCTTGCCCTCTTTTTTTTCTGTCATGCCTTGCTTATGTCCTCTTACCCCCTTTTTTTGAAACAAATTTCAAAAGATTTATTGATTTTATTTTTGATAGTGTTCTGAGCATTTTCCCCAAGTGGTTTTCTTAAAAATTTTATTGAAGTATAGTTGATTGATAGTGTTGTGCTAATTTCTGATGTACAGCAAAGTGATTCAATTATATATATTCTTTTTCATGTTCTTTTCCATTACGGTTTATCACAGGATCCTCCGCTTGACTTTAAATAAACTTGGAGGCAAACATCTGCTAAGGGGAGAGCAGGGGAATAATTCTTTAAAAATTATTCTATAAATAAATAAATAAATAAATAAATAAATAAATGCCTTTAAGTAAGAATAAATATTCCTCCAGCTACACTGAAGGTGATGAAAGAGATCATTAAGCAGAAGAACTGCTTTGTAATGGAGCTCTTCTTCCCATGCCATTTATGTATGTATGTATGTATGTATGTATTTATTTAGGGGCAGTGAGGGCCTGAATTTTTTTCTAGTGAGACAAAGCTTCTCTCTTCCCAAATTTCAGCAGCAGTTGTTTCCATCAAAGGAAATTCATGGTTGATGAAAAAGACAATTATCCAAAGACTGTGGCGGTCTAGAGGGATCTGGAATACTCATCATGAGTCATGTGTTGATTGTAGATTCAAATGTGATGCTTATAGCAAATGCAGTGATATCATAGAGCTGAATACATTTTTAGCCTTTTCTCAGTTTTTGAGTAAATATGTTTTTTAAAACATATAGAAATAAATGACAATGAAAACACGACAACCCAAAACCTGTGGGACACAGCAAAAACAGTTCTAAGAGGGAAGTTTATAGCAATTCAGTCTCACTTCAAGAAACAAGAAAAATCTCAACTAAACAATCTAGCCATACACCTAAAACAACTAGAGAAAGAGTAACAAAGAAAACCCAAAAAGTCAGTAGAAGGAAAGAAATCATAAAGATCAGAGCAGAAATAAATAGAAATGAAGAAACCAATCGCAAAGATCAATAAAACCAAAAGTTGGTTCTTTGAGAAGATAAACGATATTGATAAACCTTTAGCCAGACTCATCACGAAAAAAAGGGAGAGGACACAAATCAATAAAATTAGAAGTGAAAAAGGAGAAATCACAACTGGCACTGCAGAAATACAAAGGATTATAAGAGACTGCTCTAAACAACTATATGCCAATAAAATGGACAACCTCGAAGAAATGGACAAATTCTTGGAAAGGTACAATTTTCCAAGACTGAATCAGGAAGAATTAGAAAATATAAATAGACCTATCACAAATAATGAAATTGAAACTGTAATAAAAAGTCTTCCAACAAACAAAAGTCCAGGACCAGATGGCTTCACAGGTGAATTCTCTCAAACATTTAGAGAAGAGCTAACACCTGTTCTTCTCAAACTCTTCCAAAAAATTGCAGAGGAAGGAACACTCCCAAATTCATTCTATGAGGCCACCATCACCCTGATACCAAAACTAGACAAAGATAACACAAAGAAAATTATAGACCAATATCACTGATGAACATAGATGCAAAAATCCTCAACAAAATACTAGCAGACAGAATCCAACAACACATTAAAATGGTCATACATCATGATCAAGTGGGGTTTATCCCAGGAATGCAAGGATTCTTCAATATACGCAATTCAATCAATGTGATACACCATATCAACAAATTAAGGAGTAAAAACCATATAATCATCTCAATAGATGCAGAAAAAGCTTTTGACAAAATTCAACACCCATTATGATAAAAAAAACTCTCCAGAAGGTGGGCATAGAGGGAACCTACCTCAACATAATAAAGGCCATATATGACAAACCCACAGCAAACATTATTCTCAATGGTGAAAAACTGAAAACATTTCCACTAAGATCAGGAACAAGACAAGGATGTCCACTCTTGCCACTCTTATTCAACATAGTTTTGGAAGTCCTAGCCACGGCAATCAGAGAAGAAAAAGAAATAAAAGGAATACAAATTGGAAAAGAAGTAAAACTGTTGCTGTTTGCAGATGGTATGATACTATACATAGAAAATCCTAAAGATGCTACCAGAAAACTACTAGAGCTCATGAATGAATTTGGAAAAGTTGCAGGATACAAAATTAATGCACAGAAATCTCATGTTCCTGTACACTAACAATGAAAAATCAGAGAAATTAAGAAAACAATCCCATTTACCATCGCAACAAAAAGACTAAAATACCTAGGCATAAACCTACCTAAGGATACAAAAGACTTGGATTCAGAAAACTATAAAACACTGATGAAAGAAATCGAAGATGACATAAACAGATGGAGAAATATAGCATGTTCTTGGATCAGAAGAATCAATATTGTGAAAGTGACTATACTACCCAAAGCAATCTACAGATTCCATGAAATCCCTATAAAATTACCAATGGCATTTTTCACAGAACTAGAACAAGAAATTTTACAATTTGTATGGAAACACAGAAGACCCCAAATAGCCAAAGCAATCTTGAGAAAGAAAAGTGGAGCCAGAGGAATCAGGCTCCCTGATTTCAGGCTATACTACAAAGCTACAGTAATCAAGATGGAATGGTACTGGCACAAAAACAGAAATATAGATCAATGGTACAGGAGCGAAAGCCCAGAGATAAACCTGCACACATATGGTCACCTAATTTATGACAGAGGAGGCAGGAACATACAATGGAGAAGAGACAGCCTCTTCAATAAGTGCTGCTGGGAAAACTGGACAGCTACATGTAAAAGAATGAAACTAGAACACTACCTAACACCATACACAAAAATAAACTCAAAATGGATTAAAGACCTACATGTAAGACCAGACACTATAAAACTCTTAGAGGAAAACATAGGCAGAACACTCCATGACATAAAGCAAGATCCTTTTTGACCCACCTTCCAGAATAATGGAAATAAAAAGAAAACTAAGCAAATGGGACCTAATGAAACTTAAAAGCTTTTGCACAGCAAAGAAAACCATAAATAAGACAAAAAGACAAGCCTCAGATTGGGAGAAAATATTTGTAAATGAAGCAACTGACAAAGGATTAATCTCCAAAATACACAAGCAGCTCAATATCAAAAAAAAACAAACAACCCAATCCAAAAATTGGCAGAAGACCTAAATAGGCATTTCTCCAAGGAAGACATACAGATGGCCAACACACACATGAGAAGTTGGTCAACATCACTAATCATTAGAGAAATGCAAATCAAAACCACAGTGAGGGATCACCTGACACCAGTCAGAATGGCCATCATCAAAAAATCTAGAAACAGTAAATGCTGGATAGGGTGTGGAGAAAAGGGAACCCTCCTGCACTGTTGGTGGGAATGTAAAATGATACAGCCACTATGGAAAACAGTATGGAGGTTCCTTAAAAAACTAAAAATAGAGCTACCATATGACCCAGCAATTCCACTACTGGGCATATACACATAGACAACTATAATCCAAAAAGAAACATGTACCACAATGTTCATTGCAGCACTATTTACAATAGCCAGGTCATGGAAGCAACCGAAATGCCTATCAACAGATGAATGGATAAAGAAGATGTAGCATATATATACAATGGAATATTAGCCATAAGAAGGAACGAAATTGAGTTATTTGTAGTGACATGGATGGACCTAGAGTCTGTCAAGCAGAGTGAAGTAAATCAGAAAGAGAAAAACAAATACCATATGCTAACGCATATATATGGAATACTAGGCAAATGGTACTGATGAACCCAGTGGCAGGGCAGGAATAGAGATGCAAACGTAGAGAACGAACTTGAGGACACCGAAGGGAGAGGAAGCTGGGACGTAGTGAGAGAGCAGCATCGACATATACGCACTACCAAATGTAAAATAGATGACTAGTGGGGAGCTACTACAGAGCACAGCTTGATGCTTTGTGAAGACCTAAAGGGGTAGGACAGGGAGGGTGGGAAGGAGGCTCAAGAGGGAGGGGATATGGGGATATATGTATACATATAGCTGATTCACTTTGTTGTACAGCAGAAACTGACACAATACTGTAAAGATTTAAAAAAAAGATATTTCCATATTAAAAATTTTAAACTATTAGAATAAAAAGAGTTCAATGGGAACACATCTTCGGAATTACTATGAAAGTGAGAATGTACATCTAATCCACGAAAATTCAATGAGGGAATGGGTTCTGTCTTGGGTTTTGCATATCTGGACTTAAATGATCAGAGATTTAAAGATGGTTCACATAGCAGGTTTGAAGGAACTGAGGCCCCAGTCCATCTCCTACACAGTTCTGCTCCATCAGTTATCTATCTGCTTTCTCTGGCATCTTCTGTCTCCTTTAGTGTTTACTCTCCTAAAAAGAGGTCAGGTGTTGGACCAGCTTTCCTCTAGACTACTATCCCATCTCTCACTTCAATCCAAACTTCTGGAAAGGATATTCTAGTCCATCCGCATCTCTGGTTCATTCATTCCTGCAACCCATTCTAGTATCCAGTTTTATTGCAGGTACCTTCTTGAAACTCAGACCTCTTACTGGCCAAATCTGCTGACTCACTTCAGTCTTCATTTGGTTTGATCTCCCCCCAGCATTCAATAATTTTGACCACCCTCTTCTTGAAAGTCTTGGTTTCTGTGTGGCTGTACCATCTTGACTGTTCCTTCTTAGTCTCTGCTGCCTCTGTCGTTGCCTTAAGTGTAGACATCTTGTCAGTGGTTCCCTGTCGGCCCTCTTCTCATCTTTCTCACTTTGCCTTGATGATTTCCTTTAATCCATAGCTTAAGCTGTCATTGCTATATGGGTGATTTCTAAATCTAGCCCTGACATTCGCCTTGAGTGAATCTTAATGAACCTCTCAAGCACCTTCCTCTGGAAGTCCGTGAGAATCACAAGTTCACTGTCTCCCTAACCT
Organism: Hippopotamus amphibius kiboko; assembly: GCF_030028045.1. NCBI lineage: Eukaryota > Metazoa > Chordata > Mammalia > Artiodactyla > Hippopotamidae > Hippopotamus > Hippopotamus amphibius. The sequence goes on along the minus strand of NC_080203.1, from coordinate 5,825,562 downwards.
CTTTGCAGTTCACCAGAACTACTCTTCAGCCTACATATCCCTCAGTTCGGATGGTCCTCAGTTGCTCAGATTTGAGAACTTGAAGTCAACTCCCCCGTCCCAATCAGGCATAAAATTTATTTATTTTATTGAAGTATAGTTGATTTACAATGTTATATTAGTTTCAGGTGCAACATAGTGATCCAGTATTTTTATAGAGTATACTCCATTTAAAGTTATTATTATAAAATATTGGTTATATTCCCTGTGCTGTACATTTTCTTGTATCTTATTTATGACGTCAGCCCTCTCATTCCCCTGCCTTGCATCCCCTAGCCGCATCACTTCCAAATCCTGTAGGTTCTGCTTATTAGTAACTCTCAAATATTTCTTCCCGTTTCTACCTGTGCTTCCCAACTCGCTTCCCTTCATTCGGTTTCCTTCCCTTCCAACTTATCCTACACAATGCTGTTGTCTTTTTTTTTTTTTTTTTGAGTATGATCATGTCACTCTGTGTCCCATTCTCCACACATAAAAAATTTCTCAGTGACTTCCCATGGCTTATATCCTAGACTCCAACCACACAGGACCACCCTGTGCCCCTCTGGTATACATAGGACTTTGTCAACTCAGTCTTTGGTTTCCCTGTCCTGTTTACCTGCGGTCCCCTCATGTCTTTAGAGCCTATCCTCCACCATCTTGCGCAGTTCTAGGTCCTTTCGCACGCCATGTGCGTCCCCCAGTGGCAGTCATCTTACCTCTCACTTGTTAGACTTTGCAGGTCCTTCTACTAGAGCACTTATCTCCCTCAGTCTCCTTATGTCATAATTATATAGTAATTACCTATCCCCTTCCTATACTGTGAGCTTATCAAGGCAGGATCAGCCTTTATATATCTTGCTAACCTCAGCATAATAACTTCTGCATGGGAGTTGTATAACGACGGCTTTTTTTATTGAACACAGGTTTAGTAGAAAGTGAAGGAAGAATGCATTCTGTGGAAACTGATGGGCTGGATTTCTGGATATTGTGGATATAGTACTAGAGCATAGGATTCTGGGTTGCTGTCATTGGAGTGGTCTGCAGAAGGGCTGATTTCTCAAGTCTGTGGCGCTTTGCCTTATTTTTCGTGTCTGTGCTGGGAATCCCTACTTTTTTCTTTAGGAAGTCAATAAAGTGAAAAACTGGAGGAAAAAAAGGGAACTGAATCGCTCAAAGTTTTGGAAAATTACATTCGAGAATTTTTAACCACTAAAAGTCATCTTAAAAAAAAACAGTCACAAAAACAATACAAGATACAGATAAAAACAGGTCAGTTATTGATATGGCTTTTGGAATATTAGGCCCTGCTATTCCATTCAATGTATACAGCTATTTCATCAGTCAAGTTCATTTCACAGTAGTGTGTTGGGTGGTGTTGAGGAGCCATAAAGGCAGATGAGCAGAAGTCGTAGTAGGATGAATGATACCTGGTCCCATTTGGGGATGTGACAGAAGTGATATGACAAATGTGTATGGCTCTGATATAGGGCGGTTGATGTTCAGTGCTGTAAGAGAAAGGCCAAGGAAGGCCGCTCGGGATCCCCAGGAGGAAGGGAACAGGTCCAACCTAGATTGGAAAAGCTCGCGTGAATTCGATAGTCATTTGCGTTGAGCTTTGGAGGATGGTCATCATTTCCAGTGGGCGAGGATGGCAGAGGAGGTGGCGTTTCAGGCAGACAAGACCCTGACCCTCGGCACAAGGGAGGGAAAGCTGGAAGTGTTGAGAGCGCTTATGAAGGTCGCCAGGGATGTTTGGCAGGAGCGTGGCGGGGAGGAGGAAAGCTGGGCATATCCGGTGGAGGGCCCTGCCGGCGTCAGGCACTTGTACCCTGGAAAGCAGCAGAGATCTGTTGAAGGTTTTGAAATAAGTGATGGGACTGAGTACAACGTCACGAAAGACAGATAGGAGAGGAGAGCTCATGAAGCTGGGAGGGGAGTCAGAGGGAGGGCTGGGCGAGATGCTGGGGGTGCCGGCAGAGGCCGTATACTTGGGCGGTAGTTTGATCCCAGAGAACTGGGAGGAAGGCTGAATCATCCTTCTGAGGTCTGCGGCCTGAGTGATGACAGAGCAGGGAAGTGAAAAAAGGATTTCGTTTGGGGAAGCAGGTGGAAGAGGGGGCGAGAAGGGAGGAATGGGGAATTCTGTTTTATTTGTGGGGCAGTTAGCATCTTTTGACAGTTTCCGGCAGTGATTGTGGGCCTGCCCCTCAGAAGAGAGTCCAGAGGTGTAGACCTGGAATCGTGGTTCTCAATCTGTTTGGAGTCATGGATGCCTTTGGTGATATGGTGTAAATTAGGGTTTCTCATCCCCTGAAAGATGCACTTACGTACAAAACTTGACATAAAATTTTAGGGGACTCACAGCCCCTCAGAAGCTCCCTGTGGGTCCCAGGTTGAGGAACCCTGGCGTGTAACAGAGGAACCAGCGAGGCGAATAAAGATGGTTAGAGAGGTGAGGGGAGAGCCTGCAGGGTGGGGTCTGCAGAGGCCGAAGGCCAGACAGAGGTCTGAGAAGGTGGTGATGGGTGTGTGAGGCTGTGGGGGCGGGAGGGAGGCTCAGGAAGAGTCCTTTAAATGTGATGATTGTGAGTTCCTTGGGGACTGGACTCCCTAGCTGTGGACTGCTTGAGGCTGGGACCTTCATGCCTCATCTTCTCCCAGTGCCGAGTTCACTGCTTGGCATACACTTGTTGAATTTTTTTGAATGGCAGAGGATGGTCTGAGTGGAGGGGACCGGAGCCAGTTGGTAGAGGTTTAAAGAGTGAGTAGGTGGTGTTTAAAAACAAAAAGTAGTGGTAGCAGCCAGGTTGAGGGAAGATGTGTTTCCCTGAGAATCTGAAAAAGGTGAATGAAGATTTGTGCACAAGGGAGAGAAGGGTTTCTTTCTTGAGCAGGATCCTGGGGAAGGCAGCGGGGGATGGGATTAAGGCCAGTTTGTAGGGCAGTTTGGGAAAGGAGAAGGGACAATTATTCCTCTGAGGAGGGGAAGAAAAGTTTCCAAACTGCCACAGTGGGGAATGCCAGAGTGTGTGCCAGAGAGGGGTTTCCTGGAGGCGTAATCTAAGCCTGATTGCTTTGAACAATACAAAGGGCCCCTGCTTGAAAAATATCACTTTGTTAATATTATTGAAACTGTTAAAGCAGCTGCAGATTATCTCAGTGATTGTTATTGACACTGGAAGCCAGAAGTAAACTTGCTGTTGCGTCCCTGAAATGGTGTCTGGAGGCCAAGAGAGCTGGGTTCCAAATCCTGCTACAGGGTGAGCGGTGTGTGAGTGAGCTTTTTTCTTTCACACCAGCCCCAGCTCTCTTGCTTCCTTCCCCGTTAGTAGTTTCACCACTCAGTGTGTTTGACTGGGGACTTAAACTTTGAATTGAGCTTGAGCAGTTTAGCCACACACAGTGGACCCCAAACCATTACCTCCGTTATTTCTATATTATGTCAATCCATTAAGACTTGAAAATTGTTTAGATTACATTTTCTCTTTCAACCAAAGCATTTTTCTTGTTTTATTTTTGCTTTGCTTTTCAAACACTAGAAATTGTACCAATTTCTCAAACTGCATTGCAACTTAATAGTAGTTGTAAGCAAATGATACATTTTTATAAGAAATGTGGCAATGCCTCTGATATGATGGTAATTTTTTTAAGGCAGGAACAAAACTTGTGTACATATGAACAGAGCCTGATAGCACTACAGAAGAATAAAAAGTTTAATTGTTGGAGTGGTTTGTTCAGTGCCAAAGTTCCTCTTTCATTGATTTCTTTTATTTGCTCATTTTTTACTCAGATGGGATAATCAGAGATAATACAAATTTCAGGTGGGAGTTTTTATTTTAAACTCTGAATCCCAACCTTTATCGAGTCATGAAATCAATTTACTAGGTTGCAACTAGCATTTTTTAATGAAATAGAAGAGAAAATATTAAGAGCATAACATAACATAGATAAGTATGGTTTCAGGAAACCTTTCGGGGTGTGTGGGTATGTGTCTGGGTCATGGCGTAAATTGTGTGGCTTTCTGTTAATCATAGTCTGGAAAGTTGGAGGAACAGTCTTTTAGATAATGGTAGAATATGTAGACTAAAATGCATTTTAAATTAATTTAGGCACCAATATAGTCACTTCAATCTATCTCCACAGCTATAGGCCTGTGTGGATTTTCTTGACTTTAAGTGAAGGGCTTGAGTGTATGACTAAACTCATGGCCTGTAGACTCACATAAGGGAAATGGAGAGGGATAAGAAACGGAGCCTGAGAGCCAGCTGCCAGGCTCCCAGAGGCCCACATGGGGGAGGCCCGGCAGGAGGACTCGTGCACAGGTCCCTTCTGCTGGGTGGTTGCCAGCTCGGGACCCGGGTATGCAGTGGCCCGTGTCTGAATCTGGCTCAGTCCCTTAACTGCTCGGCGACTTTGAAAATCACGTCATATTTCTGTGCTTCAGCGCTCTCATCTTTAATGGCAGTAGTAACAGTCTCTGCCCCATAGGGGTTTTGTGAGGATTAAACGGAAAGCGCTTACAACAGTGCCTGGCACGCAGTAAGTGCCCAATAAATGTCAGCACTTCTGTTCTCAGCGCCCCATTTTCCCCAGCAGGTGCAGAGAGTAAGGATGATTACCCCGGCCCACTCTACCCAAGAATATGAGTAAAGTAATTGTGATCACACGTGGGCCACGTTGAGCCCTTTAAAAGAAAGATTCTCTGCAGATAACAGTATTCTTATTAACAAACCATTGCCTGTACGTTGCTAAAGCATTAGTCGAAAGTCTTCAGTTTCAGAGCATCCAAAATCCAAAAAGCATCTTAAGTGGAAATGGGAACTATGGGCAGCAGTGCCAGGTGATGCACAGAATTCTTCTTTTGTTTCCACCTGCAATGCTGCGTGCGGGCCGGCGTAGCTCACTTGGGTTTGTGTCTCTGCACTTTCCACTTCTCTGGATTCAGCTCTTCAGCATAGCAGTGTTTCCTACTTGTTGTTTTTCTGTGAGCTGATTGGCAGTCAGAGAGTTGCAAAGTTTGCTGGTATTTGTTTGTTTTGGTAAATTGGACCATCTGACAGGCGGTAGAATTGGGCACAGGAGAGGAGACCCACTGGCTCTAATCTCGAGAGAAGCCACGGGCTTGCAAGGCCTTTCGGTGTCCTCTCTGGCTCTGCTCCCATGGCGCTTGCTTACAAAAATGATACCATAAAGGTTACTACACTGGGTTTTTTGACCATTTGAATGAGGCGTATAAATGACCCTATGAGGAGAGAATTAACAATATAGGGTACTTTTTCCTGTGCCTTCATTTTTCAGTTCACAGGCGGGGACATTTTTATAAATTGCTTTGAGGCTGTAAACCAGACTGAAATGGAGTGGCCTCTTTCTAGGTTGATTACAGAATTAATAGCTAAAAGCAAAAAGGTCATTTTCAGCTGGGAGTTGAATGAGAAGCCACACGGAGCGCACGCACCCACCCGCATTCGCTTCTCTGCCTGGATGCGGCCTGAACTGAAGTGTGGCTTGGTTCTGTTTCTTTTTCTGGCAGGACTGTTTTTTTTTTCCCCTTGAATAAACAGTAAACTTGGCTAATTGAGGGTGTAATCATGCTTTTAAATCTCCTCCCTTCCTGCCTCCTCCAAGACTTGGCCCTCAGTTCTCTTTCCGTCTCTCTCTCTCCACTGCCCTCTCCTCCCAGCCTCAGGATGTGGCCAGCCGTCCTCCCGCACCCGTCTCCGGGGACCCATCCTGCCTGGACCGCCCCCCGCTCTGGCCCCTGTGCCCAGAAGCACAGCGCTCATGGCTTGCCTGCACGTCCTGCCTTATTGCCACACCCCCTGCCCTGCTACTCAGGGAACTGTCCTTTTGAAAGTGGTTCCAGGCCCTACATATTCTCCACTTTGGTCGTCTGTGCAACCTCGGCCTCTTCCGCCACACCACCATTCAAAGGTTTTTAAAAAAATATTGAGTAGCTGCACGCGAACATTTATAAAATATCCATCAAATATCCCGAGTTAGGGTCAACAGAACATCCCTTTGTCTCGGGGCTGCTGTGTCTTCTCCTTCCTTCACTACCTCTCTTTCACCAGGCCTGGCCTGCTGCCTTCTTATCTCCTGGCTCATGGCGCCTAGTTTCTTGGGCCATTTTTTGACGTCTGCCTGTGAACTCATTCCTTGGACCCTAATCTGTGGGAAGACTCTGAGCCCGGGATTGAAGGCAGTTTTACGTTTTCTTCTGCCAGGCATTTGGGGCGCACACCCAGCCTGGGACAGTCACTGGTTAAATTCTCTGCTTCACGTTTTCGGGACCATCCAAGCTCTATGAATTTTGACGCCTCGTGCTGCAGGCTCCAGTGCTCAGCATGGGTCGTCTAGACAGGTAAGTTCCCTCGGAGTCTCAAGCACTTGCTTCCCGTTCGTCCTCACCCTGAGGGTGCAGTGTTATTGAAAGAACTTTCCAGTTTGACACCCATCTTGGCACCTTGGGGCAGGCCTCTGGCGTTCTGTCCTGTCTCCTGGAGCCTGGGAGGCCACGGAAGCCCATCCTGCCCTGGGGGCAGAGCCGGTGCGCTCCTCTTCCCCGCTTCATTCCGCCTCTTTCATCTTCCCTAGTCAGCTCATGAGTGCATTTTTAAAAATGGTTTCTGTTTTACCCAGAGGTTTTAGATGTTGTCAGCACAAGCCTCAATTAGAGCATCTAGAGCATCACACTGCCAGACACCCCTCCTGTGGCTTCTGAGGTCTTGATCTCCTGGTCCTCCTTTTACTTCCTAGTTCCTCGGCTTCCTTCTGTCGTCTAAATATGGGTTTTCTAGAAAAGTCCATCCTTCCCCTTCTCCTTGCTCCATGCCATCCCCTCAGCAGTCTCTCACTCTCACGTTGACCAACGTTGCCTTCATAGCTTCATGTTTCCCATTAGCTGCTCCATAACTTCAACTGATGCCTAAACTTTTGTTTAAAACTAATCTCTCATGTTTCCCTCAAGGCTTCTTTGAGCTCCCAGTTTCTCTATTACTGTCACTTCCTTCTCCCCCTCTTCCCACTCCTCCGAAATCAAGGTCATTGGGAGATTTCCCTTTTTCATAACATTTACTAAATCCAGGGGATTCTTCTGCCCCAGCCTGGCCTAGTTCAGGTTTCCATCTCCTCTCTTCTAAACTGTGGGGATGGTGCTCTTGCTGGTTTTCCTACTTTTGTTCTGTTTACGATCCGGCCCACTCCTACACATGCCTTCTGTCAGGTCGCTGTCCCTGGGACGCAGCTCGGATTATCTCATCCCTTCGCCTCCGAAACTTCAGCCATTCCTCCCTCCCTGTCAGTGTGAACGCACACCTCTGTCTCCTCTGCCGTGGGGCCGCCTCTCTCCGCGGTCTCCTGTTTCTCTAACCGCCTATGCTCTGGCTGCCAGACTGAGGTGTTTGCTGATGGCCACGTGATTTTTTGAGTTTGGCTCCCATTTGTGACTTTTTTTTGTCATTGTTGTTGTTACCGTGTCCAAAGTCGTCTTATCCTTCCAGGGCAGCTCACATGCCATCAGCACTCCTCCAACCCCATCTGCCCAGAAGTAACCCTGACATCCCCTGGTGCCCCCGGTGCACTCTCTGTACCTCTCGTGGCACTTACTGTTCTCCTCTTTCTGTTAGCAGTAGCCGCGCCCTCCTCACGTGTCTCCTTCGAAGGATTTCTAACCCCCTAAAGACAGTGGTGGTGTCTTACTCGTCTTTTGCTCTACTTAATACCTTGTTTGTAAGTGGGCCCTCAGTAAATGTTCGTTAAGTGAATCTGCTAATGACAGTAGAGTGAATGAATAGCAGCTAGCAGCACCCAAGTGACCAATAAGAATATTCTGCTGTTTAGAAAGGGCATTTATTCAGCAAGCATTTACTTGGTTGGCCAACCCAATACTTAAATTGTTTTTAAAATGGCCCATGATTGAAAATTCAGGAAGGATAAAAGGACTGAGTGTTTGTGTCCCCCCAGAATCACGTGCTGAAGCTCTAATCCTTAGTGTGATGGTATTTGGAGATGGGGCCTTTGGGAGGTGATTAGCTGTAGATACGGTCGTGGGGGTGGGCCCCCATGATGGGATTAGTGCCCTTATAAGAAGAGGAAGGAACCAGAGCTCACACTCTCCACCATGTCAGGTACAGCAAGAAGGCTGTCTAGAAAGTGGATCTCACCAGAACCAGACCACGCTGGCTCCTTGACCTCAGACTTCTCAGCCTCCAGAACTGTGAGAAACAGTTTGTGGTCCAAAGCCACACAGTCTGTGTTATCTTGTTATGTCATAGCAGGCCTAAGTAACGACAGTAGTAAAAATAGTAAAAATATCTCCCTGCCAGCACCCTTCAGCCAGCCCATTCCCCTCCTCATGGACAAGCAGTGTTTTCAGTCTATTGCTACCCACCCAGTGATGTTTAGCTCTGTGTAGGCAGCTTGTTATTTATATTCCTTCCTCCTTTCGCCCTACTGGAGCATGCTACCTATGCTTTTTCATTTTACCAATACATAGTGCCTACCTAATGGGCTTCTTCACTCTGTTAATGACTGCACAGTATTCTGTTGACTGTATCTTACTTTATTTAATCGTCTGTTGATGGATATTGACATCATTTTCAATCATTTGCTATTACATAAACTACTGCAGTAGATAACCTAGCATAAATATCACTTTGTATGTGTTCATGTGTGTTGTACGATAAATTCTTAGAAGCGGAATTACTGACATTGCCAAGTTCCCCTTTACGGAAGAGGTACTGGCTTTCACTCCCACATGCAGCATGTCAGAGTGCCTGTTTCCAGACATCCTCTCCAACTGTCTTAGTTTCCTATAGCTGCTGTAACAAATTGCCACAAACGTAGTGGCTTCTAAAAACATGAATCTGTCATCTTACAGTTCTGGAGTTCAGAAATCCAAAATGGGTCTCACCAGGCTAAAATCAAGGTCTCAGCGGGCCTGTGTTCCTTCTGCAGGCTCAAGAGTGGGGAGAATCCATCCCTTGTGTTTTTCAGCTTTTAGAAGCCACCACGTTCCTCGGCTCATGGCCTCTCCCTCCATCTTCAGAGCCAGCGGCAGCGGGTTGAGTCCTCTGAATCACTTTGCTTCACAACTCCTCTGTTTCTGAGGCTTCAACCTCCTTTCGCTTCTCAGGACTCTGATGATTACATTAGGCACACCTGGGAAATCTGGGGTCCTCTTCCTATCTTAAAGTCAGCTGATTAGAAATCTTAATCCCACCTGCAGCCGAATTCCTCTTTGCCATGTGTGATAACATAGCACAGGCCCCAGGGGTTAGGACATGGACATCTTAGGGGGACTGTTATTCTGCCTTCCACACCAATCCAATATGCTTTCTAATTTTTTGATCTTTGCTAATCCAGTAGGTGAAAATGTAGATTCCTAGTTTTATTTTGTATTTATCCTGTTTGAGTGAAATTGAGTATCTTTTGGTTTGAGATATTTGTATTTCTATTTCTTCATTCTCTGTGGCTTCTGCCCATTTTCTTTTGGGATTTTGGTCTTTGTTGTTGTTGCTAGTTGTAGGAACTCTTTATGAGTTATAAATATTTTTCCCATTTATCTTCTGACTTTTCTTACAGTGGCTTTTGCTGTGGAGAATTTAAAAAATACTTATTTGGTAGAATTTGTCGATTGTGTGTGTGTGTGTGTGTGTGTGTGAGATGGGGATCCCTAAGCCCACTCCCAAGTTCATCGATTCACTAGGAGAATTCACAGGACTCAACAAAGAGTCGTACTCACAAGTATGATTTAATGTAGCAAAGGGATACAGAGCAAAAGCAGCATCCAGGGTTCCCTCCCAGTGGGGTCACTCAGGACACACTTAAATCCTTCAGTAACAATTGTGACAACTCGTGGGAAATGTTACCAACCAGGGAGGCTCGCTAGAGACTTAGCACCCTAGGTTTGTGTTGGGGCTGCTCACAGAGGTACCCTCTGCCTAGCACACACCAAATGCCAGAGTCCCAGAAGGAAGGCAGGAGGTCAGCTTAAAGCACTTTGTTGGTATAAACATTTTGGGTGCCGTAAAGCATGCTCATCAGTTAAGGAATGGTGGGCCCTCTCTCAGAATCCAGGTTCCCAGACGCCAGGCAGGGGCCAGCCATGCCACAGTCCTTTCTAATAAGGACAGCAGTCTCAGACCTGCGAGGTTAACTCTTCTGCACACTTTTATAGCTTCTGGGTTTTACATCCCAGGTAGGAAGGTCTTCCCCACTCAGAGTTAAAAAATAATTATCCTGTGTTCCTCTAGTACTTTAATTTCCTTTTAAAGATTTAAATGTTTGATCCATTTGGAATTTATCCGGGGTTGCCATGTAAGATAGGGATCCAACTCTTTCTCCTCCTTTTGTTGCAACACCATTTGATGACTAATCTGCTGGTTTGAAATACCACCTTTATCACATACCGAATTTCTCTCTGTATTTGGTTTTATTTCTGTTTCGTTTCTCGCATCAGTCACTCTTCATGCGCCAGTAACAGTCTTGTGACTATTAAGGCTTTATAAGACGTAATGTCTAGTAGGGCAAGCCCCTATTTTTCCTTCTCTCTTTTATTCCTTTCGTCCCTAGTCTTGCTCAACACACATTTAGATAATGCCTGCATTATAGCTGGGCACTGGAGCACAGTTTTCCTGGGTGATGTGGGTGAACAAATGCGTACGATACAGATGGCAGATATACAGGGTGTCAGGAGGGGGAAAGTCAGGGGTCGGTTTCGAGGAAAGTGTCTGAGAGGGGTCCAATCCTGAAAGACGAGCAGGGGTACTAGCCAGGCAGAGACGGATGTGGCTGACTGCAGTGACAGTATGTGCAGATGTCAAGGGGCCGGACACAGGCTGGACCCACACATGGGTTGGAGTCCGGGAGTTGGTATCCATGTGGGGGTGGTAGCGAGAGATGGCGCTGGAGGGGAAAGCGGGGCAAAAGCTTGCAGAGCCTAACGTGCCCCACCAAGAAGTTTTGTTTTTTTATTTGAAGGTGAAGGGAGCCATTAAAGGGGTTTAGGCAGGAAAGTGACATGATTAGATTTCTGTTTCGAAAAGATTCCTTGGGCTGCAGCATGCAGAGTAGATAGAGAGGCTCATCAGTCCATCTCTGGGGACGTTTGTTAGCCACTTGAGTGTGTGATAGGTGTGTGATAATGAGTCCTTGAGATGGGGCAGTGGAGAGGGACAGGAGAGAATGGATTTGAGAAAGATCTAATACCAGTAGAATTTGTTGATTGACCGGTTATAGTTACAAGGGGGACTGGGATGATAGGGAAGAAGCCAGCCTGGATAAACAGATCGATGGTGGGGTCAGTGGTCAAGATGGGGGTTGGAGGAGGGGAGTGAGGAAGAGAAGGCAAGTTCCATCTTGGCTGTGCTGAGTCACAGGTGTCTGTGGGACAACCAGGTATGGGTATCTGGGGGACCGGTGGCTACAAAGACCTGGAGCTCTGGCCTGGGGAGAGGTTTATTTGGTAGACCTGGATGTGGTCATTGGCATTTTCATCGATGCAGCCAAAATTGCCAGGAGAGAGAATTACAGTGAGAAGGGGTGCTGTGGGTGAACCCTGAGAAATGTCAGCCTTAAATGATTATGATTGTGGCCAAGTAGTGAAGAATGTTCTTTTCCTAAAATGATTTCAAATGACATTTCAAATGTACTTTTGTAGTCCTTTCCTGAATAAATGAATATGTACATTTATACATGAAGGTAAGGGTGACTCAGAAATATTAAAGCCATTTTCTCCAGGGAAAAAGGTAGAAATAGGACTAGGAGAGTTCTTTATGCAAACAAAAATAGCGATGGTAATTCATGTGCAAGTTGCTTTGTGACCTATGAGAATTTTGTCAGATTTTTGGATGAAATTACTTTTGATGCAGTTGTATGAGTTAACTTACCACGTCAGGTTGTGTGAAAAGAGGTTGCAATCCCTATAGGGCAGGAAGCTGTTACTTAGAATCATAAACTTCCCCAAGTTTCAGCACCTCCTATGGGTCTTCCTTAAAATTTTAGACTTTTCCCCCTAACTTGAATGAAAGCAGTATTTTTCGTATACGAAGGGGTCCTGTTTCTTAAGTGTAATCTAAAAGAAGAAAATGAGATAATTTCACATTGCTGCACCCTTCAGTAGTAGATGGAAGCTTTGAAGAAGGCGCACGTCTTCATTTCCAGAAATCAAATTAGAAAAAAATGCTCAGATTCCTGTTCAAACATTCCAGATTTTTCTCAGGAAAGAGTTAGTGACCAGTTCCCTGATTTTTTTAAGGCTAGGTCCTCAAAGATGTAGTAAATCGTGTCCACTGATGACCGTGCCCTTGTGTGGTGACAGCATCATTTGAAAGCACTACTACATCTATATAGCTTATCAATTTATTTACCTGAATACTGTGAAAATTATTTTCTTCTTTAACTGTCTCCCTCTTGAAAGATATTTAATTTTTATAAATCTGACTCTCAAACATCCAGTTCTGAGACATGACACGACAAGCCTTTGGGGGAAGGGGCTGTCTGTGAAGGGCCTCTATGAGATCTAGGAATCCGAATTCAGTGACAGACAGTTCTCCCTCCTCAAAGAAGGAAACTCATGAATCACTCAATATTTATAGATTCTACTCAGTAAGAATAAATCCAATCTAGATGTTTAAAGCCAGTCAGTGCATCTTTATATAAGTGCCATTTAAAAATAATGGCTAATTAAGTGAAAGCTAAGATCTGCTGTCATTTCAGATTTTGCTCCCAGAAGACACAACAGTGATAAATGTAGCTAAATTAAAGACAAGTTACATTCTCTTTGTCAGAGCTGTTTTTATCCCTAGTGTGAAATCGGAGATTTTCTCTCAGCTTTGTCCTTTAACATTTTTCAAATGTTACATTGTGCTATTTTTAATCCTGGAAAAAATGCACATGATTGCTTCTTTTTATTTCAAGTCTCCATGCATGGTATCTCTTGACTAGTAGGAATCTGAATTGGTGAAATGCCCAAATATTCATACAGAGCCAAATAAAGGAAGACCTGCTCACTCGAAGCCAGGGGTGAGCACTTGAGAGTCTCTGGTTTCTGAAGTCAGTTTCCCGGCTTTGATACTGGGCTCTGCTTATGCAAGATGCTCACACTGGGGAGGCTGGGCGAGGGCGCATGGGCCTTCCCTGTACCTTTCTCACAACTTCTTATAAATCTATAATTATTTCAAAATCACTTAAAAAAGTAAAGCAGCCCCCCAAACAGCTTGACCACACAGAACCCTCAGGCAAGATTCCTACGTGCTCTGGTGTATTCCATGGCCCTTGAGGGTCAGGGCATCACCCCCGGAGGGTCTGGTTCAGCGGGGTGAGCTGGGGCCCAGGCAGTGCCTGGCAGGTTGGAGAAGCGCCCCCCACGCCAGGGTCCCGAGGCAGAAGCGGGGCAGGGCCCAGGCCCCAGGAGAAAGTCAGGAGGGCTTCCAGAAGCGCCCGCTGAACACTGACCTTTGCCAAACCCTCCTCTGCCCCTGAGGCTTTGCTGAGCTGGGACTGAAGCTTTCTCAGGTTCTACACAGGCGGTGAAGCGAAATGGGTGCGGGGACGGGGTCACCGAGGGCACGTCACCACCCACTTGGCGAACCTGACGCCCTGCGCACCCTCAGGAGGGAGAGTCTCTAGAAGCAGTTCCCTCCGTGGGACTTCTGTTTCCCAAACAGGGTCCCAGCTGACCCAGGGGTGCAGGTAGGCATAACTGTGGAAAATGTCAACCTGTGGATCAACTTCTAAACGACTCAAAGTCTTAAAAATGGCATGCCTATAAGAGAAAATAAAGGACAACTAAAAACCTCAAGACACGTAACCCACTAACTTCAGGTTTTAACATTTTCAGACAGGAGCTGTAATTAGCCTTGTAACAAGTAACCACTTGTAGGGAATTTTGTACTTTTTAATAATGCGGTACAGATGAATGTGTTTTGTCCTTGCTTTTAACACTCAGTAGTTTTAATTTTTTTGGTAATAATCCACCTTTATGTTACTCTGTTGAGAGCTTGTGTTTTAAAAGTCTTGCTCTATTCTCTTATCTGAATCTTTAAGGGAAAAAAGGTAAAAATTAAAATACCTGGGAAGTCCTGTACGTTCAGCTTTAGAAAATGTGAGCTTGGTTCTTGTAGAACGCTTGCTTCAGTAGAGCCAAGAAGTTCATGAGAGCTTAGTGTTCACATTGTGTTTTCCTTTAAAAACTAACAAATAATGCTTTAAAAAAATGTTTTCTTGTAATTGTAAGCTAATGTATTTGGATGGTTAAAATATTGGTTTGAGCATCTGATCTTTTCACCTTAAGCTCCAATCCAATGTTAGATGCGTTGCTGTGTATTTCATGGCCAGAAATACCTGGCTGTTATTTGATTCATAAACTTGCCTGAAATATTTGAGGTCCAAGTTTGGCTCTTAGCATCAAGAGTCGCCTGGGAGCTCTGTCCATCATAGAGTTCCCATCGACACGTTTCCCAGGGAAAGGATGCCAGTCAGGGACTCGTCCTATATATCTGGACATCACTCAGAATGTGAAGTGTCCCGCCAGAACTATTTCATGAGAAGGGCCACCTGATAGGTCACTACCTTGAGGACACTGTATCATTCCCATATTAATGACAATTCTTTTATATGACTCGTATTCAGACATTAAAGAAATCATGGAGATAATTTTGGTTTGGGCTAGAACTTTATCTTCTGGTAACAATTTTGTGTACTTACATTACACTTACAGTAATTTTAATATAAGATGCAAGAGAATATTTGAAGCAAAGAAGGAGTTGCTTTATTATTAGTGGTTGAGAAATAAGTAAGTTACATTGAAAATGCTGCTGGCAAGTCAGAGGACACTTGGCATTAATACATCTGGAGAGAAATCTTTATCTGGCCTTTGAGTGAACAATTTTATTCTTTCTTCTGAAAAGGCCACCCTATTTGTTTGAGCTTCATGGGAAAGATACAAATAACTAAAAACCAAAAAATGAACAAAACTAATGTTGAGATCAGGAACTTATTTCAAGAAAGCAGATTCTAGGTTTTCTTTTCAATGAGTGACAGTACAGCCTTACGTCATCTACAGGTTTGTCACCAGCACAGAGTTCAGCAGCATTGAGTACTTACCCAGACCAGGTACTGACCAGGGCAGTATCTGGTGCTCAGATGTCACCAGGAGGATGCTTGGACCTGTCCTGTAGATGCCGTGTATGGATAAAGAAGTGTGCTATACGTTTTAGTGCTCTTTTCACCGGAAGTCCCTCTGTCTTTGGGTTAAACTTCATTTAACAGAGATCACTTGTTCTCCCCGGGGGTACTGAATAAGTATTGCTGTGGATTCACTGTCAGCCTAAAGTCTCAATGAATTGCATAGCTAGGTCAAAGTCATTGCTGATGTGTGGTCACAGAATACACAGCACTTGGGCCTAGTGCTGCCAGAGTTGAGGCCTGCCAAGGGTGCCACATGGTTTGGAAAGCTCAAGAAGACAGGCCGGAGAGCATGATCTTGATCAGTTTTTGCCTTAAACCCCTTGCCATTTAAATACAGAAAACCATTGCTGCTAAGTGATGCTTTTCCAGAAACTCTCTGTAACATTGAGGTCGGCGGAATACTGGCATTGGAGACCATAGGCTGATAGTAGGAAAATGGGTGGAAGGAAGATACTTAGAGGAAAAGTGCCTCCTGAGAAAGTGCTTGAGCAGGGGGTGTATAAGGCTTCCCATCCTCATTCAGTTAACAAATCTGTATTCCACCTATGTGGGCCAGACACTGTTCCAGTTACTGGGGATCCAGGATGGGAAGAAAGCAAATGTCTGCCTTCATGGAGCCCATGGTCTAGGAGAGAGGACGGTAGGGCTCCAGTAGTAACAAATAAGTAAATATATGTCAAGTGGTCATAAGTGATGGAAATGAAATGGGAAGGAGAATGGGGGGTGCTGTTGTGGGGGGAGCATGTTGTGTTTCTATAGGGTGTCAGAGAAGGGCTCATTGATTAAGGTTACATTTGAGCAGAGATGTGAAAGAAGTAAGAGAGGGAACCATGAGGGCAAAAGATTCCAGACAACTGGAACAGCAGGGGCAAAGGCCCTGAGGTTGGTGTGTGTTTGGTGCTTTCGGGGAGCAGCACTTAAAGCCTTAGTGGCTGGAGTGGATTGAGCAAGAGGAAGAGCAGAGACGTGGTGGGGGACGTGGCCAGATGGCAGCAGCTGCGTAGGCTATTGGAAGTACTTCCACTTTTACCCAAAGCGAGATGAAAAGCCATAGGGGGATTTGGGGCAAGGGAAAGATTTGATAGGTTGTGACACTATTACTCTGACTTTACAAGTGAAGATGAAAGCAGAGGTCTAGTTAGGTGATGTTATTATAATGATCCAAGTGGAGACGGCAGAGCCTTACACCAGGGTGGTAGCAGTGAGGTGATGCCAAGGTTTTGGGTTCAATCAGTGCGAAGGATGGGGCTGTCATCTACTGAAATGCGGAGACTGGGAGGAGCAGGTTTGGGTAGGAGTTGCGAATGTCATAGTCCTCCAGTGCAGTGGCCAAGTCTGGAGATCACAGTGGGGGCTGGAGAGCGATAGATACTTAGGAGTCTCCAGGGCATGCATGGTATTCGAAGCCATGAAATTCATCAGTGTCACCTTAAGAGTGAGCATAGAGACGAGATGCAGAGGTCTGAGGCCTGTTGTTTCAGAGAGGAGGGCGTTGATTCCGAATTCACAGAGAACAGTTAATTAAGAATTTTCTTAACATTCTGTCTCTCTCTCAATAGATTAACACATCACTGGTCCCTTTTGAGACAGTTGCTCTGTTTAATAATCATTGCTGAATTTTCTTTTCCTTTTATATTTTAGTGTCTTTTACCCAGTTGATTGCTAATACGGCTTAAAATTGATAGGCATTTTGGGGTCTGGAGATCTGATTTTTGTGCAGTAGCATTAAAAAAAAAAACACACCAAAAGAGATGTTTGTAGCCATAGAAAATTGTGGTCTCAAAATTATATAATTGTTAATCAAGATAGAAGGTAGCGAAAGTCTTGTCTAAATCTTCCACTGCTATTTCTTGCTGAAAAGTCTCAGCTCGGGTTGTGATTTCATGGTAGGCAAATCTGGTAAAAACAAAACAAAACAAAAATCAAAGGATATAGCATTTTAGAGTATTAGTTCCTTTACACTGAACTTGAAATTCTTTTTTCTTTCTTTTCTCTTTTTTTTTTGCCTTTTCTAGCCAATATTTGCATTTTTAAATGAAGAAAAGTTTAATGTGAATGGATGGATGGTTTATAATCCGGTCGAAGAATACAGAAGGCAGGTGAGTCAGTAGATACTGTGGCACGTGGGGAATCTCACACATGCCTGGTGAGGATATGCCGGCAGTCATGCTCTTTGAGAATCAGTAACACCCTTGCTAAATAGGTTTTTCCCGGCAGTGGTATAACATGGCTCATTCTGTCTGTCTAGTATTATGGAACCTATGAGCTCATCCCAGGGCCATGTTCAAGCTGCACTGAAGGCTGCATGGCTAAGTTCTATTTTCTTCTGCTACACGAACATCTGTTATATGTTGTCCATGAAATGAATGAAATACTCCAGAGTCTAGAAAAGCCAGACTTCTGTACCTTACTACTCAGGAGTTGATGTCACGATGTATTTATGTATTTGGGAGCTTAACTATTACTGGCAGTTAGATTTCAGTTATATTCATTTCAGTTTAGAGATTCAAATGATTTAGAACTATTTTCCTGTATTGATGACTTTTCAAGAAAGCTTTGACGAATGTGTATGAGAATTGCCACTACTGCTGTCTTAGGTAACTTCACCCACATGCATGTTTCTTTGCACTAATAAAGCAGGAGGCTTCATGTACTGTTGCCGTTCAGGGGCAAAGGTCTCTCAGCATTTTTAAGAAGGTTCCCATGCCTGTTAAGGAACAAGAGCTGCACTTTACCTCAGCTATAACCAAATCGCAGGACAGCTAGGAGTTTTGTGATAAGATTTTTCATAGTACTCATTCTACAAAGCTCATAAAATAATTGAGAAGTTTTGTTGACTGAGCTTTGAGAATCAAACCAAACCCAGTGAATGTAAAGTAAAATTGCAGAACCCTAGCCTCGAGAAGAACCTTCCAGCCACCACCTCCACTACCAGGCACCTGGGTTGACTTCCCAGTTTATTCTTTTTTAATTAATTTTTATTGGAGTATAGTTGTTTTACAGGGTTGTGTTAGTTCCTGCTATACAGCAAAGTGAATCAGCTATAGCACAGGGAACTCTACTCAGTGCTCTGTGGTGACCTGTTTAGTCTTGATCAGTGGTTTGTGCCTGTTCATAAGAAGATTCGATGCTCAGGATGCAGGTGTGGGAATTTATCTCTAGAGCACATGTATGAGGTGGTATGTCGCGTTGCTTCCAGAAATCAGCTTTACACTCTTGAGTTTTTGGAGGCTGTGTGTACCTCGCATTTTAATCACCTCTGTTCTGAGTCAGTTGTGGAGGCAGAAGAAGGAGCAGTAAAACATCTTGCATGTTTTGGAGACCTCTGTAGTGTTATGTATTAAAGTATCTGCACCTTAATTTTCGAGTGTTATTGACAATATTAAGACTTATTTTTTAGGTCAAAACTTCTAGCTTCAAACAAAACAGTTCCTGTTTTTAAGCTTGCATGCATATATGAACTATTGAAGGTATTCTGTTCTAGACTGCCATTATATTCCATCTTTTTTTTTTTTTTCTTATACCTTTCTGATGGGAATTGTAACTCTCTAATTGGACTGAACATCAGACTCATCTGTTTGGTCTGGGCTCTATAGGGCCAGACCTAAAGATAAGGTACAATATCTGTCCCCAAAGCAAGCACCCACATGGCTCACTTTTGTGTGTGTACTTGTGTATTTGTGAGTGTGGGGAGAGAGTTATTCCACCACCTCTGGACCTTGTCCACACTAGATACAATTTTGTGGGTAGGCGGTAGGGTGGGAGGTGCTTTCCGTGTCGCGCTGGCAGTCTGCTTAGAATGCAGATGACTGTATTTCTCGCACAGCTCAGAGGGGCAATCACCCATCTCAGACCACTTGATTGAAAAAACTCTTAGGAGGTGGCGAAATGAGCCTCCCCAGAGGGGTTTTCCTTGCTTCCCTTCTATGAATTTCATCACAAGCTCAGCCTCTTTCTACTTTGGAGCAGGTTGAAGCATTCCCTCTGTTTTGAGTAGGGAGTGGAAATTGCCTGATCTGTTTTCTACCTTCAGTTAGACACAGATGAAGATTACATAAATGTACTTTTCTTTAGGGTGGGGGTGGGGTGCACAGGTTGGGGAGGCACTTGGGTTTCTCTTTATTGTACAAGTAATAGAGAAAAGTTGGACGTGAGATCAAGGAAGGTGACAAGTTTAAGAGAATTTGTATTTACCAACTATTGGCTAGAATTCTAGAACCCAGTAGCATTTTGTCTTGCGTTCTTATGTTGTCTGCATTATTGATCTGGCTCCCTTACTGTAACTCAGTAGAACGTTACTACCCTGTTGTCAGAGGTACGTGCACATTCTGCTCACAAGAAGAAAGGAGACCCCCCAACCAAGGCCAGATCCAGAGATGGAGTCGTCAGTGCTGACGTGGACTTCCTTTTGTCCTGCAGGGCTTGCCCAATCACCACTGGAGAATCACGTTTATTAATAAGTGCTATGAACTGTGCGACACTTACCCGGCTCTCTTGGTGGTTCCATATCGTGCCTCAGACGATGATCTCAGGAGAGTTGCAGCTTTTAGATCCCGAAACCGAATCCCAGTGAGTACGGCCATTCATGTTTTGTGTAAAGAGTGCCTTTTCTTCCATGAGAACGGTAGTCAAGTAATTCAGAGAAACACTCCTTCGGGATTTCAGTCCCACAAATAATTATCAGGTGTCTTCTGAGCACACAGCAGCAGGCCAAATGGGAAAAGAAGGAAGACATCACCTGCCTTCCAGGAGCTCACAATCAAGGACAGAGAATGAACTCAAGGAATTCTTGTACAAGGGAGGGGACAGGTAATGCCAGGTGGAAAGGAAGAAGGACTGTGGCCTGTGTCTTTGTAGCATGATAACTGACAAATGTTAGGCTCTCGGTAAATGTTGATTGAGTTATGCTGGAAACAACACACTAGCCTGTGTTATGCAGCCTATAAGTACAGGCTTTTAATATCACCTTTATTAGGATTTATCTGTCCTCATCACGTTTGTAAGCTGCCTTCATACCATTAGCAACCTGTGGTCAGGTGCGGATTATCCCAAACAGTATATTTACGATATCATTGGACCTAGTTCATAAAGTAGTCTTTGGTTCTTAAATATTTATGTAGATGTCACACTGTCTACTCTGTGTCCATAAATCTTATTGACTAAAAATTTAGAGAATTTTTCCCTTCTTTTAATTTTCAGGGCATATCATAATAAGTACATTGTTTTGCTTTGTTTTGGTTTTGAATTTGAAAAACAAGGGTTAAAAAATTAAGATTTAATGTCACATTGCCTTTAACTTTCGAGTGTAGACATTTTTGAACTTTAAAGGATATTTGTGTGAAATTTTTTTATACGATCAACGTAATATGAATTGTAACTTTTTATTTTTTATTTTTTTAAGAACTTTTATTGAGATATAGCTAACATACAATAAACTGCATACATTTAGAGTGTACTATTTGGTATCCCAATCTCCCAATTCATTCCTCCCCAACCCTCCCTGCTTTCCCCACTTGGTGTCCATATGTTTGTTCTCTACATCTGGGTCTCTATTTCTGCCTTGAAAACCGGTTGATTTGTACCATTTTTCTATAGTCTGCATATATGTGTTAATATATGGTATTTGTTTTTCACTTTCTGACTCACTTCACTCTGTATGACAGACTCTAGGTCCATCCATGTCTCTACAAATGTCCCAGTTTCATTGCTTTTTACAGCTGAATAATATTCCATTGTATATATGTACCACATCTTCTTTATCCATTCATCTGTTGATGGACATTTAGGTTGCTTCCATGTCCTGGCTACTGTAAATAGTGCTGCAATGAACATTGGGCTGCATGTGTCTTTTTGAATTATGGTGTTCTCTGGGTATATGCCCAGCAGTGGGATTGCTGGGTCATATGGTAGTTCTATTTTTAGTTTTGCAAGGAACCTCCATACTGTTCTCCATAGTGACTGTATCAGTTTACATTCCCACCAACAGTGCAAGAGGGTTCCCTTTTCTCCACACCCTCTCCAGCATTTACTGTTTGTAGATTTTCTGATGATGCCCATTCTGACTGGTGTGAGGTGATACCTCACTGTAGTTTTGATTTGCATTTCTCTAATAATTAGTGATGTTGAGCAGCTTTTCATGTGCCTCTTGGCCATCTGTATGTCTTCTTTGGAAAAATGCCTATTTAGGTCTTCTGCCCACTTTTGGATTGGGTTGCTTGTTTTTTTGATATTGAGCTGGATGAACTGTTTATATATTCTGGAGATTAATCCTTTGTCTGTTGATTCGTTTGCAAATATTTTTTCCCATTCTGAGGGTTGTCTTTTCATCTTCCTTATACTTTCCTTTGCTGTGCAGAAGCTTTGAAGTTTCATTAGGTCCCACTTATTTATATTTTTGTTTTTATTTCCATTGCTCTAGGGGGTGGATCAAAAAAGATCTTGCTGTTTTTTACAATGAAGAGTGTTCTTCCTATGTTTTCCTTTAGGAGTTTTATAGTGTCTGGCCTTACATTTAGGTCTTTAATCCATTTGGAGTTTATTTTTGTGTATGGTGTTAGGGAGTGTTCTAATTTCATTCTTTTCCATGTAGCTGTCTAGTTTTCCCAGCACCGCTTATTGAAGAGGCTGCCTTTTGTCCACTGTATATCCTTGGCTCCTTTGTCATAGATTAGTTGACCGTAGTTTATCTCTGGGCTTTCTATCCTGTTCCATTGATCTCTATTTCTTTGTTTGTGCCAGTACCATACTGTCTTGATTACTGTAGCCTTGTAGTATAGCCTGAAGTCAGGAAGCCTGATTCCACCAACTCTGTCTTTCCTTCTCAAGATTGCTTTGAATATTCGGGGTCTTTTGCGTTTCCATACAAATCATAAAATTTCTTGTTCTAGTTCTGTGAAAAATGCCATTGGTAATTTGATAGGGATTGCATTGAATCTGTAAATTGCTTTGGGTGGTATAGTCATTTTCACAATGTTGATTCCAATCCAAGAACGTGGTATGTCCCTCCATCTGTTTGTGTCGTCTTTGATTTATTTCATTAATGTCTTATAGTTTTCTGAGTACAGGTCTTTTATCTCCTTGGTTAGGTTTATTCCTAGGTATTTTATTCTTTTTGTCACAATGGTGAATGGGATTGTTTCCTTAATTTCTCTTTCTGATCTTTCATTGTTAGTGTATAGGAATGCAAGAGATTTCTGTGTGTTAATTTTGTATCCTGCAAATTTACGGAATTCATTGACTAGCTCAAGTAGTTTTCTGATGGCATCTTTAGGATTTTCTATGTATAGTATCATGTCATCTGCGAACAGTGACAGTTTTACTTCTTCTTTTCCGATTTGGATTCCTTTTATTTCTGTTTCTTCTCTGATTGCTGTGGCAAGGACTTCCAAAACTGTGTTGAATAGTAGCGGCGAGAATGGACATCCTTGTCTTATTCCTGATCTTAGAGGGAATGCTTTCAGTTTTTCACCATTGAGAATGATGTTTGCTGTGGGTTTGTCATATATGGCCTTTATTATGTTGAGGTAGGTTCCCTCTATGCCCACCTTCTGGAGAGTTTTTATCATAAATGGGTGTTGAATTTTGTCAAAAGCTTTTTCTGCATCTACTGAGTTGATCATGTGGTTTTTATCCTTCAGTTTGTTAATATGGTGTATCACATTGATTGATTTGCATATATTGAAGAATCCTTGCATTCCAGGGATAAACCCCACTTGATCATGGTGTATGATCCTTTTAATGTGTTGTTGGATTCTGTTGGCTAGTGTTTTGTTGAAGAGTTTTGCATCTAAATTCATCAGTGATGTTGGTCTGTAATTTTTTTTTTTATTGTATCTTTGCCTGGCTTTGGTATCAGGGTGATGGTGGCCTCATAAAATGAGTTTGGGAGTGTTCCTTCCTCTGCAAATTTTTGGAAGAGCTTGAGAAAGATGGGTGTTAGCTCTTCTCTAAATGTTTGATAAAATTCACCTGTGAATCCATCTGGTCCTGGACTTTTGTTTGTTGGGAGATTTTTGATCACAGTTTCAATTTCATTCCTTGTGATTGGTCTGTTCCTATGTTCTATGTCTTCCTGATTCAGTCTTGGAAGGTTATACCTTTCTAAGAATCTGTCCATTTCATCCAGGTTGTCCATTTTATTGGCAGATAGTTGCTTGTAGTAGTCTCTTATGGTGCTTTTTATTTCTGTGGTGTTTGTTGTAACCTTTTGTTTCCTTTCTAATTTTATTGATTTGAGTCCTCTCCCTCTTTTTCTTGATGAGTCTTGCTAGAGGTTTATCAATTTTATTTATCTTCTCAAAGAACCAGCTTTTAGTTTTGTTGATTTTTGCTATTGTTTTCTTTATTTCTATTTCATTTATTTCTGCTCTGATCTTTATGATTTCTCTCCATCTACTAACTTTGGGTTTTGTTTGCTTTTCTTTCTCTAGTTTCTTTAGGTGTAAGATTAGGTGTTTATTTGGGATTTTTCTTGTTTCTTGAGGTAGGATTGTATTGCTATAAACTTCCCTCTTAGAACTGCCTTTGCTGCATCCCATAGGTTTTGGATCGTTGTGTTTTCATTGTCATTTGTCTCTCGGTGTTTTTTGATTTCCTCTTTGATTTCTTCAGTGTTCTCTTGGTTATTTAGTAGCATATTGTTTAGCCTCCATGTGTTTGTGTTTTTTACAGTTTTTTTCCTGTAAGTGATTTCTAATCTCATAGTGTTGTGGTCAGAAAAGATGCTTGATACAATTTCAATTTTCTTGAATTTACCAAGGCTTGATTTATGACCCAAAATGTGATCTATCCTGGAGAATGTTCCATGTGCACTGGAGAAGAACGTGTAATCTGCTGTTTTTGGATGTAATGTCCTATAGATATCTATTAAATCAAGCTGCTTTATTGTGTCATTTAAAGCTTGTGTTTCCTTATTCATTTTCTGTGTGGATGATCTGTCCACTGGTGTAAGTGGGGTGTTAAAGTCCCCCACTGTTACTGTGATACTGTTGATTTCCTCTTTCATAGTTGTTAGCATTTGTCTTATATATTGAGGTGCTCCTATATTGGGTGCATATATATTTATAATTGTTATCTCTTCTTCTTGGATTGATCCCTTGATCTTTATGTAGTGTCCTTTCTTGTCTCTTGTAACATTTTTTATTTTAAAGTCTGTTTTATCTGATTTGAGTATGGCTACTCCAGCTTTCTTTTGATTTCCATTTGCATGGAATATCTTTTTCCATCCCCTCACTTTCCGTCTGTATGTGTCCCTAGGTCTGAAGTGGGTCTCTTGTAGACAGCATATACATGGGTCTTGTTTTTAGATCCAGTCTGTGTCTTTTGGTTGGTGCCTTTAGTCCATATACATTCAAGGTAATTAGCGATATGTATGTTCCTATTACCATTTTCTTAATTGTTTTGGTTTTGTAGGTCCTTTTCTTCTCTTATGTTTCCTGCTTAGTAAAGTTCCTTTAGCATTTGTTGTAGGGCTGGTTTGGTGGTGCTGAATGCTCTTAGCTGTTGCTTGTTTGTAAAGCTTTTGAATTCTCCGTCGAGTCTGAATGAGATCCTTGCTGGGTAGAGTATCCTTGGTTGTAGGTTCTTCCCTTTCATCACTTTTAAGTATATCATGCCACTCCCTTCTGGCTTGCAGAGTTTCTGCTGAGAAATCAGCTGTTAACTTTATGGGAGTTCCCTTGTATGTTATTTGTCATTTTTCCCATGTTGCTTTTAATAACTTCTCTGTCTTTCATTTTTGTCAACTTGACTACTATATGTCTTGGTGTGTTTCTCCTTGGGTTTATCCTGCCTGGGACTCTCTGTGCTTCCTGGACTTGGGTAGCTATTTCCTTTCCCATGTTAGGGAAGTTTTCAGCTATAATCCCTTCCAATATTTTCTCAGGTCCTTTCTCTCTCTCTTCTCCTTCTGGGACCCCTATGATGCAAATGTTGGTGTGTTTAACATTGTCCCAGAGGTCTCTTAAGCTGTCTTCAGTTCTTTTCATTCTTTTTTCTTTATTCTTTTCCACATCAGTGATTATCACCATTCTGTCTTCCAGGTCACTTATTCGCCCTTCTGCCTCAGTTAATCTGCTATTGGTTCCTTCTAGTGTATTTTTCATTTCAGTTATTGTGTTGCATATCTCTGCTTGTTTGTCCTTTAATTCTTCTAGGTCTTTGGTAAACTTTTCTTGCAACTTTTCGATCTTTGCATCCAGTCTTTCTTCAAACTTCTGGATCATCTTCGCCATCATTATTCTGAATTCTTTTTCTGGAAGGGTGCCTATCTCCTCTTCATTTAGTTGTTTTTTGGGGTTTTATCTTGTCCCTTCAGCTGGTACAAAGCCCTTTGCCTTTTCATTTTCTCTGTCTTTCTGTGGCTGTGGTTTTCAGTTCCACAAGACGAAATACTGCTGATACTTCTTGATACTGCAGTCTGCCCTCTTGTGGAGGAAGCTGTCTAGGAGGCTCGTGGGTGCTTCCTGATGGGAGGGAGTGATGGTGGGTTGGGCTGGGTGGGCAGAGCTCAGTAAAAGTTAATCCGATTTGGTGGGCGGAGCTCAGTGGCACTTTAATCTGCTTGTCTGCCAATGTGTGGGGCTGTGTTCCCACCTTGTTGGTTGTTTGGCCTGAGGCTATCCAGCACTGGAGCATACAGGCTCTTTGGTGGGGCTAATGGCGGACTCTGGGAGAGCTTATGCCAATAAGCCCTTCCCAGAACCCCTGCTGCCAGTGCCCCTGTCTCCTCGGTGAGCCACAGCTGCCTCCCACCTCTGCAGGCAACCATCCAACACCAGCAGGTAGGTCTGGTTCAGTCTCCTATGGGGTCACTGCTCCTTCCCCCTGGGTCCTGGTGAGCACACTTTTTTGTGTGCCCTCCAAGAGTGGAGTCTCCTTTTCCCCCAGTCCTGTGGAGGTCTTGCAATCAAATCCCTCTGCCTTTCAAATTCTGATTCTCTGGGGATTCCTCCTCCTGTTGCTGTACTCCCAGGTTGGGAAGCCTGAACTGGGGCTCAGAACCCTCACTTTCGTGGGTGGACTTCTGCAGTATAACTGTTCTCTAGTTTGTGAGTCACCCACCCAGCATTTATGGGATGTGATTTTAACACAATTGCGCCCCTCCTACCGTCTCATTGCGGCTTCTCCTTTGTCTCTGGATGTGGGATATGTTTTTTGGTGAGTTCCAGTGTCTTTCTGTCGATGATTGTTCAGCAGTTAGTTGTAATTCCGGTGCTCTTGCAAGAGGGAGCGAG
The DNA here is from genome assembly GCF_030028045.1 of Hippopotamus amphibius kiboko. Taxonomy (NCBI): domain Eukaryota; kingdom Metazoa; phylum Chordata; class Mammalia; order Artiodactyla; family Hippopotamidae; genus Hippopotamus; species Hippopotamus amphibius. The sequence goes on along the minus strand of NC_080203.1, from coordinate 5,799,118 downwards.
TGCATGTCCTCCTACTCCGCCATCTTGATCCTGAATTGTAACTTTTAAATGCGCTTGCTTCACTAAGCACGAATGTCTGTTCATATCTTCATGATGTACATTATGCTTGAAAGTATGTTCTTTAGATCGTTTTGCCTAGAACGCTGTGCTAATGAAGCTAGAGGTACCAGTTCACTCCTTGTGCCACAAATCCCACCCCTGCCCTGGCTAGCTGTCTTGCTAATACATGCCTCACCCACAGAAGCACTGGGCTAGGATACTGTGAATTGATTTTGTTCACACTTTCATTCAATTAATATTTATTCAACACCTACTGGGTCAAAGGTATGTGTGCACACATGCGCGTGTGTGATTTTCACGGGATTGGGGGCAGGAGAGGAAATGAAACAACTGAACCCAGTCCACTGTGCTCAGGCTGCCATCTTGATCCAGTGGTTCCCCCCTATTCTGAGTGAATGGGAGCCCACTGTGGAACAGATAGAATGCTTAGCTTTTTACTTAGCCATTTTATTGATACTTACTTTGTGATGGCCACCAATTTGCATTTATTTTTCCCCCCAAAAAACTAAGGCTAAGCTGTCCATCACCTCTCTATCTTTATAGATTAATGTGCTTAATGATATCTAATAATAGATAATGTACTTTTTCTGATATACCTTCTAACCACCTGACTCTTGAGTATAACTGAGGAAATGTATTTGCTTTTAATATGAAATCATTAATATTTGATATTCATTCTTTTTTTAAGAAAAATATAAAGATACAGAAAGCATTGATGAGAAAGCAGTCTTCTTATGTTGTTCGTAAATAAGATGCAGAGTATTATATCATTGAATAACAAAATAATCCCCATGCATTAGTATTCCCATTAATGGATTCGTAATCCTTTGTTCTCAAACAGGTTGGTCTTAATGTTATCGAATTCTTTAACATATAAGTAACACATATTTATTTTAGACATTTGTAAGAATACTGGTAAGCATAAAGAAGACTGCCACCTAGTGAGAACCACAATTAACATTTTGGTATATGTGCTTCCAGACTTCCTCCTATGCGTACATATTTTTATTTGAAAACAATGAAATTATTCTGTGGTTTATGTCTCAATCTGCTTTTTCTATCTAGCATTATCTTGGAAAGAACTTTCCATACTGATGACTCTCAGTTCATGGAGTCCATCAGTTTTCTATTGTGAGACATCTAGGTTCTTTTTAATCATTTGCTATTATAAACAGTGCTGTGATAAACATCTTTTGGTGGCTGAATGTGTACATCCTTAATTATGGCTTCTACATTTTCACTTCAGTAAGAGTAACCTAATATAGTAACATATACTTTAAAAGCACTCACGGTAGTTGATGTTGTGAAATTTGCATTATTTGTACCTGGTCTGCTGTACAGCAAGCATCCTTTTTATAAAGGTAGTTGAGATCCCAAAAGAAAAAGCAGGTAAGAGGTGAAACAAGTCATAAGAATAGCATTTCTTAACATGGCCTGGTGATTCCAGTCTTACATCTCCCAAGCAGAGAGAACAGGGGCAGAAGAATGGAGGGCACTGGGGGAACAGGGCAGTTTCACATGACCTGATTTAAATTTAAAACTTGATGAGAGTCTTTGTTAAATAATAAGTGTCTTGTACGTGCAGTGATTTGCTCTTTTAAAAGTGATCACATATCGGGAATTCCCTGATGGTCAAGTGGTTATGACTCTGCACTTTCACTGCCAAGGGCTCGGGTTCCATCCCTGGTTGGGGAACTAAGATCCCATAAGCTGCCCAGCACCCCCACCCCACCCTGCCTCACGAAGAAAGTGATTTTGTATCAAGTCAGCATGTTGTAGACCTTAAATTTACATAGTGGTATAGGTCAAGTATATCTTAGTAAACTGTAGATGCTTAAAAGTGATCTTACTTCTTTTCCCTCTTGGAGGCAAAGCCGTAGGAGGTGGGCAGGGCATGTCTCACCTCCACGTCATAGATTAGAAAATGGAGGTTGAGGGAGGCCAGTGCTTGTGCCCAGCCTTCCCAGTCCTGAGCCTTTGGACTCTTGGTTGGGGGCTATGGTAGTGTCTTGACTGGGCCCTGGCAGGTGCAGGGACTCAATTGAATGAGTATTCATTTGTATTATCATATCTTTTCTCCCTAACCTGTTGTCATTATTATACACAGTGATTTTTATGAAGATCAGTGCTTGTCATTTGCCACAGAAGGGAGATTTTCAAAGACGACAGTGTACTTGGCCTTGTATTAAGTGAACTTGAACACTAATGCTTCTGCAGTTCTTGTGTCTACTTTTCATGGGTTTTCATACCCTGTGCTGGCTACATGCATTCTCCATTCATCCTCCTAGCAGCGCCATGCTATCACGTGGCTCTGTATTTGTGAGAGACGGAAAGGAAGCGACAGAGGCTGCGAGCTCAGTGCCCAGATCAGAGGCATCACAGAGGTGCATCTGCCCCGGAGCCCACGCTGTCACCTACCACACTTACCTCCCAAATCCTGTTTTTGTTTTTCTTTTAACAGCTTTATTATAGAGATAGAATTCACCTAGCAAACAATTCACTCATTGAAAGTGGCCAGTTCTATAGCTTTTGCTGTATCACGTTTTTAGCTTCCTTTTACAGGTCTTGTTTCTCAGGTGCTGTGAGCTGAGAGACCAGGTAGCAAGTTCACTGGGCTTGTGTGTAAAATTAGAAAAGGTTGTTCTGAGTAAAGGCTCAAAGAGCTCTCCCAGGAGGTGGGTGTCCAAGCTTCATTGTGGAGACTCTGCCAGCTCTGTGGCTGTCCTGAGATCCTGTATGCTCCCTTTGGGTTTTCAACCCCCTGTGTTAGATTCTAGAATTGAGACTGTTGGGAAAATAACCTGCAGATGTGAGGTACCAGGGGTGGTTTCCTTTACCTCTCGCCTTTGGTAAAGCAGTTTCTGGGTGACGACAAATCCAGTGCAAGCTGCAGGACTGAAATAAAATATCTGATGCTTTCTGTTTCCTTTACATGATATAACTGTTTTTAGGTAAGCAGTGAATGTTTTTAGATGTGGTGCAAATTAAGAAAAGACTAGGAAAGCAATTGGTTATTCTCATTGGCTCTGAATAGTCATCACCGTTAAATGTGTGTTTCTGGGCATACAGGGAAATTGCAGGTGAACAAGCACCCCATTTCAGCAAAATCAGATTCGCTTCACTGTGCTTGGTAGTGCTCTTGTTTTGTTATAGTTTTAATTGTTTTTAGATTTGGTTTTTTCTCGATAGCTTAAAATTTCCGAACCAACCGTAGGTACTATCATGGATTCATCCAGAAAACAAGACGGTCATTGTGCGTTGCAGTCAGCCTCTTGTCGGTATGAGTGGTAAACGAAATAAAGATGATGAGAAATATCTCGACGTCATCAGGGAGACGAATAGACAAATTAACAAGCTCACAATCTATGATGCGAGACCCAATGTAAATGCAGTGGCCAACAAGGTGAGTATATTTAATGACATGGTAGAAACTTGCCTTACGTACAGGATGCAGTGTTTTACGTGAATGTTCTTGCCGTGGCGTATGAACTTGTGGGTTGAAATTAATTAAACTTCATTAAATAGGAAAACGAGTTCACTGAAGGTAGAAAGTAGTTTTAATGACAAAATGTATCTTAAAAGTTGAATACATTAAAACCAAATGAAAAAAGCTTTAGGTAAACTAGAAGTCTAGAGCTATAGTGAACTTGGGTTTTGGCCCGGATCCCAGGCAAGAGTTAGAATCTCTCTGGAGTGCTTTAGGCTGTTGACAGTCGTTCTCAATGTATACACTAGTGAGGCATCTGTGAGGATTGTGGGAAGCTGTAATTGTTAAAATCCTAAATTTGTAGCTTTATCTAAACAGTCTCTTCACTATACTCAGAAATGTGTGTTCTCATTTATATGAGCTAATCCAAGAAATGAGTAGTTCCATGTATGTGAATTTTACAGTTATGCACACAGTATTCATATTTTCAAAGAAATCTGTCTCAAGAGTCTTCTTGGCCTTTTTAAGCAGAGTATGCAGTTGAGTGACAAGGTAGCGTTGTGTGCTGCAAGGTGGAAGGCTCTTTGCCCATGCACTACATGGCCCCAGATTCAGAAATACCTTAGATGTTCGGTTTCACCTTTTTGTTTTGTTTTTCCCTCTCCCATTGCCAGCTGTCACTTATAAGTATTCATGGTGGGCCTGCCCCATTCCACCTTTCAGATTTATTGTTTCTTGTCAGATCTAGGCTTAAATTTCATCATCTCAAATATTTTGCTTATTCCATTTAGAAATGAAGGGAAGGAAAAAATAAGGGAAAAAACCTAGGCTTGAAAGATCTGTGCATCATTCTTTAAAAAACACACTCAGGTTCCCCTCCTCCCTTGGCTATGTCTTCCTAGTAACCTGTATCCATAGCAACAGGCTGTGCATGTCGTTGTACTAGGTAACGTGGGTTCTTTTTTATTGAAGAGAACTGAAAAGAAAACTTCAGAACTGATCAGAGGTGGGGAATTTGAATTTTTGGGAACTCAGTCTGTGCTTGACTAATTGATTTTTACCCTTATGACTTCTCTTTGGACCTAATTGTTCTGCCCTTGTGGATTTTTAGAAATTTACAACCCCAGATGTAACAAGCAACATTGCACCATTTTAAACAAACAAGCAAGCAAACAAACAAACAAAACCCAGAGGCAGATGAGATCCAGCACCCTGTGAAGAATTAAAGTGGGACTGTGTTAATATCTGTTTTGGGCAGAAACTTTAGCAATGAGTTACTTTTTTTCCATGTATCTTCTTCAGTTTATGAAAGAAACTCCAGCGATGGGAATGTCTTTGAAAATCACTAACTGTTTACAAACCACATGTCCAGAGAAGCAGGTCGCGTGTCCGTGGGAGGGTGATGTGTGTCATTGCATGAGAGGCTTGCAAATCTAGTTCCCAAAAGTGACTGCCAGGGGATGGGTGCACCTCTTTTGTGACCTCCGACAGGGCAGCTGCAAGGTGTTATTCCCTGAGGCAGGGGTACCCAAGGAGACAAGAATATGACCCATTTGTGTATGTATTCATTAGCTGATAACTATTTAAAAACAACAAAGTGAATGTTGCTTGTCTACTTACTACTGATGCTATTTGTAGCAAGCTTTAAAAACACGTTTCTCTCTAAATAAAATACAATTTCTCACCTAGAGTCTGTGGAAATCAAGGCCTCTGCCTTGTATATCAGTCTCCAGGTTTGAAGTTCAAGTGGCAGCCTTATTTCTACTGCAGGAAACCTTCTCTGTGACTTAACCCTGGAAAAAAACCTTAGGATGTGTTGGCCCTTCTGTCCCTAGCTACAAGTTTATATTCCTTCTCTTGTTGTAAATAAAAAGAGAAGAGGTATTCCGTGTGATGGCAGGCGTGTTGCTTGTCTGTTCTCTCCCTGTGGGCACTCCCAATATAGTACAACTTGGCTTTGACTATTTACTTACCTTTACTGGCAAGTTTACACATTCATATGTTTTTATGATGTTAATTAGCATCCTTCCATTGTAGCTTGCTTTCTTCACAGGTCCCTGAATTATTTAACTTCTTCTTAAAAGCCCAGAAGCCACACGTTTCATGGCATTTTAAGGCATTAAGCAGAATGCAGCTAGGTTCCTAAACAAAGCCGTTAGGTTTCTTTTTGTCTTTGTGGAAAATGGGCATATTCACGATCCTGTGAAGGGGAAGCGACGCCCACCCTGGTGGGGATGCTGGTAGGCTCCATGGCAGGTGGCGGCCATCGTGTCCCCTCTTAAAATCTTCTAAGTCATTTGAGGGCCAAGTGCTTCGCTGTCCCTGGTGTTTGCATAGGACACAGTCAGTCACGGGGCACTAGAAAAGGTTCAGGCTTTGAAGTCAGATGACTTAAATTCTACTGCTTACCTTTGACTTTGGGGGTAGTTAAATAGTGTCTCTTCTCATTTACAAAATGGAGATAGTAATACCTGTCTTGTAGCATTGCTGTAAGAGTTAGATGAAATTATGTAAAGAAAGAATCACAGGATCTAGGGTGTCAGAGGGGCTCATTAAATGGTGGCTGGTGTTAGCTGTTATAGAGCATGGCTCCTCCTTTTCATCTTATAAGACCTAGGTAGTATCATTCCCTATTCTGTAGGAGACAACATTGAGGCACAGAGAAGTTAAGTGCCTTGCCCCACATCACACAGCAAATAGGGGCTGGAGCTGAGTTATCGACCTGGGTCTGTCTGTCTCCAAAGCCTGTTGTTTTCCTCTAGCCCATCGTGCCCCATGGGAGTCCGCCCCTGAAGAGAACTGTTAAAATCTGATGGAAGACGAGGACCGTTCAGAACCTGCTCTTGCCTTTCCAGATCCAGAAGAAGAGCTAGTAATTAGAGAATATTTTGAAAATGATTTTTTTCTCGCAAATACAGATCCCGAGGAAATTGGCAGCTCGCCATCTTCTGTTTTCTAGCTCAAAGTGTGACAGTGTTGTTGAGGCCTAGTGTCAGATAGGAAGTCAGGTCACATCAATCATTGTATCTAAGTTGCAAATTTTTAGGTTGAGATTTGGAGGACCAATAACCTTTGAAATATTTGTGTAGCTCCTGAAGAAATAGAAAACCGAACTTACTGTTTTCTGTATGTTGTTGTTTGTTAGGCAACAGGAGGAGGATATGAAAGCGATGATGCGTATCATTACGCTGAGCTTTTCTTCTTAGACATTCATAACATTCATGTTATGCGGGAATCTTTGAAAAAAGTCAAAGACATTGTTTATCCTAATGTGGAAGAATCTCACTGGTTGTCCAGTTTGGAATCTACTCACTGGTTGGAACATATCAAGGCAAGTATATTGTTTTGAAAAAAGATATACATATATAAAAAAGAAGGTAATTGTTTAGTGGAAAAGGAAATTTTTTTTAATTCCTTAAATTAAAAAAAGACGAACAGTGAGAGATATGTTATATAGGACTCACACTTGACAGTTTTGTGTCTCTTTACAATTTGTTTACCTAAATTAAAGATTTTGCAGTATCACCTCCAGAATGTTTTTGAGAGTTTGTAGAGATGTCAGCTTTCCAACTCATCAGTAGCAAGTAGTTGAGCCTTTCACCCAGGTTTATTTAGGAGTAGACAATTTATTATTTAACCATTACTGGGTATGACCTTCAAGAACCTAGAGCAGTTGTTTTTATTGAAACTAATCTCAAATGGACTTATTTTAAAGAATGAGTTTTGTGTTTTTATTATATTCAATCCTTCATCTTGATAGAGGCACCGAAAACCTCCATTCTTTTAAAAGTACTTGAAGCTATGTGAGGGAACTAACAATTTTAGAAACTGCTATTTAGTTCTATAAACAAACAGGGGACTTCCCTTGCGGTCCAGTGGTTAAGACTCGGCGCTTCCACTGTAGGGGCCACAGGTTCCATCCTGGTTGGGGAACTAAGATACCGCCTGCCGCACTGAGCCACCAAAAAAAAATTACACACACACATATATATATACACGCACATATATATATATACACACACACACGTATACACAGAAAAACTGACCTTAAATAGGTGAATTATTAAGATAGACTGTTTTCCAGTCAAATTTTATTTTCCAACTTGATAGAAGTTGTGTTTTTATTTAGCCTCTCTAGCTTTCATTTTTTCCTTAATTTACCATCCTCAAAAATGAACTGCAAAAATAATTAATGGTGACAACTAAACATAATGTGATATCGTGGGTAGGATTATGGGTTAGAATAAGAGGACATTAGGTAAAAACTAAGGAAATCTGAATAAAGTATGGCCTTCATTAAAAATAAGTTTATTAATAATTTAATAATGTATCTATATTGGTTCATAGTTGTGATAAACGTACCATACTATTATAAGATGTCAATAATAGGGGAAATTGGGTCAAGTATATGGGAACCTTCTGTAGTACCTTTACAACTTTTCTATAAATTTTGAGAAGGCCTCTTCTAGGGCTTTTATATACAAAGCAAAAAAATACAGTTTAAGTGGGTTTAATTTTTTAAAGGAAGTAACCACACAGATCTGAAAAGATGAATATACCAGTGAATGGTTGCGGGTACCATTCACTTGAGAGAGAAAGGAACCCCAGTTATGTGATTGGCTCAAGGTGAGACATGTTAAAAGTGGCGGAATGAGGTTCCAAACCCAGGCCTTTGGCCAGAGAGCCTAACCGGTGCAGGCTACAACACGGAGGAACGTTGAAAACATTATGCTGAGTGAAAGAAGCCAGACATAAAAGACCACCTAATGTAGAATTCCATTTCTATGAAATTTCTAGTAGAGGCAAAACTATAGAGACAGAAAGCAAATTAGTGGTTGCCTGGGGCTGAGGGTGGGAACAGGAATTGGCACACGGAGCTATTTGGGGTACTAGAACTGGTCTACCACTGGATTGTGGTGATGGTTGCAAAACTGTATAAAGATAGTAAATCTTATCGAAGTGCACACGTAGGGGTAAATTCTACTTTGTGAAGTATACTTCTGCAAATACCTAAATCATCAAAAATGACATCAGAGCAATAGCTTTTTGTATGCCTAAACTGAGTCACTGCTAAGTCTCAAATGTCTACGAGAAGGCTATCACTTTAGTTAAGGATTCTGCATTTTCGAGCCACATAAGAGTTCATATTTTGTCAACTTAAAGGCCAAAAAGTGATTTCCATTGTATCAGGCCTTTAAGGTCTAGACTGGATCTCCTGGGCCAGTGAATTTTCTAATGTGATCACTGTTAGGAGTTGCACTGTGTCCTCCCAAAGTTTGTATGTTAGTGTCCTGACCCCAAGTACCTTAGGATGTGACCTTCTTTGGAAACAGGGTCATTGCAGATGTGGTTGGTTAGGATGAGGTCATCCTGGAGCAGGGTGGGCCCTTAATTCGCTAAGGCTGGTGTCTCTATGAAAAGGGGAAATTTGGACACAGATACATGCTCAGAGAAAATACCATCTGAGGATTGGAATTATGCTGCGAGAAGGCAAGGAAATACCAGAAGCTTTGAGACAGGCCTGGAACAGGTCCTTCCCTAGAGCCTCCGAAGGGAGTATGACCCTGACGACACCTTAATCTTGGACTCCTGCCTCCAGAGCTGGGAGACAATACATCTTCTCTGTCATTTAAGCCCCCCAGTCTGTGCGACTTTGTTGTGACAGCCCTAGCAAACTCATACAATCACATATGTGAAAGAAAGCTTGAAATGCAGTTTGGCTTTGTGTCTATTTGTCTTATTTTTTAATACCTACCTGCATTCGAAGGCAGTTTCTATACAGGAAAAGCAACAGACCCTGCAGCTCCTGGCCTTCTGTTTTCAGAACTCTTTCTGTTCTAGACGTTAATAGTATTTAAAAACAGGACTTTTTCTGGGGTTAAAAGCTGTAATTTCAAATTTAAGCAGTCCCTTCCAGCTAGCTACTGACTCACATGTTTTTCTTTGGCAGCTCGTTTTGACGGGAGCCATCCAGGTCGCAGACAGGGTTTCTTCAGGGAAGAGCTCGGTGGTGGTGCACTGCAGCGACGGGTGGGACAGGACTGCCCAGCTGACATCCCTGGCCATGCTGATGTTGGACAGTTATTACCGGAGCATCGAGGGCTTTGAAATATTGGTCCAAAAAGAATGGATCAGTTTTGGACACAAATTTGCATCTGTAAGTAAACAGTAAAGCTAATTTATAAAATGTCTGATCACCACCATCTGGGATTAAAAAAACTAGCTGTGAAACCAACGATTTCCTTTTAAAAAGAAACCTGAGTAGTGTAATAAGAAACACTCTGCAGGTTTGAAAATGTGTGACGCCTTGGGTTTAGGCAGTCTTTTTAGGAGACATGTTTGTCCATCTGTGCTATTTATAGTTTCTCTTGAAAGTAATATAAAAAGTGTTTAAATTGAAATTGTGCAGAAGAAGGAAGATACTCTTTCCTTTCTCAACTAACATAACTGTTAGAGCCAAATAGTTTGTAAGATGCTAGACTTTTTGTTGAGGCTTTTACTATTCTCAGATAGACATTTTGAAAACCAAGAGAACCTATTAAAATTCCTATTTCCAGGTCTTGTTTCCAGACACCCTTTGAATAAGCATTTTGAACAAGTTCCCCGTATGGTTCTCAAGAAGAGAATCCATAGACGGTTTCAGAAACACTGCTGTGTAGCCTTGTCGCCTTCATCTAAATTTCCTAAGTGGTATGAATAGCATCGTCAAGTAGAAAGAATCATTGTTTAGTAAATGAATAAATGGTGAAGTTTTTGTCTTGTTTTTGAGAAAGAACCTTTTTTTAAAAAGACCTCTTAATTATAATAATCACACCCTTTTGAACATGGTTTCAAGACTTGAAACTTTCGGATTGGTCCTTTAGCAACTGGTAACTTACTTTGCAGAATAACCTGGTCCAGTCTACCTGCAGCCGCCCAGGACTTGTACAAAATTCCAATCGGATAAAATAGTTGTAATGCTCACATAGCATCGTGATGCTTGCTCAGTTTGTGTTGATATTTTATAGAAGTTTTATACTTAATTTCCATTATTTTGAAACCATATGTTATTGTCTGTATTGCCATGGGAACAAAATACTATTCACTCTCTGAGAGTTTGGAACGCAGAGCGCTGAGTTGTGTTTGTCACATTTTGTGAGTTATATACTTTCTCGGTTTTGTACCCAGAGATTAAAACAAATCATCAATTCCTTTCAGAGAATAGGTCATGGTGATAAAAACCACGCTGACGCTGACCGATCTCCGATTTTTCTCCAGTTTATTGACTGTGTATGGCAGATGTCAAAACAGGTAAGGGATATATCAGACGAAAATACATTTGAGTTGATGTTTAAATATTTGGATATAATGTCAGGGATTTGCCTCAAAGCAACACAGGGCAGAGACCGAGATGCAACAAGTTTGGCCACGTGCAAATAATTGTTGAAGCCGGGTGATGGGTACACGGAGTTCACTTTTTAAATTCTCACTACTGTTTATATTGACTGGGATTTTTCATAATAAAATTGTAAAAATTTAGTATTCAACCATGCTCTCTCTGCTGATGGAGGAGCAGTGGAATTGACGATACCACGTCTTTTCCAGTTGATCCTATGCTGGCGTTTGTGTGTAGGCATGTCTGCTACCTTAGACTACCGTAAATATCTAAATCATCCTCTATGTCCTGTACGCTCAGGAGAGCCCAGAGAATGGGCTTGTTTTCTTTTTTTTCCCCCTTTGTTCCTTTACTTGATGCTTACTGAAGCTCTTCAGCCCTGTGCAAAGCACCAACAGGTGAGCTGTAGGGCGCTGCAGACCACAGCCTCAGCTGTCCTCACGGAGCGTCTGTGCCCCTCTTCTCAGCTCTATACGAGATCAGCCCCATGTTTTCATGCACTGTTTGCTTGTTTGTTTCTGTCTAGTTCCCTACAGCTTTCGAATTCAATGAGCGCTTTTTGATTACAATTTTGGATCATCTGTACAGTTGCCGCTTTGGTACTTTCTTATACAACTGTGAATCTGCTCGAGAGAAACAGGTGAGTGCAAATGCTCATCTTTTTAGTTAAAGGCTGACCAAAATATGCCTAGTCTGCCATGAAGTATCAAAGAATTTGATAGCTTGGTTTGTGGTAAATGCAAAGTTTCTCATTTTGTACCCTAGGCTTGGGCGTTTTCACTTCAGCCAGGGGTTGTTGAATGTGTGGTGTTTACTTGAGGGGTGAGATGCTGACTTTGCCCTCAGGGAGTAGGAATGACTTTTTTGTTGAGGTATAGCTGATTTACAGTATTACATAAGTTGCAGGTATACAACACACTGATTCAGTAGTTTTACAGATATACTCCATTAAAAGTTATTAGAAAATAATGGCTATGTTTCCCTGTGCTGTACAATATGTCCTTGTAGCTTACTTATTTTATACCTAATAGTTTGTACCTCTTAATCCCCTACCCCTCCACTGCCCCTCCCACCTTCCCTCTCCCCACTAGTAACCACTAGTTTGTTCTCTATATCTGTGACTCTGTTTCTGTTTTGTTACATTTGTTCACTTGTTTTGTTTTATAGATTCCTCACATAAGTGAAAACATACAGTATTTGTCTTTCTCTAGCTGACTTATTTCACTAAGCATAATCATCCCCTCCAAGTTCATCCACGTTGCTGCAAATGGCAGGATTTCATTCTTTATGGCTGGGTGGTATTCCATTGTATTTATACATAGTGCATCTTCTTTATTCATTCATCTGTTTGATGGACACAGGTTGCTTCCATATCTTGGCTATGGGAGAAGGAATGGCTGTTAAAGGCATGCAAGATCACCCTCTCAAAACACCATAAAAATGTCAGTAAGGGGAATTTCTTAAAAGGCATAAACCCACAAAAATGGGGGAAATAGGACAGGAGACACAGCAGCAAACTTGGAAGCTGGAGCGCTAGTAGATAAGTGGGAAATAACTTCACTTGAGAAAACTGAATCTCAGACCAGCAGTGGGAAAGGCAAGAACCAGGCCACTTTGCGTCACAGGAACCCCAGATGACTTAGGGGTTCTGCGGCGAAGGTGTACCAGTGTCTGGGGCAAAGGGGGAAGGATAAGGTAACCTGAAGGTCTGTTTAGAATAAGCAGGTAGCTTCCCCAGATCACCTCCTCCCGTCTCTAGAGCTGAGGACAGAGGTTTCTTCTCACGAGAGGGTGAGAGTAGGTCTCCAGGCTGGGGACCTGAGTGTCATCAGGGGGTGAGGTGAATGGGAAGGGCCGGCCTGTGAGAGCCCCAGCCCGTGTCTCCTGCTGACTCCCAGCATTCTGGCAGCAGGTGCTTATCTTTTCATGCGAGAGCCTAAAAGAGCCTTCTCATTGGCAAGGATGAGGAGAAAATGAGACCCTTGGATGTTGCTGATGGGGGTGTAAACTAGTCTGGCGGTTCTTCAGAAAGCTAAATATAGACTTACTATATGACCTAGCAGTTCTCCTCCTAGGGATGTACCCAAGAGGAATGAAAACAAGGGTTGAAACTAAAACTTAGACACAAATGTTCATGGCAGGCCTACTCATGATAGCTAAAAGGCGGCAACAGCTCCATTGGCCATCAGTTGATGAATACAGAAGCTAAATGTGGTCTATCCATTTGATGGAATGTTATTCAGCCATCAAAAGGAATGAAGTTCTGACCCATGCCACAAATTGATGAACCTTGAAAACATGCTGAGTGAAAGGAGCCAGGCACAAAAAGCCACATATTGTATGACTCCATTTATATGAAATGTCCAGAAAACCAAGTCCATAGAGACAGAAAGCAGATTAGTGGTGGACAGGGGCCAGAGGGAAGGGAGAATGGGGAGTGACTTCTTAATGTGTATGGGGTTTCCTTTGGGGGTGATGCAGATGTCTTAGAACTTGATAGAGGTGGTGGTTGCACAGCATTGGGAAAGTACTAAAAGCAACTGAATTGTAGACTTTAAAATGGTGAATTTTGTGGTATGTGAACTGCACTTCAATTATAAAAACAAACAAACAAACAAAAAAACCCAGAATCATCGCTGGAGAAACTGACTAGCCCAAGAAGGACCTAAAGATTACCAACAGTTAGGGTTCTCCATGGTGAAACTCAAGTTGACAAGCCACATGACCTCAAAACTTACATAATAGCAACAGGCAAGAGGGAAATGAAGCAGCGTGGAGAAGATGGTTACCACGTAGGGTGGGAAGAAACCTAGATAAGACACTCTCAGTTAATAGTCCGAGAGAGATAAGAAAATGTTGGCACCATGAAATAATAACAGGATATTATTTGGAAAGAACAGTTAGAGGTCAGAAAACTTGAAATTAAAAACATGATATCAACAGAAATTTAAAATTCAGAAGAAGAGGTGTAAGATTGGGTCGAAATCTCCCAGAAAGTAGGCCGTACAGACAGGTAGAAAATGGAGATAAAACTAGAAGATCAGTCCTGGAGGTCCAATATCCAAATAAACAGGAGTTCTAGAAAGAGAAAATAGGGAAAGAAGGGCAGGAAATCAGCTGAATAATTTGAGAATATTGCTGAGAATTGAAGTGTGTGAGTTTCAACATTGAAAGGCCTACCAAATACCCAGTCACAGTAAACAAAAAGAGACCCACACTAAAGCACGTCTTTGTGAAGTCTCAGAACACCAGAGAGAAAGGAAAGACCCTTCCAAAGAGGAAAAGAGTGGGTTATTTGCAAAGAAACAGAAATCAGGAAGGCTTTGAATTCTTCAACAGCAATATTGGAAGCTAGAAGTCAGCAGAGCATTGCCTTCAGAAATTTCTTCAGTCACTTACTTCATGCTCTTCTTTTCAGCTTCCAGTTTTAGCTTATTGGACCCTTCTTCCTGAAGTCATTTCTAGGAAGAGTCTCCAGTTCTGCCTTCAGTAATTTTAAATAGTTGTATTTTTATTTCCCAACTTTTGATTTTCCTCTGCTTATGGTCAAAATTGGTAAAAATCTATAATTAAAAACCAATGAAGATGTGAATATCTGTATGAGATGATGGACACCAGACAAAAAAGTGAAGATTCAGTGAAGTCTCTTATCCAGGTGTTTCAAATAGCTGCGTATTGACATGATGCATTAAACATCTGGGTGTGTGACTAACATAACTCTTTATCTAGATGCCTACTGTCAGGTAGACACAGGTTGAGATTTTGTAGTTCTAACAAACACAAAAATGGAAAAAGTCAGCAAGATCTTATAATTTTTCTTGCTGCTGCATTCAAAAGAGCATACTGCCCATCTGTTCGTAAATGTTTTCCCTAGCTGAGAAGAGTCTTCTTAGGTCAGTGAATTGCATTTAATGTTACATCATCCTGCCCTCTCTCTTCCTGCAGAAACAGTGGCTCTCAAGCCATTATCTATGCAAATATGGGGAAGTGGTGCTCAGCACTCCCCGGTGAGCGCAGGAGGCTTTTTGAGCTATTATGGGGATAATGTACACATGTGATTCAAGGTGATAATCAGCTGTATCGCAGCAGCCTGCAAAATGGTTTGTACGAACTGGAGTGTGTTTTTACTTAGGCTTTCCACTTTCTCTTTCCTCTAGAAAGTTACAGAAAGAACCATTTCCTTATGGTCACTGATAAACAGTAATAAAGACAAATTCAAAAATCCCTTCTACACTAAAGAAATCAATCGAGTTTTATATCCAGTTGCCAGTATGCGTCACTTGGAACTTTGGGTGAATTACTACATTAGATGGAACCCCAGAATCAAGCAACAAGTAAGTAAAGTAACATTGTGAAATACAGTGATGTTGACTGAGTACCACTTCTGGACTGAAATACTGTTATGTAGTAGGTTTTTAAAATTTTTTACTTATTAATTTTTTATTGAACACTCATTGTGACCCCACCCCACAGGTCACAATTTTTTTTTCTAAGCTCTTTATTGGAATATAATTGCTTTACACTCTTGTACCAGCTTTTGAGGTACACCAAAGTCAATCAGCTGTATTTATACATATATCCCCATATCCCCTCCCTCTCGCGACTCCCTCCCACCCTCCCTGTCCTGGCCCTCTAAGGCATCACCCATCATCGGGTTGATCTCCCTTTGTTATACAGCAACTTCCCACTAGCTATCTGTTTTACAGTTGGTAGTATATATATGTCTATGCTACTCTCTCATTTCGTCCCAGCTTCCCCTTCGCCCCCCACCCCCCCAATCCCGTGTCCTCCAGTCCATTCTCTGCATCTGCATTCTTATTCCTCTCCTGGCACTGGGTTCATCAGTACTTTTTTTTTTTTTTTTTATTCCGTATGTATGAGTTAGCATACAGTATTTGTTTTTTCTCTTTCTGGCTTACTTCCCTCGGTATGACAGACTCTGGGTCTATCCACCTCATTACATATAGCTCCATTTCATTCCTTTTTATGGCTGAGTAATATTCCATTGTATATATGTGCCACATCTTCTTTATCCATTCATCTATTGATGGGCATTTAGGTTGCTTCCATGTCCTGGCTATTGTAAATAGGCTGCAATGAACATTATGGTACATATTTCTTTTTGGATTATGGTTTTCTCTGGGTATATGCCCAGGAGTACAATTACTGGATCATATGGTAGTTCTATTTGTAGTTTTTGAAGGAACCTCCAAACTGTTTTCCATAGTGGCTGTACCAACTTACATTCCCACCAACAGTGCAGGAAAGTTCCCTTTTCTCCACAGCCTCTCCAACATTTGTTGTTTCTAGATTTTGTGATGATGGCCATTCTGACCAGTGTGAGGTGATACCTCATTGTGGCTTTGACTTGCCTTTCTCTGATGATGAGTGATGTTGAGCATCTTTTCATGTGTTTGTTAGCCATCTGCATGTCTTCTTTGGAGAAATGTCTATTTAGGTCTTCCACCCATTTGTGGATTGAGTTATTTGCTTTTTTGGTATAAAGCTGCATGAGCTGCTTGTGTATTTTGGAGATTAATCCTTTGTCCGTTGCTTCGTTGGCAAGTATTTTCTCCCATTCTGAGGGTTGTCTTCTTGTCTTGTTTATGGTTTCTTTTGCTGTGCAAAAGCTTTTAAGTTTCATGAGGTCCCATTTGTTTATTCTTGATTTTATTTCCATTATTCTAGGAGGTGGGTCAAAAAGGATCTTGCTTTGGTGTATGTCGTAGAGTGTTCTGTCCATGTTTTCCTCTAGGAGTTTTATAGTGTCTGGCCTTACATGTAGGTCTTTCATCCATTTGGAGTTTCTTTTTGTGTATGGTGTTAGGAAGTGTTCTAATTTCATTCTTTTACATGTTGCTGTCCAATTTTCCCAGCACCACTTGTTGGAGAAGCTGTCTTTTCTCCATTGTTTATTCTTGCCTCCTTTGTCAAAGATTAGGTGCCCATATGTGCTTGGGTTTACCTCTGGGCTCTCTATTCTGTTCCATTGATCTTCCTTTCTATTTTTGTGCCAGTACCATACTGTCTTGATCACTGTGGCCTTGTAGTATAGTTTGAAGTCAGGAAACCTAATTCCACCAACTCCGTCTTTCCTTCTCAAGATTGCTTTGGCTATTCGGGGTCTTTTGCGTTTCCATACGAATCGTAAGATTTCTTGTTCTAGTTCTGTGAAAAATGCTGTTGGTAATTTGATAGGGATTGCGTTGAATCTGTAAGTTGTTTTGGGTAGGATAGTCATTTTCATAATGTTGATTCTTCCAATCCAAGAACATGGTATGTCTCTCCATCTGTTTGTGTCGTCTTTGATTTCTTTCCTCAGTGTCTTCTAGTTTTCTGCATACAGGTCTTTTGCCTCCTTAGGTGGGTTTATTCCTAGGTATTTTATTCTTTTTGTTGCAATGGTAAGTGGGAGAGTTTCCTTAATTTCTCTTTCTGCTTTTTCATTGTTAGTGTATAGGAATGCAAGAGATTTCTGCGCGTTAATTTTGTATCCTGCTACTTTACTAAATTCATCGATTAGTGCTAGCAGTTTCCTGGTAGAGTCTTTCAGGTTTTCTATGTATAATATCATGTCATCTGCAAAGAGTGACAATTTTACTTCTTTTCCAGTTTGGATCCCTTTTATTTCATTTTCTTCTCTGATTGCTGTGGCTAACACTTCCAAAACTATGTTGAATAATAATGGTGAGAGTGGGCACCCTTGTCTTGTTCCTCTTCTTAGAGAGAATGCTTTCAGTTTTTCACCATTTAGAACGATGTTGGCTGTTGGTTTTTCATATATGGCTTTTATTATGTTGAGATAATTTCCTTCCATGCCCATTTTCTGGAGAGTTTTTAATCATAAATGGATGTTGAATTCTGTCAAAAGCTTTTTCTGCATCTATTGAGATGATCATATGGTTTTTATCCTTCAGTTTGTTGATATGATGTATCACATTGATTGATTTGCGTATATTGAAGATTCCTTGCATTCCAGGGATAAACCCCACTTGATCATGGTGTATGATCCTTTTAATGTGCTGTTGGATTCTGTTAGCTAGTATTTTGTTGAGGATTTTTGCATCTATATTCATCAGTGATATTGGTCTGTAATGTTCTTTTTTGTGACATCTTTGCCTGGTTTTGGTATCAGGGTGATGGTGGCCTCATAGAATGAGTTTGGGAGTGTTCCTCCTTCTGCTATATTTTGGAAGAGTTTGAGAAGGATAGGTGTTAGCTCTTCTCGAAATGTTTGATAGAATTCCCCTGTGAAGCCATGTGGCCCTGGGCTTTTGTTTGTTGGGAGATTTTTAATCACAGTCTCAATTTCTGTACTTGTGATTGGTCTGCTTATATGTTCTATTTCTTCCTGGTTCAGTCTTGGAAGATTGTACTTTTCTAAGAATTTATCCATTTCTTCCAGGTTATCCAGTTTATTGGCATACAGTTGCTTGTAGTAGTCTCTCATGATCTTTTGTATTTCTGTGGTGTCCGTTGTTACTTCCCCTTTTTCATTTCTAATTCTGTTGATTTGCTTCTTCTCCCTTTTTTTCCTGATGAGTCTGGCTAATGGTTTATCAATTTCGTTTATCTTCTCAAAGAACCAGCTTTTAGTTTTATTGATCTTTGCTATTGTTTCCTTCCTTTCTTTTTCATTTATTTCTGCTCTGATCTTTATGATTTCTTTCCTTCTGCTCACTTTGGGGTTTCTTTGTTCTTCTTTCTCTAATTGTTTTAGGTGTAAGGTTAGGTTGTTTATTCGAAATTTTTCTTGTTTCTTGAGGTTGGACTGTGTTGCTATATACTTCCCTCCTAGAACTGCTTTTGCTGCATCCCATAGGTTTTAGGTTGTTGTGTTTTCATTGTCATTTGTTTCTAGATATTTTTTGATTTCCTCTTTGATTTCTTTAGTGATTTCTTGGTTGTTTAATAGTGTATTGTTTAGCCTCCATGTGTTTGTATATTTTACAGTTTTTTTTCCTGTAGTTGATATCTAGTCTCATGGCGTTGTGGTCAGAGAAGATGCTTGATGTGATTTCAGTTTTCTTGAATTTACTGAGGCTTGATTTGTGACCCAAGATGTGATCTATCCTGGAGAATGTTCCCTGTGCACTTGAGAAGAAAGTGTATTCTGTCATTTTTGGATGGAATGTCCTATAAATATCAATAAAGTCAAGATGGTCTAATGTGTCATTTAAAGCTTGTGTGTCCTTATTTATTTTCTGTTTGGATGATCTGTCCATTGATGTAAGTGGGGTGTTAAAGTCTCCTGCTATTATTGTGTTACTGTCGATGTCCCCTTTTATGGCTGTTAGCATTTGCCTTATGTATTGAGGTGCTCCTATGTTGGGGGCATATATATTTACAATTGTTATATATTCTTCTTGAATGGATCCCTTGATCATTATGGAGTGTCCTTCCTTATCTCTTATAATAGTCTTTACTTTAAGGTCTAATTTGTCTGAAATGAGTATTGCTACTCCAGCTTTCTTTTAACTTCCATTTCCACGGAATATCTTTTTCCATCCCTTTACTTTCAGTATATATGTGTCCCTTGGTCTGAAGTGGGTTTCTTGGAGGCAGCATATAGAAGGGTCTTGTTTTTGTATCCATTCAGCCAGTCTGTTTCTATTGGTTGGAGCATTTGGTCCACTTACATTTAAGGTGATTATTGACATGTGTGTTCCTATTACCATTTTCCTAATTGTTTTGGGTTTGTGTTTGTAGGTGTTTTCCTTCTCTTATGTTTCCTACTTAGAAAAGTTCCTTCAGCAATTGTAAGGCTGGTTTGGTGGTGCTGAATTCTCTTAACTTTTGCTTGTCTGTAAAGCTTTTGATTTCTCTGTCGAATCTGAATGAGATTCATGCTGGGTAGAGTATTCCTAGGTGTAGTTTTTTCTCTTTCAGGACTTTCAGTATATCCTGCCATTCCCTTCTGGCCTGCAGAGTTTCTGCTGTTATCCTTATGGATTTTCCCTTATATGTTATTTGTTGCTTTTCTCTTGCTGCTTTTAATATTTTTTTGTGTGTTTAATTGTCATTAGTTTGATTAACATGTGCCTCGCTGCATTTCTCCTTGAGTTTATTCTGTATGGGACTCTCTGTGCTTCTTGGACTTGATTAATTATTTCCGTTCCCATGTTGGGGAAGCTTTCCACTATAACTTATTCAAATATTTTCTGTGGCCCTTTCTTTTCTTCTTCTTCTTCTGGGATGCTATGATTCGAATGTTGGTGCGCCTAGTGCTGTCACCAAGGTCTCTGAGACTGTCTTCCATTCTTTTTATTCTCTTTTCTCTTTCCTGCTCTGTGGCAGTTATTTCCCCCATTCTATCTTCCAACTCACTTATTCATTCTTCTGCTTCAGTTATTCTGCTGTTTATACCATCTAGCGTATTTTTAATTTCTGTTATTTTGTTGTCCATTACTGTTTGTTTGCTCTTTAGTTCTTCTGAGTCCTTATTAACTCTTTCTTGTATTTTCTGTATTTTGTTGTCGAGATTTTGGATCATCTTTACTGTCATTACTCTGAATTCTTTTTCAGACAATTTTCCTATTTCCTCTTCATTTATTTGGTCTTGCGGGTTTTTTTTCCTGCTCCTTTGCCTGCATGGTGTTTCTTTGTTTTCTCATTTTGTCTAATTTATAAGATTTGCTGTCTCCTTTCCCTGTGCTGCCTTGTATTAATTCCTCTTGTTTCTGCCCTCTGGCCCCTGTGGTGGGGTTTGTCCAGTGTCTTGAGTAGACTTCCTGGTGGGGGGGTCTGGTGTCTGCTTTCCAGTGTGTGGCTCTGTGTCTTTTCTCTCTGATGAGCAGTGCCGTGTCAGGTAGTGTGTTTTAGGGTATCTGTGAGCTTAATATGGCTTTAGGTAGTCTGTGTGCTCATGGGAGGTTTTGTGTTCCTGTCTTGTTTGTAGTTTGGTGTGAGGTGTCCAGCACTGGCAGTTACAGACAGTCAGATGAAGCCAAGTCTTAGACTCTGATACAAGGCTCTGTGAGAGTTCTCTGCAGTTAATCTTCCCTGTGTCTGAGGACTCCCTAGTAGTCTAGCATCCTGGATTTAGTGCTCCCTCCCCAGAGCCTCCTACTTGACTTCTGATGGAGTAGTCCAGACTTCTGAGGTTACTTGTCCTGGCAATAAAGGGGTTTAAAGAATGCTGTCCAAGCCCCAGACTAATGGCAGAGTGTTGAGTCAAACAAATACTAACCCAAGGAAACACATACATGTGTAAGACACACAAATACTAAGTCCAATAGAGCATAAGGTACTAGAAAGACCTGAACAAGAACCCCAGTATGCCATGAGACAATTAAAGAGAAAACCAACAGAATTTCAAAACCAAAAAAAAAAAAAAAAAAAGAAACCCACCACACACACACAAACATAAATCCAAGGAGATTTTGAAAGCTAGGATCAAATATAATAAAGAGCAAGAGTACCCCCAGACAGACTGAAGATTCTCAGAACGAAATCAGACAATTATATTTAGAACTAAGATAAAGACAAAACCTAATAATAAAAATCAAATCAGTATGTCATCTGGAGAATAAAGCAAGGAAGCAGAGCAGACCGATTTGATTGCTTATAAGTATATTAAGATAAAATAAACTAAAAAAGGACAGAAGACAGGGCAACAGAAGAGCATAGTGTGACTGGAAATATGAAAAGAAAAAGAAAAAAAATAGAAATGTATAAAAGATGGAGAAGGAAAGAAGGTAGGAGAGATAAAGTTAGCACTACAAAAAACTTAGCTAGAAATAGAAATATGTAAAAAGTCTAAATATAAAAATAGAAGAGGGCTTCCTAGGTGGCGCAGTGGTTAAGAATCCGCCTGCCAATGCAGAGGTCACGGGTTCGACCCCAGCTCCAGGAAGATCCCACATGCTGCAGAGCAACTAAGCCTGTGTGCCAAAAAAAAAAAAAAAAAATAGAAGAAAAAAATAGAATGAAAGAAAAAAAATATGTTATAATACGTGTAGATCCCTTAGGACTAAGATCGTAATTAATTAACAACAACAAAAAAAGCACACACACACACATATCCAGGGAAATTTTGAAAGCTAGAATTAAATATAATAAAGAGTAGAAGTACAACCAGACAGACTGAAGATTCCCAAAACAAAATCAGACAATTATAATCAGAACTAAGGTAAAGACCAAGCCTAATAATAAATACCAAAGCAGTATGTCATCTGGAGAGTAAAGCAAGGAAACAGAGCCGAGCAATAATATTGATTATAAGTATATTAAGATAAAAGAAACTAAAAAAGAATAGAAGACAGGGCAACAGAAGAGTGTAGTATGACTGGAATTATGAAAAGAAAAAGAAAGATAGAAATAAGTAAAAGATAGAGATGAAAAGAAGGTAGGAGAGATACAGTCAGCACTACAAAAAACTTAGCTAGATATAGAAATATAAAAAAAGGCTAAAAATAAAAATAGAATAAAAAATATGTTATAAAATGTGTAGATCCCTTAGGACTAAGGTTATAATTAAAAACAAACAAACAAACAAACAAACTAGAACTGACCCCAGAATGGACCAGATCAATAGAATTAATAATAATATTTCTGTTTCCTTGGAGTCTCAGCTGTAAGAGTCCTTCTAACCACCTTGGGCTTTTTGTATTATTCTGTGACCAGCAGAGCTTCCTTTATTGTTCGTCTATAAGCACCGGTGTGCGGGGAGAGAGAGAGTGCAATAGTGGCTCCTTCCCCTGGAAGTGAGTGAGCAGTGGCACCCTGCCTGGGTCACAGTGGCTCAGGTGGTGCCTGCTGCAGAAGGACACCTGTGGCTCAGGCCAAGAGAGTGACTCCAACTGTGGCTCCTCCCCCCTGCTCCAGCTCCACTGGGGTGCCCTGCCTGGGTCACGGCGGCTCAGTCGGCCGTGGCGGTGCCTGTTGCAGAGGGATGCCGGCGGTTCAGGTGTAAACAGAATGTCTACAGAGCTGTGCCACTCTGCGGGCTTTTGGCTCTCGGCTGCAGGCACTCTAGACCAGCCCTGTCTGGGGGTCTTTGTTATCCCTGAGTGCGTTAGCCAGGCCCAGAGGGGTCCTTCCTTTATCTGTCGCAGGCACTGAAAGAGAGGCTACAGCTGCAGCTCCTCCGCGCTGCTTGTGTGTCAGCAGTATTGAGCCGCTGCCGTGGCCACCCAACTTTCCGCGGTAGGCATTCTCCGCTGCGGATTTCTTCCCTCTTTCTCTCAGTCCATCTCCCCACTGCCAATAATGTTTCTCACCCTGAACCAGTTTTCCGGTTCCAGCGTTCCAGCTCCCAGATCCCTTGTTCAGCTGTGAACCCATGTCTCAGTCTGGACATGCTGAGCCATGGTGCAGACCCTCCGTGTGTTTCTCACTCTTTTCCGTCTGCCACAGCTCAGCTGCTTCACCCTCTTTGAACAGTCCCAAATGCCTCTCTTCTGACCCAGGGAAATTCCCCATTGGAGGAGTTTACCCATCAGATAAGGGACGTTTCCCTGAATTTGGCAATCTCTCCTCTGTTTCAGATCCCCCCACCCCAGGGTGTGGGACCTGTCGCTTTCCTTTCTTCTCCTCTTCTTTCTCCTTTTTTTTTTTTTCCTCTGTCCTACCCAGTTATGTTGGGATCTTTGCAGTCCTTTCTGGTGTCCAAGGTCGTCTGCTGGTGTTCAGCTGGTTCTCTGTGGGAATTATTGCATCTTTTGATGTATTCCTGATGCATCTGTGGAGAGGGATGCATTGCACGTCCTTCTTCTTCGCTGCCATCTTTCCTTCAAATTTTTTTATTTTATTTTTTATTTTTATTGGTTATAATTGATCTACAATGTTATGTTAGTTTCAGGTGTACAGCAAAGTGAATCTGTTATACATATACATATATCCACTCTTTTTTGGATTCTTTTCCCATATAGGCCATTACCGAGTGTTGAGTAGAGTTCCTTGTTGGTTATCTATTTTATATATAGTAGTGTGTACATGTCAGTGCCAATCTCCCAGTTTATTCCTCCCCCCACCTTTCCGCTTTGGTAACCATAAGTTTATTTTCTACATCTGTGACTCTACTTCTGTTTTGTAACTGTTTGTTTATACCCTTTTTTAAGATCCCACATATAAGTGATATCATATGATATTTGTCTTTCCGTGTCTGACTTACTTCACTGAGTATGACAATCTCTCGGTCCATCCATATTGCTGCAAGTGGCATTATTTTGTTCTTTTTTATGGTTTTAAAAAAATATTATGAAAGGAAAAATAGACAAAAAATGACACTTGCTTATAAACATGGCTTTAGTTAAAAATTGTTTTTAATTACTAAACCATTTGTCTTGATTGGTATTAAACTTACATTTTCCTGCCAATGTGAATGATACAGTTTTTTTTTTTACTAAAATGTAAACTGATTTAAAGCTCTGGACAATTTCTGAGTTTTGATCGTCAGGGATTTCCTTTAATCACTGTAAGTTGTTACACATTATAAGGTTCTTTCCAGCTACTAGACTGAGATGGTCCTTCAGGGAAAAGGAACATTTTCTACTCTCTGTTCAGGTGTATCTACTTGTCAGCTAATATCAGAATGCTTTTTACTGAAGGTCTTTACTTCTAAAGTAAAGATAATTGATCTGTCAAAGGATAGTACAGTCAATTGGCCATTTATCAGTCAAACATGGAAACAGTGATTTTTGAAGTGAAAGACTCCACATTTTATTAAAGACACAGTCAGGCTTTCTCTTCTCCCACCCCCACTGCATCCAAGATCAGAAGGAAAGTCCAGCCTGTTTGTGAGGGCTCAGAAGTATGTCCATTGAGTGATTTGTTCTCAGTGCTCTAAATAGTCAATATTTGTGATCGCACCTTGTAAAGGTTCGCACGTTTTCCTGAGGTTTGAGTGGGTGACTACCTGTTCTCCCAGGCCAATCTTGCTTAAGCAGCAGCTTTAATCCTGCTGCAAATTGTCAGGCAACAGCAGGGCCCGGTGCTCAGTCCTTCTCTTGGATTGTTTATTCTATTCAGGCAGCTGGCCACGTGCCTGTGTGTGTGTGTGCGCGCGCGCGTGCTCTCTTTTTCCACTGGGGAAATGCACGTTTCAGCTGGCCCTCTGGTTTCAAGGTCTCTGCTTGCTTGCATGAAAGCCTTTTGCAATTTAGTAGTGGTTGAAATATGTAATCTTTTGGAAAGTGACAGATTCCAGGGCTTGAGAACATTCACTTGTTTAGTTCGGGATTTAAGAAGCACACAGAGGGAACCTATTCAGTGGTAGCTCCAGCGTTTGGTATATTGAGAGGAAATGGGAATTTTTACAGGTTGTAAGCACTGTTACATGGGACATGTTCCTTTTCTGATTAAAAAATGCTGCATAGATAAGCACTGTTTGCCCTATAAATTTCACCTTTTCTGTATTTATCAGGGCTCTTTAAAAAACTTGGTTTTTAGAAAATGTTGACAATTTCCATACAGATTCTGTAATCTCCCCTCACCCATCTGTACTTGGAGAAATTCTTGAAATTGCAGGCCTTTAGAGCAATTCATTTATGATATATAAGGGTAATGGCAATTGTGTGACAAGTCAAGTTTGCAGGGACATCACTGGCAGAACTTACTGTGATGTGTCGCTCCCCCTTATTCTCCCAGAGCTTAGCAAAATGGAACTGGGCCAGGTAGGAATGCACATTTGTGTGACTGAGGTTTTTATTTTGAGACAGTGATTGGCGTGTATTATGATGTGTGACATTTACTCCAAGAAAATAAGTTACCCTTTCTATATAGATTTTCTGAACGTCAAGGTTCCTGCACGTGTCTTTATGTTGCTTGGCACCTTGTATTTTCATCTACCAAATACTGAGCATCCCCATGCGTCAGGCTCTGGGGGGACCCAGAGATTAAGAAGAGGTGGTCTGTGCCCACAAGGAGCTCCCAGACTGGAGGGGCACCCAGGAACATAAACTGATGGCAATCACACTCGAGGAGAAATGTGGTAACAGAAGTGTGGATTACATGCATCAGATTTCTTTTTGCATCTTTCAACACTGATAGTTTACCATAGTGTTCTGAATGCTAGAGACACCCAGTAACTGCCTATATGCCAACTGGGCCACACAACTGAATAACAATTTCAGTGGTTAAGTGTATTCCCCATGGTGAACTGTTTGCCAAGAAGAAGGCAGGGTTAATGTGCTTTTTAAAAGCAGAAGCCACCGGCCCTCACTAGGACATCAAAACTCAGAGTTGATGGCAAGACCGATGCTTACGTTTGACAAGCTATAAGTAAGCACACTTGCTACTTTTATTTAACATGAGGAAGTTGCTCGTGCTGAAAGCCAATGGATAATTTAGTCATGTAAACCTGAGTGGGACCTTTGGCTGCTGGTGGGTCGAGTATTGTCCTTTGGGGACCTCTGCCCTCCATGTGGCTGTGAACCAGGGTTGCCCCGGGCAGTTCCCATTTTGCTTAGGATGACAACGAGGACAGATAGTCACAGGTTTACCTGGGTGGGGTTTAAGTCATTTCTGATAGAAAAGTTAGAAAGGAGTATGATAGCTGACTGCCTGTCTGCTCTCCCGTGCGTGCGGAGCTGGAGTGCTGGTTACTTCAGACTTCATTCCCCAAGGGAGACGTTGAGGTGTGGGATTTCTAGTCGCTTGACTACGAATTTCATTTCTTGCTCTTCTGTCCTTTGATATGCTATCACAAATGCACTCTTTCCTTCTATCAGCTCCTCTGCATTGGTTTTGTTTGTCTATAGGCTGATGATGTCTACATATTTTGTACCCATTACTAGACTGAATTCTCTTTTTATTTCTAATAGTTTTCTAACTGTAGCCTTCTCATCGGCACAAATGATTGTTTTACCTCTCATTTCTTTTTCTTGTCTTAATTGTACTTGCTGGTACAATAAGGAATGGATCCTAATAGTCATATGGAAAAGAGAGGTTTTAAAAATAGCCAAGACCATTTTGGAGGAGAATACCGAGGAAGACCTTGCTCTGCCACGTGTCAGGACTTATTTGAAGCAAAATAGAGCCCAGAAACAGAGCACGGAGGTGTGGAGGCTGGGGAGGGTAAGAAGGTGGCGGAGGGGAAAGAATGGACTGTCGGTCGTAAATGTTTCATGGTCAGTGGTCCTAGCACAGCAAACGTAACATATCCACGTGCACCTCCTGTTCCCCAAACTTGCTCCTTCCGCCTCCCGCCGGCTTCCTCAGCTCAGTGCTCGGCAGCTCCGTCCTCCACGCTCTGGCCAGAAACCTGACAGTCATCCTTTTTTTCCCCACTTAAAAAGAAACAGCTTTATTGAGGTATAAATGTCATATAATAATTTGTGCATGTTCAAAGTGTGACACCGTGGCCACGTTCGAGATGGTGAGCATACCCATCCCTAGAAAACGCTCTTGTCACTGGAGGTGGGCTTCTGTTTTCCAGACAGTCATCCTCACCTCCCTGCTCTCTTGCCCTCCATCCCAGGCTGTCAGGAGAGCCTGCTGGGCTCGCCCTTCCGAAACCTCCGAGCCCGGGGCTGTTGCTGCAGAGCCTTCCCAGCTGCACTGCCTGGCTCTCGTCTGTTCTCAACACGGTGGCCAAAGTGCTCCTTGTGAAATTCACCCCCCAGATCCCGGCAGTCCTCTCCTCAGCACTGTCCAGGCAGCTGCTCACCTCCCCCGGGGTCAAAGCCCAAGGCCGGAGAGTGGCCTCTGAGGCCTCGTGTGGCCCCCACCCCACACCTGGCCTTCCTGACCTACCGGCCTCCTCACCGACGGCCCCTTCTCACACACCCTGCTTTGGCCACACTGGGCTCCTTACTTGGCCTCAAGACACCCAAGCATCTGCTTGGTCGCCTCCCTCCCCTCCCTCAATCCCTCCCCGATGAGTCACCTCTTGCGAACGGCTCACCCCGACCACCCTGTTGAGAGTGTCCCCATCCCTGTCACCCTGCTCTACTTTTCTGTAGTCCTTGTCAGCTTCACAGGGTTGTTGTCTGTGCTGTTTGTCTGTCTCCCCCTGCTGGAAGAGAAACACCATAAAAGTGGGCACTGGGGCCTCCTTTGTTCACTGATGGCTCTTGAGCACCTGGAGCAGTGTCCAGCCCTCAGTGGAGCGGCACTTGCAGAGAAAAGTGGGCAAAGCATGTTAACGGGCAGTGCACAGCACTTACTGGCTGTCAGGCGCTCTACCATACATTCCTCTTCGAATGCCAATATGCATTTTGGAAAAAACCTCACATTCTGTAAAGTCTTGCAGTAAAAAGGACAGGGGCTTACAGGAGGGACAGGCTAGAAGGTAGGAAGACACCCCTTCAAACCCGTGTACCTTTGTAACCACAGCACTGATGAAAGCAGCAATCAGGCCTTAGCAGCCTGTAGCGGGTTGGATGGTGGCCCCCAAAAGACCACCTGGAACCTGTGAATGTGACTTTAATTGGAAAAAGGGTCTTTACAGATATAATTAAGTTCAGGACCTCAAGATGAGATCCTCTTGGATTTAGTCAGGCCCTAAATCCAATGTTAGGTGTTCTCATAAGAGAAGAGGGAGGAGGATTTGAAAGACAGACACACAGACAGGATGCAGTGATGTGGCCACTAGCCAAGGAAGCCTAGAATCGCCAGAAGCTAGAGGAGGCGAGGCAGGCTCCTCCCCTAGAGCCTGCAAAGGAGTGCAGCCTACTGATTTGGTGCTTGTGCTCTGCAGAACTGTTAGAAAATAAATTTCTGTTGTTTTCAACCATCAAGTTGATGTTAATTTGTCATGGCAGCCGCAGGAAACTCATATATAGTCTTCCACACCAGGGCTCCTGCCACCTCCTCTGAGATGCAGGCCCTGGAGAGCATCTGTTTCTGATACAGACCATTCTCCTGAGCAGTGCAGGTCACATCCGGGGTGTAGGCTTCTTCATCAGCATAGTGTCTGCACAGCTTCCTTGTTGGTACTTGCAGCTTCAGCAGATAGCTTAATGCAGTGGAAAGCAGCACAGTTCTAGAAGCCACTAGCCGTAAAGGAAGGCACTTCTGTAGGCTTTTGGCTTTTTTGTTAATGTCTTCATATATTGCTCAAGCTTTCTAGGAGCTTGCTTGACCACTTCACAACCTTAACATGTTGGCAAGGGAGTCTAGGGTCTGTTCTGTTGTGTATTTTGGCCTGGGTGGTGTTTACATTAGTCTACATATATGCAAAGATTCATTGAGCTGAACACTTTTTAAGGATTTGTGCTCATTGCTGTGTATAATTTATATCTCAGTACAAAAGTTTAAACAACATCCCGGGGAGAATCGCATTCTATTTCAGTGAACTTCTGCGTTTATACTGCCATCAGTCCCCTATTGATCAGTGAAAGACATCAGTGTGGTACCAAATCAGACTGCACTGACTCAGCTCACTCTCACAACAACTCTGTGGCCTGGGCTGGTTTTATTCGCATTTGACCGATAGGGAAATGGAGGCACCCAGATCGCTGTTAAGAGGCAGACTGGAGATTCACACTAGGCCACCCGTCAGAGCCACTGCTCTCAGCTATGCATTAGTATGGACAGTAGCACATGAAAAGATGTGCTAAGGCAGACTGATGCAAACTAAAACTACCGTGAGATACCATGTTATATTCATCCAATTGGCAAAAACTATTTCTCTTACGTTGCCAGGTTCCGGTGAGGACGTAGAGCTAGAGGCCCCGCCAGACGCCACTAGTGGGAGCCTAAGGTCCTCTCCCCACCTCAGAGAACAATTGGGCAGCATCTAGTAAATTTGAGAAGACCATACTGTCCTCTCCAGCAGTTCCTCTCCCACCCGCCAGGAAAATTCCTTTGAGACACATTCACGTTACGTGCATGAGGAGATGTGTCGCTTATAGTAGTGGGGAACATCCCACTATTGGGAATGGATAGAGCAGCTGTGGTTTATTCATTCAAAGGAACTCAACTGATAAATACAGAATACCACCATTGACGTACATCTTCATCCAAATAGAGAGGAATGGTGTATTTTGTTTCTGGATATTCATTTAGAGGAAAAGTGTCACAAATCTGCACAGGGAGGAAGGCTGCACGCCAGCCTGAGAAGAGTTGTTGCCTCTGGGAGCGAAAGAGGGCAGCAGGGACAGGGACAGGTGACACAGGAGCCCGGAGCTGTGCCTGGGTTGATGCATTTTCAAAAGATGCTGACGCATGTGTGCGGAAATGTGCATGTGAGTTATTTCTTAGTGGCCAATAGCTGGGTGTTTTTTTAATGAATCTTTGTACTTTTCTGTATTTGTAAATTATGCAGTGTTGAAGGAAATGATGTGCGTTAACCCCCAACGAGCGGGTTTGTTCAGAAAGCAGCTGCCGCCACCGCAGCAGTTGCGGGGCACAGGCGCGTCTTGGTGGTGGAAAGCAGGAACTCACACCTATGCTTCTTTCCAGCAGCCAAATCCAGTGGAGCAGCGTTACATGGAGCTCTTGGCCTTGCGCGATGAGTACATAAAGCGACTGGAGGAGCTGCAGCTCGCCAACTCTGCCAAGCTCTCCGATCCCTCAACCTCACCTTCCAGTCCTTCGCAAATGATGCCCCATGTGCAGACTCACTTCTAATAAAGGAAATAGTTGACTTTCATTCGGGGCCTCTGTACAAAGTAGGTTAAAATATTTGCCTCCATGTAGAACTTGAACTAACATTATCTTAAACTCTTGAATATGTGCCTTCTAGCATACATATTGCAAGAAAACTACAGCGTCTACACGGCAATCGGAAGAAAGGAGCCCAGATGGGGTTTTGGAAAATCCTGATACCTTCCAAAAGTGGTTTTTGAAAGATGATATTTAAATTGTATTTATCTCTTCAGAAATATTGTGTGTACAATATGTATTTTGTGGGCCTCATTGGAACAACAACATTTTTAACTAAAGGGGAAAAACTATATGTTTATGAAGTGGCGTTTCCTCAGACTGCTTATGATGGTTGCTTTGGGTGATCTAAAATGAACCCAAATGTGAAAGATGTGTATTCCTGCCAAAACCAAATTGAGCTCAGCTTCCGAAAAGCAAGGTGTTTAAATAATTGCCAAATTTCATACCATCACAAGTGTGATGACTTAAGGACAAATAGCTGTGTAGATGAGTTTTCCATTATTTTGAAATTTTGGAATACGAAGTATTTTCCCCTAATTTCCAAGAGAAGCATATTTTTATATTAAAAAAAACCTGATAGGGCCCAGTTAAATATGACTGATTATTTTTAACATTGCCAGTTCTGTTTCCTAAGTTCTTTCATGAGCTTGCCTAGAATTCTGACCCTTTTTCAGGTGGTGGAAACCCCTTCTATAGCACTGTTTGAAGATGTCGGATGCATTATGCTGCTTACGTGAATGTTTTCGCAAACATTGCTCTAGTCAAACTAGCTTATCTGCCAAAGTGTCGGACTGACCATCTTGGATGTATGAGCTGTCGCTAGAGCAGCATCCTTTGAAATAAAAGCCGCAGATGTACATTTGTTGAGCGTATTCTTGAACGTATGGTGTTTATGAATTTCAATTTCAATGGTGTTGGACACCCCTCCCCACCCAGGCGTGCATAAAAACTGGTTCTACAAATTTTTACTTGAAGTACCCAGCGGTTTGCTTTTTCAGGTTGTTTTTGTTTTTTGTTTTTTTTTTGTAGTATGAATGCAATTTCAAGTGCAGTTCTATTTGATATCTGAACTAATTCATTTAGTCAGTATATTTGTAAAAGTTAAGGCTACAGTTAAAAAACAATTAATGTGTTTTACAATGATTTGTAAAGGACTATTTATAGCTAATATGGTTTTGTTTTCAATGAAGTAAGAGAGATTAAATATATCTTTGTAAATTATTTTATGTCATAGCTCAATGGTCTACCAAATAAGACATCTCAAATGCAGTAGTATAAATGTATAAATTTTGTATGTATAAGAAATTTTATTAGACAGTCTCTTGCTTTTTGTAAACGCTGTACATATTTCATAAATTAACAAAGTGTCACTCCATAAAAAGAAAAAAAAGCTGATACTAATAGCTGAGAGGACTTTGTGAAATTTCATGACAAATGTTTCATGGCAATAATGACTAAAGACCTGCTGTAATAAATCTATTAACTAAACATTGCACTCTATTCCAGGCCATAACTGTGTATGTGTCTTCGATGTGCACGTTGCCCACCTTGTTTGCTTTTCCTGGATCGACTTCACAGGCCCTTTATCTTACTAGCAACCTTGTATAGGGCTCTCCCCAAATCCCAACAATATTGGAAGTTCAAGTACAATAACAATGCAGATTTTAAGCCACAGCTGCCTGTATTTTATTTTTTAAGTGTATTTTATTGAAGTATAGTTGATTGGCAATGTTGTGTTAATTTCTGCTGTACAACAAAGTGATTCAGTTATTTATATATATATATTCTGTTTCATATTCTTTTCCATGGTGGCTTATCACAGGATATTGAATAGAGTTCCTTGTGCTCTACAGGAGGACCTTGTTGTTTGTCCATCCTATATATAATAGTTTGCATCTGCTAATCCCAGCCTCCAATCCATCCCTCCCCTACCCCTCTGCCCCTTGGCAACCACAAGCCTGTTCTCTATGTCAGGCCACAGCTGTCTTTATTAAAGGAAGGATAGCTTTCATAGAAGTGCTGGGCTGCAAAGACGCAAGACTTCAGACTCCTGCGTGGAGAACACAGCACTTGACATTAAGGGAGATTAGGAGACTGGTTGATATAAGTCATACTCGATGTCTCTTTAGGTAAGAATCATTAAAATTCTTCAAATGCTGCCAACTGGAAATTACCCACGCGCATCCCAAGAATGCTAAATAGTTATAGTAGTAAACTTACCATTTTTAAAAAATCCAAGTTGGACTCTTAAAAGAGTAAGTATCTCTTTTAAAACTGTATTTGAAATACTCTGCAAGCTGCTTCTTCAGACACAGCTGCGTTTCCTCATGGCCACGTGGTATTCTATTATCCCTGTTTTTCAGCCGAGGAGAGCGTTGCTGCGCAGGGGTTCATCGACTTGCCCAAAGTCCCAGAGTAGTGAAACAAATGTATGCAGGCATCGAACCGAATTCGACCTCTCTTGCATTCCCACTGAATAGCCTTAGCCCTGCCTTCTGGATGAAATAGAATAAGCTCTTCCTGGGACAGCCCTTCAAGTAATTGGAATCGTATATATTTTTGATAATATAACAGGTTTTTTCTAACTAGAGTCATAGTACTTTCTGATTTATTTTGGATAATGAAGCAAAACTCCTCCTTATGCTTTTGGGGAAGGAATAATACTCAGAAGTTTGAAAATCTGTTGACCAGTATCTCATCACCTGCAGCCCTAGCTACAAAATGCAGCTGCAAGCCATGTGGACAGCTCATGTGGCATTTGGGAGCATTAGGCAAAGGCAGGACTGTATAAAAGGAATGATCTTAAAATGCAGGAATTTATTACAGAGTATATACACCTCTGACTGGAGGACGTAGCCATTGGTGGCCATTAAAGTAAAATCTGGGGACACCTAAAGGAAATAAATGTATGCAGCACAAACAAGAACGAGGATTAGCACATCTGCTGTGAAACCTAATGGTTGAAATAGATTGCAGTCGAATTCTTTTAGGTTCACAGAATCACTAACGCATGCTGCCAGAATGCCAGTTTTTGAAGTAAGAGTCTCTGGCATCTGTTGGTAGATTTATAACTTAGTTAAGGAATTATTAGTAAAGTCTTTTGTATTAAGCATATCCGGAGGATGAAAGATCAGCAAAACCAGGTATTCTCATTTCCTTATGAGGCTCAGATTCAGATATGGTTTATTCCTTATCTGCAATAATTTGTCCTTTAAATGCAAAGGCGATACTGTATTTAAACCACACAGGGTAGCTAAAATGTTTACACATGACCATGAAGATTTAGCAGTTTGTTCTTCCGGTAGTTATGGAGAACGTGGCTTATTCACTTACAGTGGTTAATATGCATGTATTTCTGAAATGGACTGCTCTGCAGTGCAGTCACAGAAATTACAAAAGAAAG
Source organism: Hippopotamus amphibius kiboko (assembly GCF_030028045.1). Classification (NCBI taxonomy): domain Eukaryota; kingdom Metazoa; phylum Chordata; class Mammalia; order Artiodactyla; family Hippopotamidae; genus Hippopotamus; species Hippopotamus amphibius. Next base: position 5,765,302 of record NC_080203.1, on the reverse strand, counting down.
TTGTTCATCTCATTTCGAGAGCTTTATGTCACAAACCTGTATTAGAAAGAACCCTGGTCAGGACATGTGGGGACCTGGGTTCCCGTCTGGGCTCTGGCCCTGCTTCTTGGATGGAAGACGTGAGGTCCTACCGGCCCCCAGATGCTACGGATTGGGAGGCCCGGCAGGAGGCCTTAGTGCCCATCTGCTCAGTGAGGGTATGGACTGCATGTTCTCGGAGATTCCCTACAAGTCAAGCAGCCCTTGTCAGAAGCACATTTTCATCACTTAGGCACATACAATATTTATGGCCCAGGACGGCAATGGCTCCATGTATTAGTTTCCTGTTTCTGCTGTGAGAAATCACCACAAACTTAGTGGTGATTTATTATCTTCCACACACATTTATTCTCTTACAGTTCTGCAGGTCAGAAGTCTGAAATTAGCCTCCCTGGCCTAAAGTCAAGGTGTCAGCAGGGCTGTGTTCCTTCAGGCAGCTCTAGGGGAGAATGCTTTCCTTGCCTTTTCCAGCCTCTAGTGGCCACCTACTTTCCCCAAGTAGTGGCTGCTTCCTCCATGTCTAAAGCCAGCAGCACAGCACCTTCAAATCTCTCAAGTCTGACTCTTCTGCCTCTCTTGTTGACATTTAAAGGACCCTAGTGGACTTCCTTGGTGGTCCAGTGGTTAAGACTCCGTGCTTCCACTGCAGGGGGCACAGGTTCGATCTCTGGTCGGGGAACTAAGATCCCTGTGTGGCCAAAAAAAAAAAAAAAAAGGACCCTGGGGATGATATTGGGCCCCTCTGGATAACCTAGGCTGCTCTCCCCACCTCAGGGTCAGAGAATCAGCAACCTTAATGTTGCCTTGCTGTGTAAGATAACACAGACACAGGTCCCAGGCATTAGGACGTGGATGCTCCGGTACGCTGCGATGCTGCCAGCACACCTCTGTCCCTGTTAGCAGATGCTGGGTGGGTCTGCGAGCCGAGAGGTCAGACACACTCTCCTGTTACCAGCTATATGGTGACTCACGATTAGGTAGACAACTAGCTCAATTCATTTTGTTACATCTCAGGCGGAATTTAGATTGAGAGTTGCCTCTGACTTTATTCCCTACTACTATCCTCAACATCTATCCATGTACTTTCAACTCCCTTGGTCCCTCCATAGAAGAAAGGGAGATATTTATTGGGGGCATATGTGCCAAACTCTGTACTATTTAGCTTCCCCACAACCTTATAGAATTGATAGCATTGGTTTTTCAGGCTTTTTGTTTGTTTTGGGGTTGGCTTTTTTTTTTTTTTTGGTTGTTTTATAGATGAGACTAAGAACCAGAAGTTGTTTTTTTAAGACAATATTTTAGATAGTATTTTTTTAGACAGAATTTTTTTAGACAGTATTTATCAACAAATACTATCTGCTATGACCCAGACCTGTGTCAGATGGTCTTTGTGGGAAACAAAAATGAGTAAAACAGTGGCCTTCTTCGAGGAGTGTCTGGCCTAGTGGAAAGACAGTGCAGGGAACTGGTAATTCCCATGCAGGGTGCAGCCTGCTCTAATAGAGACAGATGGGAGTATTTGGGGCCAAGATGGGGGGTCAAGGAGGAACTTCTTGGGAATGCAGTCAGAACCGAGTCTTCTTAGTTAAATAGGAGCTCTGTGATATCTCATCAGGGGAATGTACATTTGAACCACAGTGGGATACCACCCCACACCAACATATTGGCAAACCTTTTAAAAGTCTGGCAATCCCAAGTGCTGACCAAGTTGTGGGCCAATAGGAACTCTCGTAAACTGCTTTGGAGACGGCATTGTCTGGTAAATATTAATATTAATCTGGCAACACACCTTCGCCTTAGGCCTCTAAGAATTCTCACAAATAACTTAAAATCAAATGAACAACTCACAGTAAAAAAAAAAAAAAAATAGCAAAGATAGAAAGCCCGCATTGAGAATCAACAGAAACAACAGACAGCAGGAGAGGACATCAGGATCACCCGGGCCTTCAGGCGTGAGCAGTGTGTGCTGAATGGATTCCTCTTTGGCCTAATCCTCCTTGAAGAGTATGGTACTTACAATATGTTTACAATGTCGCCATTTTCTTTGTGACAAAGTTCAGGGCAGCTAGGATGCCTGCAGCTCCTTCTAACAAAGTACTGGACTGAAAGTGGGTGTCTTAGCTCAGACTGCCAAAACAAAATACCACAGACTGGGTGGCTTAAACAACAGGCATTTATTTAGTTACAGTTCTGGAGGCTGGAAAGTCCAAGATCAAGGTTCTGGCAGGGTTCGGATCCTTGTGAGAGCCTTCTTCCTGGCTTGGAGACAGCTGCCTTCTCGCTGTGTCCTCACATGGCCTTTCCTCAGTGCCTGCTTGCAGAGAGAGTGAGTCCAAGCTCTCAGGTATCTTTCCTTATAAAGGCACTAATCCCATCATTTCAGGCCCCTAGGCTTATGACCTAATCACCCCACAAAGGCCTCATCTCCAAATACCTCAATACCAATTTGAGGGTTAGGGCTTCAACATATAAATGGTGGAGGTGAGGGGAGAGACAAAAACATTCAGTCTATAGTAGTGGGCTAAACATTTGCTGTAATAATTTTGGAAAACCAGAAGCCTGCAAGAGGTGGGTCTCCAGTGTATCTGGAGCTCTTCCCTTCCTTCCTCCCAGCTGTTCTCATCCTGTCACCCTTTCACTCCAGGCTCATCCCCTCCTGGGTGTTAGGATGGCAGCTGGGGTTTCAGGCATTGCATGCTCACAGTTGGAAGTTATTAAGCTGGGAGGGAAGGATGGGTTTGGGATGGGAACTAGTAACTCCTTGTCTACAGTTCTGTCTTTTATCAGGACGTGAACTGTTCCCTTTATATTTCACTGGCCAGACTTGGGTCATAGGTCATACCCAGGGCAATCATAGGCAAAGGGGCTTAGCCATGACTCGTATCCCCACCCCTAACTAAATCAGGGATGGGTTGAGAGGGGATGAGCGCGTTGGATATGCAAAGCCTAACAAAATGAGCAGGGAAATAAATACAGAACAGGAATCAAATGTCCTAAATGCCTTTATCATCAGATATTGCCTTGATTTTCACGAGTGCTGATTTAGCCGCCAGAAGTTAGATGTTACTGTTAATATAGACCAAGGGCAGAAGTTCGGAGGGCAGTATCAGAACTCTTGGCTGCCCTACAGATCGCAGGGAGGTGGGTTTGTGCTGGCGAGGGAGGGCGGGTAAGAACGGAGCGAGGAGGGGCTGCTGAAAGGTATGCGATCGCTTGGGGTTGGAGACATCAAGACCAGGGTGGGCTTCTCCCACCGCAAACCTTTTCTGGGAAGGAAGACTGCGGGAAAACAAATCATGTTGAATACTTGAATTTCCCTAAACTTTTTTTTTTCTGTTAACCCTGCATGTCTATAGTCAATCTGGTAGTTTCCTGAGCAGAGCACGTTCTACATAATCCGTTGGTGGATCTCGACCCCAAGTGGCTTGGGACGTGTCCCGGTTGCCCGGGCCCCACCTCGCCGGCCCGCGGGCCGGGCGCCCAGGTGGGGTTCGGGCGGGGCGGGGCGGGGGTACCCGGCTCCCGGCCTCGCGCCGCCCTCCCCGCCCCCCACCCCACGCGCGAGGCCTTGTGGGTAACGCGGGGCGCCAGGTGACAGCTAATGGCGGCGGCCGCCTGAGCCGGGCGGAATCGGGGCCGCGGGAGGCGCGCAGCCGGACCTTCCGGGGCGCCGCTCCCCTCCCGACTGCGGCTTCCCCGCGGCGGCGGGCTCGGCGCGCCATGGACAGGCCGGCGGCGGCGGCGGCGGCGGCGGCGGCGGCGGTCGGCGAGGGCGGCGGGGGCCTGGGCCCGGGGCCGGCGGGCGGCAGGAGGCCCCCTCGGGTCGCGGGGGCCCCCGCCGCCGGCTCCCGGCAGCCCAGCGTGGAGACCCTGGACAGGTAAGCGGGGCCCGGCCGCCGCGGCTCCGGCTCCCCGACTCCCGAGGGCCCCGCGCGAGGCCCGGCCGCCCCCTCCCCACGCGCGGGGCTGCGGCCGAGCTGGGGCGTCCCCCTCCCGCGTCCCCTCCTCGGTCCCTCCGGAGCCCCGGGAACCCCCGCCTGGTCCCGGAGCCCCGCACCTGGCTGGCTTCCGCCTGGCGCCGGAGCTCCCGGCACCCCGAGGGGCTTCGCAGCTGTCAGACGGCGTCCCAGGCCGCCTCCTACGTGGGCACCTTGGAGCCGCGTCGGCGGCCCTTGCCCCGGGCCACGGATCGTTTGGAAGGAAATTTCACCCCGGTTCCCCTTTTTTAGCATTTTTCACACCTTGTCTCGTGTGCTCTGAAGACCCAAATCCCGCCGCCGCTGCTTGGGGCCCTTGATGTTGGGGTTGGGAGCAGGGGCTGGGGGGGCGGAACCCCGCGGGTGTCCGAGCTGGTGCAGATGGGGGCAAAGATACCCTCATTTGGAAAGCTGGGATGGAAAACTTCCAAACTGTTCCCCATGCAAGAACGCATACATCATCGTTTACTTTCAGTTCTTCACACTTTGAAGGAACCGGTTCATTGTTCTCACCAACACGTAAGCCTACTGCTTCTCAGGCAGTTGGAGAGCTAAGATCAGTCATTTAGAAGCATGAACCGACCAGATCCAACTAGGAGAGCCACCCTGACATTCGGAGGATAAGGGATGGGTGATCCCATAGCCTGGAATATGCAGCTTTCCCACATCTTGGCCATTTCGCTGACGCTGAAGTGCAGTTAGGCAGGAGATACTGTTGTAACGCCACTGGGTCAGTTTCAGATGCTGGTTCTTGCCTGTCTTAGTCACACCAGTGAGCTGAACTTTTGGGAGTTTCCAAAGGCATAGGAACAACAACGAACACTCCCTTTGTTTCTACCTCAGTGTAATTACAATGTATTTTAATAAAGTAGTTGCCCAAGCGGTCAGCTTCGCTGAAAACTAATCGCAGCTAAGACAGTGTGTGGAATGGCCCAGGTTTCACTCCTCTGCAGATATGCTGCGGTGTATGAGGGATTGGAGAGTCAGAGAATAATGCCAGACGACTTTTGTTTTCTGGCTTACCATCTAGTGGTGAATACAAACAAACCAGCCACTGAAATCAAATGTGATAAGTGCCAGAGTGGAAGTACGCTTGGAAGCACTCTGGCCGTGGTGTGCATGGGAATCACCTGAGAAGCTTTTTAAGGACCCCAGGTGGCCAGACCCCACTCCTGGGGCTTCTCATTCAGGAGGTTTGGGTGAGGCCCAGGAGTTAGAATTTTTCGAAAAGGCTCCACAGCCTCAGTTGTGACCCACTGCACTGTGGTACACGGAGGTGGGATATTCACTTTCGTTTTCAGCGGTGGGCCGGGGGCCGGGGGCGCTTTTTGGCCACAGGAGTGGAATGTGCAGTCACGCAGGCTGGATGCTGGAAGACCTGCGGGAGGACAGGGACTAGATCCTGAAAGGGCCTATGTACCTTCCAAGGAATTGTGCCTTGGCTTCTGGGCCGGTGCTTCTCCACACAGTTCTGTATAACCTGAGTCAGAATCACCTCCATGCTTGATTCAAATGTGGACTCCTGGGTCCCACCCTAAATCTAATCCACCACCTCCCAGGTAGAGCCTGAAATTCTGCATTTTTACTAACCACCTTAGCTACAAGTAGGGTGGGTTGTGTGGTCTCTTTGGTCCCAGATGGTACAGAGTACTGGTCGGACCAGTATAATTATCAGTAGCGTCCTTCTGCAGCTCACCATAGTGTCTTGGTTTGGATGAGAAATTACATGGTTGCCCTAGTTATGGAGGCCACCAAAGGATTTCTCTCAGGGGAGCTACAGGATGGGGCAGGCGTTTGACAACAATTTTTGTGCAGTAGTAATGTGAATAGACTGCAGGTGGGACGATCTCATTAAGTAAGTTCTGGAAATGCTCATCTCTTCGTCATTTATTCTGCAAATATGAGTGCCTGCTGTGTGTCTGACACTGTGTTGGGCCTGAGGATATGGCAGGGAACACACACACACCCCCTCGTGGAGCATCTTTTTAGTGGGAGAGAGAGACAAAAGAACAAGTCAAATGTGTTCTGTGTTAGATGGTGATAGGTGCTGGGGGAGAGAAGTCAGCTGGAACGGGGTAGGAAGTCGTGGCGGTGTGCACTCTGGGGAGTGGCTGGAATTTTGTGTAGGGAGGTCAGAGAAAGCCTCGCTGAGAAAGGTGGCATTTGAGTAAGGCCCCTGAAGAGGTGAGGGGCCTAGTCACACGTGTATCCGGGCGACAGCACTCTAGGCCTGTGCTCCCTGGGGCGGGAGTGTGAGCCAGGTGCTCAAGGCTCAGCCAGGAGACCAGTGTCACCAGCCGTGAGGGAGCTAGGGAGACAGCAGTAGAGGACAAGGTCAGAGAGGTCACAGGGGCAGATGGTGGAGAGTCGTGGGGAGCCAGTGTTGGGGAGGGGGGGTGGTGTGGAGCAGAGGAGGGACAAAACCTGGTGTAGATTTCAGTAAGCTCTCCACGGCTGCTGTGTGGACAACAGACCGGAAGGGGAAGGAGTTGAATCAGAGAGTCTCGCAGGTGGGAGGCTGTTGCAGTCATCAAAGTGAGAGAGGATGGTGGCTGCGACCGGAGCTGTGGGCTGGAGGAAGGGAGAAGTGGTCAGATTCAAGATATCATTTGAAGAAAATCTGCAGGGTAGAGCCAGTAGGGTTTGCTGAAGATTGGTCGTTGGGTGGCAGAGAAGAAGAATCAAAGACAATCCCAATGTCTTTGGCTTACGGAAAATGATGTTGCTGAGATAGAGGAGCCTCTAAGCGGAGCAGGGTTAGGAAGTTAGCAGGCTCTCAGTCCTGGATGTAACAGTAATGAGACGTCAGTTGGATGTCCCAGAGCAGATGTCAAAAAGGCTGTTGGCTTAAGCCTGGAGTTCAGGGGTGGTGTCTGGGCTGGAGACCTAAATTTGGGAGTCACTGGCATAAAGGTGGGGCTTAAAATCATGAGTCAGGAGAACATAGACAAATGATGGGTGTCTGGAAAGGGGAAATGGAATAGGGATGGGCAGGGTGCCTTCTCATGACGCTTAGCAGATAGGAGTGACGAGACTTGGTGAGCATTCAGATGTGAGAGCGAAGTGGGGTGTGGGCTCTAAGGTAAACCCAGCTATGGGGCCTGGGGCCCCTGGATGAAGCTGTGCTTTTCCCTGACTTAAGAAGCACGAGGGATGGAGGAGCAGGTTGCAGGCTGGGCAGCTGATGCTGGTTTAGACACATGGAGCCAGAAGGGTCTCTGGGACCGACTTGTGGAGCTGTCTCAGGGGGTCCTCGGCCTCCAGATCAGGAGAGTCCAGGCTGGAGAAACAAAGCTGGAAGCCCCCAACCCTCAAGTGGTTGTTGCCACCAGGAGTGTGGAGGGAGATGGCACTGACTAAAGAGCAGAGAGGGAACAGGAAACATGGCCTTACTTCTCAGTCCTGTCATCATCACCAGCCCTGCTTCACATTCTTCTTTTAAGAGTGACCCCCAGAGTAGACCCTGGCTCTGCAGGTGTGGCTCAGCCGTGGACTGTGGGCCCACCCCTCTCTTCTGAATCCTGTACTTCTCTTAGTGCTGACAATGCTGCAGGCCTGCGAGAGGATGTGGCTTGCTCAAGGTCACGGAGATAGGTGGTGACAGAAACAGGACCTGGATGCAGGCCTCCTGTGTACCAGCCCAGCGTACCACACTGTTTATAACTCTGTTGGCCAGGATGCTTCTGGTTGCAGGTACAAAAAACAAAAATCATTCTAGCTCCAGCCAAAAAGGAAAAGTCTTGGCTGCCATCACAGCTGCAGACAGGGAGAAAGATGGCTAGAGTTGCAAACGGTGTAGTTGGGGCTCCCCATCTCTGTTTTTTCCTTGTCTTACTCTTTATCTCTGTGGGTTTCTCGAGGTGATGCAGGTGGGGAGTGGCCTCCAGCAGTGCTGGGGGCGGGTCTACACAGTTCGGGATCCAAGAGGAAAGCTTGGGGTTACTCCCCTCCAAGTGGGGGCAGGAGGAGCAAGGGGTCGCCCTCCCCTTCCTACAGAATCCTATGTAATGCGGAGGGGCAGTTCCCTATAGTAGAGAGAAGTGTCATTATCAGAAGGAAGGGGAAAGGACGGTAGAGGGTAACAGCCCCCCCGCCGCCCCGTGGTGGGTGAACAGGGGTTTGTACTGTTAGATTTGCGATCAGGGGTAGGTGCTGGCAGAGAAAAAAGCAGCATGGCAAGAAAAGTATGATAGAACTGGGCGATAAAGGTGCCTTGGCCTTTAAAAGGAAACTAATATCCCTCCCTTTCCCCTCCTTCTTCCTCTTAGTTATTAATTGTGGTAAATAGATTCTTGGCATGTAATAGGAATGTCTGCCCATTCAGCGAATGTTTTGACTTATATTTTCAGCCCCACAGATAACTACTGGGCTGTCCTGGTGAGAGAATGCAATTTAGATTGCTAGTAGAGCACATCAAATGTCTTTATTTTACTATTTAGGTTATTTTACACACTGCCTAGGGATTCCAGGTTTTTCTATGCTTCCAGTACATGAGTGTGGATTTAATTAGTGATGAGATTTTCAAAGGTCTGGAACATTTCGTAAGTATTGTTTGCCCTTTTACCTGATTTCTTCAGTGCTTTCATGAGTTGAAAGAGGAGCCTGGCCTCTGGGGGCAACTTTTAATGCCCTCATTGCCTAGTTTGCTTACATGGTCCTTTAAGTCAGGTGAGCACAGACCGACCACTTACTAGCCATGTGACCTTGGTCAAACACTAGAGCCTTAGTGTTCTCCTCTGTAAGGTGGGTCACTGTGAGGCTCGGCTGAGGCTGTGTGCGGAGATGTGTGGGACGCTTGAGAGCAGCACACAAGTGGAAGATGCCATTTTCCCTGCAACTTCGTGTTCTCGTATAAGGCAGTGGCGACTGTCTGTGGTGCTGGCCTCTGTTTTGCCCTCTGGCTTGGTGAGTTGGTTACTGTTGGTGGTACCATATGCTGGAAAGACAGCCCTGTGGAGCTGGAGACAGGCCCACCGTTTTCTGGCGGGCCATGTCACCTCTGCACCTCAGTTTTCTCATCTCAGAAACCTGTTGGCTAGTCCCTGTTCTGCCTTCTTAACACATGTGCTTGTCAGGCTCTGATATAATAATGGACTGGAAGAGCCTTTGTAAGTTGTCAAAGCACTTATAGAAATGGAAGATTATGTTATTACTACACACAGAACATAACTTTTCTAGTCTGTTCTTTTTAAAAGCATACGATCAGCTTTGCTCCATTAACAGTCACTTTGATTCACTTGGAATTACATCATTTTCTAGATTTAAAACTACCAAAAAGAAACTGATTGCATTTTTGAAAAGCATATGCTGGAAGATAAACATTTCACATTAGAATTAATTTTCTACTTACATTACATTAAAAGTATTCACTCTATATAATTGTAATTGAGTGATATTTTATTAAATGCTAGAAAATAAAATGCTTAACTGTCTGAGGCCTAGAATCTTAACCTTAAAATAAATTGGTTGATTCATTTCAAATCAACGTGGAACCTAATCTTCCTTCCTAGCTGTCAGTCAGTATTTCAGTTCTTATAATAAATGTAAAGGTAACAAAGTAGTCTAATTAAAGTTCGTTATCTAAAAAAAGAAATATACATATATCCCTGATCAGTGCTCATTTTTCTCACTCGGAGCCTGTGTCTTAAAATATTTTAATCGCACTATTTCTTTTAGTCCTACAGGATCACATGTTGAATGGTGTAAACAGCTTATAGCTGCTACAATTTCTAGTCAGATTTCAGGTTCAGTGACATCAGAAAATGTATCCAGAGATTACAAGGTAAGCGGAATTGAGTCCTTAATTCATTTGCAATATGCTATGTAGCCAAGAAACGTTGCAATTTTAATTCGAGTGAGGCTTTGACCTCTTGATGCTCACCAGGCATTTGCTTGGGAACAAGGGTGAAAGGGTCTCTCTTGTTAGATCTGAACTTTAGAAAAGACATTTTTACCAGGATCTAGTGTATGTGATCATAGTTTTATAATTGAGAGGAAAAGCTGACTTTTGATTATGATCATTCTTTTAAAAATCCAGTTCCATTTATTATTTTATTATGTATTTTATTATATTCTATATTATATTTTTAGATTTGATTATAATAAATGCCTATATTTTCTTTATTAGTGTTCTGAATTTCAGAAAATGTTTGATAGATAGTATTTCCCTAACTTCACAATTTGTTTCTGTATTTATGTACTACCTGTGGGTTTTCAGCATTATGTGATACTAGAATGCAAACAACTTGCAAAATCTCAAGAATATTGTATGGGCAGCCTCATGTTTTAGTCATTGAATTGAGAAATCTCTTCTTGTTTATTTTAAAAGTTGGATTCCCTGCTTATTCTAAAGTTAAGAGTGCTAAGCTCCTTGTCAGCAGAGACTGGGGCTCTTTTTCTCACCACTGGTCCCCCAGCACGATCTTGGAACATAACAGGTGGTCAGTAAATTCTTGTGGAATCAATTAACAAATAAAACGCGTGTGTGCTCCATCTTTGTGAAGGCTAAAGGCTAACTTTGTTTTAATGTCAAAAAACTATTAACAGGTGCGTTGAGGGAAACCATGTTTACATTTCAGTAGTACAGTTTGCTTGAATTGAGGTTTCAGTTTATTATAGTTATTTTTGCCCGCTAGGAAGAGAGAACAACAGATTTTCACAGGTATGTATGAGTTACATTTTAGTATCCTATACTACCCTAGGTCAACGGCTCTCAAAATCATAGTCCTTGCCAGGCATCAAATCTTACAAAGAGTTCAAGAGCTACGATAATGATCTCAAGTCATTCTTGATAGCTGTCCTTGTTGAAAGGCTCTAGCCTCACTTCCTCTTTAGCTCGTCATGTAACAAGTGTAGAAACTGACTCCAGAGGCTGTGTAATTGAGATTTGGCTGTGGTGCTGGACTTGTTCATCCAAGCCACCAGATGCTGTTGATTACGCCTCCCAGAGGAAAGCATGGCTGTGGATGAAGAGAAACCAGATAGTATGGCCCCGCCAGAAGAGTAGCAGGATAGTTCTTGATAGGTTTCCCTACTATCTGGGTTTCGTGTTTGTCCACGTAGGAGCAGCTGGGGCTCCTGTTCCTCCAAACCTGTCTGGGCAGATATGCCGCTTCCAGGCGGGAGAAGCATCTGCAGCTTCGCCTGTGCCTGAGTGGCTGGTCACTCGGCAGCTGCTGACCCCCCGGTCCCAGGTGCCCTCGTGCCCCCACCTTAGCTGAGAAACTGCCCCACTGAGTGGAGAGGTGCAAGGACTCACATCAGCAGAGAATAGCTCTCGGACCTTGGATTGATTTTCTTTACGGACAATTATGAGTTAACTGTGATGTTTTCATTATGGTTGAATAGTTGTTAGTGCCATGTGGGTTCTGGAAAAGGATGGTAACCGTGTGCATAGCTGTCTAACCTCTACATTAAGAGATCAGACTGAATCTGTACTTTAACATAAAGCAACTAAGGTTTTTAAAGAGAATTTGTAGTCTATTTATGAATCGTGTATAGCAGAATTAGCTCCTGTTGGAATGGTTTAACAGATGGTATTCAGAGAAAAGGGAGGCTTTTCTGTATTTTGTAAATTGAATTTTAAGTACCTACATCAGATCATAGCTAAAGCTTTAAATGAATTGTAAGAGAGCATTTTTTGTCATTGTCTTTTTTAGATTCGCCCTGTAGCCAAGTCTGCAAATTTGGTGTTAAATTTATAATGCAGGAGTTACGTTTTCTTCAAGGAGAGCGTTCTTAAAATCAGGGTAAACCAGCATGGGCCTTTGGGACACTGCTGGCATGGGAGCCATGCGTGAGGTTGGCGCTGAAGGTCCAGATACAATTCCTTGAGGGTTTAAAGTGCAGTCATCAGTCGATAATATTCTTTGAAATTATATATTGTGCAGCTATCTTATTTGCAATATACACTCAATTTGGGGGTTAATTTATTGTAGGTTAAGGTCAATGGCAGTAATGAAATGGGAGCAGATGTTTCTGTGGAGCGGTGCACTTGCCCCTGGATTTGGAGTGTGGGCTGTGCTCTCAGTTGTAGGCTGCTGAGAGGCGTCGGCAGTGCCATCCTCATCACCCCTCCAGCATGTGCAGGGCTCTGTGGTTTGTAATACTTTTTTGACACATCATCCATTTAATTCTTAAAACAACCCAGTGAGATGATAGCTTTTATTATAATCACCACTTAACACATGAGGAAAGCAAGGCTTAGAGGGTGAAGTGATTTGCTTAGTATCCTGCACTTAGACTTGGGGTTTGAACCCAAGTCATCCTATCGAAAAGCTAGGGTAATTTTAAAAATTTTGTACTTCCTTCCTGTTCACTATTTTTCAAAATGTGGCCCTTGGGTGTTCCGACACTAGCACTCACTGGGGTGCCTGCAGAAATGCAGCTTCCATGGTCCCCATCGCACTCAGTGAATCAGAACCTCCGAGGGCGGGGAACAGTGTGTCTGATGTATTTCTTACGTACAATAAATTGTGAAAAGTTTGGCTTCCCTAGGTTTGTATCTGTTGAAATCGGTGATGAGAACATACATTTCTGGTACATTCCCACAAAGCTGAATGATTAGCAACCCATGTTAGATTTTAGAGTGCAATTGTTTTATTATTTACCCATATCATAAATTGACAGCTTAGGTTCATATCACATAAGATGAGTGTACATGGTATGCCCATGGACATGTTTTAACAGGCATGTAATTATTTTAATGTGTAGTAGAAAAACTGGCACATCAGACTTGTGATTTAATGGATCTTATTGCTTAAAGCCAGGCAAAATATGAAAAAAGAGTGGATTTAAAGTCAACATAAAGAAAAATACTAATATTAGTACAGGTGATATGCAGATATAGCAAACCAGATTTGTAGAGGTGATATATAAGATGACAGAAGTTTGGAAAACATTGTCCTTGTTGAAAAAGTAGATAGCTATTATGTGAATTTTGGATTAACTAAATTAATAAATGTATGCCTTAATACCAAGTCATCCTGAAGATTTACCTGATAATTAAGACTACCAGAAGAAATGTCATAAAACGTTTTGTTTGCCCACCCCTCTACTAACTCAATTGCTTCCATTTTTAACTGGCTAAGAAAGAGTACAAATCTCTCTCTTGAATTTGTCAAAACATTTAAGAACAAGATCTGAATGTAATGTTCCAAAGATTAGATGAAAAAATACAGTTATAAATTGTAATGAAACATTTTTAGGAACTATTAGCAGAAGTGACACAGTTGATCAGCTTCCATTGTTTGCAAAGCAGAACTAGGCCAAGAAGAAGGAACACAGTGGAGTGGTACAGACAGTACTGCTTAGCACTGTGACCTCGTATAACCTCTAAGTGTCAGTTTCCTTTTGTGTAAGGATAAGACAGTTTGGATTAGATTTGAAGTCTCTAAATTCCTTTCCTTCTAGAACATTCTTCAATTCTGTTTTGTCCAAAAGGATTTGATTCTGGCCAGCCTTCAGGAAATTAGGACACTGTAGTTTTAATGTGATCATTCTCTTTCCCCTGACTCCAGCAACAACAGCAACACTACTACCACCACCATCATCATCATCACCATCACCCCTCTGACCATCTCCTCCTCTTTCTCCTACTCTCATCCCTGCACACACAGTAGCTAGATCTCTTCTTTAAACATTCTGAAGAAAAACAGAAAGTAGAGAGGGTCCTGTAGTAAATTTCGTCATTTAACAGGTTAGTACAGTGATTAAATTCTGGGTCCTAAACAAACATTTGCAGAAGGGCTTTGGAGGGAAGTGGGATGCAGTGTGTGGGAAAGGCTTCATTATGCTTGAGCTTGGTCTTAGTTAACACTTCATCAAGGCAGCACTATTGCTAGGAGGAGGGGAGCTGAAGCGTGATCTTTTCAAATCCATGGCCATAATCCACTGTTGATAGCTTGGCCTTGTGATCTGTTTATTAAATCCGAGTTTGCAAACACAAATGTCTACAGGGGATAGCTAACAAGCTAAGCAGACGTGGCTGTGGAGAACTGGAGACTGCAGCATATCCCCCTAAAAACATTTAAATTACAAAAATAACCCTGCTCCTGCCTGTGTGAGCAGTAGGCCTCCAGTTTGTAACCACTGTGATATCCAAGTACTATCCTATCTCTCAGGATTACTTGTGGGATATAATTATTTCTTAAAAATATCAAGACTTAGGCTTCTGATTCTGGAAGGATGGAGCAGATGTACTTTTTCTTATTTTTCACTCTCAGTACAAATAAGAACCATGGACGTTATCTATAAAATAAACATAAGAATGCTCTGAAGGGTAGAGAGAAGAAGGCAGACTGGTTAGGGACTTCAGGACCCAAGAAACAACAGGGTGGTGATGTCCCTGTCTTTTGTTTTTGCCACATATGTCCCAGGCTTGTTGCTGAAGAAGCCAGCAACCCAGAAATGCCAATGGGTGCAGACCACAAAAGCCTAGTCTCTCTAGCCCAAGATACAGGAAGGGGGCAGCCGAGTAGAAAGAAAACTTTTAGACACGAACCACTGTGGTCCAGCCAAACACCACAGAAGAAGCTGCAGCCCCACACCCAGCGTGCCAGCAAGGCCAAGTGGGGAGCCTAGACTCCACCCTTGCCAGGCTGCAATGGGGCATACCACCCCCTGCAGCTGTGGTGTGGGGAGGTGTGGTGGAGAGTCAGGACTTTCACCACTGCCCATTGGCAAGCAGGCCACACCTCCACTGTGGTATCCGTGGTATCAGTCACGGGTGTCCATGCCACTCCCAGCCGGGCAGGTATCAGCAGAAGCCTACCTGGGAGCTAGAACTCTCACCCCCACCCAGAAGTAACTAGGAGACCCCCATCCTTTGATGTCAGCGGGGGCTAAGAGGGGAACCTGGACTGTTCACCCACTTGGCTGTAATGAGGCAGTGCTACCCGCCCTCCTCCTGCTGGAGCAGTAGCAGAGAAAGCAGCTACAACAGAAGAGTTACAGAAGACCCACTCTCTCATAATACTCAAAATGGCCAGATTTCCATTGAAAATCACTCATCATACTAAGAGCCAGAAAGGTCGCAAACTGAATGAAAAAACAGAATCAGTAGATGCCAAAACTGAGATGACAGACGTTAGAATTATGTGAAAAAAGATTTTAAAGAAGCCATCATGAAATTGCTTCAATAAACAATGACAGATATGCTTGAAACAATGAAAACATAGAAAGTGAGAGACAAGAAATAGGAAAGTTTCAGCAAGGAAATATGAGATAAGAATCAAATGGAAATTTAAAAACTGAAAAATACAATAACAAAAAACCAAAAAACAAACAGTAAATAAAACCACCAAACCCTCAGTGGATGGGTTCAACAACAGAATAGAAGGGACAGAGAAAAGAATTGGATGAATCTTAAGGGAATTACACCGAGTAAAAAATGCCACTCCCAGAAGGCCACATACTGTATGATTTCATTTGTGTAACAGTCTTCAAATGTCAAAATTATAGAAATGGAGAACAGATTAGTGGTTGCCAGGGGCTAAGAAGGGGAGGGGCTGGGAGGGAAATAGATGTGGCTATAAAAGGGCAACAGTAGGTGGTGAGGAAATTGTTCTGGATCTTGGCTGTGTCAGTGACAGGGTCCTGGTTCTATAGTTTTATAATATGCTGCCATCGAGGAAATTCGGGTACATGCTTCATGGACGCTCTGTTATTCTCACAACCACTCATGAATCAACAGTTATCTCAAAATTAGAAATTTAATTTTTAAAAGTCAAGATTTTTACAGACTGCTGAATGACTCTATATTGCATATAGAATAAATTGTGATTAATATTTCTAACAACTTGATATATCAGGAGTGTTATTTAAATGGAGCATATAGTTATGCAAATAAAGATGTTAGAACCTGGTTAGTGAAAAGAGTATGGACAGTTGTTCTGTACTAGTTCCATTACAAGTATCCTCATCCCTTTTGTATGCGGCAGTTGGGGCCAGCATGCTTCATTGAATGGCTCATTGGTCACATTTCCTGGAGGGCTTTAGAGGGCGGAGAGTGATTGTTTCAGGCTAGGGTTTGACAAAGGGGTCAGGCCAGGTTCAGGTGTGACTTGTTTCCCCAAGACCAGGGTTGTATTTGGACCGAGTGGTTGAGATGTGTATTGGCCTGTCCTTGGCCTCTGGCTGCAGCTGGTGGTGAGCGCTAAGGGGCGCGGACTCCTGCTTACTGAGGCTCCTGTAGCAAGGGGAGTGACTTCCTGACCCAGCAGCTCAAACTCTTTAACTCATGTTGTAGTGGTCTGATTGCTAAAGCAAAATTACTTTGTAGACTTTACACTTAAAACAGAACAGTGGTGTTTTTGCTGCACTGTTGCACTCTTTTCATGGAAAGAAGCCTTTTAGAGGCATAAGCTCAAAGATAACTCATTTGTAAAACAAACAAACAAACAAAATTATATTTATTTGACAGAGTCATATGGCTTATCAAAAAGATAAAATTTGGAGTCAGGGCACTTTGCCTTGAGTCCAGCCCTGTACCTGACTAGCTGGCCAACAAGTTACTTTACCTTGCTGAGCCTCGTGTCCTCATCTGTATTGTGGGTGTTACAGCAGAGGTTTAATGTATTAAAAAGGGCAGCATATGCATGAAATGCATACAGTGCTCATTTGCTGTACGCTATTACTCTACGAAAATGCATATGATGTGTAAAAATGAGTACAAGAGGAGTGTGTTGTAATTGATGAACACCAGTCCACTTCCATAATATGATGTGAGCACCTAATATGTGCAGGGGCTGGGCTGGGCTGCATGGAACTCATAGTAGAGGAAAGAGACTCCAAACAACACAGTACAAGTTGGACTGCAGTGAATGTTGAAATAGACAGGGAAACAAGGTGTGGTGGGAGGAGCAAGGCCGGCAGTGCAGGGCATTCAGGGCATTAAGCCTTGAGGGCATTTGTCAGCCCCCTCAGAAAGGGAACAGGTTTAGGTGGGGCGGTATAGAGATTAAGAGCATGGGCACTAAAACTAGTCAGCTTGGGTTTGAGTCCCCACCCTCTTAGAACACTTGTGACACCAGATGTGTGGGTTTTTTCCCACACCAACGAATTCTCCAACACCAGCTGAGGGTTCTACCATTCAGTTCGATTCTAATACTAACCAGAGTTAGCGCAGACCCCGCAGGTTAAGGGCGCAGTCCCACAAAACTTCTCCTCACTTCAGATGCCAATTTCAATTAATGGGTCCCCAGGTTACCCACAACTTCTGCTTGGCTTGGCTGCAAATTGGGGTTCCCACAGCGCCCTCCTTGAGTGTGATCAGTTGCTAGAAAAACTGACAGAGCTCAGGTAAACACTTTTTACCCATTCATTGTATAATAAAGAATATAAAAAATGATACAGCCTGTGTGGCTGTCTGAGGTCTTGAGGGCCATCAGTGCTGGAGGCAGGATTTCACTCCCGAGCTCGTGCTTTTAACCACCGTGCCCATTTGCACCCCCAAGTTTAGGTTAGGGAGATGTTTTCTGAACTCTTCCAGTGATGCTTACATGACTCTTAGGATTTGAGGACTGGTCAGGACCTTGCAGCTATTCATAGACTCCTCTGCTTTTGTATGTGTAGAAACTGAGGCCAAGCACAGGCACGTGGAGGCCCCAGGCCTCCTGACTTCAAACCACCGCTCTCTGGCTTCGATCAGAATCAGGTTCAAGAAAAAGAAAATGAACCTCTCTGTGTGCCCGAAATGGTTTATTTCAGGAGAGACCAACATTATTAAGCAGAGAGAAACTCCTGAGTATCAACTCAGGTGACCTCCATTGACCCTGCTGGCCCCCGACCACGCGTAGCAGGGATTTCCTACAGCAGGTGAAGAATGGTGTGAGTGGCAGAGCAGATGATCATCCTGCCCCTTTCCTTTTCGGTTAGTTTCTCCTTCCAATAGCAAAGGCTTGTTGACAGTGTTATATCTCCTACATGCAAGGCCCAGTTACACTGCTTGGGAATGCTCCTTTTCAGTTATCAATTGTTCCTGTCACTTTCTAGATAAAACATTACAAAATTTGCTGCAGCTACAGAACAAATGTGAAAATAATAACATGCTGGAGTGGAGGTTTGGAGGGAGCAAGGAGAAGTGAAGGAGGAGGTCGTGGTGTTGCTTTCTTCATCCACCCTCAAGGGATTTAAGAGAGAGCAGATGTACATCAGAAGGCTTTAGTTCACGAGCGTTAATTATAGCGGTGCCACACTGAGGCACTGTAGCAGACTCTCTGGGTGTACTTGCTCTGACACCTTGAACTTGGCCAGATTACTTAACTGTGCCTTGGTTTTCTCATCAAAAAATGGGACCAATAATAGTTTTTATCTTCCAAGGTTGTTCTGAGACTAAAATGAGTTAGTATGTGCAAGGTTCTTAGAAGAGTGTCTGCCACTGAAAAATCATTTGAGTTTTTTTTTTTTTTAAATGGTGCAGCTGCTGCAGAAGGACAACAATAAAAGAACTAAAAATTACAGTTTCAATCAGCAGAGATTGGGAAGAGGGAGGGAGTAGTTTGAGAAAGCATATTTTCTCATCTAGCTAAGTCAGTAGCTACTGTTTAAAGCTGACAAATGAAGAAGCAGTGGTGTGACCATATTTATGGTTACGGAGGCAACCTTCAGAATTTAAAGAAGTCTCATTAAATGTGGTTATCACTGACAAATGAAGCTTGGGAGGGGAGACTCTCTATTTGGACTTTTTATTACTATGTATGTCCCATTTTGAGGTTTTTTTAACTAACATAAGCATGTATTTTTTTTTATTTTGTACTAGTTTTCCTGTTGTAATTAACAAAGGATAAACTTCACATATTTAAAGTGACTGGTAAGCTTTGATAGGTGCCCACTTATGAAACTGTCACCATAATTAAGATGATAAACATTCATCACCACCACTCCCTCAAAAAAAAAAAGCCCGGTTTAATCTTGTTAGTCTAAATAGTCTATATTTAGGAACTTCTGGGCTTTAATTCCCTTTGAGCTACAGCATCCCTTATACAGATACCTTTTTTACTTCAAAGCGTATTTTCTTTTAATGATGATACAGTGATCTTTTTTGAAGGCTATTTCCTCATATTCATGTGATCTTCTTACCTATCCTGAGTAAAACCTATAAAGCTAATAAAAACCTCCATTGATTTTTTTTTTTAAAATGATCTGTTTTGCACACAACCTCCAGCATTCTATCTTATGTAATGATGATCGGATTTCAGACTCAAGAGTGGCAAAGAGATGATTCAAGTCTCCTTCAGACTCTTAGCACTATTTGCTTTTGAAGAGTTCCTTCCGTTCTCTGGGTTGTTTCCCCGAATGCTCATGCTGCACGTTCAACTAGGAGTCACAGGAATAACCTTTCTGAAATCAGTGCCCTGATTTAGTAAAGCTTGGCTTCCCTCCCCTCCCCGCCAGCTACCCCTTCCCAGTGGGGGCCACCCCTTCCCCATGCAGTGGGGCTGGGCTGGCGTGAGGGACATGCACCTTCTCGCTGTGGGGCGGCGACATCGGGGAGTTTAATTCTGGAGTCCCAAGTGCAGATTGGAAATAGAATTCCTATAGAAACCGGATTAAGATTTAGGCTTAACTAGGCTTTATGATCCCATTAATGCTGTGGCTGAGCTGTGCTCTGTGCCAGCTGTGGGCGCTTTTGTGGTTTCTTGGTTCGGTTTTGTTTTATTTCTGTGGGCTGCTCTGGGAGCAGAACCACCTTTTTATATCATTGTTTCTATGGGGAAAATGCTTTCAGTATTCCAAACAGACACACAAATGAACTTTTCAAACACAGCCAGTTCACACTGTCTTGTAATAGCCCTTGACAGAAGGGGTTTGTGTTTTAAAATAATGTGGTTTGTCTTAGCCTAAGGGCGATAAGTTTCTCCAAATCATAGACTTGCCTGTAAATTACAGGACAAACGTGTTAGGATTGATTGGATATCGAATGAAACTTAGAGGGCAAATGTGTTAGAATCGATCTGCTTGGTTTTATTTGGAGTATTATGATGTTTCTTAGGGCACGGGCTGGTGAACTTAATGGCATCTTTCACAGGTCAGTAGTGACGTGTCTGTGATGATGATGTTCTGTGTTTTAACTGACAGGTTTTCAGGAGGCCTGATATAAGGGTAAGGATATTTGGCTCGCAGCACATGGGCCTCCTCCTTGTGTGTCTCTGTGCTTTATCGAATACTTAGTCTATTTAGCTTCTTTGCCTTCTTACTGGTTTTATGAGTCACTCAGATCAATTTGCTCTGCTGTGTCATAGCTTTCAGTGTTCACTAGAAATGCTTTATTTGTTACAGTGTTTCTATGTGTGGAAAAAGGCAATGTGTGTGAGGGCAGGATGCTAAAATTGTTAGCAGTGTGCAATACTGACTTTTGTTGTGTTACATGAATTCTGACTAAACAAGTATTCATGGCCTGGGGCTTATAAGACTAGGCCTACAGAGTTCTCTTAATTTAACCTTGTTCGTCATGTAATTCATGCCAAAGTATTTAATAACAGCAATAAGAACAATGACAAAGTGGTTAGTTGTCGTCCATCCCGAGTAGGAGATCTAAGTAAGATTTCAAGTCTTGATTACAAGATCAAGTAAGATTTCCTGTTTGCATGCTGAATCCCAAAAGCAGAAGTGCTAATCTTGAAGATAAATTTAGCAAAATCAGCCCCATTTAGTATTTCTTAAAATACAGAGGTAGCTGTTACAGTTCGTGGATTATAGTTTCTATTTTCCTCATGATTTTCGTTCCCTTTATTTCAGAATATTCATAAAGCAAGACAGAGATTGGTAATGTGCATGCATTTAAACCTGTGCATCAGGTGTTGAAAAATTAACCTATTTCCATTAAATGAAAATAATGTGGATTTTGACAGAATCGTTTAATGACTTCAGTTTTAAAGTTTTAATCTTATTGAAGCCACTGAAGTAGTACAAAAATAAGCAGGTTAAATCAGATTGTTATTCTAGTTGGCTTATCTTTGTTTAATTTTGTTTTCACCATGTTTTCTTTTGCTCATGGGAATCATTTTCTTTCACTGATTCACATTGTTAAATATTAGTGTTTGGCTTTACACTTGCATGGACTTTGATATGCTGTGTGGTTTTTTGCTGTTGTTTAGTCATTCATTCTTCTGTTTTTACAATTTTTATGAAAGAATGATTCCATTTTCCCATTTTCTTTGTATTTAAAAAAAAAGGAATGTATTTTTTTAAATTTAAAAAACTGGCTTCATTTAAAATATTGTCCTGCTCTGCAGGGTAGCAGTACCAACTGTGTACTAAACTCAGTCTGATGACAAAGCATAAAAGTATTTTGAGTAGCTATTTTATTGACAAAAATGAAAGGTGGGGAAGAGTAAATTCTTTTAAAGCTTTGCTACTTCTTTACTGATTGCCTGTTAAAGAAATGTAGTCATTGGAACCAGAGTTTCTTGAAGGAAAAATGTATTGATGGTAAGTGTTAGTATTTTCAGCCTGAGACTTGATACAACTTTTAAAAGGGGTTATAATCTTGTCATCTTCAATACGCATGCTCATTATAATCACCTGCTAAACTAAAAGTCCTGGTTTTAGAGTTTCAAAAGCTGATTCTATAAAGAAACTAAATTAAGAACAGTATACATGTAAAGGGATTGGAAAAAATTTTAATAAAGATATGTGACATTTTAGCTGTTTCTTTGAAGCACGTTGATACTGTAGTTAGAAAGGTTTAATATGGTTTTGCGTCATAAATCGCAATATTTAATTATCAATAAATAATAAGTAACAGACTATATGTATGTACCTGCATATGTATGACCCCAGCATGTGATATGCGCATGCGCAAGTGTGTGGCCATGTTGTTAATTCCAGTGGTGTTGACCCCTGGACAACATAATAGTTCCTTTTTAAAACACGTCTCTGAACTGTGTTTGTATTTTGGCTTGATTTTGTTCATTGCCGGGTTTCTGTGGTATGTTTTATTTTCTATGAGCATGTTATATGTCTTTTATTTTGTTTTTTGCTGTATGCTGCAGTGTTGCTTGATTTTCAAAAGACAGTACATTCTTTGAAACCCATGATGTGTGTTTGCTTTTCGTTTTTCTACCCCAACACAAACACAAAATAGATACTCCATTTTAGGTTGAGGATGCTATAGATGGCCTACACGTTCTTTCCTTAACTCCAAGGGGGAAAATGTTGGGATTTACAAAGCCATGAAAGGTGTGTCGACTTTTACATGCTTACTGCCTCTTTAAAAAAGAACTTCTGTCCTTTCACCTGTCTGTTTGCACGTGTTTCTCTTTCCCCTCTTTGCCTTTTCTTGTTCATGCACCTGGTGCTGTGCAGGAGATTCAGGAAGAACGCAATGGCTACCCTTCAGAAGCTGAAGCTGATCAGGTGGCAAGTTCTCCGTGTTCATCTGTTTGTAGTTACAGATCGTGTATTTAGAAGCCATTTCATACTAGATTTCTAGACAATCAGCAAATGCTTTTTCCACTACAGTAGTACTCTCCTGTCCAAGTTTGGTAGAGTCCATTATGACATTATTTGCAAAAATTGGTTTATCCAACATTTTGTCAACCAGAAATTTGTTCATTTCTGCTTCTTGGTTTTCCCAGATAGATTTACTGATGAGCTTAATGAGCCTCTGTCACGACAGGGTTCTGAAGTGCCTTCACAAAGCCTTAGAGGGGACAGATGCATACGCTAAGGGTGCCCCTCCTCGAGGGTGCGAACTTTGCTTTATTCACATTTGCAAGGTCTGTACCCAGCACAGCGCCTGGCACGCTGCAGGTGTTTGTGGAATGAGTCCATGTATTTTATAGAAGAAAGAAATCATTCATCGAGGTTTCTTGAGTGCTTACTCTTTGCTCAGTACCTCTGGACTCTTCTGGAGTCTTTTAAAGCAGCAGAACTTTCCCCAAAGCTTATGTAGAAACTGAATATATGAAACCTCTAGAAGAGCTGCTCCAGGGAAGTATGGCAAACTCCCCGAGCTCAGCTGTGTCTTTGCCCTGCCTACCCTCCTTTGGTGACCCTGGGAGCATCTCGAAGAGCCGGTTTGAAAACCACTGCTTTCGGCATGTGGCTGTTACAGAAACTGTCCACCCAGCAGCCTAGGCTCAGAAGGAGGGAAAGTCGTGGAGAGGCCAGGAAGGTGATGGGCCTTCAGCTAGACCTTCTGGGTCGCCAGCACAGGGTTGAGATGGGATCATCAGGGAGAATTCCTCAACTGGGCCACACTTGGAGCAAACACCAAGAGGGCTGGGTGCATTCATGGACACATTTTATCCATAAGAACATTCCTTCTTTGATTATGCTCTACATGGATTGGATAAATCAAGGGTCAAATCATGTCCTGTGCAACTTGGACGTTGCAATCAAAGCTTAATATAGCACAAGTGTGAGTCCTATCTCCTAACACCAGCTTTATAGAGGGAATCTACTGTACTCACAAAACAATGAGCTTTAAGAACCATTCTCCTATCGAATTCCTGTGCTAAAGCTGAATGTCTTTCCTGTACGCAGTGAACCTTTATGGGGATATCTGAAGCAGTGGGATCATTGATTTGTTTTATTCTGATGGTTGCTTTTTCATCACTTAAAACAGCCTGTCCCAGATTTAACTATTGTTAGTGAGAGGTTTGTCTCACCAACATGTTCATGCTTCACATAAATACACAAGTATTTCAAGCCAGGTTTAACACGACTGTCAGAAGAGAAGAGAAACCTTTGATCTTCAGCCTCTATCTTGAAAGCCTTGTACATTCTCAAAATGGTCCCAATCACCGTGCCTCCCATCAGCGACATTTCATTAGTTCTTGGTTGAGGACTTTAAAGTGTGTGACGTGACTTGCTATAAAGCTTAAAGTGAATCAGACTCCCCCCACCTCTTTCAGATTCAGTTGATTAGAACAGCTCGCTTTAGTGAATATATTTCAAGATAACCTATTCCCATTTATTTCTAAATATCATTTAAGGAATGTAAGTCTATATGATAATATTTACCCATTAAAATAAGCTTTAACAGTGTAATATTGGAAGTTATTTCAAACTTGAATATTGATTAAAATAGCTTTCTCACCTTGTAACTATATTATAAATAGTCACTAGTTCAGGCAATAAGTTAAAGAAAGCAGATTTTCAAAATAAGGCTTCTATTAAGATTGGTGATTTTTTTAGTGTTTCTAAAATTGGACATTTAAAAGTATAAATATTGATTTATGCTTTATTGTGTCAAAGATGTATTTCTAGATCAGGTCTGAGTATCAATGCATCCACAAACACTTCTCTGTGTCCCCTTTAACAGTTCTCTACGTCCCTAAAATGTTGATTGAGAAGTGTCTTAAAAACCAATCTGGACTAAAAAGTTAAACTGAATAAAATTGCTTAGAGGTAATGATGCACACTAATCCGTATGCTTTTAACCGTGTATCTTGAGGAGCAGGATGGACCATGTCATTTTGTGCCTTCCCCAAACAGACATACCTTGACCAACATTTAGCATTGAATCTGCTCTTTATATTTTGACATTTTCCCTTCTTTATTGTATAAAATTGAACCTACTATATATAGTGTTTTTAAATGCACCTTTAAGTCCGTTTATAAAATATTGAAATATTCTTATAACTGAAAAATAATTATTTTGAATTTTCAATAATTTTGATTAGAATTATAAGATATCAACTTTTAATATTTTGCTTCACAACATTATGCTGAAAACTTAGTATTGTCTAACTTGTTTTTTGCTGAACACTAGTGGCCTCCTCATGTTAACAGGTATTTTTTGGAGAAAGCAGCCCCTGATGGACTAGGTAGGGGAAATGCAGCATACTCCAGCGCCCTCTGGCTGATTTGGCATGCATTAACATGCTAAAGACTTGTCTCACTAAAAAAAAACAAAACAAAACAAACCTTCTCCCCCCCAAAAAAAACCCCCAGCTATACTTGTTTCCTTTAACTCATCATTTCCCAAACTTTTCCAAAAAAAGTCTTATTCACATCTCTTGGGAATTTAATGCTCTATGAAACACAGCTTGGGAATTGCTGGGGTTTGGAACACCTTATTCTTATTTGTGACATTATGTCAGAGATGCCCAGGAGAGAGTGACCAGTTTCCTTAGCAGCATCTCACAGGGAGGCAGTACCTTGGAATAGGTACCGAGTTCAGGCTCTGGTCCCCAGCTTTGTAGTTTGAGAACACCATTTTCTCAGCTCTCCCAAGTTATCTGGTGCTATCCAACCAAGCTTGCAAGAGACAGGCTACTGGACCACAGTGCCAATCTGGACATTTAGAAATGTGGGCATGTATCTTCCCAGCCATCCAAGACATCCTTTTCCTAGTCGCATTGTGGCAGGAACCCTGATACCTCAGTAGCAATTTGCTTGGTGAGCGTGAGCACAGAGTGAACTGACTTGGGAGACCTGATGGACACACCCTGCTCCACAAGAGTGGGTGAAATATTCTTGTCTGCCAGATGAGGGCGCATTCTCATGGCCTGGATGGGATACAGGCTGACATACCCACTCGCCTGCCCCACTTGGAACACTTTGTGCAGACACAGGTAGCTGGGCTGCAGTATAGAAGCCTGGGGCTTTCCTTAGTAAGAGACCCCTCCCTGATTTCTTCAACTAGACTTTGGGGTTTCCCACGCAATCTCATAGCTGGGCCATTTCTACAGCGAGCTAAGCATCTGCATCTAATGTTGATTTTATTTGTATTAGTTTCATGCTCAGAAGGTAACCTTTTTTGACCTTATTTCCAAATTTTGGAGGCACCTTGTAATAGCTGTCTGTGTAGTGATTACAGTATCTATCTGTCACGTCAAGCCATTTCTGTATTAATGCTTTCTAACTGTGAACTTTCAGTATGTGTAACAATTTGCTAGACTATGCAGCATGGTGTCCTGTGATGCTGAGCTTTGAAATTGTCTTGTAAGGGGAGGGGGGCATACATTTTGCACGCTTCTGTAGCCTCGTAGCAAGAGCACAGAACACAACTGTTCTTCCCAGGTCTACAGATGGAAAGTGAGATTTACTCCTGTTTGGTCTCTTGCCAGGCTCTAAGGGATGGAAATAAGCTGGCACAGATGGAAGAAGCGCCGCTTTTCCCAGGAGAATCAATCAAGGCCATTGGTAGGTTTAACACGTGCACTTTGCTTACAGAGATCTGTGAAATGAACTGGCGCTTTACTCGCAAGCACAGGTGAGGTCCGTGCTGCAGATCAGCCAGACCAATTTAAGGAGGGGACACAGGGACGGGAGCTAGTCATTCTCATGAGTGTCATCACGACCTGAAGAGATAAGAAGCTGTAGAGGATCCCTTTAAGCTCTGAGCGAGTCTTAGGTGGCAGTGCCAACAGAAGAGGGGCCCAACTTTTCTCGATAAGCTGAAGGCTGATGAGACTCTTACGGTCACATCAGGTCGGTGCTTTGTTGGAAGCTTTCACTATAAGGAAAATGTATTGACAGACGATCCAGATCATATTTTTAATGACAGTTTTGAGAACTTGGCAAAGAAATTTTAGTGGCTTCTAAGAGTTCAGAAAGTACAGTTTTAGTGCAGGAAAAGGACATGTGTTGCCGCCCTGGAGTATGAGAGCGATGGCCTGAGGTGGGCCGCCCAGCGCTGCAGCAGGCAATCCACTGAGCCAGGGCCGCATGGGCGGGCCGCCCGCTGGGGCCTCTTCACCTCACGATGGCCGGGGTTGGGTCGGGCGGCCTGGTTTGCGAGGCCGCTTGTCGCCTTCTTCCTTCGTGGCTGCCTCCCAAAGGCACGTGCCTGGTCTCAGAGCGCAGTCATCTTGTGTTTGAGTAGCTGGGCTCTCCTGCCAGGACCTGCAAACAACTGCTCCCACTGGATAGCCTAGCCTGTGGCTCTGGACTCTGTTCATCCCGACCTGAATTTTGAAACTCTTTCTCTCTTTGGCTTCTGGAACTTCATTCACTCCTGGTGCTCCTCTGGCCCCTCTGGACTTTCCTCCTCTGGGAGCATTTCTAGCCCTGTGTCCGTGCTGCTTTGGAACGATCTGACTAAAATGCCGAGCTGATTGTGTCATGCCTCTCCTTCTCCGGACAGCAGACTACACTGGTTTAAAGTGAATGTGAGGAGGTTTGACACATGTATACACATGGGAAAGCATCAGCACAGTCAAGATAATGAACATATCCATCACCCCTTCTCTCCCACGCCTTCTCCCCCTTCCCTGGCACTGTAGGCTAGTTGAGATTTTGTAGAGTGTTATGGAAATGGAATCATTGAGTATGTTCTTCTGTCTGCTTATCCCATTCTGCAGAACTGTTGCGATATTCATCTCTATTGGGAGCAGTGCTCCATTGTGTGGGTGCGACCCAGTGCGCATCTCTGTTCCTCCATTGATGGACACGGGTTGTTTCTACTGTTTGGCATTTACAAATAAAACTGCTCTGAACACTCATGAACAGGTCTTCTCTGGCATCATGTCCCATCATCCTTGTGTACCCTTT
The DNA here is from genome assembly GCF_030028045.1 of Hippopotamus amphibius kiboko. Taxonomy (NCBI): domain Eukaryota; kingdom Metazoa; phylum Chordata; class Mammalia; order Artiodactyla; family Hippopotamidae; genus Hippopotamus; species Hippopotamus amphibius. The sequence continues at coordinate 5,737,841 of NC_080203.1, read as the reverse complement.
GACCCAGCCACACTAACCTCTGGCAACTCACTGACCTCTTCTCCATTCCCCCTCCCCCTGCTTCCCTGCTGAGTTATGTCATTCCTTTTCTGAGCTCTTATCACATCGAGTCCACCTGGTTCTGATAGCATTTATCAGGCTATATGGTAATTTTCTGTGTAGTATCTCTCACAGGTTACCTGGTGGGCAGGAACCTTGTCATTTATATCTAGAATCCCAACAATAGGAGCTGCTCGGTACATAATGAGTTATAGAAAAGTTTAATGCAAGTGCTTTGAGAATTTGGCTAAATGACATCTTTAGTACCATTATTTATCCCCTCGGACTCCTCTGTAGCTGTGTCTGTTTCTGCCATTGCAATGCAATGGTACTTTGGGAAGATTGCGAAGATGTGGTATCTTTGTGATGGGTATGAGCTTCTTAACATTCACAGGAGTCGTATATATTGTTGATATGAAAGATGTCGATATTGATATTAACATTAAGAAAATAAAATTGATATGGAAGGTGATACAGAATTTGAAGCTTCTTTGTCTTTCCCTCTCCATTGACGTGGTTTTGGTTTTTATCATCTGTAAAGCAGTTTCTTTGGAGGTGCATCAGGGGACGGTGTTTAGCTTTAGTTAGTTTTCATTAGCAGTGATTTATGAAATGGTAGCCCAGGGTCTTCAGAGTTTAATTAATGTGTTTTTGAATGTGATTAATTTATCACTCAGGGAAAATGTGAACCACTTGGAAAAAAAATGACAAAATATAACCTATTATGAGGCCCTTTATTTAAAACCTCATTAAGTAGCAAATCAGAGTTTTGTTTTAAAAAATGGACTCTTATTAGAAGGCTATCCACCTATGCCTTTATTTAAAGTAATGAAAAAATTTTAATTCCTAGAAAACTGGAACCACAAACTTATATATTTGGACACTCATGTTAAGATTTATTGAAACACGAGTCGATGGCAGTGGCTGCTATTTTGGGTTTTCTCTTCCAGTGAAAGATGTCATGTACATCTGCCCATTTGTGGGAGCAGTGAGTGGCACCCTGACAGTGACGGACTTTAAGATGTACTTCAAAAATGTGGAGAGAGTGAGTATTTAAAAGTGTGTTTTATTTTTAAAACATTGCAGGAGAAAGTAAACAATAGAGAAGACAGTAAAAAGTATCCTGAAATACCATCACCCTGAGAGAGGGTCAATTTTAAGATGTGCACATTTGCAAGCAGATTTTGTATCTTGAAAAACAAACAAAAAAAGGCTGTTAAAGTAACACTTTCACTGGGGCGGGGGTGGGGGGGGTGGAGTTTAATTGTAGGCTTGACATCTGCTTCACAAAGCGGTTTATAACTCAGATGCCGATGTCTTAGCCAGGACCAAGAGGCAACGCGAAATAAGGAAACGTGTTTTAAGCCAGCGAAGACTTAAAATAGGAAACTCTGTTCACTGACACATTTGCATTCACGTTAATTTGTGAACCCAGGACCCGCATTTCGTCCTCGACGTCCCCCTGGGAGTGATCAGCAGAGTTGAGAAGATTGGAGCGCAGACCCATGGAGACAACTCTTGTGGCATAGAGATCGTGTGTAAGGTATGGTCCAGACATGAGAGAAACTGAGAGGGGGCGGCCAGCTCAGAACTTCTTCACGGCCTTTGGACAGTAAGAGTAATTTGGACGTTAGTAACTCAGATGTTTTCAGGACACAGACCTCTTCAACCAATTCAGACCATTATATAAGCCATTGAAGTAAACTGGTTCTTTTCTATTGAAGTGTTCTAATTCACATGGACCTGTAACCTAGGTGGTGACATTACTTGTTACATTTCAGAGAAATCAAGTGGAAAGCAGAGATCGGTATTTTTTCTAGTTTGTCGTTATAAGACCAGTCTTCAGTCAAAGACTTGCTAAAGGGATGACAATATTCATAAATTCTGTGATTAAAAACACAGTTAAGTTTCTTGGCTGTGTTGGAATTTGCACCTGAGCCATGCTTATTTTTGGTTTTGGCCCCTTCCTCCAACGGGTTAAGTAAAATTTGTGTGACAGCTTTAATGAGGACTAGTCATTTAAGAAACGCATTAACTGATGTCTTATTCCCAGTGACTTTGCCTCATGGAGTACAGTCTATTAACAACCCCACCTAAAATACCAGGCAAGAGATCCTGCCTACAGCATCATCAAGGTCCCTTCCCAACTTGGGGTTTGGATTAGATTCCTGCCAGTCTGTTTGCTTCGATTGAATCTTTGAGGAGAGCTCCCTCTGGTTGGCCGTAGACTGCAGTTGAATCCACTTTTCCAAATAATCCTTTACTGTGCCAGGTCAGGAAGCTGCCGACTTACTGGGCTCCCCTTGGGCACCACACGGCCATCCTCCCCTCGGACCAATCGCTGCTGTCCTGATTCTCAGTCCAGGGTGCCACGTGCAGAGCAGTGCGAAGCCATTGCAGAACTTAAAGCAGAGGGGGGTGGGGTGGGTGGAGTTGATCGATTCTGCAATTCTGGCACAGGTCATCTCCCTACTCAGAACTCTGCAGGAGCTGCCCATTCCCCTTGGGCTGGAGGGAAGACTTACGGACACCCCGTGATGGGAGCCGGACTTTCTTTCCTTGGCAGCTCCTTCTCCAGCCAGCCTCCCCTCGTCCTTGCCATCCCGCTTCCTGTAGTTGCTCGCGCTCACCTCATACCCCACCAACCCCCGCCGCACACAAACTTCTGGGGCTTCACACATGCTCTTTCCTTTGCTTGTATCGCCTTTCCCTTTGAGCAATCCTAAATAGCAAGTCAGCTCAGTCAGTGACTGAGGGGCATGTGTGTAGCCAGAGTAGCTTGGAGGGAGGGCACAGCGGGAACTTACGTCGCTTAGGCAGGTGTCCTGTGGCTGTTTTACTATGATAATTTTTGTGGCTGGGGCGAGCTTTTGCTAATAGCTGCTTTAAAATGTTTTCCAGCCTGGAATGACCAGGGCTGTGCTTAAACAGGTGATATGCAATTCCAAAAGTACAAAAACTGGGTGTAGCGAAAAGTAAGTTTCCCTCCACCCAACACCCAGCCACCCTGATCCACTCCCTGCAGGCACCCACTGTTACAGTTTCCACAGATGGCCGAGGCACACAAGCATGCATTTGAAAATGTGAATGGTTGTATGTTATATACACTGTTGTGTCCCTTTCTTTTTCCCCTTAACCATGTAAGTTGGGGCTCCTTGATAGCAGTACATAGTCAGCTGCTTCTTGTTTGTGACAGCTCTGTGGTATGCCATTAGTGGTACTGTAGTGCGTTTAGCCAGCCCCTGTTTATTGATGGACATTTAAGTTAGTATTTCCATTCTTCTGCTGTTACAAATAATATCACAGCAATAACTTCCTCAGTTGCTCTTGCTTGAATTTGTTTGTGGTCATATTTATTTTCAAATTTCATGTAAGGTTAAAGAAGAATGAGATTTTTGTGTTTAGCTAATGGCATAGGTTTAGAAAGGTCAGGGGGCAGTGCTCAAAGTGGCCCCAGGAAGAAATTGCACCATCAGAGCTGCCTCATTGGCACTGCTCCCGCCAACTTCCACTTGGACTTTGGGCTGGCAGCTTGCACGGCAGGGTGCTTTCAGAAATTGATCTTGAGAAACAGCGTTATAATTTCTGTAAGGAATTCACTGAGGGCCATACGTGACACAGAGTCCTTGCTCTTAGTCCGGAGGAGAAACCTCTGTCGCATCTCTATTTGATGGATGGTGTGAATTCTGTGATTGATTCTTTTAGCAGCTTAAAGCCCACGACTGATTCTGTGGCGCACTTTTACCAAGGAAGTGCACAGCACCTGATGGCATGTCTTTTATGTACTAACCGCATTCTTGGTTTCATCTGATGAGTTTTTTCCCCAGCATGTCCCCTTTGTTCCAGTTTATCTTGTTGGAGGTGCTTTGTGAATTGCCTTTTGTTAGTTGGAGTAAGATAGAATACAGTTGTCCCTCGCCATCCACTGGGGATTGGTTATAGGACACCGCCCCCCCCCGCCCCCCAGCAAATGCCAAAATCTGGGACGCTTAAGTCTCCTTATATAAAATGGCATAGTGTTTGTATACAACCTACGCACATCCTCTTGTGTACTTTCAGTCATCTCTAGATTATTTATAATACCTAATATAATGTCAATGCTATGTAAATAGTTGCCGACACTCTGCGAATTCAAGTTTTGTGTTTTGGAACATTCTGGAACGTCCCCCCCAGTGTTTTTGATCTGTGCTTGGTTGAATCTATGGATGTGGAGCCTGTAGATACGGAGGGCCGACTCTATTTCACGAGAAATGAATAAAAATATTTTGTCTCTTCATAGCGTGGTGTCTACCTCATAGGTACTCAATACATGTTGAATAAATGAGTTTTGCTAATTGTTTAACAGGATATGAGGAACTTGCGACTTGCTTATAAACAGGAAGAACAGAGTAAACTAGGGATATTTGAAAACCTCAACAAACATGCATTTCCTCTTTCCAGTGGGCAGGTAAGGACACCAAAATAAACCTTTTTTTGTGTGAGTCTAAGTGCCTTCATGGAGGTCTAAAAATTTCATGTTTAATTATTCTTTCTTCCAGAGGTTTCCTTTATCTCTTTTCTCTCTGTTGGTAACTAATATTAGAATATTTAAAATTTGTCAGTTCTGTAGTAAGATGAAGAAAACTGTCAATTTGTTGCTTCAGAATTTACAGATTAAAGTAGGAATCTTAATACATTCAGCTCGTAACTGAATGAAAAGCTTTAATAGTGGTCATATGACATAGCAAAGAAATGCTGACATATGTATTTTGTGGTTTTGTATCCAGACACTCTTTGCATTCAACTATAAAGAAAAATTTCCAGTGAATGGATGGAAAGTTTATGATCCAGTATCTGAATATAAAAGACAGGTAAAGTGTGTTGCTTATCAATTGGAAAATATGAGGGTAAGTCAAAAATTATCTACACTCCGGTTACATTAAAACTTCTGCTGGTCGCACTGTCTTACCAGCGCTTTCTGTTCAAGGCTGCTATCTCCCCAGTCACTGCTGTGCAGGTGTGAACAAGTTACATCAGTTCATTTGTAACTGTGGTGTGAGCAAAATTGGATGCCGCACTTGTGATCTGCATGAAAGAAGAGCAGTGTGCAGGGATTTGTTTTTTGTGGTCTGAGGGTGTGCATGTCCGCACACTTCTGCCCACACTGTCAACACTCTGCAAAAACTTCGTTTTGAGGTGTTAAAGCATCCTCCCTATAGTCCTGTCCTGATCTTGCTCCATTGGACTTTCACCTGTTTGGTCCCCGAAAGCAGCCCTAGAAGGATGAAGATTCACTTCTGATGAAGAGGTGAAGAACAGCAGTGCATTCCTGGCTCGCAGCACAGCCTAAAACATTTTTTAACGAGGGGATATGAAAGCTTGTTGACAGGTGGACAAAGTGTATTGAAAAGCAAGGAGATTATGTCAAAAAACAATGTATTTGTCTTTTCTAAAAGTTAATTAATAAATTCTCCAGGCAGAGTGTGGGTAATTTTTGACTCAGCCTCCTAATAGGTTGAGCATCTTTTTCCTAAAAGGGTAGAAATGTAGCAGAGAAGAAACCTTTGAAGCAAGTTGTCCATGGGTGTAACTCACCTAGCTCCTAGGTTCTTCAGCTCTGGCTGTCTGTTCTCCCTGAACCAAACCTTTGGCTGTGGCACTGTTTGTTCTTTTTCCAGAGCGCACATAGAGTACAGGACGGGGATTTACAAAGCAAACCAGCCAGATGGTTTTTATTAGATATTCTGGTAGCACATTGATGAGTAAGGATCGAAACCAATGACTTCAATTAGATTTTAAGTATATGGCATGGCTACATCAGTCTAGTGGGGTGTTCCTATACCTAGAAGCTCTTTTGTGCATTGTTTGTTTGAAGATATTCCAATAAGACCTTATTTTCATGACATTTACTCTTTGCCTTCACCTTATATTTGGTATGGTGATTTTGTATTACTTATTTTAGAAATTTTAAAGAAGTTTCTGTTTCACTAAAGGACTTCCATGGGTGTTTTTAAGAGCAACAGTATGCTCAGTCGTTACAGAAAACATGAAAAGAAATACACATAGCACTGGGATTCAAGTATATAATTTTCATGTTTTAGTGTGTTTGGAAATTACGCTTCATTAGATTTTTTTTAAATGAGTTAGGTAGGAAATGGGTTATATTAAGTAAATGTATATTTAAACTTTTAACTAGCAGTGAACAATGAATTACAAATGAATTTTAGTAGAAAATAAGAAATGGGGACTTCCCTGGTGGTCAAGTGGGTAGGACTCCACTCTTCCACTTCAGGGGGCATGGGTTCAATCCCTGATCCGGGAACTAAGATCCCACATGCCATGGCCAAAAAAATTAATTAATTAATTTAAAAAAAAAAGAAAAGAAGAACTGGATGTGGTTTACGCTTAGTACTTCTTGAAAGTGTAAAAGTATGCTCTTCCCCACCCCTTGACTTTCCTTTGACACCCTGCAGGGCTTGCCAAATGAGAGTTGGAAAATATCCAAAGTAAACACTGATTATGAGCTCTGTGACACCTACCCCGCCATCATTGTTGTGCCAACTAGCGTAAAAGATGATGAGCTTTCAAAAGTGGCAGCGTTTCGAGCAAAAGGCAGAATTCCGGTAAGTAACAAGCATTGTCATTTAGATATAAACATATACTGTATTCGATCTAATATGGAAAAAAGCAAGACAGAAAACATTTAGTGAAGAAAATGGAAAGTCGGAAAATAAGTCTATAAACCTGAACATATCTTTGATTCTCAAGCACTATCTAATTATATAAGCATTTTGTTTGCTATGACCCCACCTTCTATGACCTCACGTTACTAAGTACCAGGGTGACTTCAGTCATGCTCTCAAAATGTTGCAGAGACTAACAGAGAAGTTAGCAAGCTATTGAACTGACAGCTTCTATCACTGGTTTCCCTGAATCATCCTTGAGAAAATACATTCTTTCTTAAATACTGAGTGGAAGGCTATACCTACACGGGGAGGGGCACCATTACAAAAATAAACACTGGCCAGCAGGGGGTGAAGTTTTTTAAACAGCTTTGTTGATGTACAAAAAAAAAACCAAAAACAAGAAAACAACACTGCACTGTTTAATGGACACAGTATGATGACCTTGGGTATATGTGTGCATCGGGATTCCATCACCGCAGTCAAAGGGGGAGTGAATGTTTTTGAGCCCCGAGTTTGCAGTCTGGTATAACCCTGACTCTCTTGGTCGCTGGAGGAAAATGGGAGGTTTAGGCGCATAGCTTTAGATTTTAGAAGAGACTGTATAGTTTCTTTGTCTTCATATGGCTACGTATGCCATTGTTGAGGTCCGAAGGTGTTTTTAAATTAGGAGACAAAATAAAACTAGTCAATCAAATAGAAATGGGGCTTGATGTTAGTCATAGTTTGAGTTAGTTTCTGTTTTTCTTAGAATCATAGAATTTTAAAGGTGGAAGGGGATTTTTAGAGCCCATTTAGTCAGACTTCTTTCAGCCTGACCCAAGCATTGAGTCCCATGGCCACTATCACGGTGTCTTCAAGCCGACTCCTCCACTTTGAGGAGGATATGCAGAAGCAGCTGTGCTTGAGAAGAGACCTTGTTCTTACTATCTGGTCATTAGAGCACATATTGTTTTAGGACCATACTAATGTTTGTTGCTTTCAAACACTAGGTGTTGTCATGGATTCATCCAGAAAGTCAGGCAACGATTACCCGTTGCAGCCAGCCACTTGTGGGTCCCAATGATAAACGCTGCAAGGAAGATGAGAAGTACTTGCAAATGATAATGGATGCTAACGCACAGGCTCACAAACTCATCATCTTTGATGCCCGGCAAAACAGCGTCGCCGACACCAACAAGGTACGTTATCACGATACCGCTGCAGAAGTATTTCTTCTCTGCTGTTTGTAAATCATCATGCCGTTCAGCCAGCCCAGTGAAAGTGGACTCTTGTGGAGTAGCCCACAGCTGGGCCTCCTGAGTCTCTAGCCCTTGGAAATCTTGTCTTCTCATTGCCCCTCCACAATCCTGTCTGCTGAACTAATTAAGTAAAGACCCAGAAAGAGACTGATCACCTAGAGAATGTAGTAAGTATTTTAATGAAAGGATTGTGAGGCCCTTGGAAGTCGCTTTAACCTGTGAAGGGATTTAATTAAGTCATGTCTGCCTGACGCTCTGTTAGAACAGAGTCAGCTATGTGAAACAAGGCAGATACACAAGCTGCCACCTGCACCCAGCTCCTGTCTGATCCCCACCAGCAGGAGGAGCCCAGGCTGTGCGGTCAAGCCTCTAGTACCCGCTTTCCAATGCGAAAGGCTCTGAATGGCGTCATTTCTATTTCCCGCAAATGACTTGCTGACAGTGTGGTCCTGCCGGCAGGCCTCTGGCACTCAGAGTCCTGACCCCTGCACAAGGAGTTTCAGGTATCAGGATGGTGGGGGCAGCCCTTACCATCATCTCATGCCTCCCTGTAAAATGACGCTCGGGTAACAAACATGTAATGAGCACATACTAGGTACAAGGTGCGGGGGAAACACCAGGACAGACAAGGCACATGTAGGAGGTGTCAGCTCAGTGTTCTGGGGGAGCTTGTGCCTCTGGGCAAGGCTTCACGGAGGAGGCGGCATTTGAGCTGGCTTTGAATGATCAGTGGGAAGAGATGGGCAGGGCATTCTAGACAGCACGGGACCCATCCACACTGTGCCAGAGCATGTCAGTCACGAGCATGGCAAGAAGGAGGGTGTCTGAAGGCGCCCCCACTGTGTGCTTGTGGGTCTTTGTTTCTCTTGGCAGCTTGTGCCCCTTCGTTCCTCAGTGACTAGTCACTCCATCGTTGACCACAATCTCCAAAAAGCTGACCTCCTGCCTCCCCGTCTCACTCTCGGGAGGAGCCCTTCCCTCCTATTTCAAAGAGCAAACAAGCTGTGAGGTGCACCCTTGGCCATTGAGGCACGTGCCTGCCGTGAGCCAGGCGCAGAAACTGCCAAGTGGCCCCCATTGCGGGGCTTGGGATGGGGGGCATCCAGCATGCTCTGCAGGAGTGTAGAGGCAGCGTGGTCATTTGTACATGACCATGGGCAGTTACTGCATCTCTCTAGACCATGATCACCTCATATGAGCTGGGAATGACAGCACACCTCCTTTCTGGAGTGGATGTGAAGATTGCGTGGGTGCCTGTCCCTGAGAAAGCATTTGGGTCAAGTTTGCCATCTTTGCTACTAACCCAGAGTGGAGAGCCCCATTCTCTTGGCTCTCATGACATCTCTGCCCTGGACCACTCTCTGCAGCCTGGCGGGCTCAGCCTCCTTCACTGCTTCCTCTCCCTCTTCCCAGCTGGCAGATGGCAGTGCACCTGGAACCCAGACTGGGGTCCTCTTTTCTCCTTTGCTTAATCTCCCTGGACCATCTCCTCCAATGTCCTGACTTTCAACACTCCCTGTGTGTTCAGTTTGCCACGCAAGTTTCTATCCCTCCTGAGGTCCGGATGGGATTTCCATCCTGTCGTCTGGTTGGCATCCCCTCTTGGCTGTCTCGCAGGTGACAAAACCTCAGCGTATCCAGACCAGTGTAAGAGGCAAGGTAGTGAGAACCCTCAGCTTTGTGTTCAGTTACATGTGGGGTTTCCTCCTGGCTCTGCCCCTTAGTGCCTCTTCTGTAACAGGGGAGGTGACAGTGTCTCCTGTAGAGGGCTGCGTAAGGATTGGAATTGGGTGAGGAGAATGCACAGTGCCAGGTGTATCAGTATAGGATGCTGAGAGGCTCGCGCTCCCCGTCCCTCAGGGGTCTGGCCTGGCAGTGAGTGGTGGTGTCAGCTACTGAGTGGGGGAAGCTGGGAGAGGACCAGGGTGGGGAGAAACATGGGCAGCACTTGACTTTCCTGAGGTGCTGAACCAGTGACCACAAACTTGGGGGCTTAAAACAGCACCCATTTACTCTCGCACAGTGCCGGGATCTGGTGGCACTGTGTTCCCTCTGAAGGCTTCTGGAGAGAATCCATTCCCTGCCTCTTGGGGCTTCTGGTGGCTCCTCTGTGCATGTGGCAGCTGCACTCCATCCCCTGCCCCTGTCTTCACATGGCCTCTCCCTCCTTGTGTCTCGGCATCTTCGCCTTTCTCTTCCAAGGACACTTGGAATGGCATTTAGGGCCCACCCAAGGTAACCCAGGATTCTCTCTTCATCTCAAGAACCTAATCACATCTGCAAAGTCCCCTTTTTTGCCAAAAAAAGTCACATTCAAGTTGCTAGGGGCTTGGTGTGAATATCTTCATGGGGAGGGGGAGGCGGCATGTTTCAGCCTACTGCGGGGGGGTCATCCTTAATTAGTCAGCTCCCCACGCCCGCTGGGTCAGTGACCCCTGTCAGTCTTTCTCCGTCTCTACGTACTTCCTGTCACCACCATAGTGCTGTCCCCAGGAAATAAAAAGAGAAAAAAAAAACATGAGAAAAGCTATATTCACAGAGGCAATCTCTAAACATTCAATAGAGCAAGGGCAGTCCATTACGTTTTATCCTACGCAGAGGAGATGGGAGCAGGACACCAAATTGCATGTCTAGGATGATTTTAACTATAGTGGTGTATGTGTCTAGGGACCAGACAAGGATAGTTATCTGTCAAAATCCCCATTAGCTCTTCCGTATATATCACGTCATCCGCAAATAGAGAGACTTTTACTTCTTACTTTCTAATGTGGACCCATTTTATTTCTTCTTCTTGCCTGATTCCCTGGCAAGAACCTCAAGTACCATGTTTAGCTTTTTTTTTTTTTTTTTTTTTTTTGAAGATCTAATGTACCCACTGGTAAAAGACTGGTTTTTCATACGTGTCCTTATCAGGTTAAGGAAATTCTCTATTCTTAGTTTGTTGAATGGTTTTACCATGAAAGGTATTGGATTTTCAGAGGGCTTTTCTGTATCAGCTGAGATGATCATGTGTTTCTTCCCCCTTCATTCTGGTAACGCGCTGTATCCCATCAGCTGATTTTTGTATGTCGACTGCTATAGCGGGCTGGATAGCCTCCCCTCAAAGTTCATGATCATCTGGGGACCTCAGAATGTGACCTTATTTGGAAATAAGGTCTTTGCAGATGTAATTAGTGAAGATGAGGTCAGACTGGATTAGGGTAGGCCCTAAATCCAATGATTCGTGTCCTGATAAGAAGGTCGTGTAGAGACACACACAGAGGGAAGGTGGCCATATGACGTGCAGGCAGAGATTGCAGTGATGCAGCTACGTGCCAAGTGGCCCCCAGGATTGCCGGCAGCCTCCGGAAACCAGGGCCTCCGGAAGGAACTAACCCTGCCCATCACTCCATCTTGGACTTCTAGCCTCCAGGGCTGTGAGGGAATCAGTCTATGTCATTTTAAGCCATCTGCTTTGTGGTACTTTGTTACTGCAGCCCTAGGAAACTCATATAACTCCCTTACGTTTCTGGGATAAATCCCACTTGGTCATGATGTATAATTTCCTTAATAGGCTGCTGGATTCAGTTTGCTGGTACTTTGGAGAGGTTCCCTTCAATCCTGTCTCCACATCATGGCCAGGGTGATATTCTAAAGGTCCAGCTCTATGCGAGCCCTTAGTGCCTTGAGGCGGTGACATCTGGTTCCTGAACAGGACGTCTGAAGCCCTCCAAGCCTCGGGCTCATTCCTTTCGGCCTCACCACACCTCCCAGGCTCATGTCCCAGCTGTGACAGGTGTCTTTCAGCTCCTTAGGCACATCCCAGTGTCATTTCCCAGCCTCTGCCCACATAGCTAACCAATGCCCCATCCTTCAGATGGCACTTGGAATGTCACTTCCCCAGGGCGGTCTCTCCAGGTAAGCTGAGGTCTCTGTGTCCTCAGCACACGGCTGATTCGTCATTCAGGTGCGTCTTGCCCCTCAACTTTCGGCCCCGTGATAGCAGGGACTAAAGGACCTTGAGCACACCTGGATCCCGAGAACTGGGCTGTCACGCAATAGCTGCTCCCTGACTGGAACAAAGGGCTGCTGGCTGGTGGGCAGGGTCATCTCTCAATGGGGGACCTGATGGTGAGTGGCATTGTATGTTAATTCAAAAGTCCAGACTCCATTATGGAGTTTTTAAACCCAGCTTTCTTCTTGAGAAAGTGAACATGCAGGGAAGGAATTTCAGTTTAACCTGTTGCAGTTGAGGAGCCTGTATGGGGAGGATAAAGCTCTGGAGCTCAAAAAAAGGGCAAGTTGGAGGTTGAGATGGGGTCCCAGTGGCATGTCAAGTGTAGGTTGCAGCCTTGGAGGGGAGAGGATGAAGTTACCGAAGTCTAGGTCATATGAGCAGGGCCCAGGCACCAGACCCCCTGAAATGCTGTCTGTGGAGGGTCAGAGGGGAACTCAGTGAAGGAAAAGGTGCTCCAGGTGGTGGGGAGGAGACCCCAGAGAGGGAGGGAGAGGTCCCAGATACCAGGAGAGAAGTAGGGGGAGGGGTGTCTTAGTCAGCTTGGGCAGCTATATAGGCTGGGTAGCTTATGAACAGCAATATTGATTTCTCAAAGCTCCGGAAGCTGGAAGTCTAAGATCAAGGCGCCAGCAGATTCAGTGTGTGGTGAGAGCCTGCTTCCTGGCTTGTACACAGCCTGTTTTTGCTGTGTCCTCACACTGCCAGAGCAGAAAGGGGCGAGCTCTGTGCCCTCTCTTCTTAGAGGGGCACTAATCCCATCCTGAGGGCTCCACCTTCATCACCTAATCTCACCAGAGGCCGCACCTTCTAACAGCATCCCATTGGGGATTCGGGTTTCAACATGGGAATTTGGGGGGACACAAACAGTCTGCAACGGGGGGGAGGTGTGTTGACTTTGGAGTCTGAGTGCGTGGGAATCCTGTCCTGCCACTTTGTGCCTTTAGGAGTTGCCCACCCTCTCTGAGGTTTTGATTTTCTCACCTGGGAATCGTCCCCGCTGCCCAGGATCAGTGTCCCCGAGGACGGGAGAGTGCGGCAGGTCTTCGACAAGCACTGAGCAGCTGGCCTGAGATCACGAACCCTGAGTCCGTCCTTCAGCTGCCTCCTTCCCAAGGGGCATTAGGCTTTCTTTTCCCTGAGGGTTGAGGATGGCCCTGCCGCCGCTGCTAGGAGCTGATTCGTGGGGACTTGGGGGCCAGTGGGGAACAGTGTCCCAACAAGCTGGCTTCTCTTTGGAACCCTGCTTCGCCCCCATAGAGAGAGGTCTGGCCAGCAGTTTCGTGTCTTCCAGAACTTTCTGAGCCCCCCTCCCTGTTCCTGCTGGGATATAGGTGGGGCCCCTTCTCACCCTCCTTCCCCTCTTCCTACCTCCAGACCTCCAGGTGCCCGCTCTCTGTCCTGGCATGGAGCAGGCACTCATGCTCTTCTTCTCTCATGATCCCATTTTCTTATTGTCTTGTTTGGAGCTTTAGAAATCAGTTTCCAGGCAACAAACTGGCTTTGCGTTCTCCTGGTTAACACCAGCCCTGAGCATGCGCGTCCTCCATGCTGAAGCACTTGTTGGACGTGGGGCCTCTGCCCTGGCCTCCGGGCTCCCTTGGCAGGACCAGGTCCCTGTGCAGCTTGGGGCTTTGCATGGTAGGTGCTGGGGGAGATCATAATACAACGATGCCTGAGTATGTTGGGGGGAGGGGGACGTGGCACACCAAGCCTTGCACAGGTTAGCTTTCCTTAAGATGGTTTATTTAGTTAGTATTTAATCCCCACAGTGAGCCTCTGGAGTCTTTCTTGTGAGAAAGCTGGGTCGCAGAGAGAAGGTGAGGGCCCGTAGTTACTTGGGTGGCAGAGCTGGGATGACAAACCCACATGCCACCAAAGCCTGTGCTTTCACCCCTTGGCCAGCAGTGTCTTCAGTGGGTGCTGAGGGCATTGTTTATGAAAAACATCATCCTGCCACGCAGGCAGGACCAGGCTCTAGGCTGCTTTGTCCACAGTTGGTGTTTAGAGAGTGCTCTGTTGAAGTGAGAGTGCCTCACGTCATCCTGTGCCTGCCCGGAGTACAGGCGCATCCATACCTCAGGACGTTCTGTTGTTCACCTGCCAGTCGTGTGTGCGGCTCACGAGCTTGCTGGGGTCCTGGGCCCCTGCCCCACCCCCAGTTGCTGGGCTCCACTGTATGCATTCAGCACAGTTTGTTTATCACTCGTTCATGGAGGGACGTTTGGGTCGCTTCTACCTGTTAGCTGTTGTGGATATTGCTGCTGTGATTTGTTGTGTACAGGTTTTCATGTGAATACCTGTTTTTAGTTCTGTGGGAGTTGGAACTGCTGGGTCATGTGGTAGTTCTATGTTTAACTTTTTGAGGAACCATCACACTTTTTTCTACAGAGACAGCACAATTTTAATTTTTACCAGTAATGTATTAGGATTTCAGTTTCTCTATAGTCTCACAACAGGTGTTTTGGATGTTGATCTCTGCAAAATATAAGCTAATTATAGACCAGATTTTGTTAGATTACCAAGGGGTGAGCCATATACCCCTTTTTTGTTACATTTGCATTTTATTTTACTTAAATTACTTAAATAAATCTCACTGTTTGAGATTTACAAATTGTTTTATACAGAAGTTTTGCGGTAGTACAACTTTTTTATTCTGATGGGTGGTAGAATGTTTTAAAACACAGTTCTCCTTGTGTAAGATCCAGTTGTTAATTGTTTTTAAAACTGATGATGGGTGATGGAAGACTGCTGTGGGCTGAAGTCCTCACTCCTGGCACCTGTGGCTGTGACCCTGATTTGGAATAGGGTCTTTGCAAATGTAACCAAGTTAAGATGAGGTCATATTGAATCGGGGTGGGTCCTAATCCAGTCTGACTGGTGTCCTTCTAAGAAGAGATACACACATGAGAAGGCGGCCATGTGAAGATGGGGCAGAGATGAATGTGTCTATAAACCAGGAATACCCGAGGCCACCACAAGCTGGAAGAGGCAGAGAAGGACCCTTCCCAAGAGGGTTCTGAGGGAGCACGGCCCTGCCAGCACCTTGATTTTGGACTAAAAGCCTCCAGAACTGAGAGAGAAGAAATTTCTGTCGCTTGAAGCCACTCAGATTGTGGTACTTTGTTCCAGAAACCATGAGAAACTCAAACAAGGATGTAGGGGGCTTATTAGAAACACATGAGTTTGTTGCTTTTTAATGGTCTCTATCTGGTTAACACTAGAAAGAACAGAAAAGGTAACTCAGATGAAGTGATGCTTATCTTTGGTTTTCACAGGCGAAGGGTGGGGGCTATGAAAGCGAAAGTGTGTACCCAAACGCGGAACTCGTGTTCCTGGAGATCCACAACATTCACGTGATGAGAGAGTCGCTGCGAAAACTGAAGGAGATCGCGTACCCGGCCATCGATGAGGCGCGGTGGCTGTCCAACGTGGACGGGACGCACTGGCTGGAGTACATTCGGGTACAGAGAGGGCCTGTCCTTTACATGATTTCTGCTTAAGATTTCTCTGCATCTGGGCCACAAAGCTTATCTGTCTATCTGGGTGGTTTCTTAGCATTGCAAATGAGTGCATCTTTGCCATATACTTGGGCTTTCATAGTTTCCACAGGCAGCATCCAAACTGTGGTATTCATTGGGGGGCTTTTGTGACATAACAGAAAGAGATACTGCTGGCCTCAGATCAGGTTTTTTAAAGTACTTTGTGGCCCTTTGATAAAGGACCCTATTTACTACTGTAGTTTTTTCTTAGTGTAAGTTTTTCTTTTTTTCCCTCAGGATACTAATGTTTCTTAGTGATTCTTACATTGATTGCATTCTTGTTTGGTTTATTAACCTGAACTTCCAATGTTCTCCACAGAATTCTTTTTGCTGTGATAGAAATTAAATGTAACCTGGTTTAATGTGTCTTCTTTTCTGAAGATGCTTCTTGCTGGGGCAGTAAGAATTGCTGATAAAATAGAATGTGGGAAAACCTCAGTGGTGGTGCACTGCAGCGACGGCTGGGACCGAACAGCCCAGCTGACGGCTCTGGCCATGCTGATGTTGGACAGTTATTACCGCACCATTAAAGGATTCGAGGCTCTCATAGAAAAGGAGTGGATAAGCTTTGGACATAGGTTTGCACTGGTGAGTTGAGATGGTAAGGTGCACACTTCTCATTTTGCTCTATCATATGCATGTGTGTATCACATCAAATACACACACACACACACACACACACACACACACACACAGGAGAGGCCTTTATGCTCTCTGTGAGATCTGAATTGTATGTTCCTGGTAGGGCAGTCTTTTTTTTTTTTTCTCCATGTAGGTATGCCTTTTTTTCTTTTTTTTTAAGAATTGAGGTAAAATTCATATAACATAAAATTCACCATCTTGAAGTACATAGTTCAGTGGCATTTAGTGCATTCACAGTGTTGTGCAACCACCATCTCTATCTAGTTCCAAAACATTTGCATCACCCCCAAAAGGAAACCCCGTACACATTTAAGTAGTCGCTGCTCATTTCCCTGTGCCCCCAGCCCCTGACAACCAGTAATCTGCATGCCATCTCCCTGAATTTGCCTACTCTAGGTACTGGATGTAAGTGGAGTCATAGAATATTTGTCTGTCTGTGACTGGCTTATTTCACTAGGCACAATGTTTTCAAAGTTTATGCATGTTTTAGCATCTATCAATATTTAATTCCTTTTCGTGGCTGACTAGTATTCCATCGTGTGGATATATTGCATTTTGTTTACCCATTTACTTGTTGACAGACGCTTGGGTTGTTTGCACCTGGTGGCAATTGTGAATATGCTGCTGTGAACATTGGTGTATAAAGTACCGTAAGACTGGGTGCTTAAACAACAGAAACTTGTTGTCTCATCATTCTGGAGGCTGGAAGTCCAAGATCAGGTGTTGGCAGGGTTGGTTTCTCCTCATGGCTCTCTCCTTGGCTTGCAGACAGCTGCCCTCTTGCTGCGTCCTCATGTGGCCTTTCCTCTGTGCACACACATGCCTGGTGTCTCTCTCTGTCCAAATTTCCTCTTCTTATAAGAACAGGAGTCAGACTGGATTAGGGCTCACTGTAACAGCCTCATTTTAACTTAGGGCCTTTAAGGAGGTGATTCTCTCCCAATGCAGTCGCATTCTGAGGTACTGAGGGTTAGGACTTCCAACAGTCCCGGACACACAGTAGTGCTGAGTTACGTGTATCCTCTGGTTTTAATCCTCTCGGGACCCTGCGAGGCAGCTGCTACCATGGATAGATGGGGAAGCTGAGTGTGAGCTATCTGCCAAGGTCACCAGCTTTGGAGGGTGGAGCCAGCCTTCAGGCAGTGGTTTCCAGCCTGCAGCCACCCGCCCGCTGGGCGCTGCTGTAGTTCCTCCCCTCGGGTTTCCATGCGTGAGCTCCCACCCGAAGCCAGTTTCTGTCCTTGCCCACCTGTCCCGTCATCCGGCTCACGGGCCTTATCGTGAACGGCTCCACAGCTATTCCTGCCTCCATCTCTCCTCCTGTCCATCATTCTCATTGGTATAGAAACGTGCTGTTATTTATCCCACCTAAACCCAGCTCTCTTGACTGAACTTCCCCCTCCAGCTGTCACCCTGAATATCTGCTCCCCATTACAACACATCTCCACAAAACGAGTCTGGACTCACTCTCACTGTTTCTCTTCTGGTCTCTCTCAAACCCTCTTCAGCCTGGCTTCCTCCCCCCGCCTCCCCAACTGCTCTTGTCACGGTAACCAATGACCGCCCCTCTACCAAGTCCTTCTCTTATGTGGCCTGAGCATTTGATACTGTTGACTCTTCCCGTCTTCTGGGAATACTTTCTTCCCTTGGCTTCTAGGTTGCTACAACCTTCTGGTCCTCCCTCTCTCCCCAACTTCTTAATGTTGGGGTGCCCCAGGGCTCAGCCCTCACATCGTTTCTTTTCTCTCTGTATGCTTAATCCCAGTCCCATGACTGTAAATGGATGTATTTCAAATCTGTCATCTCCTCCCCATTGCCCTTGAGGCCCCCTTAGTTCAGGCCCAGCCAGCTCCCTTGGGACTGCTATGGCAGTCTCCCTGTCACCTATCCCCTTCCAACCCAGCGTCCCCAGTGTAACAGACGGGGCATTACAGAAAGCAGAACTGATGCGGCCTCTCTCCAGCCTGAACCCCTCTGAGCCTGCCCACGGCCTGCTGGGTTGTGGGCAAACTCCTCAGTGCCACGTGTGAGGTCCCTGGTGTTCTGGCGCTGGCTCACCTTTCCAGCCTCATGTCACCTCCTTCCCCTTGCCTCAACTGTGCCTCGCTACTTATGGCACCCAGGTGTCCCCCCACCTCCCCACTGCTTCTCATAGGATCTATCCCTGGCCAGCCAGAAGCAAGTTCCTCTTTGTCTTTCAAGCTTTATCTCAAATGAGACCTCCTCCATGACTGTGACTCGTGACTTTCCCACCTGGCTCCCTCCTCTGGCCCATCCTGGGATGGCCGCTTGTTCCTTTGCAGCCCCACCATACCCGTCTCAGACTGGGAAGCCCCTGGCACACTTGATCGCCTCCGTTATTTACAGGTCTTCTCCCATGACTAGACCACAAGTGAATTATTCATTGAGCACAGATGCTGTGTCTCATGTGTCTTGGTACCCCAGGTGCCTAAGTGAAGGGCCTGGCCTCCACTGGACACCATGAAACTGCCTAAAATCTTAAGGGCCGGGTGGGGGATACCTTGCATGCACCGTGAGAGTTCAGTGTGTGTCTATTAAAAGAAAGAATGAATCTTAAATTGTGAACTGTCAGTGCAAAACTTCCCTCAGCCTTAAATACTGAGGAGCAGGTACCAGAAATTATTTTATAAAAAAGTACAGAAATAAGGCAATGCATGCAGCCACTCTGGAAAACAGTATGGCAGTGACTCAAAAAATTAAAAATAGAACCACCATGTGATCCAGCAATTCTGCTGAGTATATACCCCAAAGAAGTGAAAACAGAGACTCAAACACTTATTTGCACTCCCATGTTCACAGCCGCATGATTCACAATAGCCCAAAGGTGAAAGCCCCCCAGTGTCCATCAGCAGGTGAATGGGTAAACAGAGTGTGATCTGTCCATACAATGGAATGTTATTCAGCTTTCAAAGGGAAGAAAATTCTGACACCTGCTACAACATGGATGAACTATGAGGACATTATGCTAAGTGAAAGAAGCCAGTCGCAAAAGGACAAATAAACTGCATGATTCCACGTGTATGAAGTATCAAGAGCAGTCAAATCTGTTGAGACAAAGGAGGATGAGGGGGACCAGGGGCTGGGGGAGGGGAATAGGGAGTTACTGTTTGAGTTTGGGAAGTTCTGGAGACGGATGCCTATGATGATTGTACAACAGCGTGAATGTACTTAAGGCCACTGGACTATACACTTAAAATGGCTATGATGGTAAATTTCATATGTATATTTCACTAGAACTTAAACATTTTTTGAAAAAAGAAGGTAGTACAGTGTTTCTCTGAGGTGTTCATGTTGACTTGGTCATTTCTTTTTCTGTCTTTCCTGGTGGCAATTTCATAGACCCAGTGTTTTTTGTTCTTCCTGTGTGGTGATTGCCTTGTATCTTCATAACTTTCTTTTTCATCCCTTTGCCTAGTCATCAAATTACTTGAAGTTTCTGTTAGAATGCTTGCTCACTCCGGAGCTATTTTTAATTTGACATTTTCAATGTTTTTGTCAGTCCTGTTTATGTGTTTGAAATTATCTTTTACCTTTTAATATGAATCTATTAACATCTTGTAAAATATCAAAAGGTGTGTCATACAATACTGGATATCAATTATATCTTAAAACTGGAAAAAAAAAAACCCCAGAGATACAACCCCAGACTGCCTCAGAGACTCCCCATTACCATTTCAGGAGTGAGATTTTGAGGTTTTCTGAGTCATGCAGAATTGGCTAAAACTTGTAGATTGTTAATCGTTATTTTGATTCTTAGACTTCCTGACATTTCTGGAAAAAAAAAAACTACCCTTGAGGAGAAAATGGCAGTCATGATGTGCTTTGTGAGCTGCTAATTGCTGGCCCCATGCTGACCCAGAGCACTTGGTGTGGTAGCTGGGGTTGACCCCGTCATTTGGACTGAAAAGTTGACTGGCCATTTGCTTATAACTTCTTGATCTCGACTATATTAAAGCGAAATTATAAAACAATCAACATGTAAAAATACAGTACACTGAAATGTTGTTTCCTAAGAGTAATGGAAGTCAGTTCAATGCAGTGAACATTTCTGAGTGCCTTTTATGTGCTGGGAATTCTGTTAGGCCTCGGGACATAAAAATGAGACGTGGTTTTTGCCACCAGGCAATTTAAAGTGACTTTTGAGAGGACCATGGCATACATTAAAGTGTTTAACCTCCTGATTCTTTTTAGCGAGTGGGCCATGGCAACGACAACCATGCAGATGCTGACCGATCCCCGATATTTCTTCAGTTTATCGACTGTGTTTGGCAAATGACAAGACAGGTGAGAGATTTTCAGTCTATTTCTGAGCTTCATAGTCTGATCCAAACATATCTTAAGGTTGAAGACAAACTTTAATTTCATGTTCATTCCAAGTGGAGATGTGTATGTGTTAAATATGTCCCCTTCTGTTATTTAACTCAGTTTGATTCTAATTACTTAGAAACAGAAGCAGAAAATTGGAAACAACTAGCTTCACACCAAAAGGTGCTTTTCCCATGCAAATGGTTTTCGTCCGTCATGCTGTCCAGCAGCTGTGCAAACCCTGCCGCTCAGTCCTTCTCTTTCTTTCACTTGCCCCCCTCTCTGTCAGGGTAAATAAGCTTAGCCTGCTGCTGAGCAGGTGCTGGAAGATTCCCAGCTGTTAGAAATGGGGATGTGACTGAACAGAGGGGTGGAGACCAGGGAATCCAGGAACCCTCTACACCCCGCCCCAGGCCACGGCCCCTCCCACCCCAATGTGAGGAGGGAAGGGAGTGTCCCAGGACCAGTGGCGGATAGGAAGCTGCTGAGCATCTCGTCACTCATGACCCGGCAGCGCACTGGGCCCCTTCCCTAAGTAGTCAGCCTGATGGTCCACAGCCAGAAGGCACGTGCTGTTCCTTCCCTTGTCTCCAGCGTCGAAAACCGAGTTTGGGGTCTTATCCTCATGATAGGCCTTTGTGCCAGAGAAATGGACCTGGAATCAGAGCCAGAGAGTGAACCAGAGGGCGGGAGACAGGGGGCAAACAGAAACAGAGGCCGAGACACAGCGAGAGGGACAGAGTGGAGGGAGAGGCAGTGGGAGAAAGTGCAAGCAAAAGACAGAGCCCTTTCCCGAGGGCCTGTGTGCGTGGCATCGTGGGGTGGCATCACGGACTGGGATTATGGGGAAGAGAGGATGGAAAAACATGGCCTGGGCTCTCTCCTCCCTGTTGACCTGGAGGTCTGGCCTTGGCTGCTTCAGGCACATGAAGGGGACCATATCATATAAAAGTTGCGCCTTCTTGGGCCCCACCCCTAGAGACCCTTCTTCTTGTGGGCCTGGGGAGAGGCCCAGGTGTGTGTAGTTCTTAAAAGCTCCCCAAGCTGTTGTGAAATGAAAATGAGTTAGAGCACCAGTGGTTCCCAGTGCAGTCCTGGGGCCAGTAGCCTCAGCCTTCCCGAACTGAGAGGTGCAGAGTCTCAGGTCCCACCCGAGACCTGCTGACCCCGGATGGGGGGCAGCACTCTGTTTCACGAGCCCTCCAGGGATTCTGCTCTACTGGGGCGCTGCTCACACTTCGTTGTGTACACAAATCCCCTGAGGATCCTATTAAAATGCAGGTCTGATTCATGGGTGTGGTGCAGAGCCTGAGCCATGCTGCTGGCCCACAGACCACACTGGAGTGGCAAGGATCACGAGAGAACAGACATCCCTTCAGAAATTAGAAAAAAATTGCGGTGGGATGGGGTTCTAAGCAGCCAAAGTCGATTTCACAGCGTCTTCAGTCCCTCCCTTAGAACTTACTAGTACTTTTGGACCCAGCCTCCCCAAGCTGATTGGGCTCTTGCATTATCTGAGTGTCAGTTCACAGCTGATTCAAAGCAGCCAATTAGATAGAGGGGTGGGGTGGGAAGAATGGTGGTCTCAGAGGTAGGCACCCGATGGTGTCAGTCATAGGCAATGGCAAATGCATACTCAAGAGGCACGGAAGCTGGCCCGAAGTCGTACTGTTTCATAGTGCCGTGTACTCACTATTTGTATTGATTCCAAGCCAGTGAGAAAATTAAATGATGGTTACATTCAGGTTGACAAGAAGGTATGAAATACATTTTAGGAGAATTACATTAAAAGGCTGAACACAGCAATTCTGTGCTTCTGATGCTTCTGAAGGATAAGGACCATTTTTGTGGATGTGAAGGAGCTTATTCCTCCCAAATGCCTAAAGTGTGCGTGTCTTCAAACTGACTTCCATTCTTCATACTGCTTAGTGCCTATTTTCATGTCTGTATAATTTTTGTAATGTTCACTGGATTTTTAAGAAAGAAAATGAAGGAGTTGGGTTAGAAGATCTTAGAGTTGTTAGATGCTTCTTATAGCTTTAAGATTCTGTCCATGAAATGTGTATAATTAATTTCTTTTAAAATAACATTATTAATGCATTAGGAGACACACCAATGATTGGTCTAACTATGAATTAAGTCACAAGTGAATGAGATATGTAGCTTGTTAGAAAAGATGCATTAATGTGACAAGATTAACGTATTTTTAGGTTTCCTACTGCTAAATCAAGTAAGCTAAGTCAGTGTAATGTTGTTAGACATCTCAGAATAAAATGCACTAGTCTGTGTGCACAAATTGATATCAAAGGAACTGAGGGAAAAAGTAATTGAAGGACTCTGCAGAAGAGTCTCAAAGACATTCTGCAATAACCCCAGTTTAATAGACTTTTTACCCTTTTGGATTGGTTTAATAGTTGATGTTTTTGTCCCTCAAGAGGTACAGAATTTCATTATGGATTTCTATGGGGTTTTTGAGACTACACATTTTTTAAAGTATATGGTGTAGTTTCCAGGAGAAGAGGCCAAAGCAAACTGTGAATCACAGAGGTTTAATCTTTTATTTGTATCACTCTAGCAGTTGCTACTTCCTCCAATGAAATGTTTCCTGAATTGAGTTTAATGCCACAGTGCCCTTTGGTTGTGAAAAGCAGTCCTGACCTAACATGAGTAGCTGGAGCCCTTGTGTCCCGATGTTGTGGGTACCGAATGGCTTGGGCTGAGCCCCGCCCACCCTGACCTCCCATACCTGCTACCCACTTGGTCAGAGTAAGGCTTGTAGTCAGTGGTGACAGAACACCCCCAACCAAGTTCACAGACCCAGAATGTGGGTACAAGGTTAGGAATAAAGACTCATATGACTTCAAAAATATGTCAATAGAAGCTTGGCTGTGCTAGTGGTAAATGTATATTTTTTTTATAGTTTTGTTGGAAGCTATTGGAAAAAGTTATTTTTCATAAAATGTTTTTATTAACATGGAATGGGTTTATAATTTTTTTATTATATACTGCAATTTTATTTCAATCACACAAAGTTACTGTGTAGGAAATTTAAATGAAACAGTATGGTAAAAATAGCAGAGAACCAAATTGTTGGTAAATGTATATTTTTAAATGTTTGAAAATGAAATATAAACTTTCTATTTCTATCCTTGATTTAATAAAGCTTTAGTATATACGTAACTGTTATATTTTTGCTTAAAATTCATAAATTTCTTGGTGCCAATAACTGATAAATAGAGCATAACTACATTGCATAGAAAAATACTAGAAAAAATTGACATAATGTCCTTGGCCTTTTAAAAGATAGCCAATTTGGAATGTGAGGCCATTGACAGAGTCCCAAAGGATGATCTTAAAGGCTCTGAGACAGGGTTAACCAGCGGCTATGTTTAGTACTTCAGCTAGATTTAGTTGATTTAGTTCGTCATTGATTTAGTTCATCTAAGAACAAGAACATTAGTAAGAACAATATCCACAGCTAGTTTCCAGAGGTTTCTAAAGAAGTGGTATTTTGGTGGGGCTCATTAGAACAGTTTTGTGTTTCTCTGAGAGCAATCCTTAAGGTAGAGAGAGGCAAGTCTTAATCTAGGGCAGCTGAGCAGAATTCCTTAGGTTGGCTAATGTAATAGCTTGGCAAGGGAAATAACAATTTCGGATGGAGTTTGGACAGTCCTGGGTTGACCATTGTTTCTAATTGAGAAGCTTGTCTCTGATCTAGTAAAGTAATAAAGATAAGCTTAAAAAATAAACCTTTCTATCAGTGACCCTGGTTGTCACTCTAGAGATGATAGAATTAGTTGTGACAATGTGCAGACATCTCTGATTAGGGAATAGATCTTTAAAGTGCGCTGACACACAAAAATATGCTGGGTAGTTCTATTTGGTTTTGTTCTAATTGGCTTTGCTTCATTGAAGAGGTGACGAATATTTTACTGTGTTTTTAAAGTAGAGTTCTGGTACATGGTGGGCTCCCAGTACCTGCCTGCTGCTAGGACCATCACCATCATTTCCCAATCGTCTCTCTCATGGCTACTAAATGTCAGCTACTGGCTAGAACCTCATGGCAATGGTAATTCTTTGCTGGAATTCTGCTAAGCCCCATTAAGAATTACCTAAAACAGCAATTGAGAGGATCGTGTGGTTTTCTTCCTTATTCTGTTAATATAGTGAATTACAATGATAGGTTGTTTTTGTTTTTGTTTTTTTTGGTAACCTTGATCTTCAAATCTTAAACCAGCCTTGCATTCCTGAGACAAACCCCACTTGGTCATGTGGTATTACCCCTTTTACATTATATATGGCCAGGTTCAATGTGCTTACATATTGGTAAGAATCTAGAGATGTATGTTTGTGGAGTTGTCTCTGTGGGAAGGTTTTTGAGTTGTTTGCTTAATAGAAAGACTTTCTATTTCTTCTTGAGTCACCTGGGAACCCCCCTTCCTTCTCTGGGACTCAGAATGTGCTTCCACAAGGGAAGCTGGGACAATATTAGGACCTGTCGTGTTGGTTTCCATTCTGGGCCGGGGCGGGGCAGGGTGCGGGGGTTATCACAGTCCCATGCTCCTGCCTGTTGCCAGTGTCTGCAAACAGCTGGGTCATATATTTTGTCCAGCTCTCTAGTTGTTTCTGGCAGAAGGGTGAATGCAGGCTGTTCTGTCATCGTGGTGAGAAGAGGAAGCTCTGCAAGCTTTCTTAGGCACTGAAAAGTACAACAGTTTTTGTTGCTTCGGGTTGTTTGTCAGCCAGATCTCTAAGCTTGGACCGGAAACTATAGACAATTAAGTTGTACATGGGCCCAGTTTTCCTTTTAGTCTTTGACTATATTCCAAGTTGTAGCTTAGCTGCCTTTCACAAACAAATTAATACCAGTTTGTTTTAGAAATTGAACTTTAAAACTAAACCTTATTTCTCTCTCCATTTAAGTTTCCTTCAGCATTCGAGTTTAATGAATTATTCTTGATTACAATTTTGGATCACCTTTATAGCTGTCTCTTTGGGACTTTCTTGTGCAACTGTGAACAGCAGCGACTCAAAGAGGTAAGTGTGTTATATCCTCTGGCTTTCCTGATTGCTCAAGTGCCTTTCCCATTAAGTGCCACTGTAGAAAGGGGACTGAGTGGAGAGGAGACTCGGGTCTCGCCCTGCTGCTGTCTGTAAATGGAGGGGTTGCGCGAAATGCCCTCCCAGGGTTCACCAGCCCCAGTGCATGTGTCTAATCTTCCATCTGATTTGACCAAAGCCCCTTCCTTTGTGGGTGCTGGGGCCCAGGGAGCCCACAGCTTCCTGAGGTCTGTAGGGTCAGGACTAGACTAGACCCCTAAACTCCAAAATGCTATGATCCTGCTTGTCTTTCTCTGTGCTCTTGGGCAGAAGGTTGCTGGGAGACCTTGGACAATGACGTCTGTAGATGAGCCCAAACCTCTCCCGAGGTAGCAAGTTCAACTTTCTTTCCATCAAGCTGCTGAAGCAGCAGCTACGAAGCTTCTCCATTAGATTTGCCTTTTCCTTTTCTCCTCGCTTTGGGATAAAAGACAGAAGTGATCAAAAGTGAGGAAGCATTGGGAGAAGGTAGCTTAAAGAGTGTCCTCTGATTCATAGAAAAAGGAGTTCTGCCTGTGGGTTCAGTGTGCTAGAACATTCGAGAACTTAGGAGGAAATGGCAGCCTCCAGTGCCCACCCCCCTCTCTCAGCAGCCGCCCCGCAGCTGACCATTCCCTCACCTCATGCCCTCTCTGGCTCTCCCCCACCTCGCTGGCCTTCCCCGCTCAGTCTCTTCCCTCTTAAGCCATCTCTAAACTTGGAGTCACCTCGGCCCGGGCCCGGGTCCTCTTCTTGTTCTCTCTCTAGGTGACCTCGTCCATCTCGGGCATCTGAATGCTGTTTTCCTGCTCCTCTCCTGCTCTTTTACGTCCCACTCAGTGGCACCTCTGCCTGTTCAGATACTAAGGCCACCCCAGCTGCCCCGTTCAGTCCCTCAGTGAGTACTGCCAGCCCAGTCTCCAGGATGGATTTGTAATCTGGCCGCTTCTCACTGCTCCACTGCTACAAGCCTAGTGGAAGCCGCCCCCCTCCCCTTCCCAGGCTCTCATCTGGAATAAGGTAGCTGCCCAGAAACGAGCTTGACTCCCTCCATTTCTGACCTCCAGCAGTCAATCTAAACATAGCAACCAGGGCAGCTTTCCCAAACTTCAGACCCATCACGTGCCTCTGCTCTGCTTGAAACCTCCCTGTGGCTTCCCACTGTGATCAAGATACAGTCCACACTCCTGTGGGCCCAGTGTGACAGTGTGACTGGGCCCTGTTAACCCCTTAAGGAAAAGGAAAAGAATTTAAAAGAGTGAATTTTATGGTATGTGACATCTCAATAAAGCTGTTTTTAAAGAAAAAATCAACGGAATATAGTTCATATGTAGAATTTAAATCCTATGGTCTTTTTTTTTTTAAATCAAAATGTACTCAAAAAAATCAGCTCTCTTGAGATATAATTTACATACCATACAATTAACCCTTTTAAAGTGGACTGTTCAGTGGTTTTTAGTATATTCAGGGTACAACCATCACCACCATCTAATTTCATAAAATTCTCATCACCCCAAAAAGAAACCCCATACCCATTAGCAGTCACTCCCCATCCCCCAGCCCCCCCGGCAACCACTAATCTAGTTTCCCTCTCTGTGGACTCACCTCTTCTGGACATTTTGTATAAATGGAATCATACAGTATCTACCCTCCTGTGTCTGGCTGCTGTCACTAAGCATACTGTTTTCAAGGTTCATCCATGTTTAGCATATACCAATGTGTCATTCCTTTTTTTATGACTGGTCTCTCCATACAATGGAATATTATTCACAGTTTGTTTAACAACTCATCAGCAGATGGACATTTGGGTTGTTTCTACTTTGGGCTCTTATGAATACTGTTGCTATGAACATTCATGTTCAAGGTTTTATGAGGACATATGCTTTCACTTCTCTTGGGTAGACACCCAGGAGTGAAATTGCTGGGTCATAGGGTAGCTCTATGTTTAACCCTTTGAGGAACCACCAGACTGTTTTCCAAAGCAGCTGCAACATTTAACATTTTTACCAGCAATGTCTAAGGGTCCCATGTTCATAATATCTTTGTAGACACTAGTTATTGTTTATCTTTCTGATTCTAAGCCATCTCAGTTGGGTGTGAAGTAGTATTTCACTGTGATTTTTATGTGCATGTCTCTGATGACTAATGATGTTGAGCATCTTTTCATTGCTTATTGGGTATCTGTATATATCTGTGGACAAATGTTTATTCAGATCCTTTGCCTATTTTTATTTGGGTTATCTGTCTTTTTATTATTGAGTGAAAGAGTTCCTTACATATTCTTTATATATGTAAGTCCCTTATCAGATATGATTTACAAATATTTTCTTCCATTCTGTGCACTGTCTTTTCACTCGTTTGATGGTGTCATTTGAAACACACAAGTCTTTAATTTTGATGAAGTCCAACTTATCTGGGGGTTTGTTATTGTTGTCATTGTTGCTTGTACTTTTGTTGTCATATCTAAGAAACCATCGCCTAACCCAAGGTCATGAAAATTTAAGCCTGTGTTTTCTTCTAAGACTTTTATACTTTTAGCTCTTACATTTAGGCCTATGGTCCATTTTGAGTTACTTTTTGTATGTGGTGTGAGGTAAGGGTTAAACTTCATTTTTTTTTTTTTGCATGTAATTATCCAGTCATCTCAGCACTGTTTGTTGAAAACATTGTCTTTCTCCCATTGAATTTCTTGGCATCCTTGTTGAAAACAGTTGACCACAAATGTGAAGGTTCATTTCTGTACTCTCTATTCTATTTCATTGCTGTATATGTCTATCCATCCTATGCCAGTACCACCTGTATTGATTATTGCAACTCTGTAGTAAGTTTTGACATTGGGAAGTGTGAGACTTCCAGATTTGTTCTTTTTTCCAAGATTGTTTTGGCTATTTGGGGTTCCTTGATTATTGCTGGTGTATAAATATAAAATATGAAACATAAAGATGAAAATATTTACATTTCATATATAAATATAAAATGTAAACTATGAAAAAATCCTAATTGGGCTTCCTAGGTGGCGCAGTGGTTGAGAATCCACCTGCCAATGCAGGGGACACGGGTTCGATCCCTGCTCCAGGAAGATCCCACATGCCGCGGAGCAACTAAGCCTGTTTGCCCCAACTATTGAGCCTGCGCTTTAGAGCCTGTGAGCCACAACTATTGAGCCTATGTGCTGCAACTACTGAAGCCCACGTGCCTAGAGCCTGTGCTCCGCAACAAGAGAAGCCACGGCAATGAGGAGCCCGCGCACCACAACGAAGAGTAGCCCTCACTCACCACAACTAAAAGAAAGCCCGCGCACAGCAAAAAAGACCCAACACAGCCAGTAAAATAAATAAAATAAAAAAAAAATCTACTAGATGTATTTAAAAAAAAATACTATCCCTACTTAAAAAAAAAAAAAAAAAAAGATCCTAATTGAATCTCCTGTGTCTAGAGGAGTTGGAGAGGAGTCAGCTGGCTTGGCAGCAGCAGAATGGTGCTCACTCCTGGCCTCACCGTTTTCTCATTTTGACTTTCTCTCTGTGCTTGGTCCATGTTTACTGTTTATCTGCCCCATCATGCCTGTGGGTTTGGGTGTCTGGATTCCGACAAGCAATGCAAATAGTTACAGTGTACTGTAAAATTGGGAGGTGGGGATCTATAATGTAATGATATATTCTCTATATATGGCTTCTTCAGCCTGCCACCCCACAGATTTCCCCCCAGATAGCCATGATTCTTCAGCGAAAGGACTCTTATCTGTAAATTCTACCTACAGTCCTTAATATTAAGGGTCACCCTTAATATTAAGGGTCACACAAGCAAGCTGCAAAAAAGAATAAAAAATGTATTTGTTAAATATGGGCCCCACCACCCTAGGATTGTTAGGAAGTTCTTGTTCTGCCTTCACATAGACACAGTCACCAGATGTCGTCTAGCTCAGCAATATGTTTTTCCAGGACAGTAACTAGTGTGTTTTTGGGTCATTCCCCAACACGAGGCTTCATTATTCAAGTCCTTTTCTCTACGTGATACAAATTCTTGAGGACATGAAAGTTGAATTTATTTCAATGTATTCCCTTTTTGTTTTTCAGGATGTATATACAAAGACTATATCTTTATGGTCTTATATCAATAGCCAGCTGGATGAATTTTCTAATCCCTTCTTTGTGAATTATGAAAACCACGTCCTATATCCTGTTGCTAGTCTGAGTCATTTGGAATTATGGGTAAACTATTATGTGCGATGGAATCCACGAATGAGGCCTCAGGTATCTTTTTGTTTTTCTTTGCAAAAAAAAGCATATCTTTCTGCTCAAGGAAAGAGGGTGGTGTAGAACTATGTGAAGGTGCACAGCTGATGAAGTGCTGTAAGTTACTGCATTTGATTGCCCTTCCAATGACTTGATTCAGTCACGGTTTATAGACTCTGGTAGCAAAACAGAAAGAGGGCACGTGCTGAGTCACAGAGCACGTACCCCCTTGAGGAAGAGGTCGTTTCCTCCTCCCTTTCCACTGTAACATTTCCAAAGACTGAAAAAAATATTACCTCACAGTGCACAGCAGGGCCAGGCAGCCGAGCTGTGGTTGCCCTTGGTGTTCAGTGGCTGAGCTCTTCCAGCTGGGTGGCCGTGACATGGTGGGTGTGGGTGGGCAGCAGAACAAGGGAGGCAGCCCTCAGCTCCACAGGCAGCTGCTTTTCTCCTGAGGTTTCTGGTTTTGTTTTTTTTTTTTTTTTCATTTTTAAAACGTTTAATTTATTTATTTATTGGCTGTGTTGGGTTTTCATTGCTGCATGCAGGTTTTCTCTAGTTGCGGAGACTGGGGACTATTCGTTGTGGTGCACAGGCTTCAGTAGTTGTGGCATGTGGGCCCTAGAGCATGAGGGCTTCAGCAATTGTGGCACGAGGGCTCAGTAGTTGTGGCACACAGGCTTAGTTGCTCCATGGCATGTGGGATCTTCCCGGACCAGGGCTGGAACCCATGTCCCCTGCACTGGCAGGTGGATTCTTAACCACTGCGCCACCAGAGAAGCCCCTGGTTTAAGTTTAATACTCTTCGGGTTTACTGGTCGTGCACCAGGAGCATGTCTCCAGGGCCTGGTTTGACCACATCACTTCTGTAGGCCCCAGATGCAGCTCTGCCTTTCCTTTCTGCCCTCCTCCTGCTCGGTCCTTCCCTCTCTCTCTGTGCCTTCTGAATCTCTCCAGGCATGTTTCATCTGTCTCCTCCTGCTCGGGCAGCTGTGACAAAGTCTCACAGGCTGGGTGCTGCAAACAACAGAAATGTATTGTCCCCCAGTTCTGGTGGCCAGAAGTCCAAAATCAAGGGGTGCCAGGGTTGGTTCCTCCTGGGGGCCGTGAGGGCAGGATCTGTTCCAGGCCTCTCTCCTGGGCTTGTAGACAGCCGTCTGCCCCCTGTGCCTTTTCACATCATCTTCCCTCTATGTGTATCCGTGTCCAGATTTCCCCTTTTCATAGGGACACCAGTCATACCAGATTAGGGCCACCCTACTGGCCTCATTTTAACTTCATTATGTCTGTAAAGGCTCTCTCTGCAGATAAGGTCACGTTCTCTGGTACTGAGAGTTGGAACTTCAACTTATGAATTTATGGGGGGGCACCAGTAATAGTCCACAAGCCCCACTAACCATGGGGAGGACTGAACTGTTCACATCCCATCTCAGTTGTGTGGCATGCAAACGTTGACGAGGCCGTCACTTCACTAACCTTCCCTCCATGCTAGAAATCCGCTCGCTGTAGCCTTGGCTCCGGGCTCCATCCGACAGTGCAGCCTGCCACCTGGGGCACCACTTGCCGCCTCTTTTTTTGCTGACTCTGTTTCCTCGCTCGGTCCACTTGTTCCGTGAAGCTTCAGCTATGGAAGCCCTTTCATCCTCTAACCCTCTGAGTTGGCCATGCCACCCTGCACACCTGAGCACTGTTTTCCAGAAGGCCACGATCAGGGCCTCTTTAGCCCAGTACTTGTCCTTCTCCCAGAGCAGCCCCAGAACTGGCCTCCTGTCACCCCCCACCCCGTCTTCTGGCCTGAGATGGATTCCACATCCCCCGGCGGCCCCTCAAACCCCCTGAATCCAGAACGCTATCCCTGCCCTCGGCCTCTCACCATACCAATAGTGGATGTTTAGAGAACCTTTTCTTAGGAAACCTTCCCTGACCTGACCCTCCCCTCCACTTACTCTGAGGGCCCAGCTTCTGTTACTGAGTACGAGGCAGATGTCTAGCGAGGGCATGGGGCCACTAGCTGCTTCCTGCATTGGAGTGGCCAGGGTAGCCGGCACACTGAGCACCAGTGGGGCCAGAGCTTGTTTCTACCTACCCAACACCTGGGTTCTGGGTTTAATGTGTGCTTTGAGTAGCAAAAATGCCAACTTTTAAAAGTTGTAAAATGTTCTCTTTATTGAACATCTGATGCTGAGCAGGCACAGTCTCAGCTTCTTTCCCATGAAACCAAACAGTATACGGTTAGACAACTTCTTTGCTCAGTGGTCAGTATTCTAAATACAGGTTTTCAATTTTGTAGCCAGGAAGCCATTGGTCACTAATCCCAGGTGTCCTGGGCTCATGCCTGTACCGACGAGCACCCTCCTGTTAGTTCCATGGCATCTGGACAGTTAACAATCGGCCGTGTCCTTCAAAAAGTTGCCTCACAAGCATGGTCCCCAAACCTGTCCCCTTCCCTCTTGTGCGTGACCCATGCCTTTTGCGAGAGCCAGCTCGTGCAGCCGAAGTCAGTCCCGCGATGGCCCCATGGTGGAGTCCCCCTAGACGCCAGGCCCAGAGCGGGTCGGGGAGCAGGCCAGGCCTTGGTGATGTCAGAAGCCAGAGAGGTGCGCAGGCCCAGGCTGTGGAGGGCCCTAGTGCAGCATCTTCAGGTGTTCGGACTTGATCCCAGGGGCTGTGGGAGCCACCTCGGGGTTTGCAGGAAGCTCACTGTAGCAGCGCAGGAGAGGACCAGGGAGGGTGGCAGTGGAGATTGGCACGGGGATCAGCTGGAAGGCTGGTGTCCAGTGGCAGGGCGGGGAGGCAGGGGGACAGGAAACAGGTAGGGGCACAAGCTGATTGGCTTCTTTTCTCTGAGGAGGAGAGGGCTAGGATGGCTGCCTGGAGAGGGGCTGCCTGGGCCTCCCTCAAAGGATGGCTGTGCAGGGAGAAGGACCCAGCAGACATCTTGTTCCCTTTGGGACCCTTTTGGCTGTCTGTTACCCGCATGGTCTGCCTCTCTCTGACCCCAGGGCCTGGCTGTTAGTAATTGTAGCTTGATCACGAAGCGACTTGGAGTCAAATCCCACAAAACAGGAAAATACCAAGTAGGTCCATGGCTAAGAGGGGAGCTGTTTTCCCACCTCCCAGTGGCCTCTGGAATCAGCAACAAATAAAGCAACTTTCCTTGTTTTGGGGGCCTTTGTCATCAGACTCCCACATTGCACCCCCCCCCCCGGCTCCTGGGGCCAAAGTCAGGGGTCTGTGCTGAGCCTCCTGTGTGCTGGTTACCGAGCACCCTTAGTGTGTTGCAGACACCTGGCTGCCTCCCCCCTACCCCTGCCTTGTCTGACTCTGTCACTGCAATGGTCTGTCCCTGTTGTCTCTGTCCCTCTGTCATCTCTGGTCACTCACTCTCGGGTCTTTTTTTTTTCTTTTGGCTCTTTATTGGAATATAATTGCTTTACACTCTTGTACCAGTTTTTGTCACTCTCGGGTCTTGTCTCTCATCTGTCTCCTGCCTTCCCTCTTCCTCCACTGGGGTGATCACCACTGGCACCCCCGATGGGCTGGCTCCCAGACTTCGGGGAGAGGTCATGATGAAACATGTAGGCCCAGGGGGAGTGGAGTCTTCAGAGGCCCCCACCCAGAGCAGGTGCCCTTCCAGCCGGTCCCTGTAGGATGAAGCCCAGCTTGTGAGTGAAAAGGGTCAGGGGGGAGTGCCCCAGGCAGAAGGGACAGCACATGCATGGGATCTTCCAAAACCTGGAAGGTTCGGGAATGCAGGAGGGGAGTAGAGGCAGGACCTGGTGAGAGGTGACCAGGGGAGGCAGGCGGGGGTCAGACCACACAGGGTCTTGAGGCCAAGGTCAGGATCTTACCTTCAGGGCAGCAGGAAGAAGCCACAGGGGGGTGTTCAGTGGTATCCCAGGGCCTGGCTGGGGCTCAGGACTCAGGCCGCTGGCTGCTATGTGGAAGCTGGACGGGGGCAGAGAGGAAGCACAGGGGCCCAGACCCCACCCCATGCCCCCTTCGCCCCTCAGCCGGCAACTTCCTTCCACTGTCTGCTTCGCTCCACGAGGGCAGTGCCAGGTCCGGGATGTCTGAGCTGCGGCAGGTGCCGAGGGTAGCTTGTGCGTGCAGGGGGGCACGGGGGCCGTGACCAGAAGAGTCAGGCGTTGACAGACCCCGCATTCATGGGTCCAGGAGCGGCGGTGCTGGCGTGGCCGGCAGAGGCTTTGGGGACAAGGCCGAGGAGCCGGTGCCCTGGGCCCCTCTCCAGGGCCTTCTGTTTTGGCTACTGAAGGCAAACACGGCTTCAAGGTGTAGGAAGTGCCGATTTCACAGAAGGGTTTCCAATCAGCAGCGCCATGCGTGCAAACGCAGAAACAGAGGTGCAGGGGGTGTGGGTGGCCATCGGCGGGGGGCGGGATCACCCGGGCCTCTGGTCCCCTGTGGGGGCTTGGCCCTGCCGGGAGGGACAGCCAGGCCGCGGCTCTCGGGGAGGGGCCCCTGTGCCCCGGGCGGGGGCGGGGGGTCGAGGGTCGGGAGGCGGCGGCGCTGACCCGCGTCTCTGTCCGCAGACGCCCATCCACCAGAACCTCAAGGAGCTGCTGGCCGTTCGCGCGGAGCTGCAGAAGCGGGTGGAGGACCTGCAGCGGGAGGTGGCCGCGCGCGCCTCGGCCTCGTCGGAGAGGGGCTCCTCGCCATCGCACTCGGTCACGCCCGTGCACACGTCAGTCTGACACCGCTGTCCCTGCTGTCCCCGAGGCCCAGGCGGGGCGCCTGCAACTTTTCCAATAAAGCCCCGTGCCCACCACGTCTGGACAGCGCTTCCCACCGGTGACTGATGGCATGCTAGGGGACAGCCCCCACTGTCGTAAGTGCTGTCCTGTCGTCAACACCCCTTTCCCTCCTGCCAGCACTTTCTCAGGGCCACGTGGGGGACACTCGAGCGAGTGGAATGCGGGATTCAGGCTCAAGGTGGGAAATCCTTGTGAAAAACCAACCCACTCCCTTAAAGGCCATGTGACCAGCCCCGTGGCGTCTTCCAGTTCTTTGCTCCAACTCCCAGTGTTTTACAGTTAACTCTTTGTGGGGGAAGACAGGCCGACACCACCTCCCCCACGGTCTCTTTGTGCCAGAGGTCCTCCTGTACCAGTTACTGTTGTGTACATATAAGGTATTTTTAAAAAAGAGAAACATACCTTTATTTTCCTACGTCCTTTTTTATGTTTAGACTAGTCGCCCAAGGAGGCATATTCTTGACAGGACTGGGTGAGCAATTTTCAAAGCAAGCTCATGCTAGCTTTCGTGTGGTACACCTGAAGCGCCATTTGAATGTGGTCACTTAAGGCCACGTGTCCTGTCCCCACCCGACTCTGGGACCTGACCCTGCCACATTCTACTGCTGACAGCTGTCTGTCAGAGCAGGGCTGCTCTCGCCTGTTATCTGCTGTCTGAAATAACAGTTCTCATTTGATCAAGATCCCTTCAACTCAGTTTATTCCTGTCACTGCATGTTGATATTTTAAAGTAACCACTGCGCTGTGACTTTGGATGCCAAAAGCAGAGCACGCGCCTCCCTCGGTTTCCTCATCCAGAGCCACCTGGGCCTCTCCTCCCCGCCTCACACCGTCACTCACTGCCTGGGCTCTGGGACTCCGTCAGTCTGGGCGGGAATTAATTGACCATCAGCTGGTCCATCCACTAGCACTAGCGCTCTGAGCTGCTCCGCATGGCGCGCCACAGAATCTTGCACATGTGTGCCCAGCGCCATGGCCATCCCTGCCAGCCCCTGGGACCCCATCCTGCAGGAATTAAGCTTGCCTTTGAGTGGGGGGAGCTCATCTAGTTAGACCTGAATGCAACTGCATTGTAGCATCTGGTTGGTTTCAAATTACTGGATGCTACCCAAAGCCCTACATATTGACCTTATTTTTGAAAACATTCTTAAAGGTTTTTTACACTCAAATACTTAGAAAATAGATGTTTTTTCAACTTGGAACCTTCTGATTCTTATAGAAAATTATCTGGTATCTGTAAGGTATCAAATATTTATTTGAGGTAATTTGATAACCTAAAATCAATTCTCCATTTTTACCATCTGGGGGATTCGTTTCTAAACTGTTTTAATCGATGTAACTTTTGATTCATGCTTCCAACGTAGCCGACAATTTATTTATGAATGGATAAACTGGATTATTCATCGATATACTGATTTTTTAAAATGGGGACCCATTTTTTTCCCCAGAAATACCACATAATCCCCCAGCTGCACTAAGACTACTAACCTTGGTGTGGACTGGATGATGCTTTTGACAGAACCAGAGAAGTCAAGTGGGCTTTTCTTGCCAAGGTCAACTGGCCTGGGGGCTGGCGGGGAGGGGCATGCCTGCACAGGGCTGCCCTGCTCCTCCCCTCCCCCACGTGCTGGGCCCTAGGAGGACCCCTAGAAGCTCCCATTTGGTTTGAAAGCAGCACAACAGGTCATTTTCCTTTGTGTGTTCCTAGCACAGAACTGTTTCTAAAACAACTTGAAGTATAGTTTTGTTACCTGAGCAATTCTTTTTTCGGTTTTATTTAAGTGTACTAGAATGTAAAACCTTTATGGTTCAGATTTTTAAAGACTGGTACAGTATTGTATTTGCCTCATCTGATGCACTGTATTTCAATCTGTAATTAAAATAATGTTTGTTCCGTGGTTTCATTTTTTTCTTGTCTTTTTAAGTTTTTTTGGTGAGTTTTCCCTTGTGGAATATTAGTAAACACTCAATACACGTTATTTTCTTATGTGCCAAGCAGTGTTACTACATACGAAGCATGCTCACATGACGTAATTCACTTAGTAAGTCGGAAATGCAGTTTATCCTAAGACTTGAGGGCTTTGGCTGAAATGGGTAACTATTCTGGTTTTAAAATCTGAAATGCCCCTGCGCCTTAGCCTTGAGAACATGCTGAAGATGCGAGGAGAGCACTGGAGCCGTCCTAGAGGCAGGTGTGTCCTGAGGAGGCAGGGCCAGCTTTCCAGCCCGTGAGTCCTAGAGCTTAAATGGGACAGACTTCTGAGAACCCCTGGGGTCCCCCTCAGAGTCCACGGAGGGAATGCTGGCCTTTATGGGGGCTGTAAAGGCCTGGTTGAAACCACGCCAGCCCCTGCAGGTCACCCTTCTCATAAGGCCCGAGGTCCCGGTCCTTCTCCACAGAGCCGCGACTGAGCCACAGGCCCCAGCAGTGACAGCCGAGCGGCCAGGCTGGCAGAGCCACGGCTTCTGCAAAGGAGAGTCAGGTGGGGCTTTCGGGTTGAGGACTTGGTGCTATTTAACTACCAGGCTGGTATGGCAGGAAAACGGCATCCACCGCACGGTGAAACCCTCCCAGTGGCCTGTGCATCCTCCTCGTGCTGTCTTTTCAGTTCACTAGCCCCACGGTGTGACCAGGGCACACTTCATCCCCAGCAGACCACTCCGCACGCGTGGCCCCGGCCCTGCGCCGCCTCCTCTGGCTGAAACCACCACCCGTCACCAGAGTCAACCCGGGCTACTGGCTTGCTCTGAAGACGTCAGAGCAGTGGGCTTAGGAGCAGTGAGTTGGGAGCCTGCCTCTGCCCCTCCCTGTGCCCATGACGTCAGGCCCGTCCGTGAGCATCTCCAGGCCTTAGCTCCCTGTGCCGCGCAGCTGACCGCCCCAGGATGCCTGGCACTGGGCCGCTCAGCAAGAGGGGAAGCGCAAGAGCCCTAACCCTCTTGAGAAAGGCCTGTGGCTGGTGGGGAGGGGAAGGAGGGCGGCTCCATATAATTAGGAAAAAGCATCATTTCACAAAGGGCGTGCCTTCACACCGTCAGAATACAGCCAGCTGTTAGGTTCCATGTTGTTTAATGCAAACACGAGAGTTTACAATTCACAATTAAACACAAGCACGTCAAAAGTACAGAGCATCCCGAGATCAGTCTCCATCTCTCCTTCCTCAGAACTGGTACCAACCGCCAACCCAAGCAGCCGAGGCAGTGGGCCTGGCGCTGCTCTCTGGGTGCCACTGGGGAGGGTGCCCCAGTCTGCTAGGCTGCCCTGCCTCCTTCTTCCAGGGGCTCCAGAGTTGTTATTGTAGACACTGCGCACTGCTCCCCCGCCCCCAGTTAAGCTGATAGCGATCGGATATTTTCAGCTGGCCTCTCTAGCTCACTCGCTATCTCCACTACCACCTGGAATGGGCCTAAGACAGTCAATACACCCTCCAGGTGGACACAGGTAAAAGAGCCCCTGGGCACTGGCAAGTGTCAGTCCCCCGCCCCCCCCAGGATGTGAGCTCTGCAAACAGGTGGGTAAGTGACTTTCAAGGCCTGTCCATTCACCAGCGCAGGGCTGGGTGCTGGGCTCCTGGCTCGCCACAGAGGGCACTGGGATAGACAAGGAAAAGCACGATGGCTCTCTTTTAACCAAAGTCAGTGCTACTGAGAAAATGGATTTGCATCAAGTGCTGAGTTTACATCACAGACAGGTTTTCAGGCTTTTCACCATCAGACGAGCCTTGCCGCAGAGCTAAGGTGGCCCACCGGCGGCACTGTGCCTGCCAGGCCCAGGGTCACAGGGGCCACATCACTTCCTAGTCACTGCCATGGCTGTGACTTCTCTATAAATGTCCAAACTGCCCTGTGGCTGAGAGAAAAGCATCTTTCCGCACACAAATGCTGCCTTGTCTATTTCTTTAAAATGCCTGAGAACGTCAGTGAGCAGCCCTCCTAACGCGATGCGTTTCCGAGTGGCGCCCTGACCCCTTCCCAACTCCTGTTACTCAGGACACTGGCCCTCCCTGGGCCCTGAGGTCACTCTAGGTGGCATCAGGCTATGAATGCAAAAGTCCTCCAGAGACGTCTCCAGCCCAGCGGCAGGCAGGGCTGGGGACATCAGCCCTGGACAGCCTTGAGGGACGAGCCTGGTCCACGAGGGCAGGGCGGGGCGGTGCAGGATGCAGGCAGACCTCATCAGGAACGCCTCCAGCTCATTACCTGGAGCTCAGGGGCCGCGCAGAGGCGTTTCCTCAGTGCCCCGCACCCCTGGCCACACAGGATCTGGCCTGCCTGGCATGAGCCCCCAGGTAGGGGCACCGTGCGGCCCACAGCACACTGTACATATAACACGAACACACGAGGCACGCGCTATCTAAGCTGCAGCGTCTGTTCAGACGTCAACTGTCTCCCTAAGAAGTGAGAGCTGCCTCATCCCAACCTAGCAGACGTGAAGGAGCTGACACACAGCCGTCCTGCAGCACATGAAGCTGGAGAAATAGGACCCCGCCTTCCTGCTGACTCACACGATGCTTCCAGAAGTGCTTTCTGACATTGCACAGGAAGACAGGTAGGACAACCAGAGACTAACCAAGTCAGGGGAGTTCCCAAACTAAGCCAACGTCCCTTTCCCCTCCCCTCCCCTCCCCACTACATACATCTTTAGGCAAACAACAGGCATGCTTCAGGCTCTGATGCTCATGCTTGATGTCTGTAGTTTTTGCTACCGAAGTAAACACACGGGGAGGGGGGATGAGCAACCCCCCCCCCCAGTATAAAACTCACTGCCACCGCATAAATGATTCCTAAAACTAATCATGTCAGCCCGGAGACCCCGCCCAGTCCCAGGGCATCATATGGGAATCAAGGCCTGAGAGGCATGCTTCCTACACATCCAGAAGATTCTTAAACTCTCAAGGCAGGGATACTGTGACATGCACATTTACACTTAAATAAATGAAAAGCCACCAGCTGCACCAGCTCCTGGGAAGCCCAGCAGCAGAAGGGCTGGAGCTGGAAAGGAGGACGTAACTAAAAACACGGCTGGCTGTGGTGCGTGTGTGGTATTACCTGGCGCTCACCCGTGTGCTCCTCGCAGCTGGGCCCCTGCCCACAGCCCTTCCAGGTTGCTGCCAGGGCCAGGCGAGTCAGTGCTGCACGGAGGGGATCGCAGGGCCCCGGGTTCAAACTTCTGCCCCGCAGCAGAGGCATCCTCGGGCCCGCCCTCCGCTCACTCTCCCCCTCCCCAGTGGCTAAGGTCCAGGGGCAGGGGGGCTCCAGGGCGTCAGCGACCTGGGCCTGGCTCTCCGGAGGCCCTGGGGCAGGCGGCCACACTCACAGACGCCCAGAGCGCCCGGAAAACTGAGAACGACGAGAAGCCGGTGACATCGAAGGGGCAGTGCGGCAGCCGCGGGTCCAAACGAAACAAGGAGCTGGGTGCCAAGCGGCGGCCCCGGGCGCCCACGGCCCCGCCCGGCAGAGCAGGGCTCGCATCCTCGGAGCCTCAGATCCGGGGCGGCTCGGGCGGCGGCGGCTCGGCGGACTGCGTCTGCAGCGCCGAGTACTTCACTAGGGACAGGAGACGCCCGTCAGGACGGAGTCCCGCCCACCACACACGAAGACACAGAGAGACAGTCACATCCTTCCCCGGGCCGTCCCTCCTGCCGCCTGGCCGCTGCCTTAGCGCCCAGCCCCGCGAAGGCGCCTGGGTTCCCATCTCTGGCGCCCACCCGGGCCTGGAAGCCCCTCCCCGGCCTCAGCTGACGACAACCGGCCTGCTCTCCCTCTTCGTGAAGCCTTTCCTGACCACCTGGTCGGCATTCTGGGGCCACCCCCAGCAAGTGCCTCATGACCACAGAACGGGCCGGTGGAGGCGGGGCGGGCAGGGCCACGGGCTCCCATCGGAGGGGCTGTGTTTTTACCTAGTTTCCTCTTGCCTTTGGCAATTTTCAAATGGAAAGGGCCTGGGTCTAGGTCTAAAAGATTCCCCACAGCTTCTGTCGGCATGTGTCTGGAGCGAGTCTCCTTCCGCTGACGGGGACCAGAGGCTGAGCCCCTGCAGCGTGCAGACGGCCCTGGCTGTGGTCCCCGCGTCCCTGGTGTCAGGAAGCTGGAGTCTGGCTGGTCAGGGCAGAGTGCCGGGACCCCTGGCTCCTGCAGTCCACTGTTCTGGCTGGAAGTTCTAGAAATGGACACCTCTGAGCGTCCCTGCTTTCCTGGCACAGTTCTGCTCAGTGCTGGGCCCACCCGCTAGGAGGCCTTCAGCGAGGGACAGTGACCGGGAAGTCCTCACCTTGGGGCTCCTCGCACACGACGGCCTCCAGGTTCTCCCCCTTCACGTAGTCCGCGTTGAGACCCTCTGCAAAAGGCAAAGGGCAGAGTTAGAGACTGACGCACAACCAAAGGGCCGCAGCCACGATGGAGAACTCCTGACCAAGCCCTCCGTTATGCAAAAAAGCCCAACCCCCTTAATGAACTCAGACCCCCGAACCCTAGGCCACCCGAACATCCTCGTCCCCTTATCTGGGCGGAGAGTGGCTGCGAACATGCTGCCCTGCCCAGGAGTTCTCATCCTCCTCCTCACAGAGGACGTGCGGCAAAGGCCCCGACACCCCATCCCCCTCGGGCAGGTGCCACCACATTGTGAGACCATGGGCCACACAGCAGCTCCGCCCAGCAGAGGGGGCACCTGATGGCAGGACTCGGCGCCACCCCTGGGTCCATGTGCTGCTGGCCCAGGGGCCAGGAGGGCAGAGGGGGAGCCAAGCGCCACGTGAGGGACCGATGGAGGTGGGGCGGGGTGGGGCAGATGGCTGGACGGGCTCCTGCAGGCAGCGGGCAGAGGTCTGGCCCTGCCCCAGCGTGGAGGGCCCAGGGCCCCTGACAGCTGCTCTGCTCTGGTGAGTTATTTGGGCTTCCTCCCCACCTGCGTCCAAGAGGGACCTGGAGACTCTGCAAAGCATCCCCTGCAGGCCAGCACTCAGGCCGCTGCCCCTGCTGCTGCTTAGGGAGGCTCAAGAGTCCGTGTCTTATCCCTGGATAAGCTGGGGACCAGAAACCTCATCAGAGCTCTGGGCCTGTGGGAAAATCAGGCCACAGTTCCAATCAGTCCACTGACTGAGCAGGCACCAGTGCAAGTCACCCCGCCATCCCAGGCTGCATTCAGGCTCCTCACACACAGAGGGACGCCTGCCTGCCCTGGTGCTTTCTGCGCTCCAGGTGGACACCAGATGGGCCCAGGAAAAATGCGGGTGTTGCTTGTTAGCAGGACGGGTGAAGGAGCCCGTGGAAGCTGCTCCCAGTGGGTGCGCAGGGGCCAGGAGGTGTGCCCTGATCCTCCTGATCTCTGCCAAGCTGGCATGGGCCCGCGGGTAGCCCTCTGGTTGCTCCTCAGGGATGATGGACAGGACCTCCACCCCAGCCCCAGCATCCCTGAAATGCAGCCACACGCAACCTCCCACGTGTATCAGGGAAAACTAAAGATGGTTGTGGTTGTAGCCAAGTTGGTGAGTGCCAGGGAAGGAGACAGGGTGGCGAGTGGCGACACGGAATGAGAGCAGCAGGGAGGGCAGGGGAGGGGAGGATGATGAAGTGTAGAGGCCAAAGCAGAAGAGGAAAATGAGTAAGTCAAAGCACGTTGTTACCTTGACCTTCTGCTGCATCTGAAGGCAAGACACAAAGCTTAGGACCCTGGAGCAAGAACTCAGCCCCCGGCAACAAGCCACATGGGCTTTCCGCATGACACGCTGACCCTTGGCACTGAGGGCAGAGACAGGGGAAGCAGAGGGTCCCCAAGGCCGGGACCCCTTTGGTGGCAGCAGAGACCGCAAGCCCCTGAGCACCACGTTGGGTCAGGCCCTCTTAGCAGTCACATGCTGCCCCTGGGGCATCCCTGTGCGCTGGGTGCTGAGCGGCTTCTGCTCTGCCTTCCCCACCTTTGCACAATGGTTTCTGCTCTGCACTCCCTGATTTACTTCCCTGAAGGGGTGGAAGAGGCCACTCTGCCAGAGGCTTAACAGAAAGGGTGGGATGGGAAGCCCTGTCCCCCAGCTTCTCAGGGGCTTAGCCACCCCCGCAGACATCCATGGAGCTCCTCCTGATGTCAGCCTGGCACAGGCGCCAGGGACACATCAGTGGATGAAACACGCAGCTGACAGTTCAGAGAGTGATGGGGCGGGCGGTGGCAGTCACAGACCAACAAGCCCCATCCCGCCCCATGGGCTGCACAGGAGGTCGGCAGGGGGAGCTGTGGCGGCGTGCAAGACATGCATCTGGCCCACAGGCTGGGAGGGCAGGAAGGCTTTCCGAGAGGGTATCCCAGCCATAAAAGAAGAGGGCTTCTAGGGGAGGAAAGGGGATGCACACAGGGAAGTCAGGGCAGCTGTGGAGAAAGGTTTCTGGGGACAGGGGACAGGGGCTGTGGGTGGGGAGGAGAAGGGATGTGGCTGGAGCCAAACCATGAAGGACTTTGAACGTCAATCTCAGGGGCTAGGCCAGGAGGGCGGTATGGAACACGGGAGGTCCAGGCAGAGCCGTCCCTGTGCATTTGAAACAGGTCCTGCTGGGTGCTCAGAGCAGGGAGAAGTGTGGGGCAGACCGGGGCAGGCGGGGGGTGTGGCGGGTGG
The DNA here is from genome assembly GCF_030028045.1 of Hippopotamus amphibius kiboko. Taxonomy (NCBI): domain Eukaryota; kingdom Metazoa; phylum Chordata; class Mammalia; order Artiodactyla; family Hippopotamidae; genus Hippopotamus; species Hippopotamus amphibius. The sequence continues at coordinate 5,694,703 of NC_080203.1, read as the reverse complement.
TGGGGCGGTGGTGGTGGTACGGGGTGGCTGATGGAACCATCCTGATGGAGGACAAGGAGACTTGGTCCTGGACAGGCAGGACTGGGGCAGTGGCAGTGGAGAGGAGCGGCAAAGAGCAGAGCTATGCAAGAGCCCCAGGAACGGGGACCCCACTGATGTCACATGGGGGGGACGGGAAGACCCTAGAGGGCTGGCGGGATTCATAAGGGGAGGCCATGGACACAGGAGCAGATTCAACTTACACGCTTGGAAGAAAATGTTGGTAGCACAGGGGTTGGACACAGAAGCAAGGGGGGGGTGCTTTTTCAAATGTGGGGGATGTGCTGCCCTCGGCTCCCTCCTAAGGAAACGGGGTGATGACGTTTCTCGCAGGAGTGCCCAGCTGAGGGGCTCAGGACAGTGTGGTTTCAGCAATGACAATGACATCACTGACAGACTAAGGGGCAAGGATGGGGGGGGCCCACCTTCAGACAGACTGGGGGGCTGGGAGAGGCCCTCGGGTTCCGTGAGCTTCCTGGCCACCCCGTCAGCCCTGCAAGCACGCCGGCCCCCTGGTCTGGGCCCCTCAGTGCCCGGCCCAGCAACACCCTCACCTCCAGGCCGCCCCCCAGACAAGGGAGGTCACATCCACGTCCTCCAGCCTTGCTGCCACAGACCTTTCTGCTATCAGCCACACCCCTTATTTTTGGTTTATTCTTTCCCAAACACCATACAAATCCCTCAACTCTATGTGCCAAGGCCTTCACGGTCTCATAGTTTATTGGGTTTTGCCTGCTAATCCAATTTGCAAAACCTCACACCTGTTTGTTTTCGGAAACAAGTGTGAAAATACTGTGCTTGCACCTGAGTGCCCCTGCAGGGACAGGCAGACACAATCCAGACACCTATCCTTTGGTTTGGAAATCAACCTCTTTCCCCCTCCCTGTTCCTACCTACTGGCACCCCTTCCCTTCTGGATTCGTCACTTCCCATCTGGAGTGAGTTCCTTCAACAATCCCCTCCACCTCTGTCTCCCCAGCTATAAAATGAGGGTGCCTGTCATGGCTGCCCCATCGGGCTGTGGGGGCACTCAGGGCGGTGACCCACATTCAGTGCTGGGCAGTGCCAGGCGCTGGCGAGCATGGAGCGCCTGGGAAGCCGTTCTCACTATAACTTTAGGCCCAGCCTTAACTTTCTCTTTTACCCAACATGCATTGCACGCATCTTACTGTTAGGGTTACAATGCTGAACTGGGGTGAATGGTGGCCCCCAAAGGCTATGTTCATGTCCTCACCCTGGAGCCTGTGGATGTGACCTATTTTGACAAAGGGTCTTTGCAGATGGGACAAAGTTACGGATCTCAAGATGGGAGCATCCTGGATTTAGGGCAGGGCCTACATCCAATGACAAGTACCCTTTTAAGAGACAGAAGATGACACAGACACAGAGGAAAAGGCCACCTGAAGACAGAGGCAGACACTGAAGTGATGCAGCCATAAGCCAAGGGACGCTTGAGGCCACCAAAAGGTTGAAGAGGAAGGAAGGATCCTCCCCTAGAGCCTCCAGAAGGAACCAGCGAGGCTGCCACCTTTATCTTGGACTCTGGCCTCCAGAAGCGTGAGAGAACAGATTTGTTGTTTTAAGCCGTTCAGTTTCTTTGCTATTGACCTGGGATAAATGATAGCTCTAAGGCTAACCCTGCCTCCAGCTCTGTACTACTTCTGACTCTTCCTGTTCACACCACTCTACAGCCAAGCTTCTGAAGCTACAACAGCTGGACAGGAACTCAAGCAGGGCAGCCATTAACAGCTGTGCAGGTTGTGCACTGAGATGTGAACACTGTCCCTGAAGCACTGTTGTGCACAGAGTGCAGAGGTATACGTGGCGACCCTGGTCACGAACACCGTAAAAGAGGAAAAGCACCAAACATGATGGCCAGAGGGAAAAACTAGCAATACCCACACGCAAAGCATTCTGGGACTCAAGTCAGTTTCCTGGGAAGCTCAGGTCTAGGCTAGAATTAAGGGCAGAGGCCCAGAGCAAGGGAAGGGGAAGCCTCACAGGGGATGGTCCTGAACTGTAGGAAAGAGGAAAACTATGGCTGAGTCAGCTTCTCTGACTTGAATTAAAAATGGCCCTTCTTCACCCAGAGATGCTCCCAGCAAACAGCGACACATCAACCCTGTGCTGATAAAACCACTGAGTGTGGTCTTGTTCACCCTCAACGGCATCTCCACAGGGCTCCCCGACACGGGGCACTTGCGGGTGGGTTTCTCAGACAGATTCCATCTGTAACTATTCAGTTTACACACCACGTACAGCTACAGCCTAAAGTGAAAGCCACCTATGTTACAAAGCTGGTATGTAAAGGCAGGGGGACCACACTCTCTCCTTCCTCTTGCATTCCTGTTCCCTTAAAAACATTCATGATTCCATATATTGGAAGATTCTCTGGATCATGGGGGAGGAAAGGGGGCACCCAGGCAGCAGGCAGAGGCTCCTTGAGATCTGAGAGGGAGGGAAGGGCTGCCAGGGCCTCTCCTGTTCTATGAGAAGCCCAGTGGTCACCCTTGGAAGATCAAGGTCATTGGGCCCAGACCAATCCTCTCTTTCAGGCTGGTTTACACTTCAGTTCATACTAGGTCTGTCCCCAAGGGTTTTAAAAAGCTCAGCCCCACCTCCACCTCACCCCGAAGAGCTCTGCTGGGGAGGTGTCTCGGGCAGGCTGTGGAAGGTTCCTGATCTTAACTTGCTTGGGGTTCTTCCCCTTACCCTCCAAAGCCCTGGCCCCTCTGTTCACAGGCAGCAGTGGGAGGGCACAGCCACAGGTGGCCGCAGGGCAGGTCCACTTACGCTGAATGCTGAAGCAGAACTTCTTCTGCTGGTAGGAGATGTAGCTGGAGACGGCGCCGATCAGGGCCATGGCCAGAGCACTGGCCACGCCGGCGATGGTGCCGGTCTCTGCCGACATTCCTGGGCAAAGAAGGGGGAGGAGTGGAGAGACGTGGGGTCAAGCCCACAGCACCACGGGGATCGGCTCAGGTACCTGGTTCTCCTCTAGCCACCGAGCTAAGCTTGTTCTAGTGCCCGTGACCCCCAAGCCTGTGTGAGGGGGCTACGCCAGTTACACCGAAAGGCGTAAAACGGCACAGTGTCCCCATGGATCTCCCAAGTGCTGCTCGTTTTCTGTAAGGATTTCCACTTTGAGCAGCTTGAAAGGTGGCCGTGGAAGTGGTGCAGCCCCCCTAACTGAGGCCCAGACAGGCCAGCAGGCCACCCATGCGGCCACTTCCCCAGGCTCCAGAGATTCACACTTAATTCCTTTAAACGGCTGCACCCCTCTGCTGGTGGCCTCACGGTTCTCTACCAGAAACCATCACGGGAGGGTTGGGAAGGCCAGCTCTGAGACGAAAGCGGGCCAGCACTGTCTCCTTGTGGTTTCCAGCAGAAACCTCGGGACTCAAACCTCGGGACTCAAACTCACCAGATTCTGAGTCGTCCCCGCTGCCATACGGGCCATCACCTGCAGAAAGGACAAACGCAGTCAGTGACCACCAGCTCCGGGTCAGGAGGGATAGCCCCTTCCCGACTCACTGAGCCTTCTGAGTCCACCTCGACCCCAGGCCCCCACCAGCACGCCCTGACGGCAGCCTTATGCCTGTCACCTGCCAAGGCCCAGGCGGGACTTTTAATTTTTGAAATGACAGCGACTGTGTACCGAGAATATGTTCTATCCTGGCTCTTCACACGCAGCACTCAGTCGAATCTCTCTGCCATCCTCTTGGGCAGGTACCCCCCGCGACCATCCCCAACAACAGCGCAGGGAGTGGAGGCGTGCAGGTGCGGGACTGGCCGGCAGGTGGCAGAGCTGAGCCCACGCCAGGCAGTGTGGGTCCCATGCATCTAGTGCCTCCTGTACAATATATTTATTGTTTACCTAATTATAGAAACACGGTTATGTGAAACTTTGTTTTAAAAAAGGACGAAAGACGAACATAAAAATAATTCATCACCCTACTACCCGAAGAGATTTTACGGTTCATAACTCAATTTCCTTTCCTCCTGTGCTTAGCACTTTACATGCTTTTCTTCAAACCCAGCTGCTTCTGCTCACGTAACTTAGGCACACACACAGTGCCCTTACGACATGCCACAGGATTAAGCGATAACCAGGAGCTTCAAAGCCATCCACTTCTCGCTGGGCATATAGTTTGAGTTGTTGCGGGAATATAAACCAATGCAGGCTGACAATCCCCTATCTAGGATTTTGAAATTCAAAAGGCTCTGAAATATCACAGAGATGGAGAACAGATTAGTGGTTGACAGGGGTTAGGGAGGCTGAAGAGGGAGGGGGAGTTGGCTGTGATTAAAAAAGGAAAACAGGAAGGATCCTTGTGGTGAACTAAACGCACACCCCCTCACGCACGCACCCCCCCCAGACACACCCCTCACACATACACGCACCCTCCCCCACACAGCTCCTTGACAAGCAACCGTGCCCTTTAGGACATGCGTTAGCCTTGAGCACTTCCTGCAAGGCGCCCTCTTCTTCTCAGGACATAAAGCTCATTAATGGAGGGAGACTGTGTTCCCAGAGCCCAGGGTTCTTGGGAGAAACCGCTCTCGGATGCCGGAGGCAATGACCTCTGACATTTCCTTCACCAACCAGAGTCTGGGGGGCTGTAGGTCCACGAATTGTAACACGTGTACCCCCTCTGGTGGGGGATGTTGCTAACGGGGAGGCTGTGGGTGTCGGGGAGAGGGGAGGTGTATGGGAACTCTCTGTACAATGTGCTCAATTTTGCTGCGAACCTAAAATTGCTCCAAAAAATAAAGTCTATTTTTTTTAAAATAAGAGTCTTGGGGGAGAAAATGAGGTTTGCTCTGTTCCCACCTGGGGCTGAATCCTTAGGTTAAATGCATTTTATAGACATCCACAATTGCAAATGAATGGTTATTTACAAAACAAGGAGCACTGGCATTTTCAAAAACGCAGTCACTGCTGTTGTAGAACGCAGAGAGGAGGACATGAGTCACCCTGTGAGGACTCGGAGTCTGGCTGTGCTGCCCCATCACTGGTCCCTTCCGCTGTGCTGGAGGTGGCCATCGTCAAGGGTAGCGGCGAGCCCCCTCACAGGCGTCCTCTGCTGACGTGTTCATGTCACCAGATCTCCAGACAGGAATGAGCAACTCAACCCACTCTTTCTTTCTCCTCGAGCTGGAATGGAGCTGTGTTCCCAAGTCATGAGGATTCACGACACTTGAACCTCACAGTCTGTATGGCCACGAGCTATGAGGGTGTTAAATTAAATGTCAACAGGAGGGCCCCCTGCCTACCCTGCCTCCAGGGGCATCGGGGGGGGGGAAGGTCTGGCTCCCCCCAGCTGTCAAAAAGATTCACATGCTCCATTCTTCAGTCTCTAGGAATTCAAACAAATGGTACTCCCTCCTCAGAAAAAAAAAAAAAAGTGAGCCCATCCTGTGACTCATTGTTCAGATGGGCACGTGGGCTGAGGTTCTATGAGGTTAAAGAACAAGTGGAAAATAAAACCCCAGTCATTCTACATCCTTCCATCCCTTCCAGATGCAGGAACCTGAAGTGAAGTCGGCCAAATCAACACCACCCATGGAAGTAAGTTTCCAATAAATATAAAATGGATGAAGCCATAAAAGCACTACAAGAAAATGTAGGACAACTTTTATACTGTCTTAGGGTAACGAATAACTTTCTAAACCTGGCCTCAAGCCAGGAGCCTGAAATGGAAAAGATTATATCAGAAGCCCAAGAAACAAAAGGGAAAAATGGATAAATTGAACTTTGTCAAAATTAAAAACCTTTGTGCTTCATAGGACACCATGAAGAAAGTGGAAAGACAACCCACAGAACGGAAGAAAACACTGGCAAATTCTATATCTGATAAGGCATGAGTACTGAGAATAAGGAACTTCTACAACTCAATAAAAAGGCAATTAATTCGATTTTTAAATGGACAAAGGATATGAAGACATTTCTCCAGAGACATATACAAATGGCCAATAAGCACGTGAAAAGAGCTCACCATCATTAATCACCAGGGAAATGCACATCAAATCCACAATGAGGTACTACTTCACACGTGTTAGGATGGCTAGACTCTCCAGAAAAGGTAAATAAGCGTTAGTGAGGATGTGAAGAAACTGAATCTTTCAGACAGTGCTGATGGGAATGTAAAATGGCACAGCTGCTATGGAAAACAGGTTGCTGGTTCCTCCCAAAGGTAAACACACAGAGTTACAAGACTGAACAATTCCACTTCTAAATATATTATATATACCCAAGAGAACTGAAAACATGACCGCACAAAAACTGGTACGCTGATTTCATTGCCGCATTAGTTGTAAAAGCCAAAAAGTGAAAACAACCCAAAGGTTCATCGATTGATGCGTGGGTAAATAAAATGTTTTCGGAAGGTATGAAAAGAGATGAATAATCCCTAATGTAAAAGAAGCCCCTACACATAAATGAGTAGAAAACGGGGCAACAGGTATGGATAGGCAGTTCACAGAATATAGTGAGGGTCTAATAAGACACAGGTGAAAACTGTTTCATCTCTTGGATGCAAAGAAATGGAAAATTTAAACAGGATAACATTTTGTACAGATCAAATCTGCAAAGATTACGAAACTAAAATACCCAGTGAAGGTGAGTATATGAGCAAACAGGCAGCTGTTTACTTCCTAGTGGTGGAAATGGCAGCTGGTACATTTGTAATGGAACTCCATGTGGCGGTACACTCGAAGAGTTGCATCTTTAAAAATTTACACCTCCTGTGACCCAGCAGTTCAAGTTCTAGGAATTTATCTGACAGACAATTACGGTTTTGTACCTTGGGCGATGAGGGTGTTCACCACAGCACTGGGTACAGTAGTAAAAAGCTGGAGGAAAAACCCTCTCTGTACAAATGTAGGTCCTGGTTCAATAAGTTACAGTAAAACATAATATTACGCTGTGGTTGACATGATTTTTAGAGGACTCCTTAATGACAGAAAAAGATATTCAGGGTATTATTAAATTAAAAAAAGCTGGTTTTAAAAAGGTAACACGATCCCATTTTTGTAAAAATCAATATTTACAAAGGTATACTTTATGCATAGAAAAAGTACTGTGAGCATATACTCCCGAGTATTACTAGTGATTCTCCCTAGATGGTAAAACAATAAATAAGTATTTTTCATATAATTATTTTAATGTTTACAATATGCAAGCCTCATGCCAATCTATCCGCATCTACTTCCCCACAACTGAAGAAACAGTTCAATGAGGCTATTTCACAGGTCACTAGCAGGATCTTCATTTCATGGACAATATGTTTTGTATCCTTGCCTGCCTTCTGAGTTCACAATTATACATCACAACTACATACCAAGTAGTCTAGAGTCGCCTTCTATTGTACTAGACATTCCCTGGTACAGCATATCTCAGACTGCAATTTGCTTTGAGTATAGACACCTATACATATAGTTACAGAATGCCGGAGCTCTAGGGACCACTGTCACAGCAATAGTGACTGCCATAGCTGTAAGGACTGCCACCAGAGCTCTAGGGACCCCACAGCTATAGCGCCCACCACAGCTATAAGGACTCCTATACCTATAGTGACCACTGTAGCTCCAAGGAACACTGTAGAACAGGAGGCATTACCTCAGTGACGAAGTCATAAACAAGCCCTGTTGTCAACAGAAATGTTACAACCTCAGCATCTCCAGCATCAAAGACAACCACGACACGTGTGGATACATACAGACGTATCAATCTTGAGTCCCAACAGCCGCGCCCCTGGGAGGCAGCAATGCAATGCCCCGATGTGTCCCTCACTGACAACAGTGCAATTCCAGGCTCACAGAAAGTGTCTGACACGTCTGATCTGCCACGGGCACGGAGAGAAACATGACAGTGGTAGATAACATCTAGAACTGCTGAGGGGGATGTTCAAGTGTTTAAGGACTTCTGTAAGTATGCTAGACTTCCAGCAGCCACAGCTAGGAGTTTTAGATATTTTTAAAATTATTTTCATTATTAAAGAAGCGGCAGCAGAAGCGCAAAGTAAAACAACAACAAAACCTGAAAAATGAATAAACAAAGAGGGACAAACACTTGCTTCAAATGACCCATGGTTACTAAGTCAAATCGAACTGAAAAAAGTCAGCCAGAACATGGCTGCCTAGGTTAACCGCTGGGGATGCCATTCCTCACTGTTCCAGAAGGTCTCCAAGGCCCAGATCGCCTCCATCCCCCAACTCAGGGAAGAGAACGGTCACCCTACCCTCCAGACAACATGACAGGTGCCCCAATCCGACACTGAGCCCTACACCCCCGCAACCTATGGCAAGCTCCCGATCACCAGAGGTTATCTCAGAGAAAAGCCCTGTGTTCACGCTGCACTCGTGTGTGTGCACATGCGCACGTGTGCATGTGTGTATGTGCATGTGTGTGTTGGGGGCAGGGGCTCTGAGGGAGCACGTGGGTTTCTTCACATTCTAGAACACTAGAACCAGAGACCTACCTCACACCTGAAACTTCCTACGTCTTCACATCATGAAAGCTGAAAAGAATATGGAAATGGGTCCAAAGAAGTTAGAGAGACATGGAGATGAGAGACCTAGAAAGGGCTGTCTGGGGGCAAGTCCCTAATATTTCAGCTCCCGCTAGAAGGCCCCCACTGAGCTCACTGTGCACACAGCTAGGCAGACCACCTGGGGGACTTGGGGTCACCAAGTAGCCATGGATGTGTGATGGGTTTTAGGCAATATTTCAGGGGTGAGCCCTTCCACTGAAGCTCATTTTCCATGATTATGTTCCCACTGAGGCCCAACTCCCTTTGCATGAGATCAACTTATTGTCTTGTAAGGGAACATGACAGGGCCCAGATACTGTGAGATAGTGACTGTAAAGACAGTAAAAATGGAAGAGGAATGAATTCTTTTTTTAAAAAAATATTTATTTGGTTGCACTGGGTCTTTGTTGCGGCAGGTGGGCTCCTTAGTTGTGGCACGTGAACTCTTAGTTGCAGCATGCGGGATCTAGTTCCCTGACCAGGGATTGAACCCAGGCCCCCTGCATTGAGAGCATGGAGTCTTAACCACTGCACCAACAGGGAAGTCCCTAGAAGAGGAATGATATCTTTAAAGACTCAGCAGGGAAAGTAGATAAACACAACGTAGTATATCCATACAATGGAATATTATTCAGCCTCAGGAGGAAATGCAGTACTGAGCCATGCTATAATGTGGAGGAACCCTGAAAACATGCTAAGTAAAAGAAGCCAAACACAAAAGGGCAAATGCTGTATGATTCCACTTACATGAGGTACCTAAAGTAGTGAAATTCAGAGAGGCAGAAGGTGGACTGGTGGCTATTAGAGACTGTGAGGAGGGGAGAAGGGGGCATAACTGCTTAATGGGGACAGAGTTTCTGTTTGGGAAGGTTCTGGAGAGGGATGCTGGTGATGGTTGTACAGTACTGTGAATGTACTAAATGCCACTGAATTGTACACTTTCAATGATTAGAATGGTAAATGTTATGTATATCTTATTACCAAAAAAAAAAACCAAAAAACCTCCCTAAGGAAGCCTGGGGGCCTGGAAGACTCCAGAAGACTGGAGGTTCTAGGTGGGGAGCAAGCAGAGGCCTCAGCAAAGCTTCCCATGCGTAGCATTAGAAGAGAAACAAATGGAATGAAAATTCAAAGGCACCTGCGAGGTAAGAGGGGCAAGCAGAGGAAGCTGTCTGTGCAAAGCCCTGGAAGGCAATCAAAGACCGAGGCTCCCGCACTTGCTCCTGGGCACCAGAAGGCTGCACCTGGAGGGAAAGAGCACTGGAAGCTGCAGTCAGTTAACTGAGCACAGACAAACACAGCTTCTCATTTAAGCCTGGGAAGTAAAGGTGGCGGATTCCTGCTTCACAAATGGGGACACCTTCAGACAGCTGGCATGGGGGACCCCCATGCACCTGGAGGAGAATGTATGTATCTCTTTAGAGGTATGGGTTTTGATTCTTGCTTCCAGTTTTAAGAAGTACATGCTTTTGGCCTTAAAAATTACCATCTGGGAGTAAAAAGGGTGCTTGACTTGGTTCTAATATGAAATTTACTTTTCTGACTAAAAAAAATGATGCCCTATTTTCTGCTAATGACATCCCTGCTCCCCTCCACGTTCTTTCCCAACTGAGGACAGACACCAGGAGCCAGAGGAAGATCAGGTAAGACATTCGCTTTATGAATGGGGCTTCCGAGTACTTCTCCTCTCCCCCCGCCCCCTCACAAAACCACCCTGGGGGAAAGCTGGGTTTACAGATCAGACTTACAGAGTTCACCTCCCGTAAGAGTGCGCACTTACCCACCAGTTACAAGACGGGCACAGCCTCCCACATCTCCCCCTTTGGGGTCCAAAAGGAAGCATTTCATGTCACGATGCCATCAGTAATGTGGCCCAGAGGGTTGTCAGCCTACTCGACCAAATGTGTCACTCTTCATGGGGAAGCGTGGGCAGGAGGGTGAAGATCAAAGCCAAGTGTTTGGTCCGTCCCGGTCCCCTTCATTTCAGGAAACTTTTATTGAGGGTGTCAGGGAAATACAAGGAAAAAGGTACCTGCCTTCAGGAAGCTCAATCTGGCAGGAGTGAAAAAGCTACACGTGACCTGGTGTGACAGTATGATAGGGGCTATGCAGTACAAGCAGGATGACAGAAGTTCTATGAGAATCAAAGGCAAGAGATGGCCACTGTGCTGCAGGGCCACAGAGGGGAGGAGCCTCCAGAGAGGAGGGGATCTTTGAGGTGTCTCTTAAGGGATCAGTAGCTTAGCACTTGCTGGACATGAGTGGGGATTCATGTGGTGGAAGAAAGCCATTTTAGACAGAGGAACAGCATGTGAAGGCACAAAGATAGGCACAGACCAGCTCGTTCACATGTTTGGAGACAAAATGTAGTTGATGGTCTAGGGCAGAAAGATATGTCAGCAGGATAAGGGGCTTGAACTTATCTTGTAGGCATTGGGGAGCCATTAAAGAGACTTGTTGTTTTGGCTTCTTAAAAAATTTCTCGTGGGCTTCCCTGGTGGCACAGTGGTTAAGAATCCACCTGCCAATGCAGGGGACATGGGTTCGAACCCTGGTCCAGAAAGATCCCACATGCCATGGAACAACTAAGCCCATGTGCCACAACTACTGAGCCTGCGCTCCAGAGCCCAAGGGCCACAACTATGGAAGCCCACGTGCCCAGAGCCCGTGCTCCACAACAAGAGAAACCACGGCAATGAGAAGCCCGTGCACCGCAATGAAGAGTAGCCCCTGCTCTCTGCAACTAGAGAAAGCCCGCAGGCAGCAACAAAGACCCAATGCAACCAATAATAATAATAAGATTTATCACAACAATTAAAAAAAAGTTCAAAGATTCAAGAAAGTTGACAACACTGTACAGTGAACACTCATATACCCACCATCTGGATTCTGTAATTAACATTTTACATTATTTGCTTTATCATACGTCCATACATCCCTTTATCCATCCAATCTTATTTTTCTGATGTATTTCAAAGTAAGTCGCAGACATCTGTGCACTTCACCCATAAACATATTATAACCTGGAGTTCCACATTTGCTTGTTATTCCTTTTTTAAGGTTAAATTTACATATAATAAAATACACATCTTACATGTACCATTTCCTAAGTTTTCTGAAACCTATACCCCCATCGAGATACAGAGTTAACATCAGCCCAGAAAGTTCTCTCACGTCCCTGTCCAACTAATCCCCGTCCACACCCCAATCCACAGCAACTGGAGATCTAATTTGTAACATTAGAAATTAGTTTTGCAAATATTAGAACTTCAATGACTGGGCTCAAATAGTATGTACTGTTTTTTTTTCACTGGCTTCTTTCACACAGCATAATATTTTTGACATTTATTCATGTTATTCTGTGTATCAGTAATTCATTCCATTGTATGAATATATATCACAATTTGTCTATCCACTCTCCTATTGATAATTAGGTTCTTTACAGTTTCTTTTGTTGCTGTTTTGCTATTATAAATAAGGCTGCTTCGAAAATTCTGTTATAAGCCTTTTTTGCACATAAGCTCTCATTTTTACTAAAAATAAGTGAAACTGCTGGGTTATCATGGAGGTCTATGTTCAGTTTTTTAAGAAACTTTATATTCTCATCAATGATGTACAAGCATTCCGGTTGCTCCATCTATGCATTGACATTTGGTATTTGTCAGTGTTTCTGATTTCAGCGATTCTGGTGGCTGTGCTGTGATAGCTCATCATGGTTTTAGTTTTCATTTCCCCAATAAGGGTTTTGAGCATCTTCATATAACTTCTTTTATGAAGTGTCTCAACACTTTTTTTTTTTAATTGGGCTGTTTGTCTTTTCTTTATTATACAATAGTTTTAAATAGAGGACTGACAAGATCATATTCCTGGTTCTCTCTGGTAACTGCATAGAGGATACACTGGAGCCAGGAGACCAGTTAAGAGATTACGGTAATGACCCAAGGGGAGGTGAAATGGGCCTGGGCTTGACGGGACGCAAAGAGAAAGAATATTCCAGATTCAAAAGATACTAGGGGAGAAGACTTCTAGCATGAGGGGGTGAGGAGGTCAACAAATCCTATTCTCAAAAAGCAACAATAACCCTGGAGAATCAAAGATAGTCATTTCAGGAAAGAGATTTAGTTCCTATGAGAACAACTGGAATCTGAGGCCTCTTCCCCCGGGGTTGCTCTCATTTCTCCCTCCCCCAGGTCTTTCAGCAGCTAGTTTAACTGGGGAGAGGTGGACAGGCTGTGAAAACTAGCAACTGCACTGCAGCTGCCAAATGGGGCCCACATGACTTGGAGCATTGTCAGTAGCCATGACTTGTAGCAATCTCAGTGGCAAGTGAACAGGGAGAGCCAGCAGCTCCTTTAGCTTGAGTAAGCCAACCAGCCAACTAGCCAGGGATTTAACAGAGACGTGAGACAATCATAGTCGGCTTGATACACTCTCCACGCAGCTTTCGTTGCCCCGAAGCTGAAGACATGCCCAGCAGAGACAGTCCGGTATTGGCTGAAGGCCAGCTATAGACCACAATGGAGCAGAACTGAGAGTCCAGAAACAAACTCTTACATTTATGGTCAATTGATTTTCACCAAAAGAGCCAAGACAGTTTAGTAGGGAAAGGATAATCTTGTCAACAAGTGGTGCCAGGACAATTGTTTATATCCATACGCAAAAAATAAAGTTGGACTCATTTCACACCATATACAGATTAACTAAAAGGTGGAACAAAGGCATAAATGTAAAAGCTAAAACTATAAAACGCTTAGGACATAAAAAATCTTCATGAACTTAGTTGTTCTTAAACACCAAAGCATGATCCATAAAAGAAAAAAGTTTGATAAACTGAACTTTATAAAAAAATAAATATTATTATTTGATAAACAATGCTATGAAGAAAAAGAAAAGACAAGCCACAGAGTGGGAAAAAAATATTTTTAAGATCATATACCTGAAAAAGGACTTGTATCCAGGTTACAAATAGAACTAATAAAAGCAAACAACTTTTTAAATGCACAAAAAATCTGAACAGGCTTCAAAGGACATTACAAACTAAGAATATAAAAAGATGCTCAACGTCAGTTCCCATTAGGGAAATACAATGAAAAAACAATTAGATACCCCTACACAAGTATTAGAATGCCTAAAATTTAAACAAACAAAGAAAACCCACAAAAAACCCTGACACAACCCTCTTACACTGTTGGTGAGGATGTAAATTCATGCAGCCATTATGGAAAAAAGTATGGAGGTTCCTCAGAAAACTAAAAATAGAACTACCATATGATCCAGCAATCCTACTCCTGGGCATATATCTGGACAAAACTACAATTCCAAAACATACATGTACCCCAATGTTCACTGCAGCACTGTATACACCAGCCAAGATACGGAAGCAAGCTAAATGTCCATCAACAGATGAATGGATAAAGAAGATGTGGCACATATATACAATGGAATATTACTCAGCCATAAAAAAAGAATGAAATCATGCCATTTGCAGCAACATGGATGGACCTAGAGATGATCATACTATACAAAGTAAGTCAGAAAGAGAAAGACAAATGCCATGATATCACTTATATGTGGAATCTAACATATGACACAAATGAACATACCTATGAAACAGAAATAGATTCACAGACACAGAGACCACACTTGTGCTTGCCAAGAGGGAGGGGAGTCAGGGAGGGAAGGATTTGGGAGGTTGGGATTAGCAGATGCAAACTATTGTATACAGAATGGGTAAACAACAAGGTCCTACTGTATAGCATGGGGAACTATATTCCATACCCTGAGATAAACCATATATATATATATAACTGAGTCATTTTGCTGTACAGCAGAAAGTAACACAACATTGTAAATCAAATATATGTCAATAAAATTTTTGAAAAACCCTGACAATATCAACTGCTGATGAGAATGTGGAGCAACTGGAACTGTCACTCATTGCTCATGGGAAAGAACTGGGTTGGCCAAAACGTTCGTTCATGTTTTCCTGTAAGACGGCAGGGTTTCCTGAACGAACTTTTTGGCCAACCTAATATAATGGTACAGCCACTTTAGAAGACAGCTGGGAAGTTTATTGCAAAACTACACATAGATTAAGCACATGACCCAGCAATTATACACCTAGGTATTTACCTATGTGGATTGAAAACTTATGTCTGCACAAAAACTTGTACCTAAATATTTATAGCAGCTTTATTTATAATCACCAAAAACTAAATGCAATCAAGATGTCCTTCAAGAGGTGAATGCACAAACTGTGGTACATGTAGACAATGGAATATCATTATAAAGAAATGAGTTATCAAGCCATTAAAAAACATATAGGAACCTTCAACGCAAACAGCTAAGTGAAAAGTCAGCCTGGAAAGGCTACATACTGTATGATTCCAACTATATGACATTCTGGCAAAGGCGAAGCTATGGGGATGATAAACAGATTAATGGCTGCACTAAGAGAGAATGGATCAGTGTTGAGGAAACAGAGTGGCTGAGTACCAAAGAGGTGTACGCGAAAAAGTTTTATGGTGATAGAACTGTTCTGTATAGTACCTGGGTGGTGGACACATGATGCTACATGTGTGTAAAAACCCATGCAAATGTATATCAGAAGGAATGACCTTTAATGTATGCAAGCACAAGAACAAAGCAAAACGCGAACCAGGTTGGTTGGGGATCCCAGGATGGGATGTAGACTGCGACAAATGAACCCACTTGCATTATACATGGATGCTATAACTGCCCTGAATGGAGGGGTAATAAAGGAGCTACACAAGTAACTTAAAAAAAAAAAACACAACCAGTCTTTTGACTGAAACTATAAGGTAAAGACAAAGGAAGGAAAACACACACTGGACTGAAGTTGGTAATGTTGCTTCTCATAGCGGGTATGGGTTAACAATTACAATGGCGCTATACACGTATAATACCAGAATTCAGGGGCTTCCGTGCTGGTACACTGCTTAAGAATCCGCCTGTCAAGGCAGGGGACATGGGTTCAATCCCTGGTCCGAGAAGATCCCACATGGCGTGGAGCAACTAAGCCCATGCGCCACAACTACTGAGCCTGTGTCCCACAACTACTGAAGCCTGCGTGCCTAGAGCCTGTGCACTGCAACAAAGAGTAGCCCCTGCTCGCCATAACTAGAGAAAGCCTGTGTGCAGCAGTGAAGACCCAACGCAGCCAAAAATTAATTAATTAATTAATTATTTAAAAATACCAAAAGTGAGCAAGTAAGCAAAGTTGATGGATGGTAGATTTCTCATTGTCAGAACAGAAGTTAAAGATCAGCAGGAATACTAAAATATGTCTCCAACTGTAATCTAGGCTTAAGTATGAACTCATGTTTAGGTTAATATAGATGCTGATGAACAGATACAGAAATAATTATAGATACATATGTACACACGGTTTATTAATAAAATACATCCACATACTTCCCATTTCCTAGTTCTGCCCACTTAAAGGGTTTAGAAGTAGCAACATCCCAGTAATGAATACATTCAACACCCAGATCTTGGTTTCTAATACCCTTCCCTTTCAGTGGGGAAGAGAATGACATACTGAGTTGGATGCCCAAGGAAAGAGACCCAGCAGGCAACAGTGTTTAGGAATAAGAAGTGAATGAGATCAAGAAAGTGGGAGAGCACCAGGAAGGGCCCAGGAGGAAAGAATGTGAAGGAGGACGCGATCACCATGGGACAGAGAGCTGTGACCACCAAGAAGTCACTAGGGGCCAAAGAGCAGCTCTGGGGGACTGGGAGTAGAGGCTTACATACACTAAGGTGTAGACCACAGAGGGGACAATGACGAGATGAAACTCATCGGCCTCCAACTTCTCAGTCAGTGAAAATGCTTGCGAGCGGAGGCGGCTGCTGGGACCTGTTGACAAGAGACTTGTCTCTGTTACCTACAGAAAAAATATGGGGCACCTACAGGGCCATTTCTTGCAAAAAAATAGATAACAGATAAGATACTACTTCAGAAATACACTCCAAAACTATACTTGAGTCTATGTGCCTAAAACCCAGGAAAATGCATTAATTAGGGGTGCTATTATGTTGAAGATCATCATTTATTTAAATGCGATGTTTTATCTTCATACGTGGCATTAGCATGTTTGCATAGAGGAGAATGTCTGAGAATTTCATCGTGTGCTTATCAAAACCTACGTTTCCGTTTCACACTTGTATTTTCTGCAGGGACTCTCTATTTTCTTTTACTATCTATGTCTGCCTGACGCCTATAATGACAGAGGAGATAACTTACGCTAACAATTGATTATTCTTTACAAGAGAAGTTCAAATATGAGCCTAATTAAAGAACTTCCTAACACTCCTTCCTTGCTAAAAGGAATGTACTTTTAATAAGGAACCCCCCCGACATGTCACTCAGACTTTCATTCGCTCTCTTCTCACCATCTGGAAATACCATTTGTCACCTGGGAGTAACTGGCTAATTTGCTGGGTTTGCCCTTTAAATGTTCCATGTTCTCCTGACACCTGTGAGTTTCATTTAGAGGTTTTCAGAGCTTTTTACTCAAACTGACACTGTTTGGAAAGGTGTTTTGAAGGACAGATTTGACTACAGTATGCTTTCATCAGAGGACGACAGTGATCCCATACGAAAGGCACACAGGTCCTGCAAAAAAGGAGCACATGCTGGTACCACAGCCTAGGCTGTGGGGAGTGAAGCAGGCTGACACCGGATACACTCATGATATGTCACACTCAGAACTTGTTGTTACACTCATAACCACAAGTCACAGCCACAACAGGGAATCACCACAAAATGCTATACCCACAACAGGTGACCACCACAACAGTTACAATCAGAAAAACTTACCACCATACCTCCAAGTTATAATCACAACATACCTTCAGAACAGGTTACAACCACAAGTAACAATCACACATTACAACCCTAGCTTCTCTTCCTACCTCAAGTCTGGCTAACAGTGTCTCCATATTAGGATCAGATCTTGACAACATATTCAGATAAAAGGTTTAAATGTTTGGGTGACTTGAGGGGGAACTAAAACTATCTGGCCTTGAGGGAGGGTATCACTAGGAAGGGCTGACACATCTGATAAAATGTCACTGACCCACGAGTGCATGTGTGCGTGTGTGCACGCCCCCACACCCTCCCACACACAAGTGCACGCAAAATCTGATGAAATCTGAGTACGGTGTGTATGTGACTTAATAACAATATTGTACCAGTGTCAGCTTCCTGGTTTTGACAATGTTAACTATAGTTTTGTTAAGATATCAGGGGAAGCTGGGTGAAGGGTACACGGGAATTCTCCCGAACAGTTTATTTTTACAACTTCTTGTGAGCCAAACTGTTTCAAAATAAAACGATATTTGAAAAGACATCTGACTTGCTATGGAGATCTTAAGAAAAATTCTTGTCGTGATGAGTTTCACTCCTCGCATTGCAAGAGGGACTGGCTCCCCAGGTTGGGAAGCCTGTTCCCAACCAGTCCCCTGACCTTCAGTTACTGTAATTCGTGCTACCTTGGCTTCTGCTAGTGTGGACACGTTAACCCACGCAGCACCTTGGCTTAAGGAACATCAGGGGAAATGTATGGCTTTTCCAAATCGGTTCCTAAATCCTCCCCTTGAGCTGCACAGTCTGTATCATTCCAAGTCAACCCCACATTGCAAGCAGGGATGTCTAGGAACTACCTTTGATTTCCCAGAGTCTGAGTAAGAACGGCTCCATCAACCTGGTTGCTGTGTAATCTTGTCTTTAACGAGCATAAGGCGTTTGGACGAATCAATGCTCCTACCTTTACCCTTGTCAGGTTTGTATCCACCACCCCCTACTATGTCTTCGAGATCCTTGTCTGAAAAACCTGGAGGAAACAAAACAGACATCTCAATGCCCAAAAACATTTCTCAGCGACAAGAAATTTGTTACTTCATGTTGTCCAACATTCCCAGAAAGTGACTGCCACTTAAGAGGATCCTTGATGAACGTGGTAGGCAAAACTCTAAAGGGGCCCCCAAGATTCCATCCCACCAGTGTACACACCCCAGCATCCCATGACTGAGTGCGAGTGGGACCATGCATAAGATGGCAGATAAAATTAAGTTACCACCTCAGTTTGACTTTGCATTAATCAAAAGGGAGATTCTCCTGGGTGGGCGTGAACTTAATCAAGTGAGCCCTTTAAAACACAGTTGAGGCCCTCCTGAGCTCAAACACTAGAAGCAATAGACTTAGCCTTCCTCTCCCCCTCCTGCCTCTTCTCTTCCCTACTCGCCCTCCTCCCCCCCTCCCTCCTCCCCCCACCTCCCTTCTGTCCCCTTCCACCTCCTCTCTATTTCTCTCCTGGTGGTCTTAAAGAAGCAAGCATCCATTCATTCTAGAACTTCAAGGAAATGGTTCTCTGCCAACAAGCACATGAGCCTGGAAGACAACCCAGCCTCAGCTGAGACCCCAGACCTGGAAAACACTGTGACTGCAGGTGTATGAGGTCCTGAAGAGAAAACTCAGCTTAGCTATTCATGTACTCCTCATCAAAGGAAATGGTTTGTGATACTTTGTTATGTGGCAATAGAAAGCTAATACAAGGAAACCGAAAAATTATTTTTATTATAGCTCACCCATTGAGTGCACGTCTTAATATTCTGTGTTATGAAATGGGAATCATGCTTAAAGCATTTCTGTTCCACTCCAAAGTCCTATATTTGATTCAAAAAAGCACTGTGTGTGTGGCTGTTTCAATTCTGCTTTGTATTAGCTGCTTTCTGTAACTGAAAGACCACTTTTACTAGACAGAAAGGCTGATGGGCTAACTATGGTTATGATGGCTTGACTATTTGAAAATGAATGAATAGGGGCTGTCACTTTAAAGAAAACCACTGGCAGTACTTGTTGCCGGTGATAATATTTCAAACAAAAAAGAGAATTTTGAAAAATCTGTATCTACCACTGTGAGCTTATCAGCTTTCCAATACTTAAAGACTTTCTAATGGCATGGGTGGTGATATTAACAAATGTGAATCTGGGGCACTGCGTAATGAAATATGGCATTATTTGGACGTTCAAAAGACCTAAGAACATCCACATTTTCCAAATAACCAATGTACAATGCACAAAACCACGGATGGGTAAAAGTTCCATGAAAAAGTACAAGAGAGTCCCTGTGGAGTTTAACGAAATCAAGTACGGAAAATTCGTTGATATGGTTTCACATTCTACACTGCACTTAACCTACAAGAAACAACCAGTGGTCAAGTTTGGGTGTCTCACCACAGAAAAATGATGTGAATCGACGATCTGAAAAGTCTATTACAATATTCTTCCCCTTTCCAACGGCATATTTACTAGAAGGCCAGGTCTCCTTCATCTACATCAGCCATAACAACATATCACAACTTGAGTCCAGAAGGAGATGTGAGAGTCTGGCTCTTCTTATTTTTTTTTTTTAACTTTTTTTGGCCCTACTGCAGCATGCAGGATTGTCGTTCCCTGACCAGGAAGTGGGAGTCTTAACCACTGGACCGCCAGGGAAGTTCCCTAGCTCTCCAACTAAGACAGACATTTTAGAAATTTGCAAACATGTACAATGATGCCATTTTTCTCACTAAATTGTCTTTTTATCGTGCCATAAAATCTGCTATTTATGTTCACATGTGTTTATTGTTCTTCACTTTATTTTATTTTCATCCATAATGAATTTTTGAAAATTTATTGGAAAACGGTGATACACAAAAGTCAAACAATAAACAGTTCCTTACAAGCTGGTTTGAAAACTATGTTCAATATATTGTTCTTCATTTTAAATTAACTTTTTTCCAGTTTTAGGTTCAAAGATGATAAATATCGACAGACGTGACCCACATGTCAAGAGAGATCCTCAATAATCTGAGGAGTCCTGAGACCAGCACGTTTGAGAAGCGCTGCTGTGGGGTTCTCCTGGGCCTTGAAGTGCACCCAGCTCTGCCAGGCCAGGAGGGGCTCTGTGGGCTGTTGTAACTCCTGAGCTCCACCCGGCCCACGGAGCTACAGTGCTGGCCCATGCCTTCCACCAGCCGGGACTCACCTCCTCCTCCTCCCGCACTCGGCTTCCCCTGGCCAGGATCTGGATCATCCAAAGCATCAGCCAAGTCAAAATCTTTTTCTTCGTGGGGCCCCAAAACATAAAAGAGAAAGTCAGTTGGTTACATTGCAGGTACCTCATTTGGACACCGCCCCACAGAGAGCGCCACGGGGTCCTTCGTTAGTGCCCTCCTCAGAACAGCCCTGTTACCTGCAGGCTTTGCTGGAGCTCTGGTCACTGCCGGTCTCCTGGTGGTGGTGGTGATGTGGTCCCATCTCTCTAAAAGGGGGAAGGGGGACAGAAAGGGGAGCACATGCAGTAACAACACACAGCAGACACTGCACGGCTCAGGGAAGTCAGCGCATGAGTAGAGCACACCTGTCCTGGTCCTTGAGGCCCCTCTAAGGCCTCTGAAGAATCACTTTGAGGATGACAAAGAGATATAAGAAGGTTCAGATGAGACAAGTTCTGCTCACTTTTCTTCAGAGGATGGGTGATGAGGTGGCCACCATCCCACATTTGACCTGTTGGTGAGTGGAGCTGGTGTACACACCATGTATAATCCCAGCCTCCTGAATGTGGGAGGGACCATGACCAGGTTATGACATATGGCAGACGTGAAGGGACTTTGCAGGTACAATTAAGATGCCCATTCCATATAAATGAATTACTCAAAAGGGAGAATACTGTGGGTGATTTGGACATAATCAAGTGAACCCTTGAAAAGAGGGCTTTAGGCCTTTCCTGAGCCAACATTAGAGGCAGCTGACTCTCAGTCTTTTGCTGACCTTGAAGAAGCAAGTGGCCACGAGCTCTATAGCTGCACGGAAAGGAATTCTGCCAACAGTCCCAACCTGTGAATATGTCACCCTAAGTGGGAAAAGGGACTTGGCATATGTGAGTAAGCTAAGGACCCTGAGATGGAGAGACTGTTCTGGATCATCGAGGCAGGCCCAGTATAATCACAGGAATGCTAGTAAGGGAGTGAGACCAGCAGGAGAGTCAAGGAAGGAGATGTGATGATGGAAGCAGGGGTGAGAGTGAGAGAGAAATCTGAAGCTGCTACTCTGTTGGCTTTGAAGATGGAGGAGGTATCCAACAAGCTGAAACTGCAGGCTACCTCTAGAAGCAGGATAAGGTGAGGAAACAGGATTCGCCCTAGAGCTTCCAAAAGAAAGACAGCCCTGCCGGTACCTTCACTGTACCCCGGTGAAACCCAAATCATACTTCTGACCTCTAGACTATAAGATAATAAATTTGTGCTGTTTTAAGCCAGCACATTGTTATAATTTACTGCAAAAGCAATAGGAAACTACAGATTTTGGGACTAGGAATGGGGCCCTGCTGTGATAAATACCTAAAACTGTGGAAGCAACTTTGGAATCTAGTAATAGACAAAGGCTGGAAGGATTCTGAGGGGCATGACTGAAAAAGCCAGGTTACCCTGAAGAGACTTAGTAGAAATATGGATATTAACAACTAGTAACAGCGAGTGAGGATTCAGAAAGCGGTCAGGAACACAGGAGAGCAAACCTGTATCACACTAGGAACACCAAAATCATCACGAACACACTGTGGACAGAAAGACGGATGTTAAAGGCTTTGCCAGTGAGGTCTCAGATGCAACTGAGGAAAATGCTATTGGATGCTGGAGGAAAGCAGATCCTTGCCATGTAGTGGCAGAAAACTTGGCTGAACTGTGCTTCCTGTAGTTATGTGGAAAGCAGAACTTCTACACAATTGGATATCTTAGCTGAGGAGATTTTCAAGTAAAGTGTTAGGGGTATGGCCAATTTTCTTCTTTCCACCCACAGTAAAAAGCAAGAGGAAAGAAAAAGATTGAAGGAAGGACCCTAAAGCAAAAAGGAACCAGGACTTGGTGATTTGGAAAATTTTCAACCTATCCTAATCGCCAAAAAATGCTAAAATTAGGAGACTCACAGTCAAGAGAGCCTGCTCTGCAGAGAAAGTCAACCGTGTGGCTGGAAAACATTATACGAGTACCTTGGAAGGGTCAAAAGGTCAGATTAAATGTATGATTATTCATGGATCCCCTCAGGCATCTCAGCAGAAGCCAGAAGTATAGATAGCATTATCCAAGAAAGATCTGTGGAGGAGCCTCTTGCCAGTGGTGTGATCACTACTACATACATGGCAAACCCACAAAGTTCTCGAGAAATTTATAACAGCAGGAACACTGCCAGCTTTGAATGAAAAGGGACAGAAAGAGAAGAAAAATGTATGAAGGCTGTTAGACTCATTCAAGTTCTACAGGCATAAAACAGGCTGATATAACTACTCAGCTGCAAACAGGTGCTATTTTTCGTGAAAAAGGGATGATGACTCTGAGGACAGAGCCACAAGCTCAGAACATGGAGCTGTGAACCACAGTGGATCATCGCCAGGCCTAGAACCTAAGGGACTTGGATTTTGGAATTTCTTGAGACTAGTGAAATCTTTTTTTTTTTTCTTTTTTTTTCCGCTTAAAGCTTGAAATCTATTTGCCTTATGTTTTCTCACTTTTGTAAATGGAATACCTATAACTGTTACTTTATGTCCGTCTGCTGTATTTTGGGGAGCAGACAACTTGTTTCTTGACTTTCATAGGTTTATAAATGAAGTGTTTATAACCAAAGCTTCACCCATGCCTGACATATAATTTAGATGATGAGATTTGGGACGTTTCTGCTTATGAAATTAAGATGAGATTTTGGAATTTTAGTTGATGATGTAATAGGATGAAACTTTTAAAGAAGCTGGAATGGGGGAGACGGATCAAGATGGAGGAGTAGGAGGACGTGCGCTCACTCCCTCTTGCAAGAACACCGGAATTACAACTAACTGCTGAACAATCATCGACAGAAAGACACTGGAACTCACCAAAAAAGACACCCCACATCCAGAGACAAAGGAGAAGCCGCAGTGAGACAGTAGGAGGGGCACAATCGCGTTAAAATCAAATCCCATAAATGCTGGCTGGGTGACTCACAAGCTGGAGAACAGTTATACCGCAGAAGTCCACCCACGAAAGTGAGGGTTCTGAGCTCCACGTCAGGCTTCCCAACCTGGGAGTCCAGCAACAGGAGGAGGAATGCCCAGAGAATCAGACTTTGAAAGCCAGCGGGATATGACTGCAGGACCTCCACAGGACTGGGGGAAACAGAGACTCCACTCTTGGAGGGCACACAAAAAAGTGTGCTCACCAGGACCCAGGGGGAAGGAGCAGTGACCCCATAGGAGACTGAACCAGACCTAACTGCTGGTGTTGGAGGGGTGCCTGCAGAGGTGGGGGGCAGCTGTGGCTCACCGAGGAGACAGGGGCACTGGGGGCAGGGGTTCTGGGAAGTGCTCATTGGCATAAGCCCTCCCAGAGTCTGCCATTAGCCCCACCAAAGAGCCTGTAAGCTCCAATGCTAGGTAGCCTCAAGCCAAACATCAAACACAGTGGGAACACAGCCCCACCCATTGGCAGACAAGCAGATTAAAGTTTTACTGAGCTCCGCCCACCCAGCACTACCCACCATCAGTCCCTCCCACCAGGAAGCACCCAGGAGCCTCCTAGATAGCTTCCTCCATAAGAGGGCAGACAACAGAATCAAGCAGTATCAGCAGTATTTTATTCTGTGGAACTGAAAACCACAGCCACAGAAAGACAGAGAAAATGAAAAAGCAGAGGACTTTGAACCGGATGAAGGGACAAGCTAAAACCCCAGAAAAACAACTAAATGAAGAGGAGATAGGCACCCTTCCAGAAAAAGAATTCAGAATAATGATGGTGAAGATGATTAAGGACTTTGAAAAAAGACTGGATGCAAAGATCAAAAAGTTTACCAAAGACCTAGAAGAATTAAAGAACAAACAAACAGAGATATGCAACACAATAACTGAAATGAAAAATACACTAGAATGAACCAATAGCAAATTAACTGAGGCAGAAGGGTGAGTAAGTGACCCGGAAGACAGAATGGTGATAATCACTGATGCAGAAAAGAATAAAGAGAAAAGAACTGAAGACAGCCTAAGAGGCCTCTGGGACAATGTTAAATGCACCAACATTCGCATTATAAGGGTCCCAGAAGGAGACGAGAGAGAGAAAGGACCCAAGAAGATATTGCAAGAGATTACAGTTGAAAACTTCCCTAACATGGGAAAGGAAATAGCTACCCAAGTCCAGGAAGCACAGAGAGTCCCAGGCAGGAGAAACCCAAGGAGAAACATGCCAAGACATATAGTAGTCAAGTTGACAAAAATTAAAGACAGAGAAAAGTTATTAAAAGCAACAAGGGAAAAACGACAAATAACATACAAGGGAACTCCCATAAGGTTAACAGCTGCTTTCTCAGCAGAAACTTTGCAAGCCAGAAGGGAGTAGCATAATATATTTAAAGCGATGAAAGGGAAGAACCTACAACCAAGAATATTCTACCCAGCAAGGATCTCATTCAGATTCGAAGGAGAAATCAAAAGCTTTACAGACAAGCAACAGCTAAGAGAATTCAGCACCACCAAACCAGCCCTACAACAAATGCTAAAGGAACGTCTCTAAGCGGGAAACATAAGAGAAGAAGAGGACCTACCAAAACATAAACAAAACAATTAAGAAAATGGTAATAGGAACATACATTTCAATAATTACCTTGAATGTAAATGGACTAAATGCCCCAACCAAAAGACACAGACTGGCTGAATGGATACAAAAACAAGACCCATATATACACTGTCTACAAGAGACCCACTTCAGACCTAGGGACACATACAGACGGAAAGTGAGGGGATGGAAAAAGATATTCCATGCAAATGGAAATCAAAAGAAAGCTGGAGTAGTGATAGTCATATCAGATAAAATAGACTTTAAAATAAAAAATGTTACAAGAGACAAGAAAGGACACTACATAATGATCAAGGGATCAATCCAAGAAGAAGAGATAACAATTATAAATATATATGCACCCAATATAGGAGCATCTCAATACGTAAGGCAAATGCTAACAACTATGAAAGAGGAAATCGACAGTAACACAATCATAGTGGGGGACTTTAACACCCCACTTACACCAAAGGACAGATCATCCAGACAGAAAATTAATAAGGAAACATAAGCTTTAAATGACACAATAAAGCAGCTTGATTTAATAGATATCTACAGGACATTACATCCAAAAACGCAGATTACACATTCTTCTCAAGTGCACATGGAACATTCTCCAGGATAGATCACATTTTGGGTCATAAATCAAGCCTTGGTAAATTCAAGAAAATTGAAATTGTATCAAGCATCTTTTCCAACCACGATGCTATGAGATTAGAAATCAATTACAGGAAAAAAACTGTAAAAAACACAAACACATGAAGGCCAAACCATATGCTACTAAATAACCAAGAGGTCACTGAAGAAATCAAAGAGGAAATCAAAAAATACCTAGAGACAAATGACCATGAAAACACAACGATCCAAAACCTATGGGATGCAGCAAAGGCAGTTCTAAGATGGAAGTTTATAGCAATACAATCCTACTTTAAGAGACAAGAAAAATCCCAAATAAACAATCTAATCTCACACCTAAAGAAACTAGAGAAAGAAGAGCAAACAAAACCCAAAGTTAGTAGATGGAGAGAAATCATAAAGATCAGAGCAGAAATAAATGAAATAGAGACAAAGAAAACAATAGCAAAAATCAATAAAACTAAAAGCTGGTTCTTTGAGAAGATAAATAAAATTGATAAACCTCTAGCAAGACTCATCAAGAAAAAGAGGGAGAGGACTCAAATCAATAAAATTAGAAAGGAAACAGAAGTTACAACAGACACCACAGAAATAAAAAGCACCATAAGAGACTACTACAAGCAACTATCTCCCAATAAAATGGACAACCTGGATGAAATGGAAAGATTCTTAGAAAGGTATAACCTTCCAAGACTGAATCAGGAAGACATAGAAAATATGAACAGACCAATCACAAGGAATGAAATTGAAACTGTGATCAAAAATCTCCCAACAAACAAAAGTCCAGGACCAGATGGGTTCACAGGTGAATTTTATCAAACTTTTAGAGAAGAGCCAACACCCATCCTTCTCAAGCTCTTCCAAAACATTGCAGAGGAAGGAACACTCCCAAACTCATTTTATGAGGCCACCATCATCCTGATACCAAAACCAGACAAAGATACTACAAAAAAGAAAATTACAGACCAACATCACTGATGAATTTAGATGCAAAAATCCTCAACAAAACAGTAGCAAACAGAATCCAACAACATATTAAAAGGATCATACACCATGATCAAGTGGGGTTTATCCCTGGAATGCAAGGATTCTTCAATATACGCAAATCAATCAATGTGATACACCATATCAACAAACTGAAGGATAAAAACCACATGATCTTCTCAATAGATGCAGAAAAAGCTTTTGACAATATTCAAC
Source organism: Hippopotamus amphibius kiboko (assembly GCF_030028045.1). Taxonomy (NCBI): domain Eukaryota; kingdom Metazoa; phylum Chordata; class Mammalia; order Artiodactyla; family Hippopotamidae; genus Hippopotamus; species Hippopotamus amphibius. The sequence continues at coordinate 5,667,656 of NC_080203.1, read as the reverse complement.
ACTCATTTACGATAAAAACTCTCCAGAAGGTGGGCATAGAGGGAACCTACCTCAACATAATAAAGGCCATATATGACAAACCCACAGCAAACATCATTCTCAATGGTGAAAAACTGAAAGCATTCCCTCTAAGATCAGGAACAAGACAAGGATGTCCACTCTTGCCACAACTATTCAACATAGTTTTGGAAGTCCTCGCCACAGCAATCAGAGAAGAAAAAGAAATAAAAGGAATCCACACTGGAAAAGAAGTAAAACTGTCACTGTTTGCAGATGACATGATATTATACATAGAAAATCCTAAAGATACTACCAGAAAACTACTTGAACTAATCAATGAATTTGGTAAAGTTGCAGGATACAAATCTAACACACAGAAATCTCCTGCATTTCTTTACATTAACAATGAAAGATCAGAAAGAGAAATTAATGAAACAATCCCATTCACCACTGCAACAAAAAGAATAAAATACTTAGGAATAAACCTAACCAAGGAGGTAAAAGTCCTGTACTCAGAAAACTATAAGACACTAATGAAAGAAATCAAAGACACAAACAGATGGAGGGACGTACCATGTTCTTGGATTGGAAGAATCAACATTGTGAAAATGACTATCCTACCCAAAGCAATTTACAGATTCAATGCAATCCCTATCAAATTACCAATGGCATTTTTCACAGAACTAGAACAAGAAATTTTATGATTTGTATGGAAATGCAAAAGACCCCGAATAGCCAAAGCAATCTTGAAAAGGAAAGATGGAGTTGGTGGAATCAGGCTTCCTGACTTCAGGCTATACTACAAGGCTACAGTAATCAAGACAGTATGGTACTGGCACAAACACAGAAATAGAGATCAATGGAACAGGACAGAAAGTCCAGAGATAAAGTATGGTCAACTAATCTATGACAAAGGAGCCAAGGATATACAGTGGAGAAAAGGCAGCCTCTTCAATAAGTGGTGCTGGGAATACTGGACAGCTACATGTAAAAGAATGAAATTAGAACACTCCCTAACAGCATACACAAAAATAAACTCCAAATGGATTAAAGACCTACATGTAAGGCCAGTCACTATAAAACTCCTAGAGGAAAACATAGGAAGAACACTCTTTGACATAAATAACAGCAAGATCTTTTTTGATCCACCCCCTAGAGTAATGGAAATAAAAACAAAAATAAATAAGTGGGACCTAATGAAACTTCAAAGCTTCTGCACAGCAAAGAAACTATAAGCAAGACGAAAAGACAACCCTCAGAATGGGAGAAAATATTTGCAAATGAATCAACAGAAAAAGGATTAATCTCCAGAATGTATAAATAGTTCATCCAGCTCAATATCAAAAAAACAAGCAACCCAATCCAAAAATGGGCAGAAGACCTAAATAGGCATTTCTCCAAAGAAGACATATGGATGGCCAAGAGGCACATGAAAAGCTCCTCAACACCACTAATTATTAGAGAAATGCAAATCAAAACTACAGTGAGATATCACCTCACATCATTAGAATGGGCGTCATCAGAATATCTACAAACAGTGAGTGTTGGAGAGGATGTGGAGAAAAGGGAATGCTCTTGCACTGTTGGTGGGAATGTAAATTGATACAGTCACTATGGAAAACAGTATGGAGGTTCCTTGCAAAACTAAAAGTAGAGTTACCATATGACCCAGCAATCCCACTACTGGGCATATAACCAGAGAAAACCATTATTCAAAAAGACACATGCACTCCAATGTTCATTGCAGCACTATTTACATTAGCCAGGACATGGAAGCAACCTAAATGTCCATCAACAGATGAATGGATAAAGAAGATGTGGTACATATATACAATGGAATATTACTCAGCTGTAAAAAGCAATGAAACTGGGACATTTGTAGAGACATGGATGGAAATAGAGACTGTCATAAAGAGTGAAGTGAGTCACAAAGAGAAAAACAAATACCGTATATTAACACATATATGCGGACTATAGAAAGATGGTACAAATCAACCAGTTTGCAAGGCGGAAATAGAGACACAGATGTAGAGAACAAACATATGGACACCAAGTGGGGAAAGTGGTGGGGGTTGGGGTGGGATGAATTGGGAGATTGGAATACCAGATTGTATGCTCTAAATATATGCAATTTATTGTACATTAACTGTATCTCAATAAAAGTTCTTAAAAAAATAAATAAAGAAGCTGTAATGGACAATGTATTTTGCATGTGGGAGCGACATGAAGATTTATGAGCCCGAGGGCAGATGTGGTAGAATGAAAATGCTGCCCCCAAGATGTCAATGTGTTAATTCCCAGAACCTGTGAATATGTTACCTTATGTGGCAAAAGGCTTTGGACATGTTTTTAAGTCAAGGATATTGATATGGGGAGACGGGTCTGGTGTAATCACAACAGTCTTTAAAAGAGAAATAGAGAAGCAGGAGGGTCACAGTCAAAGTAAAGATGTGATGATAAAAGTAGGGGTGAGAGGCAAAGAGAAAGATCTGAAGATTCTACCCTACACAGCTGGCTTTAAAGATGCAGGAAGAGGGCCAGGAGCCAAAGAATACAGGCATCCTGAAGAAGCTGGAAAAGGCAAGGAAACAAATATCCTGTAGTGTCTCCAGAAAAAAGACACTTCTGCTGACACATGGAATTTAGCTCAGTGTGATCCATTTTTGGATTTCTGACCTCAATGAGTATAAGACAATAAATGTGTGTTGTTTAAGCAACCAAGTTGCTCATAATTTGTTCCAGCAGAAATAGGAGAAAACACAACCTCAAACCTCAGATGAGACTCTAGCCCCAGCTGATACCTGCATGGAAGTTTTGGTGAGACACTGAGCAGAGGACCCAGCTAAATAGAACCCAAACTCCTGACCCAGGGAAGTAAGAGAATGAATGGAAATTGTTTTAAGTCAATAATTTGTGCTAATTGATTATGAGGCAATACAAAATTAATAGAAGGGGGCAGCAAAAGTGTTTCATTAGAGCTCAACCTTGAGTATATCATCTTTTTAACATTCTGTGTTATGAAATGGGAAGGATTGTTAAGACATTTCTGTTGCACACCAAAGCATCGCAGGTGACTTGAGGAAGGTCACTTATGTGATTCTTTCAGTTTTCAGCTGAATTAGCTGCCTTTTTTTTCTCATGGGAGAACAAATTCATTTCAAAGAGTGAATCATAGCAAACTATGTCTATTCATATTTGAACATTTGCTAAAAATTTTTTTTGAAAATGAACTAAATGAGCCTGTCAGTTCAAGGAAAGCAACCGACAGTATTAGCTGACAAGACATTTTAGCTTTCAAAAACATATACAGAGCTTTGGAAAATGTGTAACTGGCACCATGAGCCTGTCAGCTTCCCAATAAAGACTTTTCCTATCAGATCAATGGTGATATTAACAAATATGACTTTTGAATATTGCATAAGGAAAGGTGTCATCATTTCGAAGCTCAACACAACTCAGGATACTAATGTTTTCCAGATAACGTATGTAGGATGTTACAAAATCATGAATGGGCAAAAGATTCATTCAAAGAGTAAGAGAGTCCAATGAGGTTCAATGGAAACAAATAGGGAAAGTTTACTGATGTGGCACTTAGCCTCAAGAAACCACAACTTCTCCAGTCTTGGTGTCTAAATGTGCTTTAGAACATTAATTTAAAAGAAAAAGAATAAGTAGGAGTGGCTATATTAATATTGGATAAGGGAGACTTCAAAGCAAGGAAAGTGCTAGAGGGAAAAAAGGGACATAATGATAAGAGGATAAATCTACCAGGAAGACATAATGATCCTAAATTTGGATGCATCAAAAAATCAGACTCAAAATACATGAAGCAGAAACAGAGAGCTAAGAGGAGAGACAAATTCACAATTATAGTTGGGGAATTCAACATCCTACTCACAGCAACTGAGTGAACTACTAGACAAAAAACTACTAGACAAAAAATCATCAAGGATGTAGAAGAACCAGCAAACACAACCATCCATCAGGATCTACGTGACATATAAAGAACAGTCCGTCCAACAACAATACTTCTAATGATGGAACTGTTCTGTGCCTGACTGTCATGACAAATATACAAACTTGTACATGTGATAAAACTGCATAAAACTAAACATACACACACAGAAGTGAGTACAGATAAAACTGGGAAATCTAAATAAAATGGTTGTGACAAACAAAAACAAACACATAAAAAACTGGCACAAGAGTATAAATCAATTATATTCCAATAAAGAGCTTTAAAAAAAAAAAAAACCACACATAGATACAGAGAACAGAATAGTCATTACCAGATGGGAAAGCAGGGGGAGGTGAAATGGGTAAAGGGGATCAACTCCATGGTGATGGAGGAAACAAAATGTTTGGCAGTGAGCACTCTGTAGTGCATAGAGACGTAGAAGTATAAGGCTGTACACATGAAACTTTTATAATGTTATAAATCAATGTTGCCCCAACATAAACCAAGTTTTTAAAAATACGTGAGGTTTTTTAAAAAAACAAACAACAAAAATAAATATTTGTCATATTGCAGTACAATTTGCAACATGTTACCACTGGGGAAAACTAGGTGAAAGGGATAAGGGCTCTTTCTGTAGTAGTTCCTACAACTACATGTAAATCTGTAATAATAAATAAATTTTTTAAAAAATAGGCAAAGAGAAAGTTGAAAATCAAGTCATGTTGTCAAAAAAGGTTTGACACTCAACTGGCTGGACTTCAGCAGGACAGGGAAACTTAGAAAATAATTAAAAACTGTTTTAAGCCACCTAGTTTGTGGTAATATGTTAGGCAGCATTGGAAAACAAATATGAGCAGAAAAAATATTAATTTTATGAAAGTGTGGCCTTTTAATATTCTGATAAAACAGCAAGTATGTTTAAAGCATTTCTGTGGCACATCAAAATACAGAGTTTGACATAAGGAAAAGCATTTGTGCGACTATATCAGTTCTAAGCAGTGTTAGCCACTGTCTCATACAAGATTCTTCCTTGAAAGATTTGATAGTACAACTACGGTTATACTGACTTGAAGACTTGGCAGACAATTTCTTGAAAATGAATGAAATGAGTCCATCAGTTCAAGGGAAACAACTGACAGTATTTTTTACCAATAATAAAATTTAAGATTTCAAGCAACATTAAGAATTTTGAAAAACCACTACTGTGAGCTTGACAGCTTCCCGATAGATAAAGACTTTTCCCAATGAGATGAGTGGTGATAGTAACATGTGTGATGTTCGGATAGAGAAGGAAATGTTTCAACACACAGGAGGTCTGCTCAAGGCAGGGCACCGACATTTTCCCAGTGACCAGTGCATGATGCTCCCAAACCACGACCCAGTAAAAGGTCCATTCAAAGGATCAGAGAGGGGGTTCATCGGGGTCAAGGACGGAAGATTCATTAATCTGGTTTCACACTCCACACTGCACTTAACCTGTAAGAAATAACCACTGGCTGAGTTTTTGTCTCACATTAAAGAAGTATGTCCACACTACATGAAAAGTCAATTGAAATATTCCTCCTTTTGCCAGTTGCATATTTTATTAGGAGGCCAGATTTCCTTCATATTCTCCAACCATAACAATATATCACAATGATTGGAACTAGAAGCAGATGTGAGAGTACAGCTCTTCCACTAGGATAGAGATCATAGAAAATTTCAAAAATATACAAAAAAATCTTCCCCTAAATTCTGTTTTTCTCTTGTGAAGCAGAGTTATTAACCATAAAAACATGCTATTTATGTTAACAGATATGGCTTTATTACTGTTCATTTAAAATTAATTAATAAAATATTTTAAGATTTCTTTTCAGTTATAAGTTCAAAAGTGATAAATATTGATAGACCCACATCTCAATAGAGATCCTCAGTAATCTGAGGAGTCCTGAGACCAAAACATTTGAGAACCACTGTTGTAGGGTTCTCCTGGGCCTTGAAGTGCACCCAGCTCTGCCAGGCCAAGAGTGGCTCTGTGGGCTGTTGTAGTTAATGAGCTCCACCCCGCCCAGGGAGCTACAAGTGCTGGCCTGTGCCTTCAACCAGCTATGACTTACCTCCTCCTCCCGCACTTGGCTTCCTGTGGCCAGGATCTGGACCATCCAAAGCATCAGCCAAGTCAAATTTACTACCTTCAGTTGGCTCCCAAACAAAGAAAACAACCAACTGATTAACAAATGGGTACAAGACTCCCAAAAAGCAAGTCAATATTCATGGGCTCCACTGCTCAGCACAATCAATGAGTTAAGACAAAGAAACTTAAACTGGGTCCGACTCCTTCTACAAACATTGACAATGAAAATACCAATAGGATGGAGCAAATTGCTGCTTTCTGCCTTTGCTATATATTACCAATTTTCCAACTAATTTATATTCCCACATATGCTCTGCTGAGGCCAGCAGTCAGACCATTTTAACAGTAAACTCACTGATTATAGGTATTAACCTAAGATTCAAAACCAGCTGCAGAGAGTCAGAAACTGGACAATCAAGAGGGAGGCTACATGGTCACAATGTACCTCTTTGAGGGTGCAGATGTGAAGATGTAAGGGCAAATCGTAAAGCAGCATTCACTCTTGTATGTCATGATTGTCTCTTCAGAAGAAAGGCAGCTATGCACTTCAGGGAACATGGTAGCATGCTCCTTAAGTACTACTAACAAGTTGCCAGACAGGAGCAATGACTGCACCCCTCACCCTAAGGCTAGGTTTCTCTTTACATCAGTGAAGATGCCTGAATAGTAAAATGGCTCATGTGGGGAAACGTTAAAACAGCTCCAGGAAAGAGTCACAAAGAAGCAACAAGTTCCAAAATCCTTTAGTGAAAGATGACACTGTAAAGCAAATGCCATTCCAAAATGCTCCATCTGCCTAAAGAAAATGTTTGATGGGCTTCATAAAACCTAAACAATTATATCTTCCCTGATTTTAGAGTGTGAAATGGTTGAAAAGGGAAGTCCAAACGCATTTTCCTCTTGAAATTCTCCCAAACAGGACTTTTCATAAAACAGACAAAAGTCATAGTGATTGGCAGGTATATACTCTATTAAGTTAAACCTAGTGTTCAGATGAAGGTCTTGGTTGGCATTGCACACACAGGGCCTAAAACTATGGGTAGTTCAACTGGATACCACCCCCGAGGGAGCTCCACAGGGTGCTTCCTTAGTGACCTCCTCAGAACAGCCATGTTATCTGCAGGCTTTGCTGGAGCTCTGGTCGCTCCCGGTCTCCTGGTGGTGGTGGTGACGTGGTCCCATCTCTCTAAAAGGGGGAAGGGGGACAGAAAGAGGAGCACATGCAGTAACAACACACAGCAGACACTGCACAGCTCAGGGAAGACACCACATGAGTAGAGCACACCTGTCCTGGTCCTTGAGGTCCCTCTAAGGCCTCTGAAGAATCACTTTGAGGATGACAAAGAGATATAAGAAGGTTCAGATGAGACAATTTCTGCTCACTTTTCTTCAGAGGATGGGTGATGAGGAGGACATGATCCCACATTTGATCTGGTGATAAGTGGAGCTGGGACTTAAGCCCAGATCTACAGGAGATGACCACATGCTTCAGAGGGTTCCAGGGCTTGAGCACAACCCCTGAGAGCTCCAAGCCTTGGTTTCCACCACTCTCAACCTGGCACCATAATCACAGATAATACTGCCCAGGGATGAACTGACATTATGTTCCCAGTACAGTATGGGAGTGTCTCATAAACTGAAAGTGGTTATAACACCAACAAAATATTTTATATAAGTGCGGTTACTGCTGTAATACTACGTCCTTCAGCTCAACCATATTCCTTTAAAATTGTGGACTTCTTGCACATCAATTACACAGCATGTCATGCATGAGTTTTCCAATAGTTTCTTTCCTTAAACATCAAGACTATGCTGTTAAAAAAATTAAAATAAAAATAATGAAGCCAAAAAAAAAAAAAAAAAGACTACGCTGTAACTGTTCCTACAATTAGCAGTAGAAGAGGCAAATGGAATTTAAGTAATGGGAGAGGCAGAGATGAAACAGGTTTAGCTTTATACACAGCAATCACTCAATAAGTAATCAACTACCCAGAAAAAAACAACAGAAATAGAAATTGGTTGAAAGTAAAAGGACTGATAAAGATATACTATGCAAACAGCAACCATAAGAGAGCTGGAGGACCTATACTACTATCAGATAAACAGTCCTTAAGACAAAAGTTGTTACAGGAGTCAGAGTGAAATTTTATAATGATAAAAGGATAAACCCAGCAGTAAGATATAAAATTTTAAACATATGTGCACCTAACAACATAGCCCCCAAAATATTTGAAGCAAAACATAACAAACATAACAAAATTGAAGGGAATGATAGACAATTCAACAATAATAGTTGGAGATGTCAATAAAATCCTTTCAATCATAAATAGAACAAAAAGTAAATACAAGATTTGAACAACACTATAAACCAACTAGATCTACCAGACATCTATTGAATGCATTCCCTCAAAACAGGAAACACATTCTACTCAAATACACATGGAACATGCTCCAAGATAGACCACATGCTAGATGACATGCTAGGCTATAAAACATATCTCAATATATTTTAGAAGTCTGAAATCATACAAATTGTATTCTCTAACCACAATGGAATGAAAACAGAAATAATTAACAGAAGGGCATTTGAAAAATTTCCAGCTGTATGGCAATTACATAACACATTCCTAATAACCAAAGGGTCAAAGAAGAAATCACAAGGGAAATCACAAAATACACTGAGATGAATGCAAATAAAAGCACAACATACTAAAACTTAAGTCACAGCAAAAGAAACCATCAACAAAATGAAAAGACAAGCTACTGAATGGGAGAAAGTATTTGCAAATGATTTGATCGATAAGGCATTAACATCCAACACATATAAACAGCTCATACAGCTCAACATCAAAAAAAACAACCCGATTAAAAAATGGGCAGAAGAACTGAATAAACATTTTTCCAAAGAGGAAATGCAGATGGCAAATAGACACATGAAAAGAGGCTCAACATCACTAATCATCAGGGAAATGCCAATCAAAACCACAATGAGATAACACCTCATACCTGTCAGGATGGCTATCATCAAAAAGACCACACACACAAAAATTTTGCCAAGAATGTGGAGAAAAGGGAACCCTCCTACAGTACTGGTAGGAATGTAAATTGGTGCATCCACTGTGGAAAACGGTATGGAGGTTCCTCAAAAAACTAAAAATAGAACTATCATATGACCCAACAATTGCACTCCTAGGTATATACCCAAAAAAACCCAAAAACACTAATTCAAAAAGATACATGCACCACAATGTGCATAGGAGCATTATTTACAATAGCCAAGATATGGAAGCAATGTGTCCATCAACAGATGAATGGATAAAGAAGAAGTGGTATGTATACACACACACACACACACACACACACACACACACACACACACACAATGGAATACGACTCAACCACACAAAAGAATGAAATTTTGCCATCTGCAACAACATGGAAGAACTTGGAGGGTATTATGCTAACAACTGAAAAACAAATACTGTATCATAGCACTTATGTGTGGAATCTAAAAAAACAGAACTAGTGGATATATATAAAAAAGGAAACAGACTCACAGATATAGAGAACAAACTAGTAGTTAGCAGTGGGGACAGGGAAGGGGGAAGGGGCAAGATAGGGGTAGGGGACTAAGAGGTGCAAACTGTTATGTATAAAATAAGTGATAAGGATATATTATACAACACAGGGAATATAGCCAATATTCTATAATAACTATAAATGGAGTATAAACTTTAAAAATTGTGAATCACTAAATTGTACACCTGGGGCTTCCCTGGTGGCTCAGTGGTTAAGAATCCGCCTGCCAATACTGGGGACATGGGTTCGAGCCCTGGTCCAGGAAGAGCCCACATGCTGTGGAGCAACTAAGCCCGTGCACTTAGAGCCCATGCTCTGCAACAAGAGAAGCCACTGCAATGAGAAGCCTGTGCACCACAACGAAGAGTAGCCCCTGCTCGCCACAACTAGAGAAAGCCCATGTGCAACAACAAAGACCCAATGCAGCCAATAAATAAAATATAAATAAATATTAAAAATAAATTGTACACCTGTAACTTACATAATATTGTACATCAACTATACTTCAATTTAAAAAATGGGCAAAGGACTTAGACGTTTCTCCAAAGAAAACATACAAATGGCCATCAGAAACACAAAAAGATGCTAAACATCACTAATCATCAGGGAAATGCAAATCAAAACCAGTGAGACATCATCTCATACCTGTTGGGATGACTACTATCAAGAAAACAAAAGATAACGTGTTGATGAAGATGTGGAGAAAAAGGAACCCCTTGTACACTGTCATGGGGAATGTAAAATGGTGCAACCACTATGGAAAACAGTATGGAGGTTTACACAGAAAATGAAAAATAGAACTATCATTTGATCCAGCAATCCTACTTCTGGGTATATATCCAAAAGAAATGAAATGAGGATCTCAAAGAGGTATCGACATGTCCAAGTTCACTGTAGCATTATTCTCAATAGCCATAATGTGGAAACAACTTGTGTCCATTGATGAATGAATGGATAATGAAAATGTGGACTATACATGCAATGCAATATTATTCATCCTTAAAAAGGAAAATCCTGCCCTTTGGGACAACATGGATGGACTTGGAGGACGTTATGCTAAATGAAGTAAGCCAGACACAAAAGAATAAATACTACATGACTCTACTTTTATGAGGAATCTAAAACAGTCAAATTCATAGAAAGTAGAATGGTGGTTATCAGGGGCTTGGGGGAGAGGGAAATGGGGGAGGTATTAGTCAAGGGTACAAAAGTTTGGGGGGGGAAGGAAAATAAGCTGGTGAGGATATGGAAAAATTGGAATCTTCATACACTGCTGGTAGGAATGCAAAATGGTGCGGCCACTGTGGTAAAAGTTTGGCAGTTCCTCCAAAAGTTAAACATGGAATGACCTTATGATTCCATTTCCAGGGTATACACCCTAAAGAATTAAAAACAGGTATTCAAACAAGAACATGTGCAGGCATGTTCATAGCAGCATTCTTCATAACAGCCAAAAGGTGGAAACAGTCAGATGTCCATCAACTGATGGATACATAAAATTGCGGTCTATCCATACAATGGAATATTTCTCAGGCACAAAAAGCAAGGAAACACTGATACATGCTACAAGGTGGTGAACCTCCAAAACATCATGCTATGTGAAAGAAGCCAGAGACAAAAGGTCCCATATGATATGATACCATTTATGTGAAATATATTGGAGAGATCAATCAGCTGATATAGAAAGTAGACTGGGATTGTCTGGGGTTGGGGGGAGGGGGAAATGAGGAGAAACTGCCTAATGGGTAAGGGATTTTACTCTTTAGTAATGGAAACGTTTTAGAACTGGACAGAGGTGGTGTTTGTACCACCCTGAATGTCTTAAAATGCCACTGAATTGTTTGCTTTAAAATGGCTAATTTTTGGTAAGGCAACTATACTCCAATAAAAAAATAAAGAAAATTTTTTAAAAAGAAAAAAAAAAGAAAATGGGTAATTTTATGTTATGTGAATTTTACTTCAATATATTATTTACAAAGAGGGAAGGGTGGGAAAGGGGAGCATTACCACAACTCAGGTTTTTTTTTAATTAATTAATTTATTTTATTTATTTATTGGCTGTGTTGGGTCTTTGTTGCTGCACACAGGCTTTCTCTAGTTGCTGAGAGCGGGGGCTACTCTTCATTGTGGTGCGTGGGCTCCTCATTGTAGTGGCTTCTCTTGTGGAGCACGGGCTCTAGGCACGTGGGCTTCAATAGTTGCGGCACACGGGCTCAATAGTTGTGGCTCACGGGGCTAGTTGCTCTGTGGCATGTGGAATCTTTCCAGAGCAGGGCTCGAACCCATGTTCCCTGCATTGGCAGGTGGACTCTCAACCACTGCACCACCCAGGAAGTCCCACAACTCAGTTTTAGTAAAAGAGTGTAAGGAAGTTGAGAATATGGAAAGTCTTTCTCTTACAACGATCATACTTCCTCGCTCCTTGCGAAGGCTTTGGCTCCACTAATGCATACTTCAATGTAAGGCCACACCAGTGGATGGAATTTTATGAAAAGGCAACCACAAGTGATCATCTGTTGTCATTATGTGTTTTTCTTCATCTAGATCATCAGTTTAGAGATAGTTTTATATCTATAATGTCCATTTGACTTTGCACCTAAAATATGAAGAAGTACAGCTTCCCTGTCTAAATGAGGCTCCTTATGTATTCCTTATATTATGGTGATATGTATAGTTAGAAAGGAGAAAGGACATTACTGAAACCATTATTTGTGCAACTTTCAGAAAAGCAATTGTCACTTATATAATATTAGCTTAAAATCCGTATGACTCATACAGATCTTGTATAAAAATATTTCGTTTTCCAGCTTAAAAATAATCAACTGAACGTAGATGTGAAGGGTTTATTTAGGGGACTCTTATTTCTGTTCTACCTTTATGCTGTGCCACACCGTCTGGGTCACGACAGCTTTGGGGAGCTCTGCCCTACGTCTCAGTTTCCAGATGAGCCTGGTTTCTCTGAAGATCTGCAGATGTCAGTTCAAGAGCGTGCACTCCTTACATTTCTAGGGAACCCGATGCTCTGTCAGAGCCTGAGCCTGCGCTGACGCAGAGTGTGACCTTGGATTTGTGTACTTTTTAAGATACCATTAACTACAGATTTTCTTGTCTTGAGCCTATAAATGGGATTTATTATTACCTATAATTGACATGAGCAAAGTCTAGCTGCTTATCAAGGAATTAGAATAGTAGGTCAACATCATCAAAGCAGTGAGCTCCTAAAGCAAAGGCATCTGTTTCCATGAAGCCTTGCTCAAAATGAGAAGCGTAGAAAGGATTGTCTGATGCAAATGCTGCCAGCAACACTGCACACCTGCAACCAAACAGTCAAAAAGCTGAGCAGCTTCCCCGGGTATGGCTTAACGACGGTGCCGTGCATTCCGAGGAAACTGGGGCACTCATAAGAAGTTTGATTCAGCAAGTCAGAAGTGGGTCCCCCTGTGAGATGACTGCACACAGAGAGAAAAAGGGAGAGGTGGAGGGAAGTGGGGAGTGAGAGCAGGGGAGAGGGAGGGAGAGAGGGAGGGGCAAAATTTTGAAAGCAACATGGTGAACCTTGAAAATGTTATGCTAAGTGAAAGCAGCCACACGTAAGTCCACATATTATATGACTCCACTGACATGTCCCAGGACAGGGAAATCCAGAGAGACAGAAAGGAGATCAGTGGTTTCTGGGGGCTGTGGGGGAGGCGGAGAATCAGGGGATCAGAGGGTAACGAGTGAAGGGTACAGTGTTTCTTTTAAGGTGACAGAAATGTTCTAAAACTGGTTATAGTGATGGTTGCACAACCAACCATGTGAATACACTAAAAACCACTGAATTGTATGTGCTAAATAGGTGAGTTGTATGGTATGGGAAGTATCTCTAAATAAAGCTTTTCAAAAAATATTCCAGGAGCTTCCCCTTGTACTTAGAATAAAGTGGTCACCATGCCCGATAACACCCTGTATGATGAAGCCCCTGCCAACTTCTCCTTTTCTCTAACGTTCTTCACAGTCTAGCCACACAGGCCACCTTCCCGGCCTCAGAGTCAACCTGATTCTTTTCTGCCTCAGGGCTCTTACACCTGATCTCTTGGCCTTGAAGGCTCTTTCCCAGCTCTTGCATGTCATCTTCCCTCAGAGAGGCCTCTTACTGCTTGATCTAAAGTAGCCAACCCTTTTTGGACCCTCCTTGCCCTATCACCCTACTGTATCTGCTCCAAAGTACTCCATAATATCTGAAATTATTTTATGTACTGTCTATGTGCTTCTGGAGAGAACAGCTCTGTGACGGCAATGACCTAGTCCATGTGGTATGCTCAGCATCTGAAGAAGGGCCTGGCAACAAGAAAGCACTCAATAAACATGGCAGAATGGATGAATGACTGTCATGTACGAATACCCTGACCGAGGTGTCAGGGACTCTTTCAGTAAGAAACATACCACGTACAAAGGAGAATGTTCTCCAATCAGAAAAACAACTGAGCCAAGGAGAGATGGACGGGCCTATCTCTTTGAAACCGCAGTTGCACGAAATGCAACCTAAAATAGAAAAAAAGGATGGCAGAGTGATGTGGTCATGAAGGATGTCATTCAACCAAAGACGCCATGTGCTGGTGGTCCCGTGGGTCCCAGGCACAGTGGCTGATGGGCGCTGATGAAGATTGGATGGGCTGGCGCGTAAGGGACAAAGGGATATAAATATTTAAAAGTCCTCCATCAGGAAATTAACAAATTTACTAACTGGGGGGTCTGTTTATACTTAACTGTGTTTGTTTTGTTGTTTGGTCATGTTTGGTTTTGGAGATGTTAAATGATTTCATTAAAACCATCACTGCTAATAAATTAAGTATATTTATTTTCCTGTGAATCTAAAAGGCCACCTGCATGTATAGGACTGTGGACTTGATCAGGAAAGACCTGAGAATGCTCAAGGCTCTCACCTCACACCATACACAAACCTATATATCTCTTAGAAGTTCATTTTCAGATATATGATCCATTTTGAGTTAATCTTTGTATAAGATGTGAGGCAGGGCCCAAATTCATTTTTTTGCACATGGATATCCAATTGTCCCAGCACCATTTGCTGAAGAGACCATTCTTTCCCCACTGAATAGTCTGGGCACCTTGGTCAAAAGTCAACTGGCCATAGATATAATGATTCATTTTTAGACTCTCGATTCTACTCCATTGAGCTCTATGTCTGTCTTTATGCTGAATACCACACTATCTTGACTACTGCAGGTTTGTAGTAAGTTCTGAAATTTGCAAGTGTGAGTCCTCCAACTTTTTCTTTTTCAAGATTGTTTTGACTATTCTGGGTCCCTTGCATTTCCATATAAATGTTAGGATCAGCTTGTCTATTTCTGCAAAAATTCTGTCTGGAGGTTTGACAGGAATTATGTTGAATTTGTTGATCAACTCACGTAGGTGTGCATTCCTCATGTGTGCTTGACTCCTACACCAGAGACCCAGCCGCAGGAACGCCTTCCAATGAAATCAGTCAAAGAGCAATACCAGCTGACGCTGAGCACACGCCTTGTGCAGAGTCCTCTGCTGAACGCTTCACAGGAGCCCTCTCTTCTAACCCTTACAATTATTATTCATTTATTATTATTAGCCTCATGCAACAGGGGAGCAAACAGGTGCAAAGAAATCAGATAACTCACCCAAGGTAACAGTTAATAATTGGCAGAGGCAGAGTTCGGACACATGCAGTCGAACTCCCAAGCCCCCGCCTTTCTCAATCCTGAATATACAAAGAAACTTCTCAAACTCATTTAAAAAAAAAAAGACAAGCAACCTGGCAGAAAAATGGGGAAAGGATACGAACAGACAATTCACCAAAAAGGAAAATGCAAATGGCCAAAAAATATGATTTTTTTGTCCATCATACTGGTAAAATGTTTTTGATTGGTAAGATGTGGCAATGCTGTGGGTCTGGGGAAAAAGGTATTCTTCTAACAAGGATCAGGGCAGTAGAAGATGGCACGTTCATTTTGGAAACGATCTGTCAGAATCTATCAAAATATAAAACACATACACCCTTTGGCCTGGTAGTTTCATTATACTTGGGCACAAAGGAAACAGACAAGAATGTTCACTGAAGTCCCATTTGTAACTGTGCAAAACAGAAACAAAGCACATGTCTGCCAATAAGAAGTGCCATCACTGGCCATGGCCAAAGCCACACAGCTGGAACTCCAGCTCCATGAAGCACGTGTTTGTGTATGAGATATCGGTATAAAAATACAGATATATACATAATGTAGTATGTTGAATGGTGGCCCCCAAAATATATAGCCAAGTCCTAATCTCCAGAACTTATGAATGTGACCTTATTTGGAAAAACGGTATTTGCAGATGTAATTAAGTAAAGATCTTGAGATGAGATCACTCAAGATTATCCAGGTGGGTTCTAAATCCAACAAAAAGTGTCCTTATAAGAGACTGAAGAGGAGGATACACACACAAAGGAGAAGGTCAAGTGAAGAGGGAGGCAGAGATTGGAGCAATGTGGCTGCAAGCCAAGGATCACCTGGGGCCACCAGAAGCTAGGTTAGGCAAGGAAACATTCTTGCCTCAGAGCCTTCAAGTAGGAGTATGGTTCTGTCGACATCTCGATTTTGGATTTCTTGCCTCTGGAATCATGAGTGAATAAACTTCTGTGCTTTTAAGCCACCCAGTCTGTGGTTCTTTCCTACAGCAAGCAGCCTGTAACAAAGGAAACTAACACAGATAGCTGTATTCACTCAGGTCTCCAATACATATTAAAATTTTTAAAGGTTATGAAATATATATAACTGGAATGAAAAAAGCCCTACACATGTTATGTGAAACAAAAACCACTAAACAATCTATGTGTACAGATGTTCATAACAGCAGAGAAAACCAGTTGAGACCAGCATATCCCAAACCAACTTAGGCAGTTCCCTCTTAGGATGAGAGTGGGTGTTGTGGGATGGGAGTGGTTTGTTGTAGGATGGGAAGGGATCAAGGAAAATAGCTTTATTTTCTAAGCATTCATGCATTTTCCTTAAATAGTGATTTAAATTTTCTCTCAAAAAAATGTAAAAAACTGATGACAAAGCTTAGCATTTGAGAGATTACGTGTAGACACCATTTTAAGAACAGCTGTTATAAAAAGATCTAAAAGGAGAAACAAATCCCTCATTCACTTTGAAGTGTCTTTTTCTGAGCTAGAAAAAGATAGTCCTTGGAGGCCACAGCTGGGGTGCCACATCAGTAAAGGCTACGACTTGAGTCAGAGAAAATCTTCTATCAGTTCTTACACATTTTTTGTACTCTTCACAAAGGAAACAAAAGCATTTTAAATATTTAGATTTTCTTTTAAATAATACAATTTATGATAACCATGTTATATCTGATCAAGCAGAATACAGGCCACCTATTGTTTTCCCTGAATGTGTATTCTGAATGGGTAGTGCATATTAAGCACTGTTATTGGTTTTTAATAGTTCGATTGACTACTCACGCTTTACTGAGGAAGTTTCTTTCACGGTAAAATCAAAGTCCCCGGATCCTAAAAATTAAAAAAATAATAAGATTTTAAAATTTAACTCTCTTTGCAAGAAACAAAATAATATTGAAATACTCCTGTAATGGTCACTTCCCTTTAGACAGTGTCATGAAGATAATGCCACAAAAGGAAATCAGTTGAAATCACCCAAAGATATATTGAACTGATATCTCTCGACAAGCAACCTATTGCTACCAAAACAACAACAACAAAACAAAACAAACAAAAAAACCAGTCTTCAGTCCACTTGAAGGCTGAAGGCTCAACTGTATGAAACATGAAGTACAATCTTATCTTAAAAAACTTCTTTATAGTATGACTTTTGCAACAGGGAATATCAGAGCCCAAAGCTCCACTGATAATGGGCAAGTTCTTTCACCCCATCCCAGCTCTCACACAAAGACTGCTCTGCATTTTGGCAACCCAGGGCATCTTTCCCCCATCCCAGCAACTACACCTAGACTAGTGTCTCTGACTAATTACACAAAACTAAAAAGGCGCTGGGGAAGAGTTTTTCACAAGAGAATTTTTCCTCAGAAGTGGACCCATCTGCCCAACCCTGATTGCTATTGAGCTTGACAGCTTTCACTCCCTCTAGATGGGCATGCAGTTTCCCATGGGGGTATATACATTAACTCTCAAGCAAACCACTATGCATGTATAATGAAAGTGAACAAATAAGTAAATGGGCAGTGGATTATAGAAGCCAGGTTTCTCACTGCTGGAAAGGGAGGTTACAGATAATAAGAGAAGGCTAGAAAGATCCATGTGATAGTGGATTAGAGTTGGAGATAGTATGAATCATGTTTAGCTTAATATATATACAGATGGTTACATATAGAAATATTCATATACATGTGTATATACATGGGTTGGTGTGCAGATATATATTACCTTGCTCTGACAGGTGAAAAGGCCTAGAAATAACAACACCCCAATAGCAATGAACACACCTAGCACGCAGATCTTGGTTTCTAAATACCATTCTCCAATAAAAGGAACCAGAGCTCCTTGGAAAAATGGCTGAATCTAGAATTGGGGCATGAAATGTCTAGAAGAGATTGGAACATCTTACAGTGCTAGGAAGTACTTTAAAAAATATTTAGAGGACTGGGGCGGGGAGGGTTGGGGGGGACTCGAGGGGGGGAGTCAAGGAAGGGAGGGAATACGGGGATATGTGTATAAAAACAGTTGATTGAACTTGGTGTACCCCCAAAAAAATAATAAATAAATAAATAAAATTTAAAAAAAATATATTGATATTGGTTGGTAAACATCAAACGGCCACAGGACTGGACTGAAAGAGTTCTCACTGGCTAAAGCTGGAACAATTTTAAGCAGAAAAATAAAGTGGTATTGGATTATGACCCTAAGTATAAAATAAATTTCCACGAGTCCATGCTGATATAAATAATTGAACAAAAACATAAAAAGGAGAGTACAGAAGAATTCAAATTAATTTATGTAGATATTTCTCCTCTTCAAGTGTTGACTTCCTTCCAAGATTACAGTATGAGAAGGTGGCGGGAAGAGCAAGTAACTTTACAGTGGAGAAACCTGACAAATACTACATCTGCCAGGCGATCAAGGTTAACTTTAACAGTGATAAGTCATATTGATACTATATTCCCTTGATATGATGTGATGAGAAGGGCACTATACCTGTGTGGTCTTCCTCTCAAGGAAGTGTAACTCTATAACCCCAGTGTAATCATGAGGAAAACATCAGAGAAATTCCAATTGAGGGGCATTCCACAAAACACCTGACTAATACTCCTCAAAACTGTCAAGGTTGTCAAAAACAAAGTCTGAGAAACTGGCACAGCCTGAAGAGCCTAAGGAGATGAAATGATGGAAAGTCACGTGGTACCCTTGAATGGCTCCTAGAACAAAAAAAGGACTTTAAGTAAAAAGTAAGAAAATCTGAATAGAGTATGGATTTTAGTTAATAATAGTATATCAGTGTTGGTTCATTAATCGTGACAAATGTACCATGATAATATAAAATGCTAATAACAAGGGAAATTAGATGAAAAGCACATGAGAACTCTTTGTATTAGCTTTGCATTGTAAATCTAAAACTGTTCTTAAAAAGTTTAACACCAACAATTAAAATTCAATTCAACAAAAGTCACCAAATGGAAAAAGGAAACAAAAACATGTTAAATAGAAAACATGGACCTTAACATAAGAATGTGTACAATCATATCAGTTAAAAGTAAGTGTAAATAGAGTAAATCTCTTATCAAAAGATAAATGGGATAAAAAAATTACTATATGCTGTTGACAAAATATACACCTAAAAACAAACATACATATATATGTGTGTGTGTGTATATATATATACACACACACACATATATATACACACACATATATGTATACATAAAATATAGAAATATATCAAGTAAATGCTAACAGGAAAGAAACAATATTAATATGACAAGATAAAATTTAAGACCTAAACCTCTAAACAGGAAAAGAGCAATATTTTATAGGGATAAAGCAGATACTCCACCAATAAAATAAAACTCATACACTTAATAACCTAGCTTCTAAAATTCTAAAGTAGACTTCTGCTTCTTGCTATATTGAAATATCAAAAATTGGTATCAGATTAGCTTTCACATCATGAACAACCATAAAATAGACAAAACATGAGACAACAGCTTTCAGCGTTGAACAACACTGAGAGACTGTAGTCCCTGAGATCAGGAAAACCATGACAGCTAAATCCAACAGGTGTTCCTGGATTGGATCCTGAACCTATAAAGATCATCATTGGGACAATCAGTAAAATTTGAATGAGGTCTGTGGACCAGATGGTAACACTGGATCGTTGTCAATTTCCTGATCTTGATGGACATACTGGAGGAGTGTGTCCTTGTTTTTAGAAATGCACACTGAAGTATCAAGAGATAATGGGCATCGTATTTGGGACTGATTCTGAAATGATTCAGAAGAAAAGTATTTGGAGATACACCAGAGCAAATGTGATAAAACTGGGATACCTAGGTGAATAGTAAATAGGAATTCCTTGTATTAGATATTATTGGAACAACTGGTGAAACTTGAGCAGAGTCTGAGGATTAGGTAGTATTAATGAATCAATGTTAATTTTCTGATTCAGATGGTTACACTAATGATATACAAAAGGAAGTTTGCGGGAAATGCACTCTAAAGTATGTTGTGGGAAGAGGGATGATAGGGCATGGTAACATATTCTTAACTTATTAGGGGGTAAAAAGAAGTTCCTTGTACTGTACTTGCAAGTTTCCTGCAAGTTTGTAATTGTTTAAATATTTAAAGAATTAAAATAATTTAAATACACATATTTCTCAATCCAACAATTGTACTTCTAGGTACGTGTTACAGAAAAGTACTTGTACATGTGCCCAAAGAGGTATGTACAGGATGTTCATAGCAGTTACTGCTTACAATAGCATAAAGAAATGGAAACAGACCAAGTGTTCATCAAAGAAGTATAGTTGAATTAAACATGGTTCTTCAATACAATGAAATGTTCTGTAGCTGTTTAAAAGAATGGGATACTCTCAGTAAACCAGGACTAGAAGGGAATTTCCTCAACTCGATAAAGAACATCTACAAAAAACCTACAGCTAACATGATACTTAAGGGTGAGAAACCAAAGCTTTAGAAGGTGAGGATCAAGGCAAAGATGTCCCCTCTCACCACTGCTTTTCAACGTCATACTGGCTTGTCCCAGCTACTTCAATAAGAAAAGGGAAAAAGGTATAAAGATTAGGAAGGGAGAAATAAAACTGTCTTTGTTTGCAGAGGACATGATCATCCAAAATAATCCACCCCCCAAAAAAAAACCCAAAACAAAAAACTCGTGGAACTAATAAGTAACTACAGCAAGGGTGCAGGATATAAGGTTAAAACAAAAGTCAATCAATTTACTGTGTACCAGCAATGAACACATGGAATTTGAAATAAAAAATACAACACCATTTACATTAGCAGCCCCCCCCAAATAAATGCCTGATATAAATCTAACAAAATTTGCACAAGATCTGTAAAAAAATTATAAAACTCTGATGAAAGAAATCAAAAGATAACTAAATAAATGGAGAGATATTCCATGGATAGGAAGACTCAATACTGTCAAGATTTCAGTTCTTCCCAATTTGGTTTATAGATTCAGTGCAATCACAATCAAAATGTCAGCAAAAGATCTTGTGATTGATAAGATCAAATTTACATGGAAAGGAAAAAAAACAGAATAGTCAATACAATATTGAATGAAAAGAACAAAGTTGGAGGACTGACAACTACACAACCTGAAGACTTACTATAAAGTTAGAGTAATCAAGAGAGTGTGGTATTAGCAAGAGACAAACAGATCAATGGAACAGAACACAGAGCCCAGAAATAGACCAACATAGTCAACTGATCTTTGACAAAGGATAAAAGGCAATACAATGGAGAAAAGATAGTCTTTTCAACAAATGGTGCTAGAAAAACTCGACAACCATGTGGGGAAAAAAATCTAGACACAGACCTTACACCCTTCACAAACATTAACTCAAAATGGATCACAGTACATTGTCTTTTTGTTGACAGTTTCATTTGCTGTGCAAAAGCTTTTAGTTGAATTAGGTTCCATTTGTTTATTTTTGCTTTTATTTCCTTTACTTTAGTAGATGGATCCAAAAAAATATTCCTAAGATTTATGTCAAAGAGTGTTCTGCCTATGTTTTCCTCTAGGAGTTTTATAGTACCCAGTCTTACATTTAGGTGTTTAATCCATTTTGAGTTTATTTTTGTATATAGTGTTAAAGAATGTTCTAATTTCATTCTTTTACATGTAGATGTCCAGTTTTCCCAGCACCACTTATTGAAGAGACTGTCTTTTCTCCATTGTATATTTATGTTTCCTTTGTCATAGATTACTTGACCATAAATGTGTGAGTTTACTTCTGGGCTCTCTAATCTGTTCCATTGATCTATGTGTCTGTTTTTGTGCCAGCACCATGCTGTTTTGATGACTGTAGCTTTGTAGTATAGTCTGAAGTCAGGAAGCCTGATTCCTCCAGCTCTGTTCTTCTTTCTCAAGATTGTTTTGGCTACTCAGGGTCTTTTGTGTTTCCATACAAATTTTAAAATTATTTGTTCTAGTTCTGTGAAAAATGCCATTGGTATTTTGATAGGGATTGCACTGAATTGGTAGATTGCCTTAGGTAGTATGGTCATTTTAATAATATTGTTAAACAGAATACTGACACCCAGAACATGGTGTATCTTTCCATCTCTTTCTGTCATCTTCAATTTCTTGCATCAGTGTCAAAATGGATCACAGCCCTAACTATAAAACACAAAATGATAAAACTCCTAGAAGATTAATATAGCAGAAAATCTAGATGACTTGGGTTTGGCAATGACTTGTTAGATACAACCAAAGGCATGATCCATAAAAGAAAAGCCTGATAAGTTGGATTTCATTTGAATTAAAAAAATTCTTCTCTGCAAAAGATACTGTCAAAAAATGAAAAGACAAGCCACAGACCAGGAGAAAATATTTGTCAAAGGCACAGCTAGTAAAGGACTGTTATCCAAAATACACAAAGAACATTTAAAACTTAATAAGAAAACAAAGAACCCCATTAAAAATGGGCCGCATCCCAGTGGTCCCTGGTGACTAGTCTTCTGCAGACCTGGGATCCAGGCCCACTCACGTGGACCTTCAGAGACATTTTTGCAGAGAAGATATACAAATGGCCAACAGGTACGTGGAAAGATCCTCAACAACACTAATCATCAGGAAAATGCAAATCAAAAGCACCATGAGTTATCACCTCACATCTGTCAGATTGGCTAGAGTGAGAAAAACATGAGATAAGTTTTAGTGACAATGTGGAGGCAAAGGAATCCTTATGCACTGCTCGTGGGAAATGAATTGGTTCAGCCACTATGCAAAACAGTAGGGAGGGTCTTCAAAAAATGAAAAATAGAATTATGATCCAGCAAATCCCACTTCTGGGTATATAGCCAAAGGAAATGAAATCACTATCGCAAAGAGATATCTGCACCCCACTCCCACCCCCACCATGCTCATTGCAGCATTATTTGCTATAGCCAAAACATGGAAATTACCTGAGTGTCCATTGACGGATGAATGGATAAAGAAAATGTGATATATAAATACACACCACAGAATCTTATTTGCTATTAAAAAGGAGATTCTGCCTTTTCAACAACACAGATATATCTAGAAGGTATTATGCTAAGTGAAATAAGTCAGACAGAGAAAGACAAATACTGTATGATCTCACCCACATGTGGAGTCTAAAAAAGTCAAACTCATAGAAACAGAGTAGAATGGTGGTTGCCAGGGGCTGTAGAGGTGGAAGAAATGTGGAGATATTGGTCAGAAGGTATAAACTTCCAGTTATAAGATGAATAAGTTCTAGGGATCTAACATAGTATGGTGACTATAATGAGCAATTTTCAAGTATATAATACACTGTTGTTAAGAGGGTAGATCTGAAATGTTCTCGCCAGACATGCATAAAAAATGGTAATTATGTGAGGAGGTGTTAACTAATCTTACTGTGGTAATCATTTCACAATATATACATGTATCAAATCATCACATTATCAACTACATATCAATAAAGCTGGGAAAAAAAGAGATAAAGAAAAATAAAGATATGAACCATGTGAGTCAGAGTTGGTTTATGCCTTGTCAGAATTTTTCTAAAGGGACTTCCCAGGTGGCACAGTGGTTAAGAATCTGCCTGCCCATGAGTATACAATGGAAAAAAGACAGCCTCTTCAATAAGTGGTGCTGGGAAAATTGGACAGCAACATGTAAAAGAATGAAATTAGAACACTTCCTAACACCATACACAAAAATCAACTCCAAATGGATTAAAGACCTACATGTAAGGCCAGACACTATCAAACTCCTAGAGGAAAACATAGGCAGAACACTCTTTGACATACATCAAAGCAACATCCTTTTGGACCCACCTCCTAGAATCATGGAAATAAAATCAAGAATAAACGAGTGGGACCTCATGAAACTTAAAAGCTTTTGCACAGCAAAAGAAACCATAAACAAGACTAAAAGGCAACCCTCAGAATGGGAAAAAATAATTGCCTATGAAACAACGGACAAAGGATTAACCTCCAAAATATACAAGCAGCTCATGCAGCTTCATACCAAAAAAGCAAGTAACCCAATCCACAAATGGGCAGAAGACCTAAATAGACATTTCTCCAAAGAAGACATACAGATGGCCAACAAACACATGAAAAGATGCTCAACATCACTCATCATCAGAGAAATGCAAGTCAAAGCCACAATGAGGTATCACCTCACACCAATCAGAATGGCCATCATCACAAAGTCTGGAAACAACAAATGTTGGAGAGGGTGTGGAGAAAAGGGAACTCTCCTGCACTGTTGGTGGGACTGTAAGTGGGTACAGCCACTATGGAAAACAATTTGGAGGTTCCTTCAAAAACTACAAATAGAACTACCATATGATCCAGTCATCCCACTCCTGGGCATATACCCAAAGAAAACCATTATCCCAAAAGAAACTTGTACCATAATGTTTATTGCAGCACTCTTTACAATAGCCAGGACATGGAAGCAACCTAAATGCCCATCAACAAATGAATGGATACAGAAGATGTGGCATATATATACAATGGAATATTACTCAGCTATAAAAAGGGATGAGATGGAGCTATATGTAATGAGGTGGATAGAACTACAATCTGTCATACATAGTGAAGTAAGTCAGAAAGAGAAGGACAAATATTGTATGCTAACTCACATATACGGAATCTAAAAATGGTACTGATGAACTCAGTGACAAGAACAAGGAAGCAGATACAGAGAATGGACTGGAGAACTCGAGGTATGGGAGGGGGCGGGGGGTGAAGGGGAAACTGAGAAGAAGCGAGAGAGTAGCACAGACATATATATACTACCAACTGTAAAATAGTCAGTGGGAAGTTGTTGTATAACAAAGGGAGTCCAACTCGAGGATGGAAGATGCCTTAGAGGACTGGGGCAGGGAGGGTGGGGGGGACTCGAGGGGGGGGGCGTCAAGGAAGGGAGGGAATATGGGGATATGTGTATAAAAACAGTTGATTGAACCTGGTGTACCCCCAAAAAAATAAAATAAAATAATAATTTAAAAAAAAAAAAAAAAAAAGAATCTGCCTGCCAGTTCAGGGGACGTGTGTTCGATCCCTGGTCCAGGAAGAGCCCACATGCCACAAAGCAACTAAGCCCGTGTGCCACAACTACTGAGCCTGCGCTCTGGAGCCCGTGAGCCACAACTATTGAGCCTCTGTGCTACAACTACTGAAGCCCTCATGCCTAGAGCCCGTGCTCTGCAACAAGAGAAGCCACTGCATTGAGAAACCCACACACTGCAACAAAGAGTAGCCCCAGCTCTGCAACTAGAGAAAGCCCATGTACAGCAACGAAGACCAAACGCAGTCAATAAATAAATAAATGTTTCTAAAACTATACACATAAACAAAAGCTGACCAAGAGAAAAAACAATGGGGATTTCCTAGGTGGCGCAGTGGTTAAGAATCTGGCTGCCAATGCAGGGGACACAGGTTGGAGCCCTGGTCCGGCAAGATCCCACATGCCACAGAGCAACTAAGCCTGTGCGCCACAACTACTGAGCCTGCACTCTAGAGCCTGTGGGCCGCAACTACTGAAGCCTGTGTGCCTAGAGCCCGTGCTCCGCAACAAGAGAGAAGCCACCACAATGAGGAGCCCACGCAATGCAACAAAGTGTAGCCCCCGCTCGCTGCAACTAGAGAAAGCCCGTGCAGCAACGAAGACCCAATGCAGCCAATAAATAAATAAATAAATAAAAATAAACATTTAAAAAAGAAAAAGAAAGAAAAAAAACAATGGGCCAAAGACCTTAACAGATGCATCACCAAAGAAGACAGACAGATGGCAAATGAGCATATGAAAACATGTTACACATCATATGTCATTAGCGAAAATCAAATTAAAACATCAAGATACCACTATACACTTATGAGAATGGCCAAAATCCAGAACGCAGACACCACCAAGCACTGACAAGGATATGGAACAAAAGGAAAGCACATCACTGCTGGGAATGCAAAATGGTACAGTCACACTTTGAAAGACAGTTTGGTGATTTCTAACAAAACATGCATACCATATGATCCAGCAATTTTGCTCCTTCGTGTTTACCCAAAGGAGTTAAAAACTTATGTCCAAACAAAAACTTGCACACTGATGTTTACAATGTCTTCATTCATAATTGCCAAAGCTTGGAAGAAACCAAGATGTCCTTCAGTAAGTGAGTGGATAAATAAACTGTGTTAGATCCAAGACAATAGAATATTACTCAGCGCTAAAAACAAATAAGCAATCAAGCCATAAAAGGACACAGAGGAAACTTCAATGCCCACACTAAGTGAAAGAAGCCGAAAGTAACATTATGATTCCAGCTATCTGACATTCTAGAAAGACACATATGAAGACAGTAAAAGGATCAGTGGTCGCCAGGGGCTGTGTGGGGCAGAATGACTCAGTGGAGCACAGAGGATGTTTAGGGCAGTGAAACTGCTCTGTATGACATGCTGATGGTGGATGCGTGTCATTACACATTTGTCTAAACCCACAGAATGTACAACACTAAGAGTGAACTGTAATGTAAACTATGGACTTTTGGTGATAACAATATTGTCAATATAGGTTAATCATTTGTAAGGAAGGTAGCGTTCTGGTGGGTGGGGTGTTGGTAACGAGGGAGGCTGTGCGTGCGTGGGGGCAGGAGGTATATGAGAAAACTCTGTAGCTTCTGCTCAATATTGCTGTGAACCTAAAACTGACATAAAAAAATTAAGTCTATTTTTAAAAAAAGAATGCCATAAGCCTATATACTGACATGGGAGAAACCTCCAAGATACAGTATTAAATAAATAAAGCAAAGTGCAGAGAAGTATTTTTCCATGAGTGCGTATCTACATTTATAGCTGTAAAAATCTTCTGGAAGGTAGCTTACACACAGTAATTGGTAACAGTGGTTATGTTTAGGGAATGAGAAAAGGGGTGAGGGAGGAGCACTTTACTATTAATTTAAAGCCTTCTCTTTTTTGTTTGTAATCACGTATAAGTATTTATATTATTATTATAAGTAAGTTTTAAAGTTCAGTATCAACCCCTCCAAAATCATGAGCCAATCATCTTACTAGGTCTTTCTTCAAAACTCTATCCCTACTTTTTCACCCAAGAAGTGAGAGAGTAGGGTCTTCCAAATAACATCTTGCACAAGTAATAATGTTTTTAGCCTTAGCCATTCCTCTACTATTTGCTGATATATCCTGCTATGTGTCATTAAGAGTTAAGAGCAATACAATACACATCTTCCCAAAGAAGACATATAGATAGCCAATGGGTACATAAAAAGATGCTCAACATCATTAATCACAGGAAAATGCAGATTAAATCCACGATGAAATCACCTTACACCTGTCAGAATGGCTACCATCAACAAGAATACAAATAAATGTTGGCGAAGATGTGGAGAAGTGGGAACCCTCCAACACTGTTGGTGGGAATGTAAATTGGCGCAGCCACTGTGGAAAACAGGATGGAGGTTTCTAAAAAAATTAAACATAGAACTACCATATGACCCAGCAATTCCACTCCTGGGTATATGTCCCCCCAAAATGAAAACACTAATTCGAAAAGATACATGCATCCCAATGTTCAGAGCAGCATTATTTACAATTGCTAAGATATGGAAGCAACCTATGTGTCCATCAACAGAGGAATGGATAAAGATATGGTATATATATATACACACAATGGACTACTAGTTAGCCATAAAAAAGAATGAAATTTTGTCATCTGCAATAACATGAATGGTCTTGGAGGGCATTATGCTAAGTGAAATAAGTCAGACAGAAAGACAAATACTGTATGATATCAGGTTATATGTGGAATCTAAAAAATACAACAAACTAGTGCGTATAACAAAAAAGAAACAGACTCTCAAATATAGAGAACAAAATCCTGGTTACCAGTGCGGAAAAGAAATGAGAGGGGCCAGACAGGGGTAGGGGATTAAGAGGTACAAACTAGTATCTATAAAATAAATAAGCTACAAGGATATACTGCATAACACAGAATATAGCCAATATTTCATATTACCTATCAATGGACTATAACATTTAAAAATTGTGAATTACTATGTTGTACACCTGAAACTTACATGATGTTGTATATCAACTATACCTCGATAAGAAAAAGAGCAGTAACACAATTCTGCAGTATTAATCCCTTGTTGGCCTTGGATTCAATGGACCCAAACCATCTGTGGACAAAACCATTCACAATCTCAATCTACATCCTGAGCTATTAAGACTTCAGAGCCTACAGCCAAATACATATTCTCATGAGAGATACCACACCTCGAATGGTCTAAAATGGGGTTGTAGTGTGGTGATCATTTTGTAAAGTATAGAAATACCGAATTGCTATGTTATGCACCTGGGACAACAGAGGTGTAGGTCACTTATACTTCAATAAAAAAATAAAACTGTATCAGGGAAAAAGCTCCATATCAGAAAAAAGAAATAAAACAGGGGTGTATCCTAGAGCTCTTCTATGTAACCTATAACTAAATGACGCAGCCTGGGTGTAAGCAGAGAGGAATCCTCTGCGTTAAAGACACGGATTCACCCTCTGGCACCAGGCACACACTAGAAAGCAGCTGACTCATCCTAGGCTCAATTTACAAGGCCCAAATCACTGTACCTGGGAGGCCAGTGTTCCAGCATGTGGCAGAAAAGTTACCTCGTTCCACCGCAGAGGGCTACAAGTTTCTTTTCATGGAAAAAGCATGTAGTGAGCTTTGGAAATGGCACCCATGGGCTTGTGTGTGTCCTTGAGAAGACACATTTAATAAGGAAAGTGACGATTCTACCTACAGACACCCCGGCAGCCGGAGTCTGTCCTGAAGTGGACTGTGTCCCTTTGGGAAGGAACACAAGCTGGACCTCATATTGCAACCTGACCCACCGTGCCTGGGTGACTGGTGTCTAAAGCTAAGGGCGCATCTATACAACCAGGAACAGCAGGCCCTTGTTAGAGGTTTCTGCCATGAAGTGGCTGAGATCCAGCACCTGCCAAAGCCTTGACTGAAATATCTGATCCACAAGAGAGCGCATCTGATGTGCCCCTTAGGTACCTTTCATGCGGATTTGATCACTTCCTCCCTCCTCCTTCCCCTGCTGCCTCCTGCCCTTCCACTGAGCTCATCCTGAAGGCATAACCCCTCCTGCCAGGTGTTATGTTCATCCTCTGTGGACCTGCCCTGTCCAACATGGTAGCTCCTCGCCACATGCTGCTATTTAAATTCATTAAAATTCAATAAAACATTTTAAATTGAGTTCCTTAGTCACACTAGCCACCTTCCAAGTGCTCAACAGCCCCAAGTGGCTGGTGGTGACTGTGTTGGACGGGCCGACAGAGAACCATCCATCATCGCTGCTGTAGACAGCGAGCTGCTGCAAGCAGGGACGAGGCCGGCAGCAAGGAGGCCCTCCCTGAAGGTGTGTTCACTGTGATCATCCAAAGCCTGCCCCGTGCTGTGAGAATGCTACCAGTAGATGGTTCCTGGTATTACTTTGTAACAAATCCACTTGGGTTTCACACCAAGAGCAAACTCATCTCTGCAGAGGGATGTGTCTGCTCCCTGTTGCTGGATTCCGAATGGCAGGGGCAGCTGGGATCTCTGCTTACTGAAGATTTCAGAGGCAAAGTCGCAACTCAGCCAGGGAGATGGGTGCCTCTTGAGTGCCCGGTCACATCCATCGCCCTGCTCTCTAAGGATGGGTTCTCTTCCTCCTTTTTCCTTTGTATGTATAAGCAGCTTTCAATATTTTGGGAATGGATCCGGTACAAATCCTAAATGAATAAATACTCACCT
Source organism: Hippopotamus amphibius kiboko (assembly GCF_030028045.1). Classification (NCBI taxonomy): domain Eukaryota; kingdom Metazoa; phylum Chordata; class Mammalia; order Artiodactyla; family Hippopotamidae; genus Hippopotamus; species Hippopotamus amphibius. Next base: position 5,637,504 of record NC_080203.1, on the reverse strand, counting down.
GAACTGCTTTGGTTCTCAAAATTTTCAAATCTTGTCCCTTTTCTGTGAATGAATAAGACATCTGAGACTGGTAAATTGTAGGTGCCTCATCTCAGGGTTTTCCATTTGTCCGAGTGAAGCTTCCATAAATACTCAAACTATATTTAAGTTTGTCCAAGAAAGCCAGGACAACACCCACCTGCCTGGCATCGAGGCTGGTGCCTGCATCTACGCCACAACTGCAAAGGAATGGAGCTGTTTATCCAAGAGGAAACTGACTCCGTCAACGGCAAGGCCGTTAACAAGTGTGGGGAAGATCCACACTAGAAGACGGGTCAAATCATAACCCAGTAAATATAACTGTGGCACCGGCCCCTTGATCATCTGAGTTCAGGGAATAAGACTAAAATCTGCCCCGTAAGATTGAACCTAACTGGCGTAGGGGTGGGGGCACAGCTTAACTGAACCTGAAATGAGCCATGGAATAAGGATGTTCCACTTTAATATGATAAAGACCTCAGCTGATGTGGCTGCTTGTAAAGCCTCGCACTTCCCCTGGCCCTCTGGCCAGGGACCACTGGGCCCCGAGTATAAAAGGGAAACCAGCAGGTCAGAAAAACAACTTCCCACCCCTCTGCCGCAGGGGCTCCCTGCTGACCACGGAGATGTTCCTGAAAACTGCTTGTGGGAAATCTCTGCAACAAAGTCACTGGCGTGCATGGTCAATTTTACAAATGTGTCTGAGAACACACTTCCTCTGTCTGGTGCTCGAGAGGGTGGGCGCAAACTGGAAATGCTAAGTTAGCCTCATCCCTGATTTCCCCGAATTTTTGCACCGTTTTAACTCCTGTTGCCTCATTCAAACGCATGTGTCTTGATAAATTTACGCTTTTACACCTCCGAGCATGCTGAGTAATTAATATCCTCTGGGTTAGCTAGGCGCTGTAGCTTTGCAAGGGAACATGAAAATGGCTTTCCTCTGATTCTGATTACTAAACGGATTTAGCTATTGCCACCTGAGCTCCCACCAGTTTCGTGAATAAATTGAAAGCACTCCCAGAGCAGACAATAACAGCGGGTAGGCAGCAGTTCACCAGAAGGCAGGGATCAGCATTCCAATCCCAAACAGCCACCACCATCAACACATCTGCAGTGTCCAACCCAGGCAGCTGGCTGCCCATACTCACAGGGCACACCTCACGCCAGGCACCCGCTATGTGAAGGGGAACTTGGTGACCCAGGGAAGAACGGAGATACGGCTGACATGGCTAAAAGTCTTTTTACATATTTCCAGGAAGCATCTAAGTGTCCTACCTACATGGCACGTAGCTTGATTTTCAACGTTGGGGGGAGGATTTTTGTTTGTTTTACAAACTGCATAAGTTACTTTGCTGATTGAAAGGACAGTTTCAAAAAATAAAGAAAAAAGAAAGGACAGTTTCTTCCTTTCCACAAAGAAAGGTACATGCCTATGATGGCTGTCTGGAGGAAAATTCCAAAGGTGCTTGGAAAGCCTGCGAGGATAACCTTTTCCACAGACGTCAAAGCTGACATCTAGGGGACTCCTCAGCCTAAGAAAACTGCACTGGGTACCAGGGGCTGGGGGAATGCGGACTGACTGCTAATAATATGGGGTTTCTTTTTGGGGTGATGGGAATATTCTAGAAGTAGATAGTAGTGATGCGAATGTACTACGAACAACTGAATGGTAGACTTTTTAGTTACTGAATTATGTTATGCAAACTGTATCTCAATTTAAAAATGCAGTAGCTGTCACAGGTACTATCCCCAGCATTCAGCTCTGCGAGGGGGTGCCCTGGGACCTCAGAGATCACGTGCCTGATCGGGTGGGAAGCTGAGGGCCACAGCAGTTAATCATTTGGCAGCAGAAACAGAAATGGTCCTGGAGCCAGCCGATACGACGTCTCATCGCAGCTCTGCCACTGGGGGTCCTGCGGTGTTCACTCGATCTCATAGGAGGGACCTGCTTCCCGTATGTAAACTGAAGGTATCATATCTGGTTGCTAACCCCCAAAGCAATAAAGGTGGATGGCATGATGGAAACAAAGCCACCATGGACAAATAAAGTGCCAAGATGATGTGCCAGGAAGCGTGGGGTCTCAAGATAGCCCTACGACAAGAAGCACACTGATCTTGGGGCCACAGCTTCTAAGAAGCAATGCAAGATACTAAGTGCCTTGCCAAAGGCAACCCTGTTGATGTCACATCAAAAACTAGAACCAAAGGCTTCCCAACTCTGGTCCAAGGCCATTTCAAGACAACACATGAGGATATCAGTGCTGAGGACCAACTTTGGAGTTAAAGAGCCTGGGTTCAGGTCCCTTTCTGCCACTCAGCAGCAGAGACATCTTGGACAAAAGCCTTGAAAGCTCTGTGTGTCAGTTTCCTCATCTGTAAATTGGAGATAAGAAGAGACTCTACTGCAGTGGGTTGATGCGAGGATTAAATTGGCCATTATATATAAAGTGATTAGCCCACTATCTGACACCTAGGAATCTCTCAATTATCAGCTATTATTATTATATTTGGTATTAAGTAAAGTAGAATCGACTGGTAGATCTACAAGTAGAAGGCCCTCAATAAATATGTATGAGTAAGCAGCTTACAGGAGAGTATTAAAATGTTCAAAAGCTTAATAGATTCAGAGAGAACAAAGTCACATTCTCATCTGAACTTAGTGTCTGATGAAGCTTTAGATCCTGCTGATGTGATATAAGCCTGGAAACCAAGGCTCAAGAACGTCACAAGGCCATCCCCAAAACACTTCTAAGTCACAGGCTCTTGACTAACAATAATCAATGCACATGGCATTTCCTTCCCCTTTAGCCACTGTAAACATAAACACAACTGGATATTGGTGTAATTTAAATTTTTTTCTTAATTCTGTATAATTCCTTAGGTGAGGAAGCTGTTTCTGGTTGATATTGCATAGATGGAAACTTCCAAATCGGAGCCAGGCAGAGCTGAACAAGCCCTCAGAGATTATGTAGTCCAACCCACTCATTTCTGAGATAAAGAGAATCCACTAAAAGGTTGATATAGTTGGGGGGGGGGGGTGTTCCACTTGGTTAAACATAAACAGGAGAATCTCATTATAATATAGCTCATTATACAGTACACATATGTTATGATGAAGCCCAGGTTGCCTCATGGGCCCTCAAAGAGACTGCCTGGACCAAGAGCCTGATCTGCCCAGTCAACTTCAAAGGCAAAGCAAAGTGATCACGTCATGAGGTTCAGCACTAGCTGGGGCGTCCCAGTCCATGTTCATGAGTAGGATCGGTGGTGGAATCTGAGTCTACACTTGACAGGCCCATCAAGATTTTGACCTTACCACCTGGCCAGGCCAATGCAAAGGGAGAAAGGCACTGCCAGGCCGAGGAGGCTCCTATACATCCCCAGCCCAGACCTTTCTCCCAAAATCCAGTCCTGCAGGTCATGCTACCCAGGGGAGATTTCCACAACTCCCAAGAAACGTGCCCAAACTGGCCTCTGTCTTCCCTCGCCTTCCCAGCCTGGCTTCCTCTGTTTGCACAGAAGAGCTCAAGTGAGCGCATCACCACCTACCTAGGCACCAAGTCAGAAGCATGGCTATTATTCTTGACTTCTCCTCCCTCATTTATGATTCATCCGTGACCAAATTTTATCTACTTGACCACCAAAATATTTCTCATATCCATTCCATCACCTCCATTTCTGTGGTCACTCCCTTAACTTATCTCAATGATCACAGCAGACCTTTAAGTACCCTCCTTAGCTTGAGCCTTCTATTCTGCTGCCAGAAAAATGCGCTACATCAAAGATCTAGTTGGGTCACCCCGTTACTCAAAAATTAACAATTTCTCTCCATTCCTGCCTAAAGAACAAGTCCAAACTCCTTGCATATCATTCAAAACCCAACCATTCTTTGCACTTTTCTACCTGCATGCCCACTGCTCTCTTTTCCCCAAACCTCTTCTCTTCCTATTGAGACTGTCAGCATCCTCAGAGTGTTTGCTCCATGGGGCCCATTGATGCCCCCCCCTCTTTTGCCAAGTAAAACTTGTCACATGGCTCATCCATCTTTCACTCCAACTGTATTAGATACATCTGGGCCTGTCACCCTCACATTTGACTGTAAACTCTTTGAAGACAGAAGCATAGCACAAGGCCTTGGCCTATAATAGTGCTCAGTTCACTGCCCCGAATCAACTCCTACTCTTTTAGCAGATGCTTAAATTGGATACCCAAGACCATCTACGTCTGGGGAACCAACCCTTACAACTTATTCTTTAAATTAGTGAACAGACAGCTCTTCCACCAAGGAAACCTATACAGTTTCTACTGTAAGCACTTAAGTTTTGATAAATAACTTTATAACAAGCTGGCAGCATCTGAAACTTAGGAAGACAATGGACGTATAGGCCTCCAACAGCCATTCTTTTCTTTTTTTTATGGCATTTCTTTAAATGTTATCTACCCCTTCTTGGTTGCTGAAAACATTATTATTAAAGTTCAGCAATTTAAAATATATATTCGGATTTCTTTTTTTAAAATGATAATATTTGACAGGATGCTGGGAACACTTTTGAACTTCAGGCTCGGCTTACTTTTCTGTCAAACTTCAATTCTAAAGTGCTTGCTTACTAATCCATCTGTTCCTGGTAATAAGTCTTTGGATCAAACGGCAACCTTTTGGATCAGTCAGAAAACACAAGTCACTTTCAGGGAAAATACTCCCCCTGATTAGTGGCCTGAAAGATGTGAAAACTCCTCTCACCCCTCTCACCATAGGGCTAGTGAGAAGAAAAGAGAAAAAGGTCCATGAAGAGAAACGTGTAGATTATTTGCTCATTTTTCAATCGGGTTGTATTTTCTTGAGTTATAGGTGTTCTTTATATAATCTGAATACAAGTCTCTAACCAAATACATGATTTGCAAAAGTTCTCTGTCTGCCATTGTGCAATTTGTCTTTTCAATTTTTGGATGGTTTCTGTTGAAGCACAAATGTTTTTTATTTTGAAGTCCAATTAATTTTTTTTCTTTTATCACATGTGCTTTTGTGCCATATCTAAAAAGGCCTTCCCTAATCAAGGTCATGATGATTTACTCTTATATTTTCTTCTAAGAGTTTTATAATTTTAGTTCTTACATTTAGACCTATGATCCATTTTGAGTTAATTTTGTATATAGTGTGAGGTAGAGGTCCAACTTCATTTTTTTTTAAATATGGAAATCCAGTTGTCCCTGAACCATTTATTGAAAAGTTTCTTTCTCCCACTGAACTGTTTTGGCACCTTTGTCAAAATTCTACTGATCATAAATTTGAGGGTTTATATCCCAACTCTCAATTTGATTCCATGGATCTATATGGTTATTCTTGTGCCTGTGCCATCCAGTCTTGAATTCTGCTGTGTTGTAATAAGTTTTGAAATCAGTAAGTGTGACTCCACCAACTTCATTCTTGTTTTACAAGCCTGTTCAGTTATTCTGGGTCCCTTGAATTTCCATAGGAATTTTAGGATCTATTTGTTATTTTCTGCAAAAGAGGCAGCTGGGATAGTGATTGGATTGCCTTGAATCTGTAAATCAACTTGGGAAGTATTATCCCGTCTATTTTTAAACATGCTCAAATCTCTCTTTTGACTGTACATCCCTAGCCCGATACTGCCTTCTCTCTCCTCCTGTTCATAACCAAACTTATAAAATGGTTGTTTATACTTGATGCTTCCAACCCCTTCCCCTTTCAATCACTCTTTGATATCTCACAGCCACCTCACACTCAGCACATGCAAAACCAAATGCCTGCCCTTGCCCCTCCAACCTAGACCCCTTTCTGGGTTCATCTGTTTCACTGAATGACACAGCCACACACTCCACTGTCCACACCAGAAACCTGCACATCATCCTGGACAGCTTCCTTCTCACGCTCCACAGCCACGCCATGAAGAACTGTCAATTCTAGCACATGCCCTCGGCCATCCACTTCCACTTCTCCACATCTCCACCGCAGCCATCCTCTCTCGCCTGGGCAACAAGAGCCGTCTACCTGGTCCTTCCAGGTCTGCTCCCCATCCCAACCCGTTCTCCACACAGCAGCCAGGGAGACAACCTTTTTAATTTTTTTAAACAGATATCACAGCATATCATTTCCTTGCTCAAAATTCTCCAAGACCTCCTCACTCCAGAGAACATACACTCCACATGCCTAATTACAACCTGTGAGGGTCGGCCTGATGTGGGCCCTGCCTACCTCTCTCTGTAAACCCGTCTTGTACTATGCCTCTCACTGTTATGTCATTTTTGTTCTTTGTTTTCAAGAAAGGTATGTCCATTGTGGAACTCTTAGAAAATGTAGAAAACAAACAAAATACAAGCAAGTGATTATTACACAGATGAATCTTGAGGACATTATGCTAAGTGAAAGAAGCTAATTACGAAAGGACAGATACTGTATGATTCCACTCACATGAGGTACTTTCGAGTAGTCGGATTCACACAGACAGAAAGTGAAATGATGGCTGGGATGGGGGATGGGGAGCTGTTGTTTAATGTGAACATGCTTAACACGACTGGACTGTACTCTCAGAAATAATTAAAAGGGTAACTTCAGGTTATGTGGGGTTTTTACCACAATTAAGAATAAAGAAATAACAGCAAGTGATGGTTTCTTAAAAAGAAACTTCACAAAGACAAAGGCAACCATCTCAGGGCATGGCAACTTTGGGCAGAATCTGTAATGTCATCTAATCAACCGTCCCTTAAAATGCAGCAGACTCGTGTCTATGTATAAGTCAGAGGTTCTCAGCCAGGAGGGATAGGCTGACTAAGCTTAGGAACCTCTTCCCTCTCAGAATCACCTGGGTTGGGGGACCAGGCAGGTGCTTTGGAAGGTCATTCATTGGAAGAGTCAGGCTGTTGGAAACTTCTTTTTTGTGTTCACCCCAAAACTGGCTCTGATCCTCTGGCATTATAAAGAATAAGCCCATCCCCTGTTGCCCATGACAGTCCTTCAGCCACCTGAATCCTGCCACTCTCCTCACTTCTTCAACACCTTCCTGCCTTTGACTTGTACGACTTTTCCCCATGAACCTGTCCACATGTACCGTATTTGCAGGGAATGGCTTGCTCTAATTCTCCCTCTCATAAACCCAGTGGCAGATTGTTGCTTCTGTGAACAAGCATGCTCACATTCAGTGCCCGTGTACACATTAGAGGCCACAGCCCCGACAACCCGTAGTGCCTGTGTGGTGCTCTGTAAACACTGACTAAGCGATCTGAGGAGCAGCGTGAAAACACAGAACGAGGCAGCCTGTGGGTATAAACACATCCTGCTCCCTAACCTCCTTCTGGGGCTAGCTTATCACCAGAGCAGCCAAACCATCTGGCTCATCCTGCAACACAAATCCGCAGGAGTGAGGGCCCCGCCCCCGCGGTTGCCGGTTTTCACATCTGTGGGAAAAGGGAGATTGTGGTCCTGGGTTATACGGCAATTTCAAAGAACTTACCAAGCCTGTGTCTGCTTGATTTGGCCAACTAAATCCCCAAATCAGCCAGTTCTAGGGGGAATGTAAATCAAATAAGTGAATTAATACTATGCAAAATAAAATCACAGCTGTTCAGCTGACCTTTCCCCTTTTTACCACTCTGTGTTTGTGCCTCTGCACACAGGCTGGTGGTGGGTGCTAGGAATACAGATGTGCACCGCGGAGCAGAATCCAGCTTATCTACTTCCCAAGCGTCTTTCCAGCCCAAGTGCGTCCCTTGAAACATGAACCAAGCCAGGCTTGGCAGCAGGCATGCTCACCTTTAAGAAGCTCAGCAACTCAGACCGTGTTTATTCCCCAGTTGCACCTGACATGGATCCCCCACGGTCACGAACATGTTTTGCATCCTCAACCGGTACACACAAGCAACCAGCAGACACCAGACATCCGTGTAGCAACCAATGTGGCAACACAGTGCTGCTGGTTGAATTGTCTCGGCATCTTTGTCAAAGGAAAGGATTTAGCAAGTTGAGTTCTAACTTTGTCCACAGAAAGGGGCTCTGGGAAGTTTGAGGCAAGGCTGGGTGTGGCACGGGTCCACTGGGCACTCAGCACATTTCCCACATGAGGTCACCTAGCCTGTATTTTTTTTTTTTAGTAACACCAAACCTTCAAAAATGAGATTTGCCTCATTTGAGGGAGGAAAAAGAATGAATGATTGATATATACACCAACAAGGATGAATCTCAGACCAAAAAGAAAGAGTAAATGCTGCACCACCCCATTTCTATAAAATGCTGGGAAATGGAAACCTGTGGTGACAGCAAGCAGATCAGTGGTTGCTTGCGGATGGGGATAAGGGCAGAGAAGGATTACTAGGGGGACAAGGAAGCTTCTGGAGCTGATGCAGACAGTCATGATCTTGAATGCAGTGATGGTTTCACAGGTGTATACATACGCCAGGACTGATCAAACTGTACACTTTAAATGTGTGCCGTTTATTTATGTCCATTATACCTCAATAAAGTTGTTAAAAACAATGACATATACACCCCTTGTGGGGAAAAAAGTATATGCCTAAGTCCTTGCAATAAGCATCTGCAGGCCTATGGGATCGCCCCCTCACCCCGCCTCACGATCCTCTTCTAGGGTTTCTCATTTCTTATCTTCATAAAGTCTGGAATAATATATACCAAAATGTTAACTGTAGTTATCCACGGGTGATGGCTATTTTCTAAGAATCTATTAATTCTACATTCAAAAACAAAGCTATTTTTTAGGGGCTTCCCTGGTGGCACAGTGGTTAAGAATCCGCCTGCCAATGCAGGGGACACGGGGTCGAGCCCAGGTCCAGGAAGATCTCACATGCCACAGAGCAACTAAGCCCGTGCGCCACAACGACTGAAGCCCATGCGCCCTAGAGCCCATGCTCCTCAACAAGAGAAGCCACCGCAATGAGAAGCCTGTGCACCGCAACGAAGAGTCGCCCCCGCTCGCTGCAACTAGAGAAAGCCTGTGTGCAGCAATGAAGACCCAATGCAGCCAATAAATTAATTTTAAAAAAGACTGTTGATTTTTTTTAAAAAGCTATTTTTTAAAAGCAATGTAACATAATGCAAAGTTAATGTTAAAACAACCAATACCCCTTGTGGTAGGCAGGACCCCTCAAGGATGTCCACATCTTAAGCCCTGGAACCTGTGAATATGTCACCTTACATGGCAAAAGGGACTTGGCAGATGTGATGAAGGATACTGAGATGAGGAGATTATTCTGGAGTACCTGGGTTGGCCCAAGGTAATCACACAGGCCCCTGTAAGTAAAAAGAGGGATGAGGAAGGGTCAAAGTCAATGTGATGGGAGGAAGGAGGCCATGAGAGAAGGAATGCAGGTTACCTCCAGACGTTGGAAAAGCCAAGGAAACAGATTCTCCCCTAGAGCCTCTAGAAAGACCACCACCCTGTCGACACATTCATTTTAGCTCAGCAAGACCCAAGTCAGCCTTTCAACCACCATTATGTGAGAGAATAGATTTGTGTTGCTTTAAGCCTCTGAGTTGGCGGTAAGTTGTTACAGCAGCTACAGGACAGTGACGCCCCCTTCCTCTCCTCTATGTACATGTTTATCTGTGCTGCCAACACACCTGTGCTAAGCTTCTACTTGGTGTCAGACACCATCCTAGGCCTGGGGAATAGCAAGAACAGTACATTACCTGCCCAGAGAAGTCACCAGAACAGCCAGCATCTGTTGAAAAGAGGCTGAGTGTCCACCTTTGTTCTTAACAGGCATGCAGTAGTCACCTGGAAATCTTTCCAGACCCTATTCTGCTAACCCTGTAATGTCGTATTTCAACAAGCAATTATTCTTTTTTTTTTTCTTAAAAAGGGTCCTACTTACAATTATGTATATTCTAATTGGGTAACGTGACTGACAAAGGCCTTAATTATGGTCCATAAGTCACACTTACTATATTATTAGACCTTTGCTACAAGTTGGCATTTGTGAACATTACACCACTGTTCTGTCATTTGTGCAGCTTTCTCCAATTATTGTACTTGCAGGGCATTAGTATAATGCAAGGTAAAAAACAATGGACAGGGGTCACTACCAGAGCCTTTCATTTACCTGAGAAAAACATCTTTCGGTCACTCTAACCCAAAATACACAGAGGGGCTTCAAGTGGGGAACTTGATTGGCTAATCTTGTGAATTATCACAACACTCATGTAAAGGTAGGCTGACTATATTTCTGATTTCAGGTGAGAAAACCAAAGCACAAACCAGTCAAAGGCAGCAAGTAAAGAAATGAGAATTCAACGGGAACCTGTCTCACCTTTCCACGTGCACTTGCAGACTGCCTCTCCATCAGGAAATGAACAGTCTTCTGTTGCTGGTTTTTGTATACAGTGGACCCTTGAACAACTTGGGTTTGAACTGTGTGGGTCCACTGATATGTGAGTATCTTCCAATAGTAAATATTACAGGACTACATGACCTGCAGGTGTGGAGGAACCACGGCTACGGAGGGCTGACTATAAGTCATACTCAGATATTCAACTGCGAGGGAGGTCGGTGTCCCTAACCCCCATGTTGTTCAAGGGTCAATGGTACTTTTATTTGCTGTAATAAAATCTATCTATAACACTGTACTGGGTAGAATACTGTCCCTCCAAAATTCATGTGAATGTGATCTTGTTTGGAAACAGGGTCTTTGCAGATGTAATCAAGTTAAAATGAGGTCATACTAGAGTGGCCCTTAATCCAATGACTGGTATTCTTATAAGAAGAGAGAAATTTGGACACAGACACAGGGAAGAACTCCATATGAAGATGGAGGCAGAGACTGGAGAGGTGCAGCTGCAAGCCAAGAAATGCCAAGGATTGCCAGCCACCAAGAGAAGCTACGAAGAGGCAGGATTCTACCCAGAGTCTGAGATGAAGCAAAGGAGCATGGCCTTGCCAACACCGTGATTCAGACCTCAAGAACTGGGAGAAAATAAATTGTTGGTGTTTTAAATCATCCAGTTTGTGGTACTTTGTTAGAGCAGGCTTAGAAAAGCAATATAAGCACAAATTACCTAAGCATTCTAGAATAATTCAGAATTAGGAGTAGAGAAGGTAGGGCTAATCAGGTAAGACTTCCTAGAAGCTGTAACCTTAAGAGAAGCTTCTAAAAGTAGGAAGAACATAGCTTGCGAAGGGGAAGAACAGCGGACAAAGGACATTTGACCAGAATACAGAATCCCTCCCCAGCCAGGATATAACAAGACATCTGCACATGCGTGCATGAAGCATTATGGGTAGCACCACAGAGGTGAAATCTTTATCAGAGCTGCTCAGCACAGTGACATACCACTTCATACCTATGGTGAAGGCAAAGTGAGAAAGATGGAGAAAGCTGAGATTTGGAAAGAATGTGGGCACACGGGAACCCATGGGGCCTGCTGGTAGGAGTATGAACCAGCGTAGCTACTGTAGAAACAAGCTCACAGCACTTGGGTGAATCCGCATGTGTGTACCCCATGGCCCATAGCCCCACTCCTGGGCACAAACCCCAGAGAGGGTCTCATGCACAGGACCCACAGACACACGGAGGAGGATGCTTGCTGCAGTGCCGAGTGCAAGGTGGGAAAGACAGGCTGTCTTCCCTCTGGGGGTTGTTACTGCAGATGGAAGGTTCTGGAAGAGGCCTCTCATTGGTGTTTGAGGGCCTCCTCCACACCAGGCACCATGTGAGGTGTTCTACATCATCCATCATGTCCCAAAATGCTCTTGTGACTACTAAGTGGGTCTTATCCCAGCCCTTACTGGGGAGTGACAAGGCTAAGAGAGGCATAGTCACAGTCCCGGGGTGAAAGGGCACAGCCTGCCATGACTCCAGAGTCTCTCGCTGGTTCTCCAGGCTGCCTCTTTGTGGGGCTAAAAGCAAACATTCCCCTTTCCTTCTCGAGACCAGGCTCCCCAAATGACCACCAACTGAGTAACTGGAACCACCAGCTGCTCAAGCTGGAAATGTGGGTGTTATGTAACCCTTGACTCCTCCCCCTTCCCCTCACCACCCACATCCAACCCATCAATGAGGACAGTCGATTCACCTGAAAAAAATCTCTCTGGAATCCAGCCATTTCTTTCATGCCCACTGTCACCACCATGGTCCTTTAAGCACTTTGTAGATATCTTGCTCTAGAGTTAATTTCCATTTTCTATGTGTCTCATCTGTATGTAGTTCTAATACCTTATCCACATGTGTGGTCAGGCTTCTTCCACATCTTCCCAAGGCGCTCAATGACCCAACAGAAGACACTCTTTAGACTGCCCGAATCTCTGCCAGGTCACACACAGCCCACCACAAGATGGCATGTGCTCTTGTCACTGTCACCAGCTGAGACCTCTGCTCGGGCTGTCTCCTTGCCTCCCTCAATAAAGAGCTATTTTATAACCTTTGCGCTAAGGACAAAGGTAAATAATCAGACTCCCTCTTTAAGAAATTTTCTTTAAAAATGACTATCCGTGTAAGCAAGTCGGTTTAAAAGAGGAAAAACCTTTCAAATATGTTTGCATCTCTGGCTTCTGGAAAAAGGGATGGAAAGGAAGAGAAGGGCCAGCGGACGGAGAAGGGTTTTCTCTTCCCCATGGCTGGCGAGGCATTTGATTTCATGAGTATTAATCAAAATCACTCTTGATTATAGCAAAAACAACCTTTGCTATAATTTTAATGCAATTAACTGGAATATATGGTAATTCTGAGCAATCTTGCTCTTGAGATTAAAGAACAGCCTGCCAGGAAACATATGAATAAAGCTTTAAGATCAAAATTTGCATAATTAGGTTTCTTCCCTGCTCTCCCCACCCCCATCCACAGCCTCTGGGCTGTGAGAAGTTCTGTTGAAGGGAGGTATGTAAAGTCGGCAGGCCGACAACCTGGGCTGGCACCCTGTGCTTCCCTCCCAGGCTGGAATACTCCTTTCCAAGGGCAGGTTCATATTTCTCCAACACATCTCTGATGGACCAACAGACAGCCAAAGATAGGCGGACAAATGACAGAGTGCAGGGATTTTGAGCCGTACTTTCAGAGGTGCGGGCAAAAAGTTCTAGCTTATGGAACTGCTTCCTGGCAGTTTACTGCTCTGCAGACTTGTTCATCTCGCTCTGAAGACATATTGTACTCTATCCTTGAAACCATAACAACCTCAGCAATACCTCAACCCCCAAACTTACAGTTTTGTTGATGACACGTTTTAATGCCTGGTCACAGACTCCTGCCAGCCCAGGCATTGCTGCCACAAGAAAGGCATCACCTCCTACCAGTGTCTTACAGGAGCTCTGACAGCCAGAGCCACTGCCTCACCCCACTGTTGTCCCCTGCCTAACAGCCCTAGAGTCCCTAACCCTCTGGGGAGAGCTTGCACTGCCCCAGGAGGGAAGGAAAGCATCAGTTATTTTCCTGAAGATGTTACGAGCAGGACCATGTGCAATCTACTCCTAAGAAGGGGGGAAAAAGCCAGGAGATGGTACCAGTCACCCACCTGACAAGCAGTCTGGGGGCTGAGTATTCCCAGAACCTGGAGAAACAATTCCTACCCCTTGCCTTCGACCTCCCTCTCATATGGAGATTTTCCATTCAGTCCTACCCATGAAAAGATCTTTAACATTTAAAATCATGTAAAATGTCAACAGTCCCATTTCCTCTTAAATAAGTTATTCTTGGACCTGCAGTAAAGTGTAGGCTGAAAGGTTAATACTCCTTTATTGGAACGCTTGGAGGAAACAGACATCATCGTTTTTGTTCTTTGCTGCTCTGAAAACAAATGCAGAAAAGAAGAATACAAAACGGGAGACCAGTTGGTCCATTCTCACAGAGACCTTCAAGATATAATGCCGCACTAGAGACTGCTCGGATAACGAAAAATCTGCCCATATTTTCTGTTCCAGATGGTGGACACCAAGCACATTTATACCCCTGTCTCTCAAAACCGCTGGGGACTATCAGGAAAGGAGCACACAAGTGAGTACCTTCAGAAAAGCACTAGGAACAAGGGGATGGGGAGAAAGCGGGCAATCCAAAGACAAAGATGGGGACTTCCTTGGTGGTCCAGTGGTAAAGAACCCGTCCTGCAATGCAGGGGATGCAGGTTCCATCCCTTGTCAGGGAACCAAGATCCCACATGCCGCGGGGCAACTAAGCCCGTGTGCCACAGCTACTGAGCTCCTGTGCCTCAACTAGAAAGCCCACGTGCCCTGGAGCTTGCAGCCACAACTAGAGAGAAAAACCCACAGGCCACAACTACAGAAGAGAAAACCTGCACACGCCACAACAAAGAGCCAACGCAGCCAAAAACAAAAAACCAAACCAAAAAAAAAAAAAAAAAAAGACGAAGACGAACTTCCAGAAGAGCAAAGGTGAATGAGATCAGAAAAACAGAAAAATCAAAGTCAGAGGAGCTGAAAAGCATCAAATATTGGACAAGCTGTGGAAAAGGAACAGCTGACATGTATTATAACATGGATGAAACTTGAAAATGTTATACTGCATGAGAAAAGCTTGACACAAAAGGGTAAATAGGGTATGATGTGCTTCTGTGAAATTCTAAAAGAGACAAAACTAACCTATGGGGTAAAAATCAGATCAGTGGTTGCTTGGGTGAGGGATGCTGGGCAGCGATGTGAGGGAACTTTCTGGGGTGATGAAAATATTCGGTCTTGACATGCATTCGTCAAAACTGATTGAACTTAAGGATCTTAATACCTTAGCATTTAACCATATGTAAATTATACATCAATAAAAAGTACTTAAGAACCTTCCTAGAACCAAGTGCACAAAATTTTTTAAAACACTACTGAAGAACATTACTGAAAATCTTAATATCCGAGAATTTTCTTTTATGTCAATTATATCTCAATTTAAAAAGATACTTAAGGGGACTTCCCTGGCAGTAGAGTGGTTAAGACTTCACCTTCCAATACAGGGGGTGCAGGTTCGATTCCTGGTCAGGGAGCTAGGCTCCCACATGCCTCTCAGCCAAAAACAAAAGCATAAAAGACAAGCAATATTGTAACAAAGTCAATAAAGACTTTAAAAATGGTCCACATCAAGATGGCTTCACAGGTGAATTCTATCACACATTTAGAGAAGAGATAACACCCATCCTTCTCAAGCTCTTCCAAAAAATGTCAGAGGAAGGAACACTCCCAAACTGATTCTACGAGGCCACCATCGCCCTGATACCAAAAACCAGACAAAGATACTACAAAAAAAGAAAATTATAGACCAATATCACTGATGAATTTAGATGCAAAAATCCTCAACAAAATACTAGCAAACAGAATTCAACAACACATTAAAAGAATCATACACCATGATCAAGTGGGGTTTATCCCTGAAATGCAAGGATTCTTCAATATATGCAAATCAATCAATGTGATACACCATATTAACAAACTGAAGGATAAAAACCACATGATCTTCTCAATAGATGCAGAAAAAGCTTTTGACAAAATCCAACACCTATTTATGATAAAAACTCTCCAGAAGGTGGGCATAGAGGGAACCTACCTCAACATAATAAAGGCCATATATGACAAACCCACAGCAAACATCATTCTCAATGGTGAAAAACTGAAAGCATTCCCTCTAAGATCAGGAACAAGACAAGGGTGCCCACTCTCTCCACTACTATTCAACATTGCTGTGACAAGGACTTCCAAAACCATCAGAGAAGAAAAAGAAATAAAAGGAATCCAAATAGGAAAAGAAGTAAAACTGTCACTGTTTGCAGGTGACATGATACTATACACAGAAAATCCTAGAGATGCCACCAGAAAACTACCTGAACTAATCAATGAATTTGGTAAAGTGGCAGGATACAAAATTAACACACAGAAATCTCCTGCATTTCTTTACACTAACAATGAAAGATCAGAAAGAGAAATTAAGGAAACAATCCCATTCACCACTGCAACAAAAAGAATAAAATACCTAGGAATAAACCTAACCAAGGAGGTAAAAGACCTGTACTCAGAAAAGTATAAGACACTGATGAAAGAAATCAAAGATGACACAAACTGATGGAGAGATATACCATGTTCTTGGACTGGAAGAATCAGCATTGTGAAAGTGACTATACTACCTAAAGCAATCTACAGATTCAATGCAATCCCTATCAAATTACCAACGGCATTTTTCACAGAACTAGAACAAAAAATCCTAAAATTTGTATGGAGATACAAAAGACCCCGAATAGCCAAAGCAATCTTGAGGGGAAAAAAATGGAGCTGGAGGAATCAGACTCCCTGACTTCAGACTACACTACAAACCTACAGTAATCAAGACAATATGGTACTGCCACAAACACAGAAATATAGATCAATGGAACAAGATAGAAAGCTTAGAGATAAACTAAGGTCAACTAATCTATGACAAAGGAGCCAAGGATATACAATGGAGAAAAGACAGCCTCTTCAATAAGTGGTGGTGGGAAAACAGGACAGCTACATGTAAAAGAATGAAATTAGAACACTCCCTAACACCATACACAAAAATAAACTCCAAGTGGATTAAAGACCTAAATGTAAGGCCAGACACTATAAAACTCTTAGAGGAAAACATAGGAAGAACACTCTTTGACATAAATCACAGCAAGATCTTTTTTTGACCCACCTCCTACAGTAACGGAAATAAAAACAAAAATAAATAAGCGGGACCTAATGAAACTTCAAAGCTTCTGCACAGCAAAGGAAACTATAAGCAAGACGAAAAGACAACCCTCAGAATGGAAGAAAATATTTGCAAATGAATCAACAAAGGATTAATTTCCAAAATATATAAACAGTTCATGCAGCTCAATATCAAAAAAACAAGCAACCCAATCAAAAAATGGGCAGAAGACCTAAATAGGCATTTCTCCAAAGGAGACATACGGAGGGCCAAGAGGCACATGAAAAGCTGCTCAACATCACTAATTATTAGAGAAATGCAAATCAAAACTACAATGAGGTATCACCTCACACTGGTTAGAATGGGAATCATCAGAAAGTCTGCAAACAGTAAATGCTGGAAAGGATGTGGAGAAAGGGGAATGTTCTTGCACTGTTGGTGGGAATGTAAATTGATACAGCCACTATGGAGAATAGTAAGGAGGTTCCTTGAAAAACTAAAAATAGAGTTACCTTATGACCCAGCAATCCCACTGCTGGACATACACCCAGAGAACACCATCATTCAAAAAGACACATGCACCCCAATGTTCATTGCAGCACTATTATAATAGCCAGGACATGGAAGCAACCTAAATGTCCATCAATAGATGAATGGATAAAGAAGATGTGGTATATATATACAATGAAATATTACTCAGCCGTCAAAAGGAACAAAATTGGGACATTTGGAGAGACATGGATGGACCTAGAGACTGTCATACAGAGTGAAGTGAGTCAGAAAGAAAAAAACAAATATCGTATATTTACACATATGCAGAATATACAAAAATGGTACAAATCATCAGTTTGCAAGGCAGAAATAGACACAGACATAGAGAACAAACATATAGACACCAAGTGGGGAAAGCGGGGGGAGGGAGGGGATTGGGAGATTGGGATTGCCATATACACATTACTAACAAGAAAAAATATATCAAATTGTACACTTTAAATATATACAGTGTATTATATGTCAATTGTATCTCAATAAAAGTTCTTTAAAAAATTAAAAATAAATAAAATTTAAATGGTCCACATCAGAAAGAAAAATATAAAAAAAAAAAGAGGGACTTCGCTGCTGGCACAGTGGTTGAGAGTCTGCCTGCCAATGCAGGGGACATGGGTTTGATCCCTGGTCCAGGAAGATCCTACATGCCATGGAGCAATTGGGCCCGTGAGCCACAACTATTGAAGCCCTCGTGCCTAGAGCCCATGCTCTGCAACAAGAGAAGCCCCCATTCGCCACAACTAGAGAAAGCCTGTGCACAGCAACCAAGACCCAACGCAGCCAAAATAAAAATTTTTTAAATGCCTACCTTTAAAAAAAAAGAAAGATACTTAAGAAGTATACTAGAACTAATTGAAGGAAAAAAATGAAAACAGTACAGTCATCCTCAAACAATGCGGGGATTAATCCGCATACAACTTGTAGTCAGCCCTGTGTATCTGCGGATTCAAGCAGCCACAGCCTGTGTGGTACTCTAGCATTTACTACTGAAAAATATCCGTGTATAATTGGACCTGCACAGTTCAAACTTGTACCTTTCAAGGGTCAACTCTACGGAATATCACAAAAGAAGACTTGAACAAATGAAAAGACTAGGTTGTGGATAGGTGCCAATGCGCCCAAATTTCTGTCTGACATGTTTCCAATAAAAATGGTCGTGACAACAAACGTGGGAAAGAGGCAGCTCAGGAGCACATCCCCCGTCCAGAAGGAGGTGTGGAGGCTGGGCGGAAGACCCCCTCCCCCTCCTCAATTCCGTGTTGGGGAGGAAGACAGCAGCGGGGGGTGGCGGGGAGCCTAGGGAACCATGCGCAGACCTGCTGCTCCCCTTGGCCTCCTGGGCAGCCCCCTCACGACAGAGAAGCTGGACATCTTCCCTCCAAAGAAACTGAGCAAGCTGGCGAGGAGGAGCTGGCGGCCCAAACAGGCCTGGGACCTGGAAGAGGATCCCGTTCAGGCCAGCCCCAGCCTGCTCACCGGTCCCCTCCCCACCCACAGCCCCAACACGCAGCCTTCCCCTCTCCACACTGCGAGCTCCCGTCCGCCTGGGCTGCAGCCTGCCTCTGAGCCCAGGGAGAGAAGATTCCAGCTGGGTCTCCACTGAGGATTCCAAGCAGACCCCCAGAATCACCAGACAGGAACCCCCATTCATTCATCCAACAAATGGTTCCTGATGGGCACGACAGGGTGCTCAACTCTGATCTCGGCCCTGGGAAACGTCCACGAACAAAGCAGCTACAAGCAGTGGCTTCAAGGAGCAGAATTCTCCTGGGAGTGGTCTATCCACACAATGGAACATTATTCAGTGACAAAAAGGAAAAAGAAGGACTGAGCCAGGCTACAACCTGCATGAGCCTTGAAAACCTTATACGAAGTGAAAGAAGCCAGACACAAAAGGCCACATAGTGCATGATTCCACTTACATGAAACATCCAGAATAGGTAAAGCCACAGAGGTAGAAAGCTGATGAGTGGTTGCCAGGGGCTGAGGGAGGGGAGAATGTAGAGTGATTGCTTAATGGGTACAAGGTTTCCTCTTCGGGTAATGAAAATGTCTTGGAACTAGACAGAGGTGATTGTCACACAGCTTTGTGAATGTCCTACATGCCACTGAGCTGTACACTTTAAAGGGGTGAATTTTATGGTATGTGACTTATACATCAATTTCTTAAGCCATGAAAAAAAAAAGGAAGCCTGCATTTCAAGATGACATTCACAGTGAAGCCAGTGGGAAGGCGATTTGAGTCAGAGACTGCAGGGAACCGGGCTGGAGTCTGGTTGCCCTGGTTCCTGCTCCCCTGTAAAAGCACAGCCAGGCCACAGGACGGGGAGTGGGAGGAGGGGCGTGAGAAGGAGGAGAGGGCAGATGTCTTGCTCTCTATAAATACACCTGGCCCCTAACCAGGCTCGGAGCCTGACTACCCAAACACAAAACAAGGCATACTTCCAGGGGCTGGAAGCGTTGGCTCAGACGTAAGTCTACGACCCTGCTGCTTGTGATTCAGATTTCTGCAAATCCAATCATATTGTTAAGGACCTAAGGAGTTTTCATTTGAAGGCAATCCTTCAGTGAATGCCTTTCATAGGATTATAGAACCAAAAAGTTAGCGCAAGACTATTCAGTCACCAAACACTGAAGACCTACGAGGGACCAGGGACTGGGAGAGAGAGAAAGCTGAGAAAAGCAGAGTTCTTGACCTCAGTCCAGGGGTAGAGATATTTAAACAAATGGGGTTATGACAGCTGTGTGTGCCAGGTGCCACCAGTCACAGCAGCCGTCACCAGCTCCATCTGGCAGGCCTCAGGGAGCGGGCGGCAGTTGAGCTCAGATTGGAAAGTGGGGCAGAGGGAGAGGCCCTTGGGCCAGAGGCAACCACCCAAGTCAAGCCTCAGGGGTGCAGAAGCCTGCCATTGGCAGACAGCATGGGGAAGTTGGGAGAGCTGCAACAGAAGCTGGGAGGGGACAGAGAAGGCGGCCATGTGGCAGATGAGGAAGGCCGGGTTGGGGAGGGGCAGTGGGGAGAGTTAAGAGGAGCTTCGGGGGTGAGAGGAGTGTAAGGATGACCTATATGTGTCCCTTCGCATATGGGTTAGAATGGTGACGCCATCCACCCAGTTGGGGAGCACAGGGGGAGAGGTCCGCCTGGGGGAGAAACGCCACGTCCAAGTTCACATGTGGCGGACTTCAGGGCTCCTCCTCTGACCCTCCACCAGCTCTCACTGAGCAACCTTCCTTGAAACACTTTGTTCTGAAACTGCACGACACACTCCTCCTGCAGCTCTTGTCCTCTCATGCTGCTTATTCGCCTTCACTGGTCCTACTCCGTCCACCCCTTCAATTCTGGGGCTCCCCAGACAGCTACTATTCATGTTCACCCAGCCTCCCAGTGGAATGCCACCTCCTCCTGCAATTTCAGCTCTTAACGCGCCTCACCCCAAATCGAAATCCCCACCTTCAAGGTGGCTCTGAGCTCTGGGCCCAGGGTTTCCTGCCAGACACCTCCCGCTACCCTATCAATCAGCCCGAGATCTGCTGAAAGGCTTCAGCACCCATGGCCAACTCTTCCCTCCCTGTGCGTCCCCTTTGCAGAATCATTATTTTGAATCACCTCTTGCTTAGCTGTTTTGTATTATTAAGGAGATGACTGCAGGTGGGTTCCTGACTGACATATAGCTTCCGAAGCATTCCATTTTTAATTGAAATTTTTACTGAGATAATTATAGATTCCCATACAATTATTGGAAATAATACAGAGGGAAGGCATAAATTAAGATTTGGGGATTAACATATATATAAATAAATAAATATATATATATATATAAAATAGATAACCAACAAGGACCTACTATATAGCAGAGAAAACATATCTCAAAATAACCTATGGGAATATGTATATATATATATATATATATATATATGCATGTATGTATAACTGGTTCACTTTGCTCTACACCTGAAACTAACACAACATTGTAAATCAACTACACTCCAACTTAGGACTTCCCTGGTGGCGCAGTGGTTAAGAATCCGCCTGCCAATGCAGCGGACATGGATTCGAGCCCTAGTTGGGGAAGATCCCACGTGCTGCGGAGCAACTAAGTCTGTGCGCCACAACTACTGAAGCCTGCATGCCTCGCACGAAGAGTAGCCCCTGCTCGCCACAACTAGAGAACGCCCACACGCAGCAATTAAGATCCAATGAAGCCAAAAATAAATAAATTTATTAAAAAAACTATACTCCAACTTAAAAACTTAATAGTCAAAAGAATAAAAATACTGTTATCCACAACTATTAACCTAATTCTATGTCAGTATTAATAAATATTGTATATTTAACTATAAAATATGTTAAAAAAAAAAAGAAAGAAAGAATACAAAGAGATCCCTTGTATCCCTTGTATACTTTGCCTAGTTTCTCCAAAGGTCATATTATACAGAATAGTATAACATTACAATCAGGATTCTGACATTGATACCACCCACCCATCTTATTCAGATTGCCCCGGTTTTACCTGCACTCATTTGTGTGTTTATTAAGTACTATACAGTTTTATCACGTGTAGATTCATGTGACCACCACAATCAAGATAAAGAATAGTTTCATTGGCACAAGTATCCCTTATGCTGCCTTTTTATAATCATACCCACCTCTCTCCCACCTTTCCTCTTCCCCTCCCCTACCTGTGACCCCTGACCACTACTAATCTGTTCATCTCTATAATGATGTTATTTCAAGAATGTCATAGAAATGGAATAACACAGTATGTATTCTTTTGAGACTGGCTTTTTTCATACAGCATATTACATCTGAGATTCATCCAGGCTGTTGTATGTATAAACAGTTTGTTCCTTTTTCCAGTTTATCCACGCACCCATCAAAGGGCTTTTGGGCTGATTCCAGTGTTTGGTAATTACAATTAAAGCTATCAATATTTGGGTACAGGAAGCCTTACATTTTTCAGAATGCCTTTGCATTACCTCTCCATGAGAATGACAACTTGATCCAAACTTCTCCCCTCAAAACTGTGCAGAGGTATTGACCCAAAGTCTTCTGGCATCAAATACCATCATGAAGTAGGGTGAAGCGAACTGGACTTATTTTTTTCCTCTAATAGGTGACTTGCTCCTTCTGCCTAGGTTTCCTTAAAAAATCATCACCAAAAGAACTAAAAAAAATCACTAATCTAATCATGAAAAAAAAATGAGAAAGGAACCGATACCTAAATTAGGAGTGAGAAAAAATACAAAGGAAATCAAATAATAATACAAACATTTATAAATACCTAGTATGTGCCCTACCTTGTTCTAGGTCCTAGGGATACACTGGTGAACAGAATAGACAAAAAATTCCTGCCTTTATGGAGCTTATATTCAACGGGATTAAATGGATATTATTCCAGAACTATATAAATTTTCAAAAATTAGTCATGAAGAGAGAAAACCTAACATACAGATAGAATATAATATATATAATAGAGGAAACCTAAATAGAGCACCATGAGGGAAAAATGGGAAAGCTGTGTATGAAAACTGCTCTAGAAGAACCAACCAGACTCAACCCACAGCAGAATTATTTCAATCCTCAAAAGACAGACGATTTCTCTACTGTTCGAATTTTCTAGAGCAGAGAAATGAGAAGAACGTCCCATCTTTTAATGACACCTGGAAAAGGTAGCATAGAAAAACTACACTACGGGCCAATATCACTTTTGAATACTATTAAAAAAAAGTGTGCACAAACAGAACCCAAGCATGTATTCAAAAAGAATACATCCACAGCACAGTGGGATCAGCTGGGTGCTCGCCAGGAGAGGTCAAGGGATAGGATCTACTACAGTAATGGCTTAAAGGGGAACAGACAGATCTTGAGATTCCAAACCACCCCTAGATACAATTCAGTGTCTAATTCTGATTTTTTTAAAAATCCCAATCCTTTGTAAAACAGGGAGATTTACCCTTAATAAGACAAAGCAATATATCACAAACCAAAGTCACAAACAAGCAAGGAGGTCCCTTAGCACCACCATTATTTAATACAGGTAAGCAATTATTAAGGGGGAAAAAATACTGGAAAAGAGGCAAAGTCATTGCTGTTTGCAGATATGATCATATAACTGGAAACGCCAAGAGAATCAAGTGAAAAACTAGGAGAAATAAGATTGTTTAGTAACGTGGTGAGTAATAAAAAAATACATGTATATACAAAAATCACTATCGTTCTGAGACACAAACAATCATTATTTAGAAATTTTAATGGGGAAAAATCCATTTATAACAGGAATATAAAGTACTTGGGAATAAGTATAACAAGAAATGTGAAGTAGAACATGAAGAAAGATACAAAATGCAAAAGAAGAACACAGAACTAAACAGAGAAACCAGTGTTTGGATGGGAAACTTTACTACTGTTTATTCTTTTTTTTAAAGTCAACTTTCCTAAAAATCAACCTAGTCAATGCAATTCCAATCAAAATCCCAATGGACTTTTTTTAACTTGAAAATTTGACCCTATAGTATGTATACAGAAATAGGAACTTTTACAAAGAGCACTTTAAGAAAGGACTGTTCTATCAGATTCTAAAATTTCTGTAATTTGTATAATCGGAGCACCATCTAAATACATTTTTAACTCTAGTACATGAATGACCCAGCTGCATCATTGACTGTGTTTACAGACAACACTTGACCCCAATGTCAATTCAAAGACTTCAGGGGCCCACTATTTGAATATCACTAGTTTAGAAATTTCCTGCCACCAGTTCTATGCACCCCTACTTCCACTGCCTGCTCTCTACTAAACTAATTTAAGAAGCTCCCTGTCTGCATTTTCCCAAACAGCTCTACAGTAACGGGGGTGAATCACCCCCTTCCTTCCAATTCCACACCCCAGTGAGGTCACCAGTATCAATGATGTGGGACCTGCTACTTCAATATCTACTTGAAAAATGCATTTGCCCTGATGGCCTTGTGAAACCTTTGAGTAGACCAGTGGGGCAAATGACAGAAGCCACACTCCAGTTTGATTGAGAAAATAAAGGGAGATGAAGAGGAAGGGCAGGGAGTGGAGATTTGGAGGAGAAGGTGATGGGGTATTAGCTTAAAAGGGAGGCAAGGGAAGGGGAGATTGTGCAGGATGAAGGAAAACAAGCATGTTCTTAGATGCGTGAAAAGAACCAAGGAAAGGGAGAGGGTGACAACTGAAATACAGACAGTAAGTGATGGATTTGATTAATAAGGTCCCTGCTCTTAAGTAGGGATGAGGATGGTAAGATACATTTATTTATAACAGGAACAATATACATAAAGTACCTGGGAATCAATCAATCTAACAAGCAACGTGAAGTGCTCGCTGTGGACCAGAGCACGGCTAGGGTTAGCTCCAAACCTCCTGGTTCCCACTCTAGCGCCCTCTGCATTGGACAGACTTCCACTCAGGAACATGACCCAATAAGCACAGGAAAGGACACTCAACTTCATTAGCCACTAGGGAAATGCAAAGTAAAACCACAATAAGGTACTACTCCACACTCATTACAATGTTTTTCCCAAAAAAAACAAAAACAGAAAATAAGCATTGGTGAGAATGTGGAGAAACTGGAAACCTCACACGCTGCTGGTGGGATTGTAAAATGACGCAGCAGCTTTGTAAACCCGTCTGACAGCTCCTTAAGAAGTAAAACACAGCATTACCATATGACCTAGCAATTCTACCCAAGATAATTGAAAACTTAAGTCCACACAAAAATCTGTACCTGAATGTTTACAGCAGTATTCATAGTAGCCAAAGAGTAGAAACAACCCAAGTGTCCATCCTTGGATGAAGAGATAAACTGTGCTGCACACATCCGATGGAATACTACTGAGCCACACAAAGGCAGGAAGTGCTGACACCTGCTACAATATGGATGAATCGTGTCAACATGATGCTGATTGAAAGAAACCAGATATAAAAGGCCACACATTGTATGATTCCACTTCTATGAAGTCTCTAAAATAGGCAAATACACAGAAACAAAGCAGACCGGTGGCTGCCAGGAAGGAAGAGGGGTGGAATGGGAGTGGGGCAGCTGAATGGTATGGGGCTTCTTTTTGGGGTGACAGAAATGTTCCAGAATGCCCAACTCTCAATATACTAAAACCCACTGAATTGTGCACTTGAAGTCGGTGAATTGTATGGTATGTGAAAATGGCACTACTTCAACTTGTGGGAGGACAAGGGAAATCAGCCGGCTACACAAAAGCTTCTGCAGTTCAGAGGCAGTGGCTATAAAGGTACCACCTGCAACCACGGGCAAGTACCTTCACGACATTTTGCCTGTTTCTTCCTCTCGAGGGAAGATCAGGCCCTCCAAGAAACCCACCCTCACCCTCAGTCAGCCCTCTCTTCTCTTCTGAGGTTGCAGCCACCTAGCTGCTGCCCCTTTCCTTGAGGTCATCCTCTCCTGACTTCCAGCATACTCCCTCTTAGTGATGGAGCGGAGCCACCTGGCAGCGGCTGGATTCTCTCTCCACCCCAAGTTAACCTAGTGCGCTGTGGCCTGAGCGCCCTCCAGATCCTGTCCTCGGCGCCTTCACCTCCTCCCGCATCTCCAAAACCCTTCACTCACCTCACTTTGCTAAAGGCAACTCCATCCCCCTTCTGCACAAGAAACGGTACCACCTTGAAATCCCACCCTCTGGTCTCGGCCCTATCTTCCCAATCCTGGCCAGACCTTCTGCCCCAGCAGACCTGCAGAGCCTGCCAGGCAGCCCTTTGCCAGCCCCTCCTGCTCTCTCTCCTTGGTGCTTTCAACTGACTCCTCTTCCTTCCCCACCTGGCACAGTCCCAGCATGGTCGCGGCCGAGACCCGAGTCAGCATCAGCCATCCCTGTGACTACGTTCTGCTCTCACCCTACCAATCCCCAACTTTGAGAGGAGAATCCACTCTCTAGCCCCACTCCACTGGGAGCTTCTGGAAGCAAGGCCAGTGCCCAAGTCACCTCCGTTGGCCCAGCACTGAGCAGGGTGCCTGGAGGCACTTAATTAACGCCTCCTGGAGGGGACCGAGTATGCCAAGCAACCTCCAGCCTGGCCACATTCTGGGGCGGCGCCCTGCTGCAGTAGCAGGTCTCACATCCCTGTGCTGACTGGCATTGGCACAGCTGCCAGTTCAGGGTTTGTGACTCAAGCCAGGCCCTCGGGGTACCTTGGCAATCCATGCTCCTTAATCTGCTCCCTTTATCACCTGAGATCACTCCTTCCAACCCTTAGCTGTCTAGCTGGCTCCCCGCACTCTCGGCACAAGACTGTCTCCGCCTCCATGGACCCCCTCGGCCACCTCATGTGTGTGTGTGATAAGAACAGGAACAACAGCTGATGTGAATGGAGCACTAAGGTTCACACGCTCTCTCTTCCCCCTCTCCCAGCCACCCTGTCGTTAGGTACCATTATCCTCAGCCAAATGCTATGTACAAATGTTTACTGAAATGTAATTTTTAACAGCAAAGACCTGAAGTCTACCTTAATATCCATTAGAAATCATGCACTGAAAACACATTACAAATTACATAATACTCACAATATAAGGTTATATAGATAAACAAGATAAAGATACATCAATTTGTGTTTCTAGTAATGGCAGGATACATTATTTGGAGCAATCTTCCAATTAAGAAGTAAAACAGGTGATTTTAAAAAACATACCCTTAAAAGCACTGAAGTGACAAAATGGTAAAAAACAAACATGGCAAAACCTAAGAGACAGCAGGAAATCCAGAGATTTAGGAACCCATGGACACCCAGTTGGACAAGCTTTGCCTTTGGCAACCTTCCAAGACAGGCAAAGGGGACTGTAGTTTGGGACCATGATCATCTAAACTGAGGAATCTATGTATTACAAAATTCTTCCCACGTTAGTCTGGGACTCCAGAGGACTATACCCTTGGGGTAAGGGTGACACAGAAACAAACTTGCCCCTTCCCGATTCAACCTCCAGAGGATTGCGAGGAAGGCTGACTTGGTGCTGTGAAAACAAAGGGGAAAAGTTAGGCACTTGTTTTAAGTGGTCCCAGGCTAATAATGTCCTAAGGCACCTGGCAAAGTCAAATACAAATCTTCTCTGGAAGAAGGTACATTTATCCTAGACTTCAAAGAATCCCCACATATATATTTCAAGGGCAATGAGTAGTACACAGCCAAAAATAATCAAGCACATGAGGAAATAAAGCAACATGTGTGAGAACCATAGAAAAAGAATCGATAAATGAGCCAACACTTGACCAGGCAATTCATAAAGAAATCAAAGTGGACAATAAACATAGGGAAAGATGCCCAACTTCATTAGTAACCAGAGGGATGAAAATGAAAATATAAAATTACACACCCACTAGCAAGTAAAATTATACTGGACAGTATCAAGTGTTGCTGAGGCTGTGGCACAACGGAAACATTTCTACATTGCTGATAAGAATATAAAATGGTACAACCACTTTGGAAGACAGCGTGGCATCACCTGCTAAGACTGAAGTTACAAATACTACATAACCCAGACACTCCACTCCTAGGTAGAACCTAAGGACAGCAATGTTCAAACTTTTTGGCCTTATACACTCAAAAGTTGAGGATCTCAAAAAGCTTTTGTTCATGTGGGTTATATCCATTCATATTTATCATATTAGAAATTAAAACTGAGAAAACTTTAAAAGACAGGAAGAATCATACACCATGATCAAGTGGGGTTTATCCCTGGGATGCAAGGATTCTTCAATATACGCAAATCAATCAACATGATACATCATATCAACAAATTGAAGGATAAAAACCATATGATCATCTCAATAGATGCAGAAAAAGCTTTTGACAAAATTCAACATCCATTTATGATAAAACCTCTCCAGAAAATGGGCATAGAAGGAAATTACCTCAACATAATAAAAGCCATATATGAGAAACCAAAAGCCAACATCGCTCTAAATGGGGAAAAACTGAAAGAATTCCCTCTAAGAACAGGAACAAGACAAGGGTGTCCACTCTCACCATTATTATTTAACATAGTTTTGGAAGTTTTAGCCACAGCAATCAGAGAAGAAAAAGAAATAAAAGGAATCCAAATTGGAAAAGAAGTAAAATTGTCACTCTTTGCAGATGACATGCTATTATATATAGAAAACCCTAAAGACTCTACCAGAAAACTGCTAGCACTGATGAGTTTAGTAAAGTAGCAGGATACAAAATCAATGGGCAGAAATCTCTTGCATTCCTATACACTAACAATGGAAGAGCAGAAAGAGAAATTAAGGAAACTCTCCCATTCACCACTGCAACAAAGAGAATAAAATACCTAGGAATAAACCTGCCTAAGGAGGCAAAAGATCTGTATGCAGAAAACTTTAAGACACTGATGAAAGAAATCAAAGACGACACAAACAGATGGAGGGACATACCATGCTCCTGGATTGGAAGAATCAACATCGTGAAAATGACTGTACTACCCAAAGCAATTTACAGATTCAACGCAATCCCCATCAAATTACCAATGGCATTTTTCACAGAACTAGAGCAAGAAATCTTACGATGTGTATGGAAATGCAAAAGACCCCGAATAGCCAAAGCAATCTTGAGAAGGAAAAATGGAGTTGGTGGAATCAGGCTTCCTGACGTCAAACTATACTACAAGGCCATAGTGATCAAGACAGTATGGTACTGGCACAAAAACAGAAAGGAAGATCAATGGAATAGAATAGAGAACTCAGAGGTAAGCCCAAGCACACATGGGCACCTTATCTTTGACAAAGGAGGCAAGAATATACAATGGAGAAAAGACAGCCTCTTCAATAAGTGGTGCTGGGAAAATTGGACAGCAACATGTAAAAGAATGAAATTAGAACACTTCCTAACACCATACACAAAAATAAACTCCAAATGGATTAAAGACCTACATGTAAGGCCAGACACTATAAAACTCCTAGAGGAAAACATAGGCAGAACACTCTATGACATCCATCAAGGCAAGATCCTTTTGGACCCACCTCCTAGAATCATGGAAATAAAATCAAGAACAAACAAATGGGACCTAATGAAACTTAAAAGCTTTTGTGCAGCGAAAGAAACCATAAGCAAGACTAGAAGGCAACCCTCAGAATGGGAAAAAATAGTTGCCTATGAAACAACGGACAAAGGATTAGCCTCCAAAATATACAAGCAGCTTATGCAGCTTAATACCAAAAAAGCAAATAACCCAATCCACAAATGGGCGGAAGACCTAAATAGACATTTCTCCAAAGAAGACATCCAGATGGCCAACAAACACATGAAAAGATACTCAACATCACTCATCATCAGAGAAATGCAAGTCAAAGCCACAATGAGGTATCACCTCACACCAATCAGAATGGCCATCATCACAAAATCTGGAAACAACAAATGTTGGAGAGGGTGTGGAGAAAAGGGCACTCTCCTGCACTGTTGGTGGGAATGTAAGTTGGTACAGCCACTATGGAAAACAGTTTGGAGGTTCCTTCAAAAACTAAAAATAGAACTACCATATGATCCAGTCATCCCACTCCTGGGCATATACCCAAAGAAAACCATAATCCCAAAAGAAACCTGTACCATAATGTTTATTGCAGCACTATTCACAATAGCCAGGACATGGAAGCAACCTAAATGCTCATCAACAGATGAATGGATAAAGAAGATGTGGCATATATATACAATGGAATATTACTCAGCTATAAAAAGGGATGAGATGGAGCTATATGTAATGAGGTGGATAGACCTACAGTCTGTCATACAGAGTGAAGTAAGTCAGAAAGAGAAAGACAAATATTGTATGCTAACTCATATATACGGAATCTAAAAATGGTACTGATGAACTCAGTGACAAGAACAAGGACGCAGATGCAGAGAATGGACTGGAGAATTCGAGGTTTGGGGGGGCGGGGGGTGAAGGGGAAGCTGAGACGAAGTGAGAGAGTAGCACAGACATATATATACTACCAACTGTAAAATAGATAGCCAGTGGGAAGTTGCTGTATAACAAAGGGAGTTCAACTCGAGGATGGATGATGCCTTAGAGGACTGGGACAAGGACGGTGGGGGGGAGTCGAGGGAGGGAGGGAATACGGGGATATGTGTATAAAACCAGATGATTGAAATTGGTGTACCTCAAAAAAAAATAATAAATAAATAAATAAAGGAAAATATAAAATAAATAAATAAAACACAAGAAGACACAAGCATACATTCCATTAGCAATCAGTGTAAGGATGTTACACGTCACATCAACTCTCGAAAACACTGTACACTCATGAGAAAATAATGCAAAATCCACTAAATATCTTAGTGTGATCATGAAAATAGCTAGACCTTGCAGACTCCTGAAAATGCCTTTGGGGGCCCTCCAAGGGTCCCCAGACCACAGTTTAAGAACCAGTACCCTAGATACATATATACAATGGAATACTACTCAGCCATAAAAAAGAATGAAATAATGCCATTTGCAGCAACATGGATGGACACAGAGACTATCATCCTAAGTGAAGTAAGTCAGACAGAGAAAGACAAATATATGATATCACTTATATGTGGAATTTAAAATATGACACAGATGAACTTATCTACAAAATAGACTCACAGACATAGAGAACAGACATGTGGTTGCCAAGGGGGAGAGGGAGCTGGGGAGGGATGAATTCGGAGGTTGGGATTAGCAGATGCAAACTATTATATACAGGATGGATGAACAACAAGATCCTATTGTAGAGCACAGGGAACTCTACTCAATATCCTGCAATAAACCATAATGGAAAAGAATATGAAACAGAATGTACATATAACTGAATTACTTTGCTGTAACAGCAGAAATTAACAACATTCTAAATCAACTATATTTCAATAAATTTTAAAAAAATGAACCAGTACCCTAGAGAAACTTGTACATATTTGCATAAGAATGGTTATGACAGAACTGCTTGAAACATTCAAAAACTGGAAAGAATCCAAACATCCATCAATAAGAGAATGAATTTTTTTTTAAACTTGTAGTTTTTTCAAAACAGTGGAATAACACAGAGCAATGAAAATGAATGAGCCACAAATACACACAACAGATCATCAGCAATGGTGGGGGAAAAGCAAAACAGAAAAGCCTACACAGACTATAATTCCATTTCTACGAGGCTACAGGACAGGCTAAACGAAACTGTATTATTTAGGGCCACATGCACAGGTGGTAGAATTACAAAGCAAACAGAAAAAATGACTGCACAAAAGGCAGGCTAGTGTCACCTCTGGGGGGAGAGCGGGGCTGTGATCAGGATGCGCACTTAGAGGTCCACCCAGGTGCTGTCAGCATTCTCTTCTTGGCCTGATTGGTGATGACATAGATCTTCACTTTATACTTATTTGTTAAAGGCCTTGCACACTTTTCTGTATCCATGTCATATTTCACAATAAGGAAAAAAGCTATATACACAGTTCAATGCTAATAATGTGAAATATATTTTTCCACAGAGAAAATAATACTATTGAAATACTGTACTCCAGGGACTTCTCCAGTGGCCCAGTGGTTAGGACTCAATGCTGTTACTGCCAGGACCCTGGTTCAATCCCTGGTAGGGGAAGTAAGATCCCACAAGCCATTCGGCATGGCAAAAAAAAAAAAAAAAAAAAAAAGACTATTCCAATACGTTAACAATGGTTAACCCTGGGTTATGGGGTTTGCATTTTCTCAACACTTTTCTACATTTTCCAAGTTTACTACAAAGAGCATATATTACTCTTGTAACCATGTAAACACCTGGTATTGTCAGACTTCATTATAGTTTGTAGCTTGCTGGATGGTATGTAATTTTATCTTATTACAGTTTAATTTGCATCTCTCCAATTACTAATGAGGTTGAGCATCTTTTCATATGTTTGTTGTCCAATTTGATCTCTTTTATGAATTGCCTGGTCAAGTCTTTGGCTAATTTTTCTGTTTACTCTTTCTCACCGGTTCTCAGAACACTGTAAAACATATTTAAAAAGACAAGGTCGTCAGCTAAAACTGAAACTAATAAGGATCAACATAGAAAGATGGGAAGAGCCAACTGTGGGAATCTATGCAGAAAATAACTACCTAAGGAGATTGGTGATGCACCTGATCTATCTAGGATGTGCTCAAGCCTCACCAAGGAGCCTCCAGTGTTTTCCTAGAGTCAGCTGGAGCTGCTACCAGTCCACGAAGGTTGGCTGTGATCTGATTTACTCTAACAGGTCTATCCTGAGGCAATGTGACCATGACAGAAAACTTCAGTGACTCATGAGGAATACTGAAAATGGAGAGTGGAATCACAAAGAACACATCTGTCTCTACAGTGGCAGGTCTCAACCTGGGCGGTTCTGTCCCCAGGGGACATTGGGCAATGTCTGGACTCATGTGGGGTTGACAGACTTGGGAGGGGGGTGCTATTGGCATTGAGTGGGGAGAAGCCAAGAATGCTGCTCAGTATCTTACGATGCACAGGACAGCCACCTCCCGAGGAATTCTCCCACCCCAAATGTCAACAGTGCCATGGCTGAGAAACCCTGCTCGATAGCCTCTACCCAGGGTAAAAAGTGCCCAACCTTCTGTGAACCTTCTCCAAGTAGGAACAGTCAAATCCCTGAGCTGTCCCACCTTGATGGAGCTACTCCAAAGCCCTGGAGACCCTCCACTGCAACTATCTGGGGGAGGAACTTCTAGCCAGAGAAGAGGGCAAACATGAAGCTGCCAGGGCGATGGAGTGCTTAGCGTATTGGAGGACCAGCACGCCAGCCCCGGGCAGGGGTGGAAGCCAAGGTTAGGGTATGCGTAGGCCCCATCCTGTTGGCACTTGTAGGCCACAGTAGGGGTTTAGGTTTTATTTTCATTACAACTGGAAGCCATTGGAGGGTTCTGGGCAGAGGGATGCAATGCGATTTAGGTCTCTAAAAAAATGGTCTGGCTGCTGTGTGGAGGCTGGGCTGTAGGGGGCAGGAGTGGACTCTGAGACACCTGTTGGGAAGTCGCTGCCGGTGCTCCAATGAGAGGGGACGGTGGCCCAGCCAAGGGAGGAAGCCAGAGAGGAGATGAAAAGTGGTGGGAGTCTAGATGATTCTGAGGGTGGTCACAGGCGCGGTCTGCTGACAGATCAGATGCGGGCTGTGAGGGCAAGAAACCTGTGGAGGAGTGGCCAGAGCTCCTAGCAGGATGGGGCTGCCAGTTCCTCGGGTGGGAGGAGCAGGTTTGGAGGCAGCCAGCAGCAGCTCAGGTTCACACTGGGTCTTCTGCGAGGCGTATGCACAGGGCATGGAGCCTTCGGTTGCTGGATTATGGGGAGGTCCGGGAACGCTGAGGGAAGGGTGAGGACTCGGTAGGAGAGGAGGACAGCTGAACCGGAAGAATTTCAATACCTTAACACCAGCAAGGAATCAGACAACCACGTGGGGACGCTGAATGCAGGAACCTGGAGGTCAAGAGAGATCAGGGCTGGGAATAGAAACTGAAGAGTCAAAAGCATGCAGATGGGATTTCAGTTAAAGCCGTGAGGCTGGTGAAAGCACCTGGGAAGCGAGTGCAAATAAAGCAGGTGGACTAGGCCCAAGGCATCCCCACAAGCCCTGAGGTCAGAGAGGTGAGGGAAAATGACAAGGAATGACCTGTGTGGCTTCCCAGAAGCCAAGGGGAGAAAGTGCTTCCAGGGGAGGGTGTGAGCAGAGATGTCACATGACCCTTGGATTTAGCCACGCTGAAGTCATCGTTAACCTTGGCCAGGAGCAGCTGCCGGGGAGGGCTGAGAAGCCAAATGTTGGGAGGAAATTAGTGGGAGCCCAAAATTACTACAAGTCCACATGGTATACTCTATTTTAGGAATGAAAGATTAAAATATAGCTCTTGTTTGTTTCTTTTTAGGCACTACTTTGAATTTGTGTTTGTTTGTTTGTTTGTTTGTTTTTAAAAGCTGGATGACAGAGCCAAATGAATAAGTGGCGAGAACGTAAAAGGGATCACTCCCAAAAGACAGCCCAGAATGCTGCAGCAGGCCCACGGGATATGAAGAGCAGCTAAATTAGAACTGCTACTGGGACAGTCCTTCCTCTGAGCTCACTGGGACTCAGAGCCCAGCTCACTAATTCTGCGGGCACTTTGGTTCTGGTCAATAAAGGCCTTTGTAAACGAGAGCCCCTAAATGCTCATTAGAACCAGCAAGCAAGCAAGGAAGGCAGCCCTTGGGCAGGTGGCCTCTTTCCCATTCTTCTCCCCTCTGGGGAGCCTCACTTTGCTAATATCTTGACAACACAGCCTGTTTGCATTAGCAGTTAATTGGCTATTCCAACAATTCTGTGAGGCCGACAAAGCAGAGGTCAGCAGCCTCTTGGTGCAGATTAGGCAACTGTCGCCAGCAAATGGTGGGGCCGCACTGGAATGCAGGCCCCGTGTTAATTCCATCATCCCAGGCTAGCTGAAGCAGCAATAAACATAAAAAGAAGGTCAAAATGAGCCGTCTGTGCCTTGGCACTATTTTAGGGGTAATGAATTCCACACTGCGACAACGTTTCCTGCACAGGGTACCGCCTCTACTTTGGAAAATAATCCCGAACAGAACCACCTTGCAGTGCCAGCCAGATGCTATCTAACTGCTCCTTTAAACAGATGTTCACTGAGCTGGGGCACTCCTCTCTATGGGATTCCACTACAGTTTTCAAAGTGTTTTTGTTTTAAAGCTGCAGAACCCTCTGATATCTGATGAACAGCCCCACATAGAAAACAAACAAAAACAGAGCTCAAAAGGAGTTGAAGAGGAAGTGGCGGTCCAGGCCCATTCATTTCTGCACCACACTCCTGCTCCTCGGCAACGTTGCAGGCACGGCCGGGACAGAGAAGAAAGCCTGTCTGCTGCCCCAGGCTGCACCTGTTTCAAACGCAGCCATCAGGACTGGATGGGGGGGGGGTAGGGAATGAGAAAGGCCTTTTGGGACACAGCCAGTGGTCCCCAATACAGGTGGCCCACTGCACAGGGCTCAGTCTGCAATCTCCTTGTAAAGTCAAGTCAAACCCAGGCAAAAGAAATCCAGCTGCCTTCCAGGGCCCTCAGAGGTGCTTCAAAGCATTCACTGTCGTACCAAGAACATCACCGCAATCCAATTTTCTGCACATTTATTTTAAAATCCTGAACTTAGCACATTGGGGATTGAGTTAAAATGGCAAAATTGAAACAGTAAAGAAACGTTTCACAAGCTAGTTTTTTCAAAGCATGAAGAGGACTGCTAATATCACTTCTCCTAGCTTCCCCTTGCCGCTGTAATAAACGATGGCAAATGCAGCGGCCTACAACAACACACACTTTTACAGTTTGGGAGGTCAGATGTCCAACGCCGTCTCACCGGGCTGAAATCAAGGTACCGCCAGGGCTGCATTCCTTCTGGAAGCTGTAGGACAGAGCCTGTGTGTGTATTCCTTGGCTCCTGGCATTACTCTGATCCTGACTCCTCCACCTTCCTCTTCCATACTTAAAGGAACCTTGTCCTTTAATCAACCAGCATAACCCAGGAGAATCTTATTTTAAGCCCAGCTGATTGGCAACCTAATTCCATCTGCTACATTTAGTGCCCTTTACTATTGAGGTAGGAGACAGGCCCCGGGTTAACCTGCTGCAACAGGTTTCATGCTGACCTTTTGAGATAAACTACCAACAGGAATTAAGCACCCTGACTGGATGAAAGACAAAGCAGCCCACCGCAGCCTCACTTTTGCAGTGGAGACTCCCCAGCACAACACATGTGCAGAAGGGGTCCCAAGTCATCCTCCAGGAACGTTGGCCACATTGTAATATCATTATAATCTCATTAGCATGGCGGTTTTGACCGTTCCCCCCACTCCCCGTGGGTTTCGCTTAGGTACTCAGGGAAAAGATTTAAAATAGTGCTTCGTGGAAGCCCAAATAAGGAATTGCAGATGACAGGATGATAGGGGAGAGAAAGGGAGGGTCACCCTCATCTAAAACCCAGAAGACTAATCCCATATTAACTACCGAAACTACCCCTAGGGTGCAAGACATAGCCACCCCTACTCCACGAGTTTGCCTGTGTGCTCTCCCACACGTACTGTGCTTCTAATAAACTCTGTGCCTGCTTTGCAATCTTGGTCTCTGCTGAATTCTCTTTTCAAAGAAGACAAGGACCGAGGTCCTCCTGCTGGCCGAAATCACTATGTAACTTCACATTGTCCCAGGTTCCAGAGCTGAGGGCGTGGACATCTTTGGGAGCCGTTATTATTATTCCGCCGACTATAGCTTCCCACCTGCCACCATTTGGAACACTGACCTGCGGGAGAGATTTTCTCACCCATTTCTATTACGTGTTTAGAGTGACTTTAGGCTTTTGCATGCAAACCAAGATTGGCCAGTCAGTGGACCTGTGAGCCCGCCTCAGGGAGGGCAGCCTGGGTTGGAGAACAGGAACCCCCACAGCCAGGCCTCCCCCCACACACAGAGAGCTGCAGAGGAATACATGCCAAGTGCAAAGCATAGGAGTGGACACAGCAGGGGAAGCACCAACATGAGGTGGGGAAAGAATCCAGAACAGGAAAGTTAGTGCACCTGGAAAGGATCTTTCCTGAACTCACAAAAACCAAAACCAGCTGCTCCCACACTCCCGCGTGAGCAGCCAAACAGCCTCACCTCATCACCCTCATCATCTCTGCTGGAGGCAGCTCCAGGCCCTTCCTCAGAGCCTGCTGACACTGACGTGTGTGTGTGTGTGTGTGTGTGTGTGTGTGTGTGTGTGTGTGTGTGTGTGTGTGTGTGTGTGTGTGTGTGTGTGTGTGTGTGTGTGTGTGTGTGTGTGTGTGTGTGTAACACACAGTTTTGTTACCTGGTAGCCAAAATGATGGAGGGGAGGGGAGGGGAGGGGGATGTGACCTTTGACAGTGAGGAAGGGGCTGAAAGCCAATCAAAACAGGTGAGACTAAAAGGCAAATAGTCCCTAGACCCTGTCAGTCCAGTGCAATGACTGCGGTGCATAAGGGCAGCCCTGGGCCATGCAGGACAGGGAAGGTCCCCCTGCCCAGGAGGCACCATTGCAGGGACCAATGCTGCACTCAGGCAACCAGGGTTAAGCAGCTCTGGCCAATCCTGCAGGTGCCCCTGCGGCCTGTCTGGCTCAAACCCAATGGCCCGAGTTAGCCCACAGGGCTTCTGCCTGGATCCCAACGCCACCAGCACTTAGGGCCCCCTCTGCTCTCGCTCTCCCTGGCCCAACCATGCTCAAGGGTCCTGAAGACCAACCCCAACCCAGGGCTCACATGCTGCCACCTCCTCCATTGGTTCTGCTTGGACTACAGTGAATTTGTTTTAAACGGAGGGATAATCCACCTACCACACAACTCACCCTTTTAAAGCATACAATTCAGTGATTCTTGTACACAGCCATTCACAAGGCTGTACAACCACCACCTCTATCCAGCTCCAGAACACTTCCATCCTCCTAAAAGGAAACCTGGTGCCTACCAAGCAGTCACTCTTCATTCCTCCTAGACCCCGGCAACCACTCACCTACTTTTTGTCTCTGTGGATTTGCCAACTATGGACATTACCTGTAAATGGAACCATGCCACATGTGGGCTCTTGTGTCTGACTACCTGCACTTAGCATAATATTTTCAAGGTTTGCACTGTGTATTTTTTAAATGCGGCTGCAATAATAGTTACTAGCACAGAGCTCTCTCGGGGCCAGGGGTTAGGTGCTAAGTGCTTTATCCATCTGCGCTCATTTAATCCTAGTAACAACCCCATGAGGCAGATGGTGGTATCATCCCCATTTTCCAGATGAGGAAACTGAGGCATGAAACAGTTAGGTGACTTGCCCTGCGTCGCGGTAGCTCTGGGCAGGCTTGCTCCACAGCCTGCACTCTCCCTCTCTTGACTGGGCTACCTCTCTGTAAGGGAGCAGGCACTTGGAGATTTGCCAACACACTCATCACACATTCTTGGACATGTCTCACATGCCTGTGACCTGTCCTGTCCCTGGATATATCTGCATTTATGACCCCTCCTTTGGTTATTTATATTTGATAAACCGGAGTTCAAGTCCAAAACCTCACTGAGGTTTTTCACCTGAAATATGAGTTACCACTCAGTTACTTTTCAAGGCTGTATGCAAAAACCATTATGGACATCAGGACACAAGATGGGTCACAGTGCCA
Source organism: Hippopotamus amphibius kiboko (assembly GCF_030028045.1). Taxonomy (NCBI): domain Eukaryota; kingdom Metazoa; phylum Chordata; class Mammalia; order Artiodactyla; family Hippopotamidae; genus Hippopotamus; species Hippopotamus amphibius. Next base: position 5,599,157 of record NC_080203.1, on the reverse strand, counting down.
ACCTTTCAGGGTAGTTAAGAGGTGTAAACGTGTGTGAGACACTCAACTTGCCTGCGTCTGGAGGGATTCCACAAATTGTGCTTCAAGGTTCTGAGTGCTTCCCGAGGCCTGCCAGGTTTTCTAGGTCACATCTCATTACTGAGGACCAGGAGCAAGAAGAAAGTGACTCTTGGGCAGGCCCACGTGATCCATCACTTCGAGGCTCCTGGAGAGCCAGTGGGTACCTGAGACCTGCTTTGTGTCTGTTCGACACAGCAGCTCTGAAAGTGTAACTGCCTGGATCCCCAGAGGGGACCACCGATGCAAAACCTGTATTTGTCATCTTGCTCTGCACAAAAGATCGAGGAAACTGGGTCCCTATCTTGAAGCAAAAGTTTCTCCTCGTTCAGCATTAATTAAAATTTACAAAGATCACTGGGTAGCAATCTTATATGGGTGGGATCCTGGCTCTATCTTTCCGAGTTATGTGACCAGGGGCCCCTCATCTGGAAGGCGGGGATAATACTTAACAAGCCAAACTCCTGGGGCAATTAAAAAATATATATGTGAAGTGGTATACAGCAAGCACTCAGGAGATGGTAGCTGGTGGTAGGGCTACAAATCTGAGGGTGACACATGCCTGGTTCCCTCAAGATACCTTCGTGAGTTGCTGGGCATTATACGGATGAATCAAGCCGAGTTCAGACGACTTTCCCAAGGCCAGTTGGCCAGGAAGGCATAGGAGAGCAGCCTCTAGGTGTACAGGTGTTATGCCTACTGCTTAAAAGCAAGGACTGTGGAATCAGACAAGCCTGGAATCGAGTCTTAGCTTTGCCACCTGAGGCAAGGTAGTTCACCTGTTTCCTCACCCGTAAAGTGGTTGCACCCATTTGCAGTTTCCTCCACCACTTTGTAAATCACCTAGTGTAACCCCTGATGGTGAAAACCTGAGACCTGATCATTTAAATTCCTCCCCTTCTCCATGCACCTACAATGTCGAAGACCTGCAGAAGATTAGCTTTGAAGGGAGTATCATTTTTCTACCATTTTTGTGCTTCCACTTTCAAGTGTTCCATATCATTAGATGTAAGTCAATCAAGTGATCATACTTTTTTCCCACAAAAAAGTATGATTGTAAACAAAATAAAAATCTTAACCCCAAAGGGAAAAATGAAAGAAAATTCAACAAGCCTATAACGTGCTTTATTATTCTTCACTGTGCTACCAATATAGTATATAGTTCACGATGTCTGCGCTTATTTTCTCCCCCATCAAGATGTCAGCTCCACGAGCACAGAGCCTGAATTTTGTTCACTGCTGCAGCATCAGTGTCTAGAATAGAGCCTGGCACCTTCTGTAGAATGCTGAATGGCTCTTCTTGTATAGACTCCAGGAGGGCTGCCTGCATGAGAAACATTTCTGCATCTTTTGCAAAACTACCTTGGACTGTCTACTGGTTTTCCAGTGTTCTTTATCAGTAACATAACTCTCACTAGAACACAGTCACAGGACACAGTTTTGTTTTTGCTGAGCTCATGTGTTTTTCACTAGCAGAATCTGCCTTTGTGTCAGGAAGCTCAGAGCACAATTCTGTGCTCAACTGCAATGCTTTCCTCAACCTCCTTTTCTGATGTGGAGATGAGGTAAGTAAGCGTAAGAAGATTCTGCTGGGACTCCTCGGCGACCCCATTTTTAACCACAGACTGCATTTATTCTAAGAAGATGCTTCTCAAACTTGAATGTGCCTGCGAATTACCACTGGATCAAGTTAACGCAGAATCTGACTCAGTAGGTCAGGGACGGGGCCTGAGATGCTGCATTCCTAACAAGTCCCAGGTGATGCCGATGCGATGCGGGCCTTGGACCACACTTTGAGTAGCTAAGAAACGTGCTTCCTTGATTTGGTAGAATTCTCTCTCCTCGTCCTTGGCAAAATATCACCAACGGCTCGACAACTGGGGCGAATACCAGAAGCACCTGGGGAACTGGTTAGACTTACACACCGCTGATCCTCGTCCACCCCGCATCCCCGCCGAGATCCTGACAAAGTAGGGGCGAGCACAGGAAGCTTCCCAGGTGCTTCTGCTGCAGGTGGCCTCGAAACACATTTTGTGAAGCCCTGCTTGAGGGAATAAGTGCTCTCTTCAAGGTTTACCAAATGGCAATCTCCGCGGGACAGCTGTTGTCACCGGTGGAGACACCTTGTTCAGAATTTTAAGGGGGGGACTATCCCGCTGTTTCTAGCAGAAGCAGGAGGGGTCCCGGTCCCTCCCCAGCGGCCACATGGATCGCGGCAGGATCAGCCCCCGCCCCATCGTCCCGCACTGCCCCGCCTGCCCGCGAGCTGCCTCTGCCGCAGGCCCCCGGGCGGGGGCCGGGCCGCTCATGCGCACCACCAGGCCCACGGGGCGCCGGGCCCCCGCCCCACGCGGGCCCATAGGGCGGGGTCCCCGCGTGCCCCCCGCCCGCCTTACCTCTCTGGACCAGAGTGGCCAAGGAGAAAGCGAGGCAGATGAGGAAAGCCGAGCGCCAGGCCACCATGGCTGGGAGCGGGTGACCCGGCCCAGAGGAGCACAGTTAGCGCGAGAGCGCCCGAGGGGAGGTCGGAGAGGCGCCGGGAAGGAGGAGGAGGAGCAGCAACGGGGAGGAGCCCGGCCGCCACTGCAGGGCCCCGCCCAGCACCCGCGAGCGCGCGGCGCGGCCCCGGGAGGGCGGAGGAGGGGCGCGCACTAGCGCGGGCGCCGGGGCGTGCCCGACTGGGACTGGGTAAGGTGGGGCGGGACTGCGACTGTGGCGCGAGGGGCGGGGAGCGCCTGCAGTCTCGGGGGCGGGGCCGCAGCCTGCGGGCGGGGCTGGCGCTTGAGGGGCGGAGCCCGCGGGCACCCAGCTGGTGGGGCGCTCGGGGTCCCGGCCAGCGACGGGCCCCTTCACCCGCCCCCGCCCTCCAGAAGGAAGTCTCAGAGGTGGGCCCTGCAGACCCGGAGCAGGCAGTCCACAGTGGCTAGGGAGCCGGAGGCGCCGGCCGGGAGGGTGTGCGGTGATTTCCACCCGGCGCGCCAGACTCCTCCAGGGCGCGCAGCAGGACCCGAGGCGGCGCACATGCCTGGTGCGTTCTGCCAGCCGGGTGACCTTGCGCAGGGCTCGTCCCCTTCTGGCCTTGGTGTCCTCCCGGTAAAGGGCTGTTCCCTAGGGGTCCCTCCAACTGCGGCCCCAGGACCGGGCACCCGCGCCCCTGTCCCCGTGGCCGAACTTGCTTGTCGGAACCGCCGGCTGCCCTCCCACTTAGCTGATCCTGCAGTGCAGCCCTGCCCAGAGATGAAAGAAAAGGGCCGTTTTCGTGTCTGGCCGCGGTTGGCAAACAGCCACGCAAATGGAGGAAACGAGCCTGAGGCCGGGGGCGGGGGGGGACAGGCGAGAGGGTAGTTGGGGGGCGACCTGGACCCGGAGCGTCGCGGGCCGGGGGGGCCAAGGAGGAGGAACAGGTTCAGCTCCCCGAGGCTTTGATGAATGCGCTGAAAGCGCGAGTTCACATCTGCAGAGTCGATCGGTAAACGTGCTCAGTGATCGACACAAGCGCTGCAGTCGTTTCCCATGAAGCCCTCAAAGCGAGTCCATCTCCGGGACCGGGCGAAATCAGATTCTGACACTGTAACAGCAAAATGCCCGCTGCAGCCTTTGACACGAACGCTCTCAGGAAGCGCTCCGGCCGCAGCCAGCTTTCCAAGACAAAGAGAAAGCGCCGCTGCTCCCCTGAGTCGGAGTCCTTGAGCCTGTCCCTGCCATTATTCCTCACGGGCTGCCCTGGGCCACATCCTCCTTGAGGGCGGCTACTACCATCTCCCTCCAGAGTCCCTTCGGTAGGCTTCTTGTGTCCCCCACGGGCCTCAACTCCATACCCCGCCCCCCAGTGGCTTCCCCCACCCTCTGAGACACAGTAGGGGTCCGGGGTCTCCCTGAGATGGAGCCGAAATCTTTCCCTCTGTGACTTCTATCCATTGCTCTGAATCTTGGGGCTGCAAAAACAAAACATGTAAGGAGTGAGTGGCTATTATGATTTTCAGGGCAGTGCTTATTCTGTGACACTAACTAGCAGGAGAATTAACAGAAATAGCTAATGGTGATTGAACACACGATATACATGGCATATTCCAGGCATTTTATTCTTAGTTTTTATTCCCACAACAACTTCATGTATCACCTCAATAATTAATGAGGGAAAAGGAGCAAAACGGAGGATCCTTGAGGTTGGGGAGTTTACCAGCTCCAGTCCCATAGTGTCAAAGGGGGCAGGGGGATCCCCAGGAACCCCAGCAGGTGAGTGGCTAAGAATATGTGCTTTCCAGCCAGACAGGGTGGCAGTCCTGGCTGGATGCAATAAGGTTGTGCTAAAGATTAAATAAGATATTGGAAAGCGAGTGGTCTGGAATACAGTGAGTGGGGACATGTTATTTATTACTCTTATAACAGCTAAAGAAATACTGGCTACTGTGAGGTTGGGCAGTTGCTGTGTATTCCCGGATGCAAATATGCCCACAACTTCCCCATTAAGTTTGGGTGCCCTGCACCATTCCCTTGCCCCAGGCTTCAGAGGTCCCACCTGTAAGGAGGGCACTAGCTGTCATGGTCTTTTGGAGCCCTTCAGGCTCTGATGGGTGAACCCCAGCACCTAAGCACCCATCTACACTGAGGAGGCTTGAGGAGGTGAGGAAAACGCAGCCTCTAAGTGAGGCATCTCAGTCACCCAGCTGGGGCTCTAACTGATCAACGTGTGGTAGACACACCTAAATCCCAGCAGCAAACACTGGCCACAGAGTAATGTGCAGGCGGACTATCTTCTGTCTCAGGGGTGTTTGTCACACTGGCCTATGGGTCAGATATAGCCCACCTGCCCATTCGTATGACCTGCAAACTAGGAATGGTTTTTGCACCTTTAAATGGTTGAAAAAAATCAAAAGAAGGTTATTTTGTGACAGGGGAAGGGTAGACGAAATTCACATCTCAGGATCGGGGTGGGGGTGAAGTTGGTGGGAACACAGCCACGCCCATTCATTTCTGTATTGTCTACAGCTGTTTTTGTGCTACCACAGCGGAGCTCAGAATTGCAACAGAGACCGTGGAGCACACACAGCCTACCTAGCCCTTTACAGAGAAAGTGTGTTGGCCTCCATTCTAGCAGATTGAACTGTGGCAAGCATGAATAATAATAGGTGATGGTGTGGGGCCTAAAGAGTGTGCTCCTGTAGAGCAGCGGATGAGCACGGGAGCCGACATGGGAACAAGAACCAGCAGAGAAGGATCGTGTTTATCATGTGCCAAAAGAAACCTACTGAAAAAAATAAACAGGCCTTTAGTCAAAATATTGCAAATGTCCAAGGTCAGTTATCTTGCCAGATAACTCTCCCTATGTAAAATGACTCATCTGCAGCCTGGTTTGTCTCTCAGTCTCTTATAAGTTAGGTTAGTATGAATCCGAGAAGACCCATGACATCAGGCCATGAGCCGGCCAGGCTGAGGACCTCCCTGGAACTTGGTGAGCCTCTCAAGTAGCTTCTACCCTGCTGAATTGCAATTGATCATGGAGTTGATTTACATACAGGAAATTCTACAATTAGAAACCATGATTCTGTGCTCGCCACCCACCCCCCCATGACACTCCCCACTGCTATTGCACGTGGGTGCTGGGACCGACTCCCGCCAAGCCTGCCTTGTCTCCACACCACCCTCCTTGTCCTCACCCTCTTGCCACTCCTCATCCCTTCCTGAACTTCTCATATCCTGCAAATTGTCACCAATTGGAAAATCATTTGGCTCGACAAGCTCCTCTCCTAAAACACCCACCTTTCCTCAGCACTGACCCAGGCAGAGAAGTGTGATATGGAAAAATGGCCACCAGGCTAGTCTGGGAGTACAGGAGAGGCACAGATGGAGCTGGGAGGGCTTACACCAATCTGAATTCAGTAGGTTTCTGAGGGCCAGCCAGGGCATCCATCACGCCCCGCCCTTCTGCTCCCCACCCTCATTACACGCCATATCCTTAGGAAGATGTGTTCTAAATTCCAAAAGCTGTTCTCACACTATCATTAGAGTACAGAGTTCCTGTTCTTGCTCCCAAGTGCTACAAACCCCTCCTTGCCAACTACCCCAAGGGGGCCTCCCTCTCCTGTGGCCAAAATTAGACCCACCTGGTACCATCTGCCCACCAGGGCTCTGAAATGGCCTTGCCATCAGCACCATCACTGTTGAAGGTGCCCATCTGGAGAGCACCACTGTCCATGTCACCAGTGCCCACTCTTGATCCTTGGGGCACCAGAGTGGAGAGGGAGTCCATGTGAGGGCAGGGGTGGGGACAAAGGCCTTGCCCCAACTCAGGGTCACCCTTTGACCCGGGGACGCAAGGCAGCTCGGCTTGTGCTCAGGGCTTCCGCAGCCCTTCTGTCTGCTTCCTCTCCTCCCACAGACTTGGGTCCTAATCCCTTTAACCAAAGTAGTTTGAGGGCCCAGCCTGGGCTCCAGAGTAGGTGGGAAAGGGACCAGCACTCTCCCCACCCACCCAGCTCTCTACCGGGTGGGCCAATTAAGAGATAAAGCCCCCTGCATAGCACTGGTAATGCAGACTGCTAGCTTCTGGGAGCGGGTGCACCAGGGGCTACAACAGTTCCCCAGATGCCTGACAGCAGGGGCGAATCCTTACCAGTCCCAGGCGAAAGAAGAAAATGAGGTTGTTGTGGCAAATTCCCCACCCCCCCATAAAGCGAGAGTACTGACCTTTATTCTGAAATCATGGACTCTTTTGGGTATACAAAAGTCCTTTATTTCATGAAAAGATGGCAGTGTTTTGTTTAATGTGCTTACTTTGCAAAATAAAAAGTTGGCAGCCCTGCCTGTCCCCAGATTTAAATAAAGAAATCTACTCATCAGTGAAATTCACAAGTCTGGGAAGCCCTGGCTATTCCAACAATATTTAGCCCACCCAGGGCCCTGATACATTGGGATTTTTTGGAACACACCCTATATGTAAACAGAAGCCCTGAAAATGGATTCTAAAGCAGTGTTCCCTCTCATATTTTTTGAGTTGTAAGCAAATTATCCCTCCGTCGCCTCCTCCTCTCCACAAGTGTTCGTATTCTCTCTTCTCTTGGATTTCCTAGTAAGGCAAGGTCAGGCAAAGCCTTGAACGCCATGCTAATGAGCAGAGCTTTGATCCTGAGAACAGAGGGAAGCCACTGAAGGTTTGTAAACATTAAGCAGAAGAAAGACAGGGAAAGGGAGAGGCAGCTGGAAAGTGGTCCACAGGAATGGCTACTGGCATCAGTGGAGAAGATGGGAGCCTGGGGCCCAAGAGAAGGGTCTGGATTCAGGGTATGTAGGTGGCGGAGGCAACAGTGGCCATAGAAAGGAGGGGATGGCTGTGTGGGCCTGGCCCTGTTCTCGGGGAGCAAAGCATGTCCAGGGTGCCCTGTGGGGAGGAGACAGGCAACAAGCAGTGAGGCGATAGAGGCACTTAGGGGATCACTGGGCACTGTGGGAGCACCGAAGAGCGGCTGGAGGGTTAGGTGAGCTGACTGAAAGGAAAAGTAATAGTTCGCAGTGCAGATGTGGGGGTGGGGGTGGGGGGTGGGGGTGGGGAGGGAATGGAGGTAGTTCCAGGAGACCGGCTGAAGCAAAAGCCCAGAAATGAGCCTTTGCATTTGAGTTGTCTGGAAGCAGGTCATGCAGGGTTCCTAGAACAAGTGAAGTTTGGACTCTATTCAAACACAACTGGGAACCCCAAAGAGTTTTAAGTGGGGCTGGGGTGAGGCTGCAGCGTGATGAGATCAGATTAGTATTTTGTGGTTCCATTTCTTTCAGGAGCCTCAGGACTTTGTTGTACAGAAACCAGCATCTGCCTCAGAAAATGCTGCTCTAGGTCCAGAGCCATTGAAGAGTGAAAAGCTGGGGGAAGTGGCCAAGAGACTGGGCAGGGGCTGCAGGCGGGGAGAAGAGTCCTGAGGGGCGCTCGGGAAGGGGGCGGGCTGGGACTCTCCTCTCCCCCAGACAAGGCAGTGTGTTTCTGCAGAGACCTCCACCCCTGTTCTCTCCTGGGGCTCCTGCCTGCAGCAGACTTGCTCACCCCTGGAAGGGACCCTTTGACCGGAGTATTTTGTAATCCAGTGCAACAAATTCCCAGGAGACAAAAATCATCTCATCCTTTTTGATCCCAGCTAGAATTCCCACTCGGGGTTTGAAGTGTTTTCTTAACACACCAAAGACCAGACAACGGTCATGATCGTGGCGATAATGGCCCCGGTGACAACGGAAGGAAAAGAGGACCGGTGCAAAATGCCGGTGGGTCACCACGTAATTCCAAGGCTCATTATCATGAGAAGGAGTCCTCTGCTCTGGAAATCTAAATGCAGAGCACTCACCCGTCTTCATCTTCGAGAAGGCTGCGTGCCAAGTCAAGCAGGGCAAAACCTTATACCTGCATATTTTCCTAATGTGAGACATTGTTCTGTAAATTTCTTTCTAGGGCTCAGTCCAGTTAATATGGCATTTGCATAAGCACTTGGCAAAAAATAACTTATGTCTCTGTAATATTTGCAAGGCAGCATTTTCCACTCTGAATCCTGACCTCTGCAGGAATAGGACTTAACATTTGCCTCCCAAATGTGGACCTTATTTAATGTACCCGGTGATGCCTCCCTGAAGCACTTGGGAGACTCAAACCACAGAAACCAATGTTTGGCCTCTTTATGTCTCTGCATGTCATCGAAGCTGTCCAAGAAAGCTCCCGGAAAAAGTTACAGAACACAAATGTGGAAACAGCATCCAATTAATAGTAATAACATTGTGTTCAAAAATACCTCTTGTTGGTTTTCAATAGGTGTCGCCTCCCCCTTTGGGGCACCTCCCTACACACACATACTTGGACCCACACGTGCACACACACACACACACACAGGGCACTAGTGTATGTGAATTCAGATATTGTGGGAGCCCAATCCCAGTCCATCCAACAGGTTAATGATTCCCTTAACTCCTATGCAAACATCAAAGCTCTGTTTGACTGCAGAGTTTTCTCACCTGGCCTGGGTAAACTAAGGCAAGGAAAAATGAGGGCAGCATCGATCCACGTCTCGCTGGCTATGTGCATTTGAACAAAAAGTGATGAACATGTATCAACGAAGGTCTTCAAGACTTCTCAAAGCTCCCCCTTCTCTCCATCCGCACTAAGGACACCCGTGGAAACAGGGCATCTTAACTGGGGTCCTTCCTCCTGCTTTCCCTGCTCTCCCATCCAATCCTTATGCTACTGGAAAAGTGGATCACAGCCTCCCTCGCTCAAGCCCCACAGTGCCTTCTTCCCATTGTCCCTGAGAGGAGTCTAAGCTCCTAAGCTTGGCATTCAACGCCCTGCAGGAGCTGGCGCCAGATGACCTCTCCAAATGGTCTCTCTCCCACCACTCCTGACCCCAGGTTCCAGCCTCACCAGAGCATTCCCTGCCCCCCAAAGCTCGGTGTTCCTTCCTGTCCCTGTGTTCTTGCTCAGGCTGCCCCTCTACCAGGCCCTGCCTTCCTCTCGCTCTATCCTCACTCCCTGGGCCTTCTCATCCACACCTACAAGCAGACCACCCCCACCTCCTGCTCCTGCGAACCCAGATTGTCCATTCAGAAGCCTGCTCTGCGTTGTCTAATGGCTTGTCAGAGGCACTGCAATGCCCCAAACAGGACTGTCCAGCCTTGTCCCCAGATCACCCTGTCACTCCCCCACGTGGTCCCCATCTCAGGAAATGGCGCCACTGATCTCCCAGTTGCTGGGGCCCCAAACCTAGGAAGCAGCGTTGACCACTCTGCTAGGCTCACCCACTCCCTGACCAAGTCCGCAAACTCTGCCCTCTGAACAGTCTTGGGCAGGGCTGCCTCCAGCCCGTTCTCTGCCCAGCAGCCAGAGGGAGCCTTTTAAAAGGTAAATCTCATCATGTTTTTCCTTTGCTTAAAATCCGTCAATCTCATGTTAAAGGTTCTGCATCTCAATCAAAGCAAATCTAAGCTCCTGTCCACGGCCTACAAAGCCCCGCAAGAGCTGGCCTGGGCCTGCCGTACTGCTCTGTGCCTCCGGGTTTTCTTACCTGTTGCCACTGTCAGCAATGACATTCCCGCCCTTCCTGCCTGGCTGGGTCCACTTTACCCCTCAGGCCTTACTAGAACATATTGTCGCTCCCAGCCCAGGAAGGGTTAGGGGCCCATCCTTTCTACTCCCAAGGCCTCTGTGCTGGACTCTACCTCAGTGCTGGGCCTGCTGCTTTGAAAATTGCTGTCTCCTTCCACCGGTCCCCTGGTTCTCCACCCTAGTGACATGATAGGATCATCAGGGAAGGCTTCTTTCTTTTTAAATTGAGGTAAATTTCACCCTTTTCTAGTATACAATTTAGTGGCACTTAGTACCCTCACAGCATTGCATGACAATCACCTCTGAGTACAATCCATCCAGAATATTTCCATCACCCCCAAAGGCAACCCCAAACCCATTAGCAGTCATTCCCTATTTCCCCTCCCCCAACCCCTGGCAACCATGAATCTCCTTTCTGTCTCTATGGATTTGCCTACTCTGGACAATTCATACAAATACATAGGGTAACATGTGACGCTACGCGTCTGGCTCCTTTCACTCAGCATAATGCTTTCTCGGCTCACCCATGCTGAGCATGTATTAGCATCTCGTTCCTTTTCATGGCTGGATATGGGGTTATTTCCAGTTTGGGGATATTGTGAGTGGTGCTGCCATGAACATGTATGTAAAAGTTTTTGTATGGGTGTATATTTTCATTTCTCTTGGGTCTATACTGGATTGCTAGGTATCGGGGAAGCTTTTAAAATTACCCCCTGCTGGGCCCCACTCTGAGATTTTGATGTACTTGGCGGGGGGTGGGTAAGACACTAGTGTTTTTCTAATGCCTCCCCTGGCGATTCTAATATACAGCGAAGGCTGAGAATCACTGATTGAGACCATGACGGGCCAAACTAGGGTTCCAGGGTACAAGGGTTGCCTACTGCCTGTGTTCACATGGGCTGCCAGCAAGGAAGTCTGGAGAAAAAAAGAAAAAAGAAGACTATTTTGTGACATGTGAAGTGATGCAACATTCAACTTTCCGTGTCCATATGGAAATCAAGTTTTATTGGCACAGAGCCACACCCATTCATTTACCTGTTGTCTATAACTGCTTTTGTGCTACCAGGGCAGAGTCGAGTAGTTGTGACAGAGACCGTGTGGCCCACCAAGCTGAAAATATTTACGATCTGGTCTTTTATAGGACAAGTTTGCTTTCATCCATTCTCAGTCCTCTCATACTTGGTCTTTCAGCAGCACAGCTGTTCACCTCACTGCTTAAAATACTTTCTTCACTTGACCGCTGGAAACCTGCTCTCTCCTGGAGCTGCCTCTATGGAGCTTGCAGAAACCCCATGGGGGTGGATCTGGGTGCCCAGTGTTTGGGGGTTGGGCCACTTCCACCCCTTGTATGGGTGCTGGGGGGAGGTGTGAGGGTGAAGGTAAGGTGTTAGGAGATCCCTCTGAGGCTTTGGGCAGCTCACTCTTCTTCTGGGTTGGACACGACTCTCTCTGAGGTCCCTTGCAGTTCTGAGTTCTCTGGTGGTCATAGCGCCAAGCACTGTCACCTGCATTAGTGCCAAGCACTGTCACCTGCATTACCTTGTCGAGTTCTTCCAGCAACCCAATGAGGAGGGCACCGTTTCTATTGTTATCACCGTTTTGCAGGAGACACAACAAATCTTCAGAGAGGAAAAGTTACTTTGGCCAGGTTGCCCAGCAAGTCTGTGGCCTTCAAACACAAGTCCAGTCTACCTCACTGCCTCTGGTAAGATGGATGTGCCGAGTGCCTATTGCTTAAGCTGATGAGGTCTCCGAGAACTTGGGGGCGGGGGGCTGGGGAGGGCACACTGGCAGGTGGTGGCTGGGTCTGCTCTGTGTTGTGGATGTGGGCAGCTGTGAGTGGGGCCCAAGATGAGAAGAATAAATTCCTCAGAGTCCTCGGGCAATGCGCCCAACAGTGCTGGGTACTTGACTAGGATCGTATGTACTAATTTGAGTACTCTGTGAGGGAGGATTAGTTTCCTGTGGCTGCTGTAAAAAAATTACCACAAACTTTGGTAATTTGCTAAAACAACACCAGGTTCTTCTCTCACAGTTCTGGAGGCTAGAAGTTCAAAGTCAAGGGGTAGGCTCCTTCCTTGCTCCTTCCAGCTTCTGGAGGCTGTCAGGCAACTTTGCTGTTTCTTTGCTTGTAGGTGCATCACTGCAATCTCCACCTCTGTCTTTTCCCAGCCTTCTCATAAGGACACCAGTTCTTGCATTTAGGGTCCACACTAAACCCAGTATGAGCGCATCTGGGGATCCTTAGCTAAATTACATTTGCAAACACCATATTTCCAAATAAGATCACATTCTGAGGCTCCTGGTGGATATGAATTTGGTGGGGGGGGGGACACAATTCAATCACTACAGGGGTAAATATTGTTCTCAGTCTACAGATGAGAAAGCTGACGCCCACTCTCATGACACAAAAGCAGGTACCACCTTCACTAGCTCCTTAGTGACTTAGGAACCAACGCCCAGAACTGGATTATTTTAATGCCTTGCTTCTCATAGATAGAAAAAAAAAGATATACAAAAAACCCAAATCACCCTTACCTTACATTGTACACAAATAATACCTCAAAATAGATCAAAGACCTAGACTTGAGAGCTAAAACTATAAAAGTCTTAGAAGAAAACATTGGTCAAATTCTTCACGATGTTGCATTTAGAAATGCCTTCATGACTCTGACACCAAAAGCACAGGTAACAAAAGAAAAAAGATAAAGTGGACTTCATCAAAATTAAAAACTTTTGTGTGTCAAAGGACACCATCAACAGAGTGAAAAGGCAACAACCTACAGAATGGGAGAAAATATTTGCAAATTGTATATCTGACAAATGACTAATGTAAAGAACTACAACTCAACAACAGAAAAACAAACAACCCAATTAAAAAATGGGCAAAGGCCTTGAAGAGACAGTTCTCCGAAGAAGATATACAAAGCCAATAAGTACATTAAAAGATGCCCAGCACCACTAGTTATTAGGGAAATGCAAATCCAAACCACAAAGAGATACTATTTCACACCTACTAGGATGACTATATTTTTTTTAAAAAACTGACAATAATAAATGTAGACAGGGACTTCCTAGGTGGCACAGTGGTAAAGAATATGCCTGCCAATGCTGGGGACACAGGTTCGAGCCCTGCTCTGGGAAGATTCCACATGCTGTGGAGCAACTAAGCCCGTGCGCCACAGCTATTGAGCCTGTGCTCTAGAGCCCTTGAGCCACAACTACTGAGCCCATGTGCTGCAACTATGGAAGCCCACGTGCCTAGGGCCCGTGATCCACAACAAGAGAAGCCACTACAATGAGGAGCCTGCGCACCACAATGAAGACTAGACCCCGCTCACAGCAACTAGAGAAAGCCCGTGTGCAGCAACAAAGACCCAACGCAGCCAATAAATAAATTAAATAAATAAATAAATAAATAAATGTAGACAAAGGTATGGAACACTAGCACATTGCCGGTGGGAATGCAAACTGGTGTAACCATTATGGAAAAGTCTGGCAGTTCGTCAAAAAACCAAACATAGAATTACCATATGATCCAGCAATTCCATATATATATGGGATAGATATATCCTGAAGAATTGAAAGCAGAGACTCCATTACTTGTGCACCCGTGATCACAGCAGCATTATTCACAAGAGCCAAGAGGTGGAAAAAAACCCAGCTGTCCATTGACTGATGAATGGATAACAAAATGTGATCTATACTCACAATGGAATACTATTCAGCCAAAAAGGGAACAAAGTTTCTACACCTGAAACTAACACAACATTGTAAATCAACTACACTTCAATAAAAATAAAAAGGAACAAAATTTGGATAGATGCTACAACATGGATGGACCTTGGAGAGATATGCTTAGTGAAATAAGGCAGACACAGAAGGACAAATATTGTATGATTCCACTTACAGGAAGTATCTAGCTAGAATAGGCTAATTTATAGAGACAGAACATAGACTAGAGGTTACCATGAGTTGGGGGTTGGGAGAAAGGGAAGTTAGTATTTAATGGGTAGAGTTTATGTTGGAGATGATGAAAAGTTTGGGGTATGAATCGTGATGATGGTTACACAACATTGTGAATGTAATCAATGCCACTGAAATGTGCATTTACAGATGGTTAAAATGATAAATGTTATGTACTATATTTTACCACAATTTTTAAAAAGACTGTTTAAAAAGAAAACAAACCATGGAACTTCAAGGAAAGCATTTTGAAAGAGAAAACAGTAGGTTCCCTGAGTGCAAGACAGCCAGCCGGGCACAGTTCCTGCCGCCTTGCCTTGCCTCCCATGAATGTTCCCCGAAGTTGGTTCTTTCCCAGGGTTTCACCCTTTCTTTCCTGCTTAGGCAGAGTCCTAGGAGAGAAAGGTTTTCATGTACCTGTGTCTCCTTTTCTTATCCTCATCATTTTATCGTCCTCTACCTCCAACCCATCTGTGATCACAGATCCCTACTGCCTGTCACTTCTCTTTGGCCCTTGCCCGGGTCTGACGGAGCCCTGGGAGTGACGTTTGCCATCTTGCTTCTCCACACGCTCTGGCTGCTGGCTGAGTGGTCGCTTGTCTTTGAGAGTGTCCATCACCTCAGTCATCTCCTCTTTGGATGTAACGTTCGCCTGCCTCCCTGCCTTAGTACGTCTGGCTCAACAGGTGACCTCACCGTCCCCTGAATGGGCTTTGTGCCACCCTGCCTCTTTGCCTTTTCTTATGTTTCTATTGCCCATCGCACCTTCTCTTAGCCCCTCTATCCTGGAATCCAAACGCTAATGTCCCCTAAGCCCAAGGCCAACATGCACCTCTTTCTCAAAGACTTGGGAGGTCAAATATTATCTATTTAACAAGCAATCATTCATTACTGCCTTGCGTGGGCATTTCCAACTTTTGCTATTTTCAAATATACCCTGATGTTGATTTTATCTAGCAAGAAAGCTTGTGGAAGCCAAGGACACAGCTTATTCCGTGTTTCTCTCTGGGAGCCCTGCATGTGATTGACATGCAATGAATATTGTCCACGCTGGCTTGGTAAATAGGAGGGTACATCTAAATATTTAGTGCTCCTGGCACTTCGGTCCCTCCTTCCTGTGCCACCTTCACACTTTCTATCAGACTGCAGCAGGGGCTTGGGACCTGGGCTCAGAACATAGGGAGGTCAGTAGTCCTCCCTCTGTCATCGGTGGGAATTTTCCTTTAGAAACTCTGACTTTTGAATTTTCCCAAGACTATCTTTCTGTGTCTTCTATGACTGTTTCCTCCTCACTGCCACTCACGACTGTCTCTGCCATGGTCCCAGCTGTCACCATCTTGTATCCGAATTATTGGACCAGCTGCACCCTGGTCCCTCTGCCTCCAGTGCTGCCCCCATGAACCGCTGATCCACACAGCAGTCACAGTGGCTGTCCTGAAACAGATTTCTTCCTTTTACTCCCCAGCTGACAAATGGCAATTTGTCTCCAAGAAAAAACCAAGATCCTGAGACTAGGGTTCCAGGCACCCTAACCATCTGACCCCCAAGTTGCAGCCTCTGTCATAACTCCTATGATTCTGATACTTCACTTATGTCACAATTTGTCTGTTTCCAAAATGAAATGGGCATATTGATGCCTCTGGGGCTCAGTCCAGGCAAATCTCCCCTCCTGGAATGTCTGAGCATCTAAGATAAATTCTGAAAGTTTCACCTCCTCTCTAAGCTCTATTTCCTCAGCTCTCCTCCCACCTTCGGGCTTTGCCACAGTATGCAGCCAATAAATAGTCTCCGAAGAAAGTAATTAGGCCACAATGAGATCCCACTTCATACTCACTGGGGAGACTATAATGAAAAGGCAGATAGTGACAAGTGTCGTTGAGGGTATGAAGAAATTGGAACCATCCTATGTTGCAGCTGGGAACATTGTCTTAGCTCAGGCAGCTATAACAGAATATCATAGACTGGGAGGCTTATAAAAACAGACATTTATTTTTCACAGTTCTGAAGGCTGGGAAGTCCAAGATCAAGGCACCAGCAGATTTGATGTCTGGTGAGATCCTGGTTCTTAAAGGGCTGTCTTCTCACTGTGTCTTCCCATGGTAGAAGGGACAGGGGATCTCTCTAGGATCTCTTTTATAAGGACACTAATTCCATTCATGAGGGTTCTACCCTCATGACTTAATCACCTCCAAAGGCCCCACCTCCAAATACCATCATATTGGGGGTTAGGATTTCAACATATGAATTTGGGCGGAGGTGAGGCACATTCAGCCTACAGTGTATGTAAAATGTTGCTGCCACTATGGAAAACTGTGGGAAAGCCCTACCAAGCTAAAGATAGACTTACTATATGACCCAGTAATTCTACTCCTAGGTATATACCCAAGAAAAATGAAAACATATGTCAATGCAAAACTTGTACATGAGTGTTCACAGTAGCATTATTCATAATAGCTGAAGTGGAAACAGCTCAGATGTCCATCAACTGATGAATAGATAAACAAACAAAATGCAGTGAAGTCATAAAATAGAATACCATTAGGCAAGGAAAAGGGATGATGTACGGGTACATGCTATCACATGGATAAGCTTTGAAAATATTATGCTAAGTGAAAAAAGCCAGACAAAAAAGACCACATATTATATGATTCCATATACATGAAATGTCCAGAACAAGGCAAATCGATAGAGACGAAAAGATTAGTTGTTGTCAGGGGCTGGGGGTGGGGTGGAGGTGGGAGATGACAAGGAGGGGCAAGCTTTTTTTAGGGTGTGATGAAAATGTTGTGGAATTAGATAGTGGTGATGGTTGTACAACTTTGTGAATATACTAAAAACCACTGAATTGTATACTTTAAAGGAGTAAATTATATAGTGTGTGCATTATGTCTCAATAAAGCTGTTAAAAAAAATAAAGAAACCACTTGGCAAGTGTATATTGAACAGTTACTCCATACCCAACACTGAGCAAGTATTTTCCAGGCATTAACTCCCTAATTCTCATCAAAATCCTATGAGATAGTTTATAGACTGAATGAATCACTGCTGAATTCATGTGTTGAAGTCCTAATCCCCAGTGTGATGGTACTAGGAGTTGGGACCTTTTCAGGGTAATTAAGTTTAGAGGAGGTCATGAGGGTGGAGCCCCGTGATGGGATAAGTGCCCTTTTGAGAAGAGACACTGCAGCTCGCTCTCTCTCCTCCGTGTGAGGGCACAGCAATAAGCCAACCATCTACAAACTGGTGAGAGAGCTCTCACCAGAAAATGAACCTTGCCAGAATCTTGATCTTGGACTTTCCAGCCTCCAGAACTCTGAGAAAGAAATATCTGTTGTTTAAGCCACAAAGTCTATGGTATTTTGTTATAGCAGCTCAAAAGCTGTCTAAGACAGATAGGCACTATGTTTATATCCATTTTACAGCTGAAGAAACTGAGGCAGAGTAAAGTAGCTTGCCCAATGTCACTCAGCCCGTAAGTGGCAGAACCAGGATGTGAACCCAGGCAGCCTGGTTTTCAAGCTCCTGCACTTGATTGCTCTCAGGTAGACAAATACATGCTACAGGGCTTCATGGTCAGAAAAGGAAGACTTGGTTCCTCCTCTGCACACCAGGAGAGGGATTCAAGGGGTTCCCAACCCCTAAAAGTTGCTCATCCCAGGGGGTCCTGGCAGAATAAGCCCCCAGATGCTGTTTACAAAGGCTGGATCAAAGGGATTGGGTCTTCTGCCTTCATCCAAAGAAGCTTTGCAGGATATGCTTCTGCTGTCCTCCATCCCTTCTCAGCTGTGAAATTTGGGCCAGTAGACCAAGCCAAGCCAGAGGGATGCTTGTCGTCCCAGGGGACCCGTTTTGGAGGGCCTGGAGAGAGCCAGGGCCTTCAGGTTTCCTGATGCCAAGGACTGGGCCTCGGCCTCTGTATGTGCTGGACCTTACATCATGGACCAGAGACATAAGGAAAGGAGGTCCTGAAGCCAATATTGGGGCCTGGAATAGCTTGTTATTGGTGGGAGATTAAAGGTACGGGGTCACTCAGTGTATAGGGGATGGCATTCAGCCAGAGAGGTAAAGGTAGAAAGCGTGGACTCTGGAGCCAGCCAACTCTGGCTTCCAGTTGTGGTTCTGCCACTTACTAGCACTTACTGTGTGACCTGGGGCAAGCCACCTTGTCTTTCTGGACCTCAGTGTCGGGATATACAAAATAGAGAGGAAACACAGTAACACACACAGAAGGTGCACAGGACGGTATCTGGCACTCAGTGTGCTCCCAACAGTGGTAGCTTTTTCTTTTGCCTTGTTTTAACTATTACTATTTTAGCTAATCAGATGGGAAGGGAAGGAGACACCGTAAGAGAAACATCTGGGTTCTAGATGCTTCCTGAATCACAACAGAAAATAGTTTGACATCTTTTTTCCATATATCCTCTCGAGGGGCCTCATTCTGGTCTAGAGGGAGGCAGGTGACAGTCTGACGGTCTCCTGGTCTCAGTTCCCAGTGCCTGGCCACCTGCCCCATTCCGGCTCCCAGTAACCTCTCTGAGAGAAAAGCTGGATTTGCCCCCGGAACCAGTGACCAGGGTGTCAAGGGGAAGTCAGGATGTTCCTCCAAGGAATCATCTTGGTGAGTGTTTAAGCAAGAGAAGAAGATGACTTTAAGGGAGTAAAGGGAGAAGAGTGATGAGTGAGAATCCTGGGGGAAGCTCATGAGAGATTTGATCTGTTCTGCGTGGCCTCAACTTTTGGAAACAAGGATAAAGGGGACAAGCTATGGGGTAATGGATTCTGGAGCTTTCTAAGAGGCAGAACAACCTCAAGAAGGAAGAGCTGGCTGGCCTCTTGCGGATGCTTAGGCCTGGTTCTCTGGTCCCCCTTGGATGCCTCTTCTAACCTGGAGACCCTGTGAATCACTCCCCTCCCCAACCAGGTTCGGGCCAAGACAAAAGTGAAAGGCTGGTTTCCAGAACGACTAGAGCAAAGCAAAGAGAGGGTTTAGTAGGTGCTTTGTTTAGTCTAAGCCCAAATTTGAGACACACCTCTGAGACTCTGCCACATGCCGCCTGTGGCCAAGCTGAACATATGCTGCTTTTTCTGCACCCCCCTCCTGCTTCTACTCTTGCCCTGTGAGCCTGAGCTGAGGGAGTGAGGCTCAAGGGAGCTTCTGCCAGGAGCTTTTAGCTGTCATCTTGTCTTTAGACGCAGAATGAGTGGGTGAATGGGGAAAGCATACACATGGAAATAATTCCTAGGACTCTGTCTAGATCAAGGCCAGGGTCTAGCTGCTAGCCCAGCCCATCCTTTCTAGAGAACTCCATTCTAAAGTGCATTTCTCAGTGTACCCCTTCATCTCTTGAAAATGAAATCCTGGCATTTAAATGTGATCCATGTCTTTTACAAAATTCTTCCTTCAAATTGGTGTTGAAAGGTACATGGGACGCTTTCCAAACACAGGCCAACAGCGCAGAAGGCGCCTTCCTTCAGTGTCATCTGGTTCATCAGCCCCTCATTTACAGATGAAGCGACAGAGACCTAGAGAGGGGAAGCATCTGCAAAGTAAACCAGGCATCCTACCTTTGTGTGGAGCTGGGGGTGGTGTGGCTTCCTGGGCTGTGGCTTGTGTTGGCTTGGCAGCACCCTGGGGTCCACACCTGCCTCCCTGATCTCCCAGCTCTAAGGCCTTTCATTTGTACTAGTTCCTTCTGCCAAGTTTAGATCAAGCAGAATGGTTTCTAACCAGCATCAGGGTTTCCACTTGTAAATAAACCACAGGAGGGACCAGCTACTGATCTGACAGAGGAACAACTTGACTCTCTCCAACGGAGCCCAGCATTTGAAGGGGCGATCATCATTGATTTAAATGTTAGTGAGTTAACACTTGTAATTTACAAGTGATGCTGCTTCTCTTAGTGCTGTTTCTTGTGGACTGTTTGGAAGTGCAAATGATACTACCCTTTATCAGAGGATTTGTGCCTATTTTGGGTTTGGCTTGCCCATCTGCTCTGAGAGAGAGAGTATGGAGAGTAGCTGTGCCCTATGACGAGCCCATCATGTGTAGCGTTCTACTTGTGCTCTGTGAATCAAGTGCTACTCATGAGCGTGGAACAGAACGCCCCAACCCAAACCATTTAGCTTGCTAGACAGTCTCTAAATCCCACTCCCCCCTTCCAATGCACCAGCTCAAGGCCTGTTTCAAAGGGTAAATATTGAAGAAATTGTCACAGGTTGCACTTGGAAAGAGTTCAGCTGATGTTGAACTACCCTGACCTGTAGGTAGTATGTCTTCAAGGAGATTCACTTGAATGGATTTAGGTTGAGGAACAGTCAATAACAAAATAATTATTCCTGCATTCAGTGTGGACACATTCTCACCATATACAGAGTCTGCGGGGCAGCCCTTTCACAGGTAGATTTTAGATTACGGTTTCAGAGGTCTGCAGGTAAATGTTTTCTAGTCTAAAGTGATGATTTCAAAAAATAATAGCCAAAGTCAACTCCAGATTTACAGCTTGACACCCCTCCCTTGCTCTCCTCCACACCTGAAATCTGATTTGAGGGTCATTTCATTGCTCAGGAGGGGAGCTAAAATGCAAACAAGTCAATTTTATAACACAACAGCCCCAATAGCAGGTTGCCAAGGGGAGAGAAAGGGGAATGGGAGCTAAAACAGGAAATTCTTTCAATTGCCTTTGGTTTTCTGTTTTCTCCACTGTCTATATCCTCCATCAGCATAATGATCCAGAGTTGAGGCACAGGATTCTACTGCAAGTTGCATCTTGATAAACCTAGAGTTACCATCTCACCCAGAAACCCCATTCCTAGGTATCTACTCAAGAGAAATGAAAACATTTGTCCACACAAAGACTTGTACACGAGTGTTCATAGCAGCATTATTCATAATAGCCAAAGCAGAAACAAATCAAATGTCTATCAATTGATGAACAAATAAACGAAATGTGGTCCAGCCAGAGAATGGAATATTATTCAGCCATAAAAAAAGAATAAAGTACTGATCCATGCTGCAACATGGATGAACCTTGACCTTCACATTATGCCAAGCAAAATAAGCCAGACACAAAAGGCCACATATTGTATGAAACTATTTATATGAAATGTCCAAAATGGGCAAACCCATAGAGACAGAAAGTAGGAGGAAGGGGAGGGATGAGGAAGGAATGCATGATAAGGGTGCGATTTCATTTTGGAGTGATGAAAATATTCTAAAATTGATTATGATGGTGATTTCACAACTCTCTAAATGTACTAAAAACCAGTGATACAGGACACTCTAAAATGGCTAAAGTGGTAAATTTTGCCTTTAAATATTTGTTTTAGGGACTTCCCTGGTGGAGCAGTGGTTAAGAATCCGCCTGTCAATGCAGGGGACATGGGTTCGATCCCTGGTCCGGGAAGATCCCACGTGCGGCAGAGCAACTAAACCCATGCGGCACTACTACTGAGCCTGCGCTCTAGATCCCGTGAGCCACAACAAGAGAAGCCACCACAATGAGAAGCCCACGTACCATAACAAAGAGTAGCCCCTGCTCGCCGCAACTAGAGAAAGCTCGTGTGCAGCAGTGAAGACCCAATGCAGCCAAAAATTAAATAAATAAATAAATAAATTTATTAAAAATTTGTTTTATTGTGGCAAAAAACACATAACATAAAATGTAGCCATTTTAAGTGTACAAGTCAATAGGATCAAGTACATTTACATTGATATGCAACCTTTACCACTACTCACCTGCAGAACTTTTTTGTCATCCCAAACTGAAAGCCCATACCCATGAAATAATAACTCCCTGTGGCCTCCTCCCTGCAGCCCCTGCTCATCTCCTGTCTCTATGGGTTTCACTATTTTAAATCCCTCCTAGAAATGAAACCGAAGACTATTTTTCCTCTCATGTCTGGCTTCTTTCACTAAGTATAATGTTTTCAAGGTTCATCCATGCAGGATGGATGAGAACATCCATGTTGTAGCACGTGTCAAAAGTTCTAAACTGGTCAATTTTATCTTAGGTGAATTTTATCTCAACAGAAAACATTGCATCCTGACGGGAGACAAAAATAGTCCAGGGAGGCGGGTGTAAAAGCTGCAGGTAGTAAAGGGAAGTGTTGGTAGACATGGGCTGACTCACCTACAGGGCTTGATCCTGGAATGCCTTGAAGCCAAGTGGGGACCATTGAATTTGGTCTTGCAGTCAGCGATGGGAAGCCACTGAAGGACTTATCAGGTGTGATGTGGGGAGACATGGGCATGAGCAAGGTCACTCTGGGGCAGTGGGGGGCAGGGTATTCATCAGAGGGACTGGTTGGCAGGCTGGCATGCCACTATGCCCTCGCAAGAAGTTTAGGTGTTGAGAGTAGCACTTTCCTTGGGGGAATAGATGTGCCTGGCTCTGCTGGGTCTGTAACAGGCTCAGTTACATACATGAAGGCTGGAAAGTGCAGTGATACATCAACAAAGAAAAGCAGGTGGCCTTGTGACCAGAAGCACCAGCCTACGAACAGTCATCAGGGGACGTGGGGCTGGCTCACTGTTCGGGGACTGCTGGCCACTATTGGCCCCAGGAGTTGAGCGGATCTATAGTCAACTCGAGGCCCACCACGTGGCTGCTCCCTCTCCACCAGGGAGCATGGGAATTGGTGTCATTGTAACTCAGACCCGCAGAAAGAGAATCTCTTGAGGGATCCTGGAGTCCCCCTCGTTGCCATTTAGGGGAGACAGTTTGGGTTGGTCAGTGTAGATTCTAAACCCACAGGCAGACCTTTTCACCTCCATTCCTGTGGGAGGCTGAATAATAGCTCACAAAAATATCTGAATCCTAATTCTGAGAACCCGTGAACATTACCTTATATGGCAAAAGAAACTTTGCAGACTGTGATTTAGTTCAGGACCCTGAGATGGGGAGATTATCCTGGATTATCCAGCTGGGCTCCAAACATAATCACAAGTGTCCTCGTGAGAGAGGAAGAGGCACACTGCCCACAGAGGCATTGTCACCACGGAAGCAAGATGCTCCACTGCTGGCTTTGAAGATGGAGGCAGGCCCACGCACCAAGGAATACAAGGAATGCAGCTCGAGATGCCGGAAAAGGCAAGCAAACAGAGTCTCCCCAAAAGCCTCCTGAGGGAAGGTGGCCCAGCCGACACATTGGTTTTGGCCCACTGGCACTGATTCTGGATGTCTGCCTTACGGAAATGTGAGAGAATAAATGTATGTGTTTGAAGCCACTGAGGTGGTGGTAATTTGTTAGAGCAGCCAAAGGAAATGAATACAGACAGAATGTAAATCAAGCCAGCCATCCTTGCCATCAACTCAAAATGGATCAAAGGCTTAAATATGAGAACTAGAGCTATAAAAGTATAAAGTTCTTAAAAGAAAACACAGAATATGGTCAAAAAGAGTATTATCCTTTCATTGTCTTAACAAATCTACTCTGCAGGGTAGAGACATGAACTCCTGATCCAGGGGCTTTTTCCCAGATATCTCTTGGCTTCTCCAGTGACCATCAGGCTTTTATGAGTTTCTGCTCCGTGCCCTCAGCTATGCTTGGGTTACAGGCTGAACTTTTTATTCATTCACCAAACATTCACCAAGGGCCCTGCTCCCTGTAGAGGCTCTAGGTAAGGTTCTGGGGCCTGCCATCAGCAGGTGTTCCTTGGCTCGAAGATGCATCACTCCAATCTCTGCTTCTGTCTTCATATGGCTTCTTACAAGGACACCAGTCACTGGCTTTAGGGTCCACCCTAATCCAGTATGAGTTCATCTTACTTTGATTACATCTGCAAAGACCCTATTTCCAAATAAGGTCACATTCACAGGTACCAGGGATTAAGACACCAATCTATCTTTTGTGGGGGATACGATTCAACCCACGATACCTTCTAAACAGTCTTGGCAATATCTCGCCACTTTGAGGCAAAGCTGAGTGTTCCTCCCGTTCAGTATCCGCTGTGTTTCTTCTCCTTCTGCTAGCTACAATACTGGCATAGGAAGCAGCCATCTCCAGGGCCTGGATATTCAAGATGGACCGGTGAGCTCAATGGCTCTTCCACCCTGGCTGACAATAGATGAAGACATGTGTACAGCTCCAGACACCATGGAGTAATCAACCTCCTGGCTGGCTTCAGCCAAGCAGGCTTAGCTAACAGGGGCTGTCAGCAACGGGGCATATTCCCCTGCCCCAAACACAGATCAAGTGAAACCTATATACTAATATTCACTGCAGCATGATTCATAATAGCCGAAAAGTAGAAACAACCCAAATGCCCATCAACAGATATCTGGATAAAGAAACTGTGCTCTCTCCATACAATGGAATGTTATTCAGCCGTCAAAAGGAATAAAGTACTAATATGTGTTACAACGTGAATGAACATTGAAAATTTCATGCTAAGTGAAAGAAGCCAGACACAAAAGACCACGTACATATTGTACAATACTATTCATAGGAAAGTCCAGAACTGGAAATCTATAGGGACAGAGAGTAGATCAGTAGGGGGTTAGGGTTGGGTGGGGGGATGGGCTGGAGGTAAAGGACAGTTATAGCCGAAGGGGACAGGGTTTCTTTTTTGAGGTGATGAAAATGCTCTAAAATTGATTGCGGTGGTAGCTGTGCAACTCTGTGAATGTACTCAGACCATTGCATAGAGTAGCATTGACATGTATACAATGTTGTCTATATGTATATATAGACATATAAACACTACCAAATGCAAAATAGATAGCTAGTGGGAAGCTGCTGCATAGCACAAGGAGGTCAACTCGATGCTTTGTGACGACCTAGAGGGTTGGAATAGGGAGGGTGGGAGGGAGTCGTGGGAGGGAGGGGATATGGGGATATATGTATACATACAGCTGTTTCACTTTGTTGTGCAGCAGAAACCAGCACAACATTATAAAGCAATTGTACTCCAATAAAAATCTGAAGAAAAAAAATTAATCTCCACATCCCAAGAGCCATGACTTAATCACATCTGCAAAGTCCCTTTGGTCATATAATAAGATAATCACAGATTCTGGGGCTTAGGAATGGACATCTTGTGGGGCCATTATTCAGCTGACCACAGTGAAGTGGAAACGCCACGAGGTAAATCTACTTTCCTGCATGTGCGCTCGCCACCAACTGAAGGATTGTTGCCTTCAGTCCTGGGCACACCACTTTGCACACACTAGGTGTTTGGTAACCACTGGTTCAAGGCTGACTGGGTCCCAGTAGATGGGCTGTTTCAAGGTCATTACTAAGGATCTTTTCAGTTAACAGCTCCCCTCCTAGAAGCTCTTCATTGAAGCTATTTTAAACCCCTCCTACCATGATGGAAGGCAGTTAACTTTGCTCTTGTTTAGTTCTTAGGGCATGTGTACGATCGCTTCTGAATAGAGCATCCAAAGACTGGCAAAGCAGCACTAATTTACTTAGGCCTTTTGAGCAGGTGAAATCATTTCATCTGCTTTCTGTGCAGGGCCTTCTTTCTTAGGAATTACCCACAGTGCAAAAAACTTTACTCAAGTTTTCCTAAAAGACCCAGAAGTTCTCCCTATGTCCAATCTCTCACTGCTAACAGGTATCCACTGAGTGGTCTGCTGTGAATTTCCCTTCTTTCCATCTCTCCCCACTAGGTTTCTCCCCCTGCCAATTCCCGTTTGTTTCATTGAAGGCAGACATCACAGCAGAACAGAAATAACATGGGATTTGGAGTCAGAAAACATGAATTGGAGTTTAGTTGTGAACCTGTCGGCTGTGACCTTCAGCCAGCCCCCTTTCCTCCAGAGCCTTCTCTCTTCATTTGAAAGGGGGCTGGGACTGAGGGTGGGAGACGGTTAAAAATTCCAGGCCTCAGTCTCTCCCTCCAAAGGAGTGAGAGGCTCCTCCAGCCCTGCTGACAGAGTCTTGCTTTGTTCCCCAAGCCTCTTGATCAACTTCTAGCAGAACTGAACACTGATTGAACATCACCTTCAGAAACTCAAAATGAAACAAGAGCCTTAGCGAGTAAGACTTTGAGCCAGACAGAATGTAAATCAAGCCAGCCATCCTTGCCATCAACTCAAAATGGATCAAAGGCTTAAATATGAGAACTAGAGCTATAAAAGTATAAAGTTCTTAAAAGAAAACACCGAGGCAAATTGTCACAACCTTGGCAATGGTTTCCTAGATATGACACCAAAAGCACAAGCTACCAAAAAAAAAAGATAAATTGGACTTTTTCAAAATTAAAAACATTTCTGTTTCAGAGGCTACATGCTGGCAAGGATACATCCTGGTGAGGGTACTTCCTTGACATTATATTTTTTTTGATAGCCCTGAATTAACAAGTGCACAAGTATGATACTGGCATAAGAATGGACACAGAAATCAATGGAATAGCATTGAGAGTCCAGAAATAAACTTTCACATTTATGGCCAATTGATTTTCTACAATTGTGCCACAACAATTCAGAGGGAAGGAAGAGTCTTTTCAACAAATGGTGCAGGGAAAACTGGATATTCACATGCAAAAGAGTGAATTTGGATCTCCTACTTGTCACCATATATGAAAATTAGCTAAAAATGGGTCAAAGGCCCAAATATAAGAGCTAAAACTATAAAACTCTTAGAAGAAAACGTAGGTGCTAATATGTATGACCTTGGATTAGGCAGTGGTTTCTTAGATATGACACCCAAAGCACAAGTGACCAAAGAAAAAGTAGTTAAATTGGGCTTCATTGAAATTTAAAACTTTTGTGCTTCAAAGGGCACTATCTAGAAAGTGAAAGATTGGAACCCTCCTCTATTGCTGGTGGAAATGTAGAATGATGCAGCCAAGGTGGAAAACATGTTGGCAGTTCCTCAAAGAATTAGACATAGAACGTATGACCCAGCAATTCTACTTCTAAGTGTAATCTAAGAGAATTGCAAACAGGTGTTCAAACAAATACCTTGTAAACAAATGTTCATCACAGCACTATTCACAAGATTCAAAATGTGGAAACAACATAAATACCCATCAATAGATGAATGGCTAAACAAATTGTGCTGTAGCCATTTGGTGGAATATTATTCAGCCACAAAAAGGAATGAAGTACTAATACATGCTACAACATGTATGAACCTTGAGAACATCATGCTAAGTGAAAGAATCCAGACAAAAAAGGCCACACGTTTTATGATTGCATTCATACACAATGTCCAAAATCGGCAAATCCGTAGGAGACAGCAACTAGATTAGTGGCTGCCAGCACCTGGGGGAGGGGGAGATGGGGAGTGTCTGCTTAACGGGTACGAGCTTGCATTTGGGTGTGATGAAAATGCAGTGGAATTACATAGTGGTCATGGTTGCACAACCCTGAAAATCCACTAAAAACCACTGAGCTGTCCACTTTAAAAGGGTGAATGTCATGGTGTGTCAATAAAAATAAGCTGAATGGGCCACACGGCAGGCGTGTGGTGGAGGCAGAGGTCAAGAGCATGGGCTTCAGAGTCAGAGGGACCTGGATTCAAATCTAAACTCCCTCCCTTCCTAGCCAGTGCCCTTGGGCTCCTTGCCAAACCTCTCTGTGCCTCAGTTTCTTTATCAGTAAAATGCTTCTGATGATACCCACCTCGCAGGGCTGTTGTGAGGATGGCAGGGGTGGTTGTTTTCCTCATCCTGGATAAGAGAAGACTCAAGGGGGCGCTGGTCTCTGTCGTCAAACCACCTCAGGGCTATCAAGGAGAGGAGTCAGACGTTCTCCCTGAGGCCGGACGAGTAAAACAAGGAACAACTCATTGAAAGATGTTGGAGAGAATTTTCTACAGGGCTTTACCCAGGAAGCAACAGGCTGCCTCGAGAGAGAGTGAGGAGCAGGTCCCTGGAGGTGTGCAAGCAGAGCCTGGGCAGGCCCTGGGCTGGTCTGAGTCAGGCAATCTTGGGCAGCTCAGTGCTCAGGATTGCACAGCGAGCCAGGGGACGGCGCTGTCTCATGAACTGGAGGGAGGCCAGTTGGCTCTGGCCAGGAGGGAAGAGGAGAACGACAGTAAAGGACGCGGGGCCGGACAGTAAAGGACGCGGGGGCAGGCCCCGTTCAGGAAACACTCCTAAGGAGGTGTCTGCCTGCATGCGCAGGTGTGCGCCTCTCCTCCTGGGTACAAGCAAAACCGGGCTCGCTCCAGCGTCCTCCTGAGAAATAAACAGGTAGCCCTCCTTCTCCTCTCCTCTTGGGACGGCAGCCCCAGGGAAGGCCAGCCTGGGGGGTGGGGGGTGAAGATGCAAGGAAGGGTAGGTCTCTGCCGGGGACAGGGTCCTGGGCGGGGAAGCTGGGGCCGAGTGGGGCTGGTCCACGCTGAGTGAAGGGGGGTTGCTTTCACTCCCCACCTTTGACTGCTCCTCCGATGACAGACTTATGTTCCCCCCTTAGTAGCGAGGAACCCAGTCCCCACCCCCAAAATCCTGCTCCTCAGTCCTTGGGCAGTTTTCCTTTAGAAAAATTGACTGTTAAAGTTCACATATTAGATTCCCATGAAAGTCCAGATTAGGGGAGGCTATAGAGACAGAAAGCAGATGAGTGGCTGCCAAGGGCTGGCAGGATGGAGAGGGACAGGGGACAATACCTCAAGGGCATGAGGTGTCTTTCAGGGATGTCAGAAATGTTCCACAATTGACTCTGGTGACAGTTACACATATCTGTGAATTTACTAAAAATCATTGAACTGTACACCTTGAATGGATGAATTGTATGGTATGTGGCATATGTCAATAATGCTGGATTTTGTTTTTAAAGCCCTTTTTTAAAAGGCAGTCCTTCGTTAGCTGACCTACCTCTCTTGAAATTTCCAAGAACTCTCAGAGGAGTGCGTGCTGTGGGTCTGTCTGTCTGCGCCTGGGCTGCGTGGGCACCATTCTCGGGCTCGTTGTCGCTGGCGCTGGGGGCCGCAGTGCGGCCAGGAGTCGCACTGTGATTGCAGATGGCTGGCCAAGCACACTGTGTGGATGCAGCAATGAGAACTCTCTGGAAGGCATTTAATACAGTGACTCACAGGGTCATGCTTGGAAAATGAATTCAAATTGGCTTGGCATCGGGCCAAGAAAAACTGTCTGAAGAGGCTGTAAACAGAAGGTAATGGATTGAGTTGAAGGAGGGCTAGGGGGAAGGTGGCAGGGGAGGCCCGGCTGCACAGCCCCCAAGGCAGCTAGCTGGGCGGGGGGGGGGGCAGGCTGGGGGCTGATGTGGTGGCTGGCACGCTCCGAGCTAGACCTGGGACTGGGGACTGCGGCCCAAGTCCCAGACCTCTGACTCACTGCACTCCCACTCTGGAGTCCCTGGTACCTGGTCCCTTCCCCCAGGCCACACTGATCCATGCCAGCCTGGTTATCCCTGGCATTCCTGCTACTGCTGTTTGCGCCTTATCTCCCTGCCCACTGGGAGCTCCTGGAGGGTAGAGAGGGGCAGCTGCAGACAGATGATCCCTTGTGTCTGCCCCAGGGAGGCCCTGGAGGGCTGCAGAGAGGGGCCCCATTTATTTAAACCCACCCCACACTAGACAAAATTATTATGTAAGCCTTTACTTCCAGTTGTCTGTGCCGGGAAAATAATAGGTTTCCTTATGGGTTTTCCAAAAAGATGTTATAATGTCTTTGTTTATTCCCCAGATTTATTGAGGTGTAATATAGATACCATAAATGTAGGTGTACAATTCAGTGATTTTTTAGGAAGTTTGTATAGTTATACAATCGTCACTACAATCACTTTTTAGAACGTTTCTATCACTGAATGTGCCTTTTAAACTCCCATATTCTGAAAGCACCCAGAGGTGCAAAATGTCCCCTTTCTTCCTTTTCCCAGTTCTTGGAAGTGAACGCTCAGTGAACTGGGGGCCAGCCACCCGGGTCCTCCCCCCAGCTCTGCCACTGAGTGGTTGTGTGACCAGGGACAAGCCGTTCCCCTTTCCAGGCAGGTTTTCCCTCCCGGGAAGTGGCGGAGATGGCACCTGGGAGGATGTGGCTGTTCCTCGGAGGGCCTTCCAGCTCCGGCGCTGTGTGAGGACCTCTGCCCTGGCATGAGGGAGCTGCGGGGCCCTGCAGGTCTAGAGCCTGTCACCTGGGCCCAGCTGGTACTTGCATAGGTCAGAGAGGGGGCACGGAAGGCTCCAGAGGCTTCCTGGGCAGAGTGCCTGGGTGTGGGACCCTTTTCCCAGGCAGCAAAATGACGCCTCCGCCCCCAGACACACTTCCCGCCCCTGCAGCTGAGGATAGGGCCAATCTTGGGCCAGCAGAGCTAATGTAAGCATCCCTAGGAAGCCTGATTCCTTCAGAGGGGCCCTGGGAGGCCTCACCCATTTACCATGCCCCTAACGGCCCTCACTGCCTCCCCTGGCTGAGTGCATTCAAATCAGTGTTTCCTGAACGCCTATTAGGGGCCAGAGCTCAGGTGGGGAGCCCTTACTAGCGATGTGGACGTGAGCAAGACAGTTCAGGCCTTGGAGAGCCCCACATTCTGCTCAGCAGAGGAAGCGGTGTATAGAAGTTTCCTATTGCTGCTGTAACCAACTGTCACAATTTAGTGGCTTAAGACAATACATACTTACGACCTTACAGTTCTGGAGGGCAGAAGTCCAAAATGGGTCTCCCTGGAGTAAAGGCAGGGTGTTGGCAGGCCTGTGTTCCTTCTCTCCAGACGAGAGAGTCCTTCCCTCTAGGGGAGAGTCAAATTCCTTGCCTTTTCCAGCTTCTAGAGGCTGCCCACCTGTTTTGTCTTGAGACCGCATTGCTCGAACTCTGCTTCCGTCATCATATCTCTCTCTCTGACTCTGACCCTCCTGCCTCCCTCACCCAGTGGGCTCACCCAGGTAATGCAGGATAATTGTCTTATCTCAAGATCCTTAACTTCGTTATCTCTGCTAAGTTTCTTTTGCCAGGTAAGGTATGATAGCCAGTGACATCCAAACGTCCCCAGAAGTAGTGTGTGGACATCTTTGAGGGTCATTATTCTGTCCACCCTACAAGGCCTCAGTTGAGCAGCCCTTTTGGGTGCCACCAAGTAGGCCAGGTGAGAACACTCCAGACAGGGAGCAGGGAGACCTGGTCTTACAGCACGTGTTCACACACACACACACACACACACACACACACACTCATTGTTATTTTTTTCCCAAACCGTTGGAAAGTAAGTTGCTGATGTGATGCTCCATTACCCCTAAACCCTTCAATGTGTGTTTTCTAAAACCCAGGACACTCTCCTATATAATCACACTACACACATCGGAAGCAGGAAATTACCATTTAACACTACTGCCTAATCCACAGACCCCATTCGAATTTCTCTGATTGTCCAGTAATTAATGTTCTTTGTAGCACAAGAACAAACGAACAAATAAAAACTATCTTGGCCACCAACAATAACACCCCCCGACAAAAAAATCTTTCTTTTTTTCCCTTTCCTTTCTGGTCTAAGATCCAATCCTCAACCATATGTTGTATTTCGTTGTCATGTCTCTTTAGTGTCCTTTGATCTGGAATACTTTGTCAGTCTTTGCTTGTTTTTTATCACCTTGACACTTTTGAAGAACACAGGCCAGTTATTTTGTAGATTGCCTCTCCATTTGGGTTTGACTGACATCTCCTCAGGAAAATTTCAGGAATAATGTGTCCTCAGGACATCCTATCAGGAGGTATAGGATCTTGGTTTGTCCCATTACTGGAAAAATTGACTTTGATCACTTGATTAAAGTGTCATTTGCCAGGGTTTTCCACTGTAAGCTGAATTAGCGGGATTTTATATTTATTAATTTATAAGTAATTAATAAGTATTGGGGGAGATACTTTGAGATTATTAAATATCTGTTCCTCATTAAACTTTCACCCACTGGTTTTAGCATCCATTCATAATTCTTGCTTGAATCAATTATTATTATCATGGTTGCCAAGTGATGATTTCCTAATTCCATCATTCCTTCTACATTTATTAGTTGGCATTCTACTATAGAACAGGCTTTCGCTCCTCTCCCACTTGTTTGTTTATATCAGTATGGGCTTGGGGATTCCTATCTTATTCAATGGATATTATGACATTCATTTCTATCGTTCTTTATTTTGACACTCATATTGTCCCAGACTTGTTCCATAGTCACCCCTTCAAATTGGCTTCTGCATCCTTTTAACCTGTCCCCGTCATTCTTTGACTCCATCCTTACACTCTTGGCAATGCAAGATGTTCTAGGCTCATCTGGCAATTTTACTGCCACCAGGGAATCAACAATTTCTCTAACTCTGGTTCATTTAAAATTATTTAGAAGACAAGACCTGGGGGCTTGGTGTGTTCGTTGTTACCGGGATGTCATGGTGTCTAGACCCTCTCAACAGGCAGAGCAAGGAAATATATGTGTCTATAGTCACACACACATGCGCACACACACACACATCTACATCCATATCTTTATATCTCATACTGGGAATACACACCAATTCCTGCCTTTCGAATCCAACACTCAGAGTTTATTCTTACCGTCCACTTTTCAATATTGGCATTTCCCTTTTCCGATAATGAGAATCCTGGTCCTTATTATTCTCAACATATTAACTTATTTACTCAGTTCCGCCATGTGACACTAATCTTGTCACAAAGGCCATCTCAGCTGTGGCTCCACTGGGCCTGCCCAGTGCTGCTGGACCCGACACCAACCTGCTGTGGGACGTCGGCCCCTTCTCTCTTCTCCCTGCGTCTCACCCAGGCAACGGGAGTGGCAGGTAGAAATCTGTGACTCTTCTAAGCAATGCGTGGGGCTAGAGCTTAAAGAAAGCCTGGGGCATGAGAGATGTGAGTCAGCGCTTCTCAAACTGGGCTCACAGAGTCCCAGTGGTGGCTGCTACCTGTGAGGGAGGGCTGGACAGCTCTGGAGGAGTAAGGAGCTCGTGTGGGTCTTGTGGCCTGCATGGAACATGGAAAAGTGCGAGCTGGAGGGAGGAGATCAAATGTGCATTTTCTTTCGGGGCTTTGGCAGTCCTGGGAGAGCGTGAGGGGACCGGTCGAGTGGATGGGAGGGAGGGATAAGACAGGAGGCAGAGACCAGTGAGGAGGTTGCTCTAAGAGGCTGGAGAGACGGAATGGAAGTAGAAACTAAGGCAGTGGCCATGGCAGAAGAGGAACAAACAACAGGGATGGCCAAGTTCAGGAAAACCCTTTCCTTTCTGTGGCACTTAGAGGCCCACCTGAACAGAGAGGCCTCAGTCAGAGACTGAGAGATTGGGAGGGAGAGCTATGGGGGAGGGGAAGGGCAGAGAGAGGTAAAAGGAAGGACTCTTTTGATTTGAAGGTGACAGTGGGACTTCAAAGTAAAGTCTCTGCACCAGGCAGATGAAGATACAGTACTCAGAAGAGGGGACAGCTCATCAAGGCCATGGTAAGGGGTAAGCTCTTTGACAGGCCCAAGGTCAAGGCCTGCCTTTTGGGGTGGCTGGGGTGGTGGGAGGGTGGGGGAGACAAAGAAGAGCCAGGGGAGGGAAGCAGGGGAGACAGGAGAGAGTGTGACACTCCCTGAACAGAGACTCGGCCAGGCTGAGCTAGATCCCCAGTTGGAGCCGCGACCCAGCATCCCCAAGGGAGAAGCCTGTCTCAGCCCCGCTGGCCCTCTGGAGTGGCCCTTGTACTTTAACTCCAGCGAACATTCCAATCCCCCGTGAGATCATCCAGCATGAAGACCCCCAGGCCCGGTTCTCCTGCCGCAAGAAGGCGCCACCTCCCCTGCCGGTGGCAAGGGACCCGCCTCCACTGAGCTCACAGGCCGGCTTGCAGGGGCTTCCTGGAAGCCACGACGAGCCGCCTTAGGCCGTGATGGATGCACCCAGCATCTCCACAAGCGTGTGCTTTATAGACTGCCAGCAGTCAGTGAGTATTTGCTGCTGACTTCCAAAGCCGTGTCATATCCCACTTAGCAACTTGGGGCGGTCGATTCATTGATCGGCAGGCGCGGAGCTCAGGGTGATGGCAGGCCTGGGGAGAGGAGCGAGGAAGGGCCGGCAGGCAGCCAGGCCGGCTCACTGCGCCTGCCCCGAAGCCTAAGCTGAAGCCGGTGGTAATGAACATCGCTTCAATTCCAGCCACGATTCCCGCGCCCCCGTGACAGGCCCAGGGCAGGTGCTGCGGGAATCCAAGGCGAGGCGGCAGCTCCAGCTGCTGACCTGCTCTGCGCTGCTGGCCAGGGGCCCGGGGGCCCAAACCCCACAGGCCAGCTGGGCCCGGGGCGCTCTTCCTGGCGCTGGGGGCTCCTACCTCTGGCACCTCCCTCCCTCCTCCCACCCTCTCCCACCCTCACATCCAGATACTCTCACACCACACGTGGCCATGCTCACACCTTCTCACACTCACACACAGATGCCCTCACGTACACGCACACTCACACGCTCATACACATATGCCCTGTCACCGCCCCCACCACACACACTCACACAGGCCCCCAGTCACACACACTCACACAGGCCCATGCAAACTCTCATGCACACACGTCTGCACTTACACACAAACCCACATACCTTCACACATACACACCCATGTCCCTTCACACAGCCACACCCTCAGGCTCGCACACTCTCACACAACCACACACACTCACACATACTCTCTCATGCCCATACATGTCTTCACATTTACACGTGCTCGCGCACGCTCATACCCACACCTAGTCACACCCCGCGTCAGCCTTCACACCCATCCACCCTCCCACTCCCTCATTCCACATCTTGTTCTCTGCACTGTCGCTTGTGGAAGTTGACAATGTAGTACACGGTGCAGAAACACACCCTGCTTTGACCAAACCTCGAGACCTCCCTGCCAGGTGACACACACACATTCAGCACACACATTCATTCAGTCAGTCTGTCTGGCAGATACTCCTAAACACTGATTGAGTACCTACTGAGAACCCAGATGTCAAGAATATATACAACCTTGGGAACTTCCCTGGTGGTGCAGTGGTTGAGAATCCGCCTGCCAATGCAGGGGACACGGGTTCGAGCCCTGGTCCCAGAAGATCCCACATGCCGTAGAGCAACTAAGCCCATGCACCACAACTACTGAGCCCGAATGCGACAACTACTGAAGCCTGCACGCCTAGAGCCTGTGCTCTGCAATAAAAGAAGCCACCACATTAAGCCCACGCACCACAGCAAAGAATAGCCCCTGCTTGCTGCAACTAGAGAAAGCGCGTGCAGCAACGAAGACCCAATGCAGCCAATAAATAAATTAATTAATTAAAAAAAATGAATACATACAACCTTGAAGAAGACACAGCCCCTGGCTGGCAGAACTCACAGTCTAGTGGAAAGGCATACAAGCCAGAGGATGGCAGTGTGGCCCAACATCTGCTGGGACAGCTGCTCTGTGGGCACATCGAGGAAAGGTCCCCCTCTGACCAGGGTGACCGTGTAACAGAAGTTCCTGCTTACTGTATGGTGGGGGAGGGGGAGGCAGACATGCAAATAAACGAGCTCTGTGGTCGGCAAACTTGAGGGCACATCAGCCTCCACTGGGGGGCTTGTTACAACACAGATTCCTGGGCCCCAGCCTAGGGTTTCTGAGTCCCTAGGCCTGGGGTGGGGCCCGAGCACGTGCATTTCTTACACGTTCCCTAGCCACAATGCCGATGCCGCTGGTCTGGGGATCATACTGGAGAATCACTGCGCCAGCTGAGGCCCTGGCGTGCACACCTGTGTGGGCGGGGCAGGGGCACATCTGGCTTAGGGGAGAAATGGGCTCCGCCAGGAAAGGTTATACTTATCCAAAGACAACTATATTCGTTTCCTAGTGCTACTGGAACAAATCACTGCAAACTGAGTGGCTTTAAATAATACAGATATATTACCTTGTCATTCTGGATGTTGGAAGCCTTGACAAGGGTCTCACTGGGCTAAGATCAAGATGTCAGGAGAGCCATGTTCCTTCTGGAGGCTCTAGGGGAGAATCCATTCCTCCCCCTTTCTAGCTTGTAGAGGCCAGCTGAATTCCTTCGGTCATGCCTGTATCATCCCAAACTTTGCTTGGGTCATCACATCTTCTTTCTGACCCTCCTGCTTCCCTCTTCCCTATATAGGACTCTTGTGATCAGATTGGGCCCACCCGGATAATCCAGGACAAGCTCCCCATTTCAAGATGCTTATTTCAATCACATCAGCAAAGTCCCTTTTGCCTTATAAGGTAACATATTCATCGGGATGAGGGCATGGACATATGGGGGTGGGGTGGGGGCGTTATTCAGCTGACTGCAGCAATGGAGGTTAGAACCAAAGAGTAATGGCAGCTAATCCTAAGAGAGCACCTACTACAGGGCAGGCACTGCCCTAATAGTTTTACACCCGCCATCTTGAATTTTTCACTGCAGCCGCATAAAGTAGATCCATTGGGACCCCAGTTTTATGTGTGAGGAACCAAACTAAGAGAGGTGAAGTGATCTTGAAACCCAAGTGGGCAGTGTGGGGGGAGGGCCAGGAAGCTGTTACAGGAAATCCAGATCTCAACCTGAGACCCAGCAAGGGGAAATGGTCAGCTTCGGGTTTATTATGTGTTAAAAGTGGATGGTGACCTCCCAGAATCCGTCTGGTCCCAGGACAGCATTCTAAGATCTTGGGAGAGGTGTCTGCATCTAGGCACTTATCCCTCTCTTGCAGAATTTATCAGTTTAACCCTACAGGTGTGCCTCCAGGGCAGAGCTCAGGCCTTGTTCTTACAGCTGTCATAACAAATTATCACAAAGTTAGTGGCTTAAAATTCTAAAAGTTGACTCTCTCTCAGTTTTGGAGGTCAGAAGTCCAAAATGGGTCTCACTGAGCTGAAATCAAGTTGTTGCAGAGTCAGAGTCCCTCTGGAGTTTCCTTGCCCTCCTCCAGCTTCTGGTGGCTGCCAGAATTCCTTGGCTTTTGGCCACATCACTCCAGTCTCTGCCTTCATCTTCACATGGCCTCCTCTTCTTCTGTGCGTGTGTCATAAAATCCCCCTCTTATAAAGCTACATGTGGTGGTATTTAGAGCCTGCCTGAATAACCCAGGCCAAGCTCCGCATCTCTAGATCCTTAACCTAATCACATATGCAAAATCTCATTGGCTATATAAAGAAGCATTAATAGGTACCAGGGATTAGGACCTGGATATCTTTGGGGGCATTATTTAGTCTCCCACAACCCTCAAGACCCTAGCCTGGAGCCTGGCTCACAGGAGGTGTTCAGAAAGATGTGTGTGGGCTGGCTGAATGAATTGCAGTTTGAACTCTAAACTCTAAACCCAGTGGCTTCGATGTGGATTCTGGGCCCCCAAGCAAAGGTTTATTTTGGAGTTAATTCTTTACTTGTCCCTGTTTCGGGGGAAGAAGCTGTTACAGTTAGTTGTGGACTGTAGAGAATAGTGACAGATGAGTCCAAGGTCACAAGTACGAAGCTAACTGGGCTCTTTAGACTAAGCTGATCACATTCTCTGGGCCTTGGTTTCTGCAGTGGTAAAATCAGATTCGCAGTTCCTGTCCTGCCCTGCCTGCTTCCAGGCATTAGAGCAATGACTATGTGAAGTAGGAGTGTCGTGTGTTATATGAATTTCAAGCTTGTTAGAAATACTGTTATAGAGTTTAAAAGGTGGGAAAGGGAAGAGGGCAACGTTCCACTCAAAGGATT
Organism: Hippopotamus amphibius kiboko; assembly: GCF_030028045.1. Taxonomy (NCBI): domain Eukaryota; kingdom Metazoa; phylum Chordata; class Mammalia; order Artiodactyla; family Hippopotamidae; genus Hippopotamus; species Hippopotamus amphibius. The sequence continues at coordinate 5,561,464 of NC_080203.1, read as the reverse complement.
GCATCTCTAATGGTGGAATTTAGGTCTGTGGGAGGCCTGTAGGAGCCTTCCAAACCCTGTGGCCTCCTCTAGCTACTATTAAAGTGGCCCCAGTGCTTCAGCTATAGCCTCTTCATGCTATTCTGCTGCCCTGGGTACAGGGCTGGAGTGGAAAGCTGCCCTGAGTGCTGATCTGTTGCTGGCCTTCCCTCTGATTCCCCCAGTGTGTGAGCTGAAGCCCAGAAAGCCACGCCACCACTCGTGGCCCAGAGATGGGGAAGCGATGCCTCAGGAGCACAGGAAACCAGCTCCCAGGCCAGGGTGACTTCCTTTGGGATTGAGGAAACCTGAGTGGACTGAGCCCTGGAGAAGAAGAAACGCAGCAGTGAGGTTAAGTCAGATAGTTTAACTCTTAGGGCCTCTCTGTGAGCCTCAATATCCAGGCCCCTTCTGCAAACCAGGATAGCAGTGCACAGGTGAAGCAACTGAGTCACTAAGAGCCACCCTCAGGCATCCTCTCCCACCTGTGCACAGCGGGTTTTTCATGCAGGAAGCACTGACTCGGGCGTGACTTGGCTATCATGCTGCCAGGGGCCATTTATCAGTGGCCTTTGGGTCCTGCAGGGAGTGTGAGGGAGAGCGCACCACCTCCAATGCTAACTCTGGAGCCGCAGGGCTGCCAGGACCGCAGAGGCCATCTAATTCAAGCGCCCAGGAGCAGCCGGGGATGAGAAACATGAACCAATGAGGGCAGGTGGGCCAGAAAAGATGCTGAGAAGTGTGAAGGAAGGGTCTACAACAGGAGAGCTACCCACCTAAGGGACTGGAGCCAAGGTCTGTAGTCTCCACTCAGCCACTGATGGGCACTGGGACCCTGGGCAAATCACTTCCCCACGCTGGCCCTCACTTTCCCCATCTGTCAAGGAGGGGGTGGGACTGGATTCAGTGGTTCATTCATTGGTTGGCCAAATATGCCTTGAGCACCTGCTGTGTTCCAGGCTTATTCCAGTCACTCAGAGCAGAGGATGCTGGTGGAGCTGAGAGGAAAGAGAGTGTTATTGGGGGTGGGGAGGGTGTGCAGAGACGAGGTTGCACAGTGTCCTGAGGATGCAGCACCTGAGCTGAATGTTGCAGGCAGAGTAAGGGTGTGAAGTGAGAAAAAAGGTCCAAGGACAGAAGGAACTGGATGGCGACATGTTTTTTCAGTGGCAAAATACACGAAATGTACAACATACCATTTTAAAGTGTATGATTGAGCAACACTTCATTCATTCACAGTGTTAGGTAACCACTACCTCTGTGAAATTCCAGAACTTTTTCATCATGCCCAAAAGAAACCCGCCCCCCCCCCATTAAGGAGTCACTCCCACTACTCCCTCCCCGCAGACCCTGGTAAACACTCATCTGCTTTCTGTCTCTATGGCTTCGCCTACTCTGGACACTTTCTATAAATGGAATCATGCAATATGTGGTCTTTTGTGCTTGGCTCCTTTCACTCAGCGTAGCGTTGTCAGGGCTCATCCATGCTGTAGCTGTGTCAGGGCTTCATGCCTTTGTGCTTCATGGCTGAAAAATAGTCCATTGTATGGAGAGACCACAGTTTGTTTATCATTCATCACTGATGGACGTTTGACTTATTTCCACTTTGGGGCAACGATGAATCACGCTGCTATGAACGTTCACGTGTCATCCCTGTGTGGCTGGACAACCCTGGCCCTGTTTTAGCTCTTTGGGGTCTATACCTAGGAGTGGAATTGCTGGGTCAGACAGGAGCTCTCTGTTTCACTTGTTGAGGAGCTGACAGGCTGTTTCCAAAACGGCTGCACGAGTTTACTGATACATTCCCGCCAGCAGGGAATGAAGGGTCTGATTTCTCCGCATCTTCACCAATGCTTGTTTTGGGGATGCTGACTTGTAAGGGACAGGTTAAGGAGGAGGAACCTGAATGAGACCAGGAGGAGCAGCTGGGAAGAGAGGAAGTTAAAACTGGGGCAGGGGTTTGATGTCTGGTAGGAGCTGAGCTGGAGAGAGTGTGTGTAAACGGGGATGGCTGGGCTGGGAGGGCGTGGTCATCGTGGTACCTTGAGTGGGGTGGAGGGTGGAGATGGGGAGTGGGGTTCAAGGGAGCATGTTGGCCAGGGCTGTGGGTCTTGCACGATATCATCTGATCGGGCTCCTGAGCTGGCAGTGCCCTCCACTAGTGCTGGAGCATGTGCTGAAGCCCAGAGGCCCGGCTGGCTTGACAGCTTGTTGGAAGAGAGACTGTCCTAAACCAGCAGCCAGGAAATCTGAGAAGAAGTGGTGCTAGAGGAGCCAGGGGAGACAGGATCTGGGGAAACTCCGGAAAGCTGGGGCAGTGCTGGAACCATCCCCACCATTGAAATGACAGGTCCCTCTCTCCGCGGAGAGAAAGACCCAGTGCCCTGGTTCAGTGCCTGGGAAACGGCGGAACTCAATACATGTGTTTGGGTGAATGAGATGAGAGAGAGAGAGCGCACTCAAGGGCAAGAGCGGGAGACGGGGGGCGGGGGTAGTTTCCAAGAGTCCATTTGTATGAGATCCTGTGAGGTTCTTGGGGTGGCCCGCAGAGCTCAGGGCAGGTGGTGGTGGCAGCTGCTGGAGTCTTGGCAGCCTGGGGGCTCAGGAGACAAGAGGCTGGTAGACCAAGAGGCCTAAGGGTCATTCCAGGCCATGTCCTCCTGCCCTTTTTCCCTTGGCCTGCTCTCCACCACTTGATGTAAGGGCACCCAGTCCTGAGTCTTGTTGACAGGGCCCACGCCTGACCTCATTCAGTTGGGCCTGGTGCAGGCGGGCACCCAGTGTGCCCAGTGAGCGCTGGAGGATTGGACTGGCATGGTGGGGGAATCCCAGGGCCCTGGGCTCTCCAAATGGCCTGCCCGTCTCCCAGCCTGGTCAGTTTTTCACTGGAAGCTGGGAAGGCTGGACTTTCAGAACTGGAAGTAAGACCTGGAATGCAAGATGGGGAGGGGTGGCAAGGGTGTGGGGACCATCATGCTGTGCTGCTTCTTTTCCAGAAGGCATGTTGCCCTTCCCAAAGCCTTTCCCCCTACTCCTGAGGCTTAGCCAGCCTCCTAGTGCCCATCGTGGCAGGGATACCAGGGGCCCATCCGCCCATCCCCCCCTCCGGTGGCCTCCTTGCATATGTCCTGGGGTGTCCCGCTGGCATAAGCAACCTCTGGCCTGTCCCTCGCCAAGGCTGTTCCTTTTCCTCGCCCCTTCTTCCCCCTCCCTTCCCTTTCCTCGCCCCGTCCTCATTTTCCCTCCGCTTTCCCCTCCCACCTCTGTTCTCCCTCCCCTCCTGTTTCCCTCCTTAACTTCCCCCCCTTCTCCTTCTCTTTTGTTCTCCTTTCCCACCTATCCTCTCCTTCCCCTATTTCCCTTTCCACCCCTCGCCCCTCCTCCCTCTAGTGCCCTCCTCGAGTCCCCAGCACTCTCCCGCCCTCCTCTCCCCATCTCCGAGAGCCAGTGGAGCTGGCTGGAGCACAGGGGTTGCCTCACCTGCCTTCAGCCTTTACTGCTTTTCTTGCAATCTTTGCCGCCAGCCCGGGGAACATGTAGGTGGAGCAGGAGGCTGGGCCCAGTCTCCATGTCTTCCTCAGGGGCAGGGGGGACGGATGCTTCTTTCTGCTGGACAAGCCATGATCGTGATGATGGCGGTGCTAGTGGAACACACTACAGGGTGGCTGCCAGGAATCCCTTTGCCCCTTCGCCAGCAAGTCCCCACGTCATGGAGGGGCATGTGTGTGTCCTAAAAGAGTCCTTTTGAGGTGAGTGTTTGAAGAAAGGAAGAGAGCACTGAGCAGGCTGTCTGTCTGGATTTGGCCACTGTTGTGACCGTGGGCGAGTCACTGACCCTTTGGGTCTCTTTTTCCTCCCATGTGAACTCCTTGGCCTGGGTAGCCCCTGGGGTTCCTTTGAGCAGTGGCCCTCAGCTGATTATAAGCTGCTGTCCCATCCTCTGTAGACTTTCTATTGCTGGCTGGCCAACTGCAAGGTGCTGTGGCCTCTGAGCCCATAAGCTGGCCTTCCCTATATACTCTCAAGCGGCTCTCTAAGTGCCAGGAGCAGCAGCGTCCCCTGGGAGCTTATCAGAAAGGCAAAACCTAGGTCCCTCCTCCAGAGTCACTGACTCAGCAACTCCGGGGGTGGGCCCAGGAATCTGGGTTTTAGCAAGCCTTCTGGGTTATTCTAATGTACACCCAAGTCTGAGAACCACGATGTCGGACTGTTTGTCTTAGCAGAAGGACCAGGGGAGCAGTTCATCCCAAACAGTGGGCGAGGCACTGAGCCCTGGGGGTTGACATCCAGTCGTAGATGCTTGCTCATGCGTGGCCCATGTTGTATGTTTGTGTGTGTGCGTGTAAGCACGCTCACGCGCACACACACTTACTCTGTTTGCACAACAGTCCCGGACCAGTCCAGCACACCTCCCCCCACCCCCGCCACTGTTGACAGCCTTGCTTTAGATAGATTTGATTACAGCAAAATTCAGGATTTCTTTCCAGGAAGGACACCACAGATAGTTAACAGACAGACGACAGATGGGGAGAAGATATTTGCTGTTTAAAGCTGACAAGGGATTAATGGATAAAATATACAAGAAAATTCTGCAAACCAGCAAGAAAAAGACCCAACAGGAAAATGAGCAAAGCATCTGAATAGGCAATTCCCAGAAGGAGAAACCCAAAAGGCTAGCAAGTAAATATGTGAAGAGATGCTCGGATTCATTAGTCATCAGAGAAATGCAAATTGAAACAATGAGATAGAATACACACATGTCAGATTGGCAAAAAGCAGCTATATGATGCCAAGCATTGGCTAGGATAAGGAGAAAGGGGTACCATTGTGTGCTACTGGAGGGAGTCCAGCTAGATTGGTGCAGCTGCTTTGGAAAGCCACCTGGCAACATCAAGTCAGGTCAAGTGTACATGTCCACACTGACCCAGCAATCTGTCTTCTGGGTACAACCCCGAGAAATTCTCTTGCAGGCCCACAAAGGGACTATTAGTTCCCCATGGCTACTATAACAAATTATTCTAAACTTAGTGGCTTGAAACAATAGAAATTTATAGTTCTGAAGGTCAGAAGTCCAAAATCAGTATCACTGGGCTGAAATCAAGCTGTCAGCAGGATCACACTTCCTCCAAACGCTCTAGGAAAGGATCCTTCCTTGACTCTTCCAATTTCTGGTGGCTGCAGGCATTTCTTGGTTTGTGGCCACATCAGTTCAATGTTCAAGGCCAGCATTTTCATAGCTTTACATCTCTTTCTGCTCTGTCTTCACATTGCTGCTGTGTGTGTGTGTGTGTGTGTGTGTGTGTGTGTGTGTGTGTAACATCTACCTGACTCCCCTTTTCTAAGAATATATGTGTACTGGTTGAATAGTGTCTCCCCCAAATTCATGTTCCCCCAGAACCTCAGAAAGTGACCTTCTTAGGGAATCAGGTCTTTGCAGATGTAATGAGTTAAGGTGAGGTCATACTGGATTAGGACGGACCCTTTATCCAATGACTGGTGCCCTTATAAAAGGCGGAAAGACACATGGAGACATAAGGAAGGCCATGTGAAGACAGAGGCAGAGATGGGAGGAGTGCTGCCACAAGCCCAGCAATGAGCACCTGGGGTCACCAGAAGCTGAAAAAGGCAGGAAGGATCCCGCCCTAGAGCCTCTGAAGGCAGTTTGTCCTGCTGACAGCTTGATTTTGGACTTCTGGCCTCTAGAAGCACGGAATAGTAAATGTCTCCTGTTTCAAACCCCCCAGTTTCTGCGATTGCACTTCAGGCCCACCCTGACGATCTGGGGTCGCCTCTCCAGCCCCCCAGCCTTGAGTTAATCACATCTGCGGAGTCCCTTTTTCTATCTAAGGTCACATCACAGGTTTCAGGGATTAGGACCTGATATCTTCAGAGGCCAGTATGCAGCCTGCAGCCTACAGGGACCCACACAAGGCAGGAGATCATCAGGCACTGCTTGTGCTAACAGAGGATCAGAGGCAACCTAGGTGTTCACCACTGGGGAAAGGGAGAAGTAACCTAGTAGTTATAAGCAATCAACTGAAACACATAGCAACATGGAGTGGTAACCCACCCAGGGCTGTGGAAAGGGGACCCAGGAAGACACTGAACAGATTCTCCAGGACAATATCACTCGTGCCTACTGAAAACACATAGACACACTACCCTAGACATTTGCCAGAGCACAGACTCAAGTGTTTGCTGCTGAGGGGAGGGAATTACAGCGACTGGGTGGGGGGATGGATTGATCCAGCCGGAGCGGGACCTCACACACCAGTGATGGTGATGCCACGAATTGAGGACTGTCATTACCTGAAGGCCAAAATAAACTAAGGAAAGAAGTCCCAGATGTGTCGTTTCATGAAGGCTGCCCCACTCTGGAAGCAAGCGCCTTGGCATGTTTTGCATAAAGACATCTTTATGCCACTGAGTGTCACCGTCACTTTGCTTTTGGGAAGGGAGGAACCATGTGGCCTCCAGAGTGGAGGGAGGACGCCCTCCTAGCAACTCCAGGGAACAAAGAAAGCCATACGAATGCCATTTGCCATCTCCTGACAGTTGTTTTCCATCTGCTGTGCTGAGCGCTCCCTCCCAGCAGCCTTGAGCGGGCAGCTGACGTCGTTGGCTCACCCATCGGTCCTGGTTCAGACCTCCCATGGTTTTGTTCATTCTCAGAACGCGGGGAACACACTCTGCCTCCCTTTTTCCAGATACAATACTTCTCCCAGTGCCATTTGATCAAGTAGCAGGAGTGCAGAATAGAATGAGGCCAGTGGCCCTGGAAACACTATGGATTCCGAATCAGTTTGGGAAATGATCAGCCATTTTAACCCGTGGGGAAGGGGAGGTAGATCTTGTTCGCTTCTTTCCCATTGGATTCTTCTTAGTCCCCTGTAAGGGTCTCTTTGAAAATGCCATCCTTCTTGGCTATGCCTGGAGAGAAAAAAGAACCCGACTTTTAATGTTTTGTCTGTTAGTATCAAGGCCAGAGGGAAAGGAGGAGGATCATATTTTACTGTAACCTTTACTTTATCCCCCACAAAGGCCTTTCAGCAGAACTGACCTTCAGTATTTTTGACTCTAGCAACAAGAAAAATCTCATTGTGACATTCAGCAGCGTTCTTGTCTGGGCTCTCTTTGATCCACTTAAGGATTCATATTTTCGGGTACACCAGCAGCTGCTTAATTTTGCTATTCATTCCTGTCCACCTCCTCCCTCCCGTTACAGGCATACCCGGGAGACTAAATTTCCAAACACAGGTGAGGAATCAAGCAGTGGTTTTTCATCTCTGAAGATGCTTTAACAGCCTGCCCAAGGTCTGTGCTCTTCGTGAACAAATATTTCATTTCAGCCTTGCCACATTTGACACAGTTGGCAGTCCTTGTTCAAAACAGAAACTCATCTAGAGACGCCAATGTATTCTTAGTTATTTGCCTGGGAGACAGGGTTTTAGTCCAACAGAAAAGGGAAGATGAAAGAGCAGGCAGAGGTAGCTTACCTCGCTTACTCCTCACAAATGTTCCTTGCCTGCCTAGCGAGAGAGGCCTTCAGCCAATCACCCAGCTCCCCCCACCCCCCACCCCATAGCACTAGGTATGTGTTTTTACAGTCTGTGGGTGGAAGGTTCTGGGAGGTGCTTCAGGAGCCACCATGGAGAAAGGAGAAGACCTAGCAGGTAGGGATCTTGCCCCCCTTTCCAATCATTGCCCCGTTACTTTCATCTGTTATCTCAAAAGTCTGTGGCATATAATTTCACTCCAAAAGTCATTCATTTTGCTGCTAAAAAGGTATGGAAACCATTGGACCAGATGTACTCTAAGGGCCCTGTACTAGTTTCCTGTGGCCGCCATAAGAAATTATCCTAAACTGAGTGGCTTGAAAAAACAGAAATTTACTCTGATCTGGTTCTGAAGGCCAGAAGCCCAAAATCAGTATCATGGGACTGAAGTCAAGGGGCTTCAGGGAGAATTTACTCCTTGTCTCCTCCAGCCTCTGGTGGCTGCTGGCATTCCTTGCCTCGTGACTGAATCTATCCAGTTATTAAGATCCGTGCCTTTACATCTCCTTCTCCCCTCTTTTTTTTTTTTTAATTTATTTATTTTTTTTGGCTGTGTTGGTTGCTGCACACGGGCTTTCTCTAGCTGCGGCAGGCGGGGGTTACTCTTCATTGTGGTACGTGGGCTCCTCATTGTGGTGGCCTCTCTTGTTGCGGAGCACAGGCTCTAGGTGCGTGGGCTTCAGTAGTTGTGGCTCAAGGGCTCCAGAGCGCAGCCTCAGTAGTTGTGGCACACGGGCTTAGTTGCTCCGCGACATGTGGGATCTTCCTGGGGCAGGGCTCAAACCCGAGTCCCCTGCACTGGCAGGCAGATTCCCAACCACTGCACCACCTAGGAAGTCCCTCCTTCTCCTCATTGTGTCTATTCTCCCTCTGCCTCTGCTTATAAGGCTACATGTGATTGCATTAGGGCCCATTCAGGTAATCCAGTGTAATCTCCCCATCTCAGTATTCTCAACTTCATCACATCTGCATATGCGTAAGCTTTTCTCCCCCCATATATGTTAACATTCAGAGGTTCTGGTGGTTAGGGCATGGATATCTTCTGGGGGGCCATTTTGCAGCCGACCATAGGCCTTTTCAACGCTAAGATCCTAAGAATTACTTACCCCCATTCCCCAAATTCCCTTCTAAGAAGCTTTTTCTATATTCCCATGCCTTAAAGAACCTGAAACTATAGCATTATTTTTTCATTCAACTCAGAAATAGGAAACCCAAACTTCATTCTTTCATCGTGAATGCATGTAAATTTGTGTGTCCCACCCAACCCGGGTGCTTTTATTTCTATAAAAGTCTCGTGGGAATTGTGTGTTGGTTTTGCCTTGGTTGGCCTGGCTACAGAAGATGCTGTGTAACTACCGTACATGGCCACCAGGCAGCACAATGGGAAGCACTGGTGCTGGCCCCAGGGCACGAGCCCACAGTCCTGGCACCTGTCTCCTAGCTGGGCCTCTTTCCTCTGCCCTGTGACCCGGCAGCATCTGTCTGCCCTCTGACCACAGGGAGAACACCTGCAAGGCCTCAAAGCAGTACCTTCTACTGTCTGTTTGAAAAAAAAATTTTTTTGCAAGGATAGTTTTCTCCACCTTCTATTCTATTTTTTTTCCCTCATCATAAAGGAATCCGTGCTTAGGGTCAAAAAGTATAAAGAAATAGAATAAAAGATGGCCCATAATGTCACCTTTCCAGGACAACCACCTGTACTGAATGCTTCTTATCTGTCCAGACACAGGCTAAGTGTGCTTCATCCTTTATCCCCTGCCATCCTCACAACTACCCTGTTAGGTGTGTCTTATCAGACCCATTTTACCTATGAGGAAACTGAGGCATGGGGAGATTCAGCAACCAGCCCAAGGGCACAAGGAAGGGATGGAGTTGAGACTTGAACCCAGGTACTTCTGATTCCAAAACCCATGCTCTTGGGACTTCCCTGGTGGTCCAGTGGTTAAGACTCTGTGCTTCCAGAGTAGGGGGCGTGGGGGTCGATCCCTGGTTCGGGAACTAAGATCCTGCATGCCACATGGTGTGGCCAAAATAAAGAAAGAAATAAAGCCCGCGGTCTTGACCTCTGCACACACCGCACACCTTAAGTACAACTTTGTATTCAGCGCTGTCGAAACAATCTGACCATACGGCTGTGTGCTCACCAGGACATAAGCCCACCAGGACACACCCTCACTAGGATGTGTTCTTGCAGGCATGTATCCTCACCGGGATTGACTTTTATTCTGTCCTGCTCAAAGCTTTGTTCTGCGAGGTGGTTGCACCACTCTGGGTTTCTGGAGGGGAAGTTCAGTTGGCAGCGTATTCATCTGGGTACAAGTCGATCCGGACGCGTGGACAAAGCAGACTACATCAGGAGGGCCTCAGAAGTGCATGAGACCTCCCATTCCCCACGCCGACCCCGTCTCCAACGCAGTTCCCCATCTAGAAAAGGAAAAGTTCACACTAGATGCTAATGGTCCTTCCACCTGTAAAGTTCTATGATTTATCAAGTGTTAACATTCGGGCATGCTGAGAGGAGATTTGAGAACCCATCATAAATATTTAAATTAGCTGCCAACACACGGTGAGCTCATCACAGAATCACGAGCCCTGGATCGTGGAGCAAGATGTGAAAGAGAGAGGGTGACGCCCAATTTGACACTCTTTGCTCTAGATCTCCCAATCGACTGTCCCAGAAGCTGGGTTTCTGTGTGGTCCCTGGCTCATCATCACCATGATCATCATCCAGCTCTTAAGATTAAAGGCAGGAAGCTAGCGGGAGACATTTCCCAGAGGCTACAGCGGTGGCAGCGGCAGCAGCAGCAGCGGATCTCTCTCCCCAACCTTGTTTTTTCCCAGAGCTTTTAGATTGCTGCGCTCGTTACCAAATGCTGGCCCTCATCTCTCCACACCAGCAAGCCAATTCTACTTCGCTCAAATTTTACTCTGAGATCCTAGTAGGGGCCAAACCTTTTGTGGGGCAGTGGGCTGTTCTTATCCCTGGGGTGCTCCAGGCAGGTACAGAAACAACTAGAACACCCAGGGCTTTCAGGCCCTTAGCAAGAGTGTGAGCAGTGCTGAGGAGGATCACAGGATCTCCTGTGATCGGGGGTGGGGGTGGAGTGGTGGCAGGAACCTCGCTGGAACCAGATCTTGAAGGGTCTTTCTGTGGCTTTATCTCAAGGTTCCAGAGGCTCACGAAAGGATTTTAAACTGAACAGTAGCCAGACAGAAATGTACATTTGTAAAAGATCCCTTGAGTTGCTGGCGTATGTGAGACTGAGCAGGGAGACCAGTTAGGGGGCTGCTGTGGCCGTCTAGGGGAGAGAGGACCACAGCTCAGTAGTAGGAGGGGGAGAAGCCGCTGGATTGGGGAGATGTTTCAGAGACTGAATCGACAGGATTTGGGGACAGTATGGATATGGGAGATGAAGGAGGGCTGGGAGCCAGGCAGGACAAGGCGCGGGAATGGTGGTGCCACTCTCTGGGGATGGGGATGGGGGAAGGGCTGAGATTGGGGAGCTTGCTTTGGGACACACTGGGGTGAGGTCACTCATCTGATGACTGCAACAGTTGCCCTCAGGCCCTTTGACCTTTGCTGCCCTTCTCTCTGGGGCTGTTGATAGGCAGAAGGGTCCTGGGTGGTCATTGTTTGCCCACTGAAAACATTCCGACAGTGAAGCCTGTTAAAAAGACAGGGAGGCAGGAGGTATTGATTGACTCCCAATTCTGCTCCTGATGACCTGGTGCCCTTGAGCAAAACACTTGCTTCCTCTGGGCTTCAATTTTTTTTTCAAAATATGCCTACATATCTCACAGGACCCTTGTGGGGTGCAGGTTAGATAGTAGATACACAGCACTTTGTTAAGGGACAAAATACAAGGCAGCATTAGACCATCATCATCATCGTTATCACGTTCTCTGATCTGACTTGGGCCATTTGTAGTTTATGTTCACAGTTCCTTACCAATTTATCTGGTTGTCCTTTTCTCTGATAACCAGTGAATGTGCAGGGCAGGTACGAGCATATCCAAAAATAAGTGGAAAGTTAAGATGATAATCTACATACATTATGTTAAAAAAGAAGGCTTTTACTTGAAACACCTCAAGGCAGGCTGATCTGAGAGTCACATCATATTGAGAAAGCTGTCTAGAATCATTTGCAAAGATTACCAAGCAAAGGAAATCCACCTATGAATATAAACATACTTTTTCCACCTCACTGCAAGACCATAGAGTCCAAGCATCTCCACCCATTCGTTGTTTTGACAAATATTCACTGGGCATTTACAGCGTGCTTTCTTCTAGGCATTTGAGAATAGGGGTGGGAGGCATGGCTGCCTACAAGGAGCTTATGACCCTGGAGATCATCTAGTATCTAGCCCAGTTCCCTGACGGGAGACTGAGGACCAGTGAGGCTCAGGGATTTGCCTAGGGATTTTCCAAGGCCTCTTGAAGCTGTTGAGGAGCAGAGGGCAGAGCCCCTGCCTGTGATCCTAGGATGCTAGTCCTTCTAAGATACCTCTGAGGCGATATCACTTGTCTCAGAATGCAACAGTGAGGTTGGCCCCTGTCAATTACTCAGAATGTCCATTTCACAAATGCACATTAGTTTCATCCTGGACAAAATTCAGACGTCGTGCTTCATAGGATCCCACAACAACTTATGACGTGGGTACTATTACTACTCTCAATTTTGCACAGGGAGACACTCTGGGACCGAGAGCTGAGGTTGCTTGTCGGAGTCACACGGCTGACACATGGCCCCTGCTCTTTCCCACATGCCTGACCTAAATGCTCTGTGGTGCTATTCGGACTTGGGAACTCCCTTTGTGAGCTAGAGTCCTAGTGAGCACTGCAAATCCACCGCAGGACTCCAGGGCTGAAAAATAAACAAGGGGAGCCCCCACCCTCCCTGCAGTCCCCCAGGGTCGCCCTGGGCAAAGGGCCCTGCTCTGGGCTGCCTTCTGGGGGTGGGGTAGACACATGGCAACCCCCCTTCTTGGCTGAGTGAAGTCTTTTGTGGCACTGGCATTGGTCCTCTAGTTTTCTCATCACCTCTCCCCCCAACCACAGAGGGCTACTGCTTCCTTCTGAGAGGGCGTGCCCTCCACACCAGCATCTGATAACACAGGCACACCTTTGCTTTCTCAGGCCTTTGCTCATTCATCTAGCATTTGTCTGAGTGTCTCCTGGGTCCCAATCCATGTGCTCGTTGGGCAGAAGCCCAACTGAGACACACATTCAACGAGCAATCACCTAAAGAATGGCCAAAGGAGATGTGCCACAAAGGAGACCACAGGGAACGTCCCCTCACCGGTTGGGGACTAGGCTGAGGTCTCAAGAGCTGCAGCACTTGCCTAGGAGCGGAAGGGGCAGTGGTCCGAGGTGGCGGAAACAGCAGGGAAGCACACACTCCCTGGGATGGGAGAGAGGATGGCCTGCAGAGGGAAGTGGCATCAAGAGTGAAGGGGAGGTAGGGGTTGGGGGGGGGCGGGGAAGAGGCAGGAGAGGGGAGGAGAGGCCATGGAGGGCTGACGTGAGGGCCAGATTTACAATTTGAAAAAAGATCACGCTGGCTCTGGCTGGGAGGTGGGCAGGGCACAAATCCAGCTATTTTCCCCACCCTCACTGCCAAGGTCTCAAATCCAGGCCCACACCGGCCTCTGGCCTCCTCTGGCCCATCCCCTCACGGTGACAGGGGAGAGCTTTCTCAGACAGAACTCTGATTGGCTCACTACCTGCTCAGAATTCTGCCCCGGCTGCCCATTTTCTGGAGCCCATGAAAGCGTACAGCATCTGCCAGGACAACCTCTGTGTCTCTGCAGTGGCTCTTACTGTCCCCTTCCCTGGCCAATCTAGCTCTCGAGTCGTCACACCAGTTCAGTGCACACTTTCACACCTCTGTTCATGGGTCCTGCTTTCCCCGTGGCCCGTGGTAATTTGCTCCTTCTCTGCCCATGGAACCCGGCTCTGAGTGATCTCCCGGACTCAGAAAGCCTTCCCAGACCCGCCCCACCACAATCAGAACTGAAGCCTGCCTCTGGCCTTCGCTTGTTCTATTTTGCTGGCATTTATTTCGTCCTCCACTGGTTTATTGCTGTTGCTGTGTCTGCTCGCTCTAGATTGCAAGTTGCCTGAGGGTGGGGACCCTGCCTTAAGAATGTAAGCGGTCAAGGTCAATGGAAAACTCATCGTTAAGAAATCTGAATGGGGTCCCTGCTCTGTGCTACACACGGGGGAGATGGCAGAGAACAGAGCAGACAGAAATCTCTTCTCTCAAGGGGCTCACTGTCCTGTGGTGAGACAGGCCATCAGTGAGATGAATGTAGGGGTGTCGTGAGTGAGCTCACCAGCTCTCGTTAAGTGTGTGTGGACAGATACAGCAGCGGGAAGGAAAGCATGCGATGTGGGATTGAGGCTTTCAGTTTTCAACAGGCTTGTCAGGGAAGGTGACATTGGAGCAAAGACCTAAAGGAGGTGAGGGCAGGAGCCTTGCAGATTTAGGGGGAAAGATCGTCTCAGGCAGAGGGAAGAGCAGGTGCCAAGGGCCTGGGGTAGCTACTCCTGAGTGAGGTGGGGGCAGGGTGAGGAGAGACTTGAGAGGTGGAATCAGAGGTGAGTGTGGTGGGGGGGGCTGACTTGTGAAACCCCCTGAGGGCTGTTGGAGGGACTTGGGCTGTACCCTGAGGGGACAGGGTAAAGGTCTGAGGGTCCCGAGCTGAGGAAGGCCAGGGTGTGACTTAGCAAGCTACCTCCTGCTGCTGCGCAGAGGTGACTGAGGCTGGTGGGGGTAACATGTATGGTGTCAGTCAGATTCCATCACCAGACACTGGGCTGGTTTCTAAAGCCCTCCTCCCAGAGGACGGGGCACATGCAGGGCCTTGGCAAGGCCACATTTCAGGTTTGGGGCTTTTTTTTTGGCGGGTGGGGGGAGGTGGGTGAAGACAGGAGAATCATTCCTAAGAACGACGATGCCCTAAGAGATGCCAGGGACCAGCCACCTCTCCCCTTTTCACGATGGGAAACACGCCCAGAAAGAGGGCATGGGGAGCATTTTAAACACAGTAACTCCAATCCTGTTTTCAAGAGTAGCAATCTTCGGCTCCCCGCTCCCTACTGCACGAATCCCTTTGGTTCAGGTGAAGAGAAACAGTTTGTACCTTTTCCCAAAGAGGGGCATGCTGGCCCATTAGCTGCTCAGTGGGCCAGAGCCGGGCCTTTCCGTCACTTGGGCAGGCACAGGGGGGCCTGCAGTAAGAGGTGGGCAGAAACCCCGGGAGTGGGGGGTGGGGTCTGAGAATCCCGGCGCTGTGCTCTAGGTGGGAGGGGTCTGGGGTGAGGCAGGCTATGCTCAGTCACCCAGCAGTGGGTAAAGGCTTCAAGGCCTGACGGGTCAAGGCTGTTCCAGGAGCTGGCTGGGTCAACAGAGGTGACCCCACTAAGTGCCCCTCCCCTCCCTGCTCTCCCCCCCTCCCCCAGAGCTCTCCCAGGTCCTTGACTCTGGCAGGGCTTGTGTGGGTGAAGCCTGTGTGTCCACAGGGCAGCGGTGTGGACAGTAACATGGAGGAAATCCTTTGGTCGTTTCCCTACTTCTCACTTCCGTCAATGTGAAAGGAGGGCCAGCGGGCCTGGTGGTGCTGGTGTGGCCGTGTCATGTGAAACAGCACTGGCTCCTGTGCTCCCTTCCTGGTGGCCTGACCTATGGCCTTGGGGGCAGGAGAGGTGGCGCAGGCTGGCCCTACCTTCCCATCTGTCCCCAACCTGGAACCCCTTGTTCTCAAGGGTGCTGGCTGCTCCTCCCACCTCGCTAACGGCCATTGCACCCACAGTGGAGCTGCACTATTAAGAGTAAAACAACCGTGGTAATTCCCTGGTGGTCCAGTAGTTAGGACCCCGCACTCTCACTGCCAAGGGCCCGGGTTCAATCCCTGGTCTGGGAACTAAGATCCCAGAAGCCCCACAGCGCGGCCAAAAAGAAAAAAAGTAAGGCAAGAGTGACACATGACACTAAGGGTCAAGACACCAGGCTTCCAGGCCCTGCTCAGCCACTGACTGCTGACTCCTGGGGGGGGGGCCCTCTGCTGCAGGAGGAGGCTGGGCTGGCGGGCTTCCGAGGTGCTTCCCAGCTGAGCTGCTCTACAAGCCCATCAGAAGAACACCAGAGACCCTCGCTAGGAAAACAACTTTCCTCTCTTCGGGAAGAGAGTCCAGATGGAATGTAATTCCCACCCAAGAGCAGAAGGGAAGGGGAGGAGGAGGCTCCAGGGTAGGCCCCAGGCCCCCTGGGAGTGAGTAGAGTGGGGGCAAGGGCCCTGGGAAGGCCTGGAAGCAGTTAGAGACTCTATACCTGTGAGGACTGGAATTTACAAAGCCTCCAGATCGCCAGTGACATGTTGTGCTCATTGTGGGATCTTCACAGCAAGTGCCCTTAACATATTTTAAATGATTCAACAGTCTGGCCCCACCCCTGACCACCAAATCACCCTGGCTGCCTTTCCATTGATTCTTAAAAGGAGGCTGGCCTGGTTGGGCCTCGGGGATGTCACCTTTAAGCCCTAGGTGCTCAGATGGAGACCTGGCGGAGAGTGGGGTGGGGTGGGGGATGGGGGAGGTGGGTAGGGTGAGGACAGCATTTTTCTTGAATGATAAGGATTCCTTCCCCTTAATTTTGGGGGCAGGGGGTCTTGAACTGACAGGAACCGAAAACTTTACCACACTTTGTCATATTTCCTATTTCCTTGAATGTTTTCCTAACGTCTCCAGGCATTGAAGTGGCTTACAGGATTCTGGTTTGAGATTCCCCTGTGTGGATGGGCCTGGCCTCAAAGGGGACTGATGTGGTTAAAGTACTTTCCAGGGAGGGCCGGGCAGAGGCTCAGAGCGCACTCCATTGCCTTGACCAGTTGGAGCTATGCCAAGCCACCAGGCACTGAACTGTGCTGCAGACAGAAGAGGCAACTTGCCTTGGAACCCCTGAGTCTGGGCCACGCCTGGGCACCCCTGACTTTCTGTCACTTCTTTCACCTTCCAGACTGATTCTTAGCCCTCCCCTGGGTGGCCTTTTACAGGTGACAATCAGATCACTTTCACACACACGCTCACAAGCAGACTGGCCAGTGGCTGGGGTGGATGAGGCAGGTCGAGTCACCTTTGACAGATTAGACTGGGGCTGGGAGAGCTGAGATGACATGGCAAAAGGCTCACCACGAAGTCAGTGACAGAGCCCAAAGCCACTGTCTCGCCCCTGCCCTCCAGGCCCACCCCCCACATCATGTCATCTCCCTTCTGTTATTTATTAGTAGACATTAAAGATGTGTACATGGAATTGAATTAGGAGAGACTTCCTGCTGAGGCAGGGACCTGCCAGGCACCTCCTCCGCTCTGGCTGTGCCACAGACAGGCCGTGCTGAGGAGAAACCTAGGCTGTGAGGAGCCTCCCAACTGAGGTTTATGCGGAAGGAAGGGATGGAGGAACTGGGAAGACTGGGTGACTTGGGGGTGATATGTGTGTTTGTGGGGGGCAGGTCAGGGAACCATGGCAACCATCTTCAGATCTCTGCCACGGCTCAGCGATGTCATAGTCACTTTTTCTGAACTTCTGATGACAGTAACCACAGGTTGAAGCTTCAAACCAAGTGGTTCAGCTCAATAAGAGGAGGGGCTTTCTCAGGAGCAGACATGGAAACTCTTCCTCTGAAGAGTAAGAAGCAGCCTTTCGTCATTCGAAGTACGTGAACCCAGAAATCAGAGCCCAATGGGCAGGGCTCTGGCAATGAGTGGGGAAGAGGGGGTCTTGAGGGTGGTGTCGGGACACCATTTACTGTAAGCTCTCTTCTGCCTGGGAGATGCTCTTATTGGTCTGGCTTGGCCTTCAAGCTCCTGCCTCTGGGAATGCCCTGGGTGTGCCCGGGTGTGAGTGTGCAGACATGTGCTGCTTGTGACTTCCCTGTGCTTGTAAGTGTGACCCTCACCAGCCACTCAGGGACCCGCCAAGTAGTGCCTGAGGTCTCTGAGGCTGACCACTCTGGTTCCCCCAGCTTGGTGCTTGCCAACTGCTAAGGGCAGCCTCCCACTGTGGCCACTGTGGTCCCACCATGTCCCACTGTGGTCCTGCCTGAGACCCTGACTTGCATCTCTGGCCTAGAAAGGCCTAACAACATTGAGAGCCTGTGGCACTCTGTAGAGTGGTCAGACCATAAGTGGAGGCCCTGCTCCCTTTTGGGAAGGGTAGAAACAGAAGAGGGGGGAGTGGCTTGGGCAGATCAGAGCCTGAGAACCCGGACGTGGAATAAGCTGAAGCTGTCCGCCTGAAGAAGAAACGGCCTGCTGTGGAATCTCTGAAGGGTAAGGGATTGGACTGTGTGTAGGATGGTGGGCCCAGGTCTCAGAGATAGCCCCAGATGGAAAAGACAGCCCAGAAGGGAGGAGGTAAGCTCTCTGTGAGTGGAGGTATGCAGGCAGAAGGTAGGCAAGCACTCAGCTAGCTCTAACAGTGCAGTGCATTAGATGAGGGAGCCTTAAGATGTCCCCATTCCTGAGAGTCTGTAAATTAGGGACCTAGGAAACTGATTTGATGCCTGTGGCTCTTGTCAAAAAGAGCACTATCATTGTCTTTTGGTCTCAGTTGGATCCCGAATGTTGGAAGCCCAGCAGTGCCAGCTGCAGGAGCTCAGACTTGCCCAGGACACTCAGAGGAGCTGGCAAGAGCTGGGTGGGGGTAGGGCGGTAGGTGTGTTGTGAGATCAGCTCCCTTGCCTACCTCAAACTCAGCCATAGTTTCTGGAAACAGCATTTGGAAAAGTCATCTCTGGTGGGTCTCATTTCTAAATATGGGAATTATAAATAGCTGGATATCTTGGCCTCTCAAAGTGCTTTAGAAAGGGAACTTCTGTCGAAAAACTCATGATGCCTCTTCACTGTTTTCTCCAAACTTCAACTCTTGAAATGGGCTTCTTTTTTTTCACCCTTCCTTGTTTTTCTTCCATTCTTTATAGGATGTTCGTGGTATCTCCAAGATGGAAGGGGGCGCTCAGATATTTCTCAACAGGGCTGATACTAGCATTTGAAATGGGACATTTGGCATCCCTGGCCACCCCCTCCTCATATTAGATTCCAGCAGCAAATCCCAGTCATGGGGCATTTCTCAGCATCCCTTAGAGGTGTCTCCCCCCACCACACAGACACACATTTTGAAAGCCATTGCCTGAATCCCCCCAAAGAGTTGACTTGCTCAAGGCCATGCCACCCAGTGACAAAGCCAAGGCCAAGTCAAATCCCACTGATTTATTCCAAGAACTTTTATTCTTCAACAGATTGTGTGTCCAAAGAGCAAAGAGATCGCGGGCCTGAACTGAGGCAGTGAAGAGGGGACTCCCTGCCCGCAAAACTACTACTTCTCACGATTTCTCTCCTTTTACCAAACTCCGTTTTCCTCCTCTAGCCCACCTAGCTCGCAACTGCAGCACAAATCGACTTTCTGGAAATTAGTGGAAAGAGCCTAGTCGAGCGCGAGTCGTGGGAGCAGAATCAGGTTCTTTTCAGGCAGGGCAGCGGGGTGCGAGTGCCGAAACCCAGAGGTCTCGGGGAGCGAGCAGCCGCCTTCCGCCCGGCATAGGAGAGTGAGCTGTTTCCAGCCTCCTGCGGCGGAGTCACGGCGGAACTCGGTGGAGGTGGAGGACCGTCGACCCTCGCGGTTGATCCCTGGAGGTGTCCCGGGGCGGGGGGAGGGGGTTGCCTGGGGGCCAGGGGTCGGGGCTGGGGGCGCACAGGCCGCGGCACAGAGGGAGCAGAGGGCAGCGCAGCTGGGCTCGACCTCGCCCTCCAAACACCAGAGGCCGAGGCCGCTGGGAATGGCGGGGCCACCCCTCCAAAGTCCTTTGAGATCCCAGCTCCGTTCGAAGAGGGGGGCGAGGGGAGTGGGAAAGCGAGATTATCATCATTGCTCTGTTTTGCCTCGGCAGCCAGCGCCGGCGGGTTGTTCTGTTTGAATGAATGATCCCAGCGGCCGCGCCCAATGGGCGCCCGCGCCTGTTTAATATTCATGAGGCCCGCAGCCAATGGTCGGGCGAGGAGGCTGTTTTAAACGGCGGAGCCCACTGGCCAATCAGGCGGCTCTCGTGGAGGCAGCTAGCGCGAGGCTGTGGAGCGCTGAGCCGCGCGTCGTGCCCTGCGCTGCCCAGACTAGCGAACAATACAGGTACGTTTCGTACCGCCCGCCGCCGCCGCTGCCGCCGCCGCCGCCGCCGCCGCCGCCGCCGCCGCAGAAGCAGCGTCCGCACAACTTTCCGGCCCGCGGCGCCGCGAGCGCGCTCCGCCGCCGCCCCCTGCCTCTCCTCCGCGCGCCCTTCCCGCCCCCTTCGCCTCCCCTCTTGCTAGGTGCGGGAAGGAAGGAGCGATTCAGGTGTTTCAACTTTTCAGTGCTTCAAGCCGAGCTCCCCGCTGGCGGGGCTGGGCTTCCTCCGCAAACCCACCCTCGGCCGACGCCCCCCCGGGGCAGCGGCCCAGGGACCGAGGCCCCCCGGAGCCAGATGTTGGAGCGGCGGCGGCGGCGGCGGCGGCGGCGCGAGCCGAGGGGCGGCTGCGGGTCCGGGCGGCGCGCGTCCCGGCGCGGGGCGGCGGCCTGGGGAAGGGGGCCGGTGCTCCCCGGCCCGGAACGGACTCCGAGAGGGGCGGCCGGCCGCTGCCCGCCCGAGGCTACGGCGCAGGCAAACTTCGCTCCCGGGCTCGGCGGGCGCCGCGCGGACCCGCGGGCTGCACTGCTGCTTCTGCATTAACATGGCCGTCGCGGGAGCGCCCGGCGGCCCGGGGGAGGGGGGGCGCGGGCCGGCCGCCCCCCGCTCGGCTCCTGCCCGCCGGGCACCGCCGCCGCCGCCGCGAACATGGCTGGCGCGGCGCTGGGCTCGGGCGAGCGGAGGGCGGGCGGGCCGTGGGGGCTCCCGGGCGGGCTCCGGCCTCGGCCCCGGCGCCCGCGGCCTGGGGCTGGCGGCGTGGAGGGCCGGGGGCGCCCCCGCGGGCCCCGGCGCGGCCGAGCGTCATGGCCGCACGGGCGTCTTTGTTATCCCGAGCAGTGCGCCCCGCGCCGGCGGCTGGGGGCGGGGGGGGGGGTCCAGCCCGCGGCCCCCGCAGCCCCGGGCGGGGCGGGGCGGGGTGGGGGCTGGCGAGCGGGCGGCGGCGGCGGCGGCGGCGGGGGCCGGACCGCTTTGTTTGCCGCCGCCGCCGCCCGCGCCGGCCGCGCGCGGATCAGCCATTTTAGCGAGCGGGGCTCGCGGGCACCGCGGGCGCCGCCGCCGCCGCCGCCGCCTGCCCGGCTCCGCGCCCCCGGCGCGCAGCCGTCGCCGCCGCCCCCGGCCCCGCGCGCCCCGCGGGGGTGGCAGCGGCGGATTTCAGGGGCACTTTCTTTCATCAGGAAGCTTTTGACAAAATGGAAGGCGAATTATGTGTGTCCGGGTGACCCAGCGCGGGGCCGAGCCCGGCTGCCCGTGGCCAGCCCGGGGTTCCCCCGCGACCCGGCCCGCCGCACCCGCGCCGCCGCCGCGGGACCCTAGTGCAGCCCCTCGGTCTGTCCCTGTGAAGGGGAGCGCTCGAGTTTTGCGTGATGACCTTGGGTGTGGGAAAAGGAAAAGATGGCGGGAAGCAGGGGGGGCTGGGACAGGGACGATGACACGCCACAGCTGCATTTTTATTTGGAAACTTTGGAGAAAGTGTTCCTGGCTGGACATACGTTCCGCTTTACCGATGAGCAAGACGAGCCCTTTTAGTCTCCCCTCCCCCTTTCGGTAATGATGAAGTGACAGATTTGAACTCGTAGTACGAGGGATATCAGCTCAGTTGCCAGCTCACCCTTCTTGTAAAGGCCATTTTTTATAAGCCAGAGCGCATCAAAAATAGTGGAATTTGAAATGTTCTCTGTTTACAGTTCTCCTGCTTTGATCTTGTGGTTGGCAGTGGTGACGGTATTTTTGTCTCTAACGCAGGAGTAAAACAGATGACCAGCTAGCCTTTAGTCCTTGGTTTCAAGCTTCTGCCATCTGCCTGCACCCTCTACAAATGTGTCCTCCCTGTGCCCTTCCCACTATGTGATTGTAGTTTCCAAAACGTAGTAATTCTGAGTCGGAACATAGCTCTGAGCCACCCCACTTGGGTCAGTTCCATTTGGAGAACTTGATCGCTCTCCGAGAAGTAAGTCGCAAACCAGCGCACTTCATGCTGGTCAAAAGTTAAATGACAAGCGACAGTGAAAGTGATTTCCTCCCCATTCTGCCTTCAGCTGCTAGTGGCAGCTGGGGAGGGGGGGGTTCTTCCTAAATGGCCAGCTTTGGTAAATCTTGTATATATTCATAGTATTTGTTTTTCTTTGTCTCTCTTCCTTTCATCAGTCAAGATGGCTAAAGGTGATCCCAAGAAACCAAAGGGCAAGATGTCTGCTTATGCCTTCTTTGTGCAGACATGCAGAGAGGAACATAAGAAGAAAAACCCTGAGGTTCCTGTCAATTTTGCAGAGTTTTCCAAGAAGTGCTCTGAGAGGTGGAAGGTATTTTTCTTTTGTATCTTTCAAGCCAGTCCTAGTTGGATTTGACACTTTGTGGTTACTTACTTTCAGTGTAGCCCCAGGTGGCTGTTTTCTTCCTCTTAGAGTCATCTTGCCTGTCTTTAGAATTTTGCCTGTGTTAGAATTTCGGGTGTGTGCTTTTATTTTTGAAGACTCTACCAGGGTTTAAGGCCTTCGTCCCCTTTTACAAGTGATTATAGCAGCTGCCACTTTAATTACAGGACAGCTGAACAGGTATGTGCTCACTGCATTGAGGAATTTAACAGGTCCTATTCTTTGCAGACGATGTCTGGGAAAGAGAAGTCTAAATTTGATGAAATGGCAAAGGCAGATAAAGTGCGCTATGATCGGGAAATGAAGGATTATGGACCAGCTAAGGGAGGCAAGAAGAAGAAGGACCCTAATGCCCCCAAGAGGCCACCGTAAGTGACTATAGGATTCAGGATAAAAATTAAGAGCTTTCCTTTTGCTTGAAAGATTTTTTAAAAGACAGCTTTACCTAAAAATGTTAAGATACCTCTGCAAAACGTTCTGTACTTTGAGCTTTAAAATGCAGGACCAGGGAAGTCTACAGTTATGGCTGTGTTTGTGAGCTGTGCACATGGTGGTTGGCTGTTGGCCTTTCCACTGAGAAGGAGGCAGACAGCCCAGTTCTGGGTGTCAGGGTCCATAGGCGTGTTGTTGTCTACCCTTTTCCCAGGAATTGAGAAAGCACCATATATCTCTGAAGCATCTTAAGCATTCTAGTACTACAGCTTGGTAAGATCTCATGGCATCACACATTTGTTCCTTGAGGGAGGAGTCATAGTGGTAGGAATGTGTGCGTTGAGGAACACAGGATTTCGACTTCAGCTCCCATTTTGGAGGGTTCTCATCTAACGTATACAATTCTCTCCCCCCAAGGTCTGGATTTTTCCTGTTCTGTTCCGAATTCCGCCCCAAGATCAAATCTACAAACCCCGGCATCTCTATTGGAGATGTGGCAAAGAAGCTGGGTGAGATGTGGAATAACTTAAGTGACAGCGAGAAGCAGCCATACATCAACAAGGCAGCAAAGCTGAAGGAGAAGTATGAGAAGGTGAGGAGGACCAGAGTGTGCCCTGCTGGGCTGGGGCCCTGGGAGCCTGCACGGGTGAGCAGTCGGCTGCCTTGGCTGTGGCTGGGCTAGGGGTAGAAGGCTGCGGGACCTGTCTCCACGCCAGATCAGTCTGGTGTGCTGGTGGTCCGGCTTCTGACAGATGTTTGTGTCTCGGACAACTTTTCAGGCAGGGTTCAAAATTTGATCATGTGGGATGCCCCGGGCAGGTGGTCTGATAGTGCTATTCACAGGACTTCGAGAGCACTTGAACACCCATTCCCTTTGCAGTTGGAATGGCTGAGAACCCGATTTGAATCTGGAAACAAACACTTCAGAGAACAGCCCTGTCTTCCTCCCTTGTTTTTTTCTTCTGGGGCGGGGATGGCTTGCTTCTACCCTTGGCTTATTTGGAATGTGTCCCTGTCCCTTCCAGGATGTCGCAGATTATAAGTCTAAAGGGAAGTTTGATGGTGCCAAGGGTCCTGCTAAAGTTGCCCGGAAAAAGGTGGAAGAGGAAGATGAAGACGACGAGGAGGACGAGGAGGAGGAGGAGGAGGAGGAGGAGGATGAATAAAAAAAACTGTTGACCTGTCTCCTTGTGGATACCTTAGAGTAGGGAGCGCCGTGCTTGACACACCTCTCGGCCGAGACGTGTCTGTTGCCCTCGTTAGGTTTAATTGCCCGAATGGATCATGACCATATCGTAGTCTCTCAGAGTGCTCTAGCGATTGTCAGTGCTTTACATGAAGTGGCCATGGGTGTCTGGAGCACCCGGAAACTGTATCAAAGTTGTACATATTTCCAAACATTTTTAAAAAGGAAAAGGCTCTCGTGTTCTCCTCACTCTGTGCACTTTGCTGTTGGTGTGACAAGGCATTTAAAGATGTTTCTGGCTTTTTTTTTTTTTTAATTTTTGTAAGGTGGTGTGTTAACCCTATGGTCATTGGCTAGGAATCCCGAGTTCTCAGCTGTACATAATCTATAGTTTGTAAAAAGAACAAAGCAACCGAGACACACTCTTGATGCTCCTTGCTTGGCGTGGAGGCTGTGGGGGCGATGCCTTCCAGAGGGGCCGTAGCTCAGGGCGTGCACTGTGGGGCTGGACCTGTGGCCACTGCAGTGGGCATCCGTTTAGCTTCAGGTTGTCTTGTTTTGTATATAGAGACATCGCATCCCGCTGCCATTCTTAGCTGTGGAAAAGGGGGGGTCGGCTGGCATGAGAAGTGTTTTGGATCCTTTTTAGTTGAAGTGCGGTAGTTTTAAAACTGTTTGTTTTCTAAACAAACCGTAGAACTCTTCATTGTCAGCAAAGCCAAGAGCCACTGCATCGATGAAAGTTCAAGAACCTTCTGTACTAAACACGATCTGCAACGTTCTGTTATTTTTTTTTGTATGTTTAGAATGCTGAAATGTTTTTGAAGTTAAATAAACAGTATTACATTTTTAAAATCGTGCTCTATGATAACAGTCTAAATGTCTGACTCACAGCAGTCTTAGCAGGAGGATAACCCACTCCATGGTATCTGGTGAATCTGGTAAATAACTTCTCTTTTACTCTCTGTGGCCAGCCTCCTGGGGATGGAGATGAAGAGGGCTACTTGAAGCTACTGCGTGATGTTTGTGTCTGAGAGGCATTAAGATGAAGTCTGAGCTTTTGAATGTAGGAGCTAAGGTCATGGCGCAGGCAAGGTTTAATAGCCTTCAGAGGTTGGGGAAGGTGGGTGGTTAAGATTGAGGCTGACTACTATGTAGGGTTTTTTGTTTTTGGTTTCCCACCCTACCCCCCACACTGTAGGGATCAAGTTCATTGCTAAACAGCAGAAGGAAAAAAATGTTCTTTTGGGCTTTATTTTTCCTTTCACCCCTGTTTCCAGCTGCACCCCCCCCCCCCGCCCTGTACTCACAGTGGGACATTATTTGTTCTGTTTAACAATCAAGGTGATCTTGAGCTGTAGCAACCTCTCCTGGACCCCAATGAGGGGTGTGTGGAGGAGGAATCAGTGTCCTTTTTCCCCTGACTTAAAGCAAATGCCCCAAGGAAGATGGCTGGGCTCCCATTGCAGGTTCCATCATGGGTACCTGCAGGGCAGGCTGATGGAATCCACTGCTGAGCACTGAATGCATCGGAGGAAAAGTAGACTGGTCTCCCCGTGGTTTGAGCTCAGCCATTTGGAACGTAGATTGCTAAAATGTTCTTAAGCTGGAAGAAGCTTGGTGTAGGTTTCAGTGGTTATTTCCTGTTGGAAGGTGTAGCATTTTGTCCAAGTTGGGCTGAGGGGTGATGGCCATAGTGACAGATGGTGATCTTAAATACCATTTAAGCTCTGTTGTGCACTTGCATTGTAGCTGTTGGCGGTGATGAAGGGGCTGTGTTGTGGGTGAGTGGTGGTATTACCCAGCCTTAATCCACGGGTGTGTGTGTTGGAGGCTGTGAAGCACTCGGGTGTTTTAATGACACTGAGGAGAAAGCAGTTTTCTTAAAATTCACTATTTAGAAGCTTGCATGTCTGCAGGCAGTGCCCTCCCTACCCTGTCAGGGTCACCTGCCCGATCTCTAATCTGTATTCATAGCCATTCCTTCTCACATCACAACTGTTTGTCCTAAATGTGTTTTTCTAGTTGTAGAAAATGACCACTGATTTAAAAACCCTTGGTCCTGAGTTTTGCCCCGAGGCACTTGTTCCAAGATTGCCCCTCCCTGTCTCAGCTGTGCCTGGTCATTTCCCTCCAGTCATTGTTTGGCATTGTTGGCAAAAGCCTCTGCCACCTGACACACAACCAACCAGACTAAGATGTAGGAGCTGTGATCAACCTTGTCAAATACGGGAGAGAAGCTCAACTGGTCGTCATGAGGGAGCGATTTCTTGCTAAGAGGTGCCCCTCTATCTGGTGGAAACTAGACAAGCCAACTATGGAAGGGCAAAGACTAGAAGGGGATGACTTTCTTTTGTGCTCCTACAGTAGTTAAACCTAAGTGGGGGACCCGTTAAGTGGTCTTTGATTAAGTAGACATTTAGTTCTAGAGAGACTCAAGGCAGCTTGGCCCATCAGCTGCTTGCAGCAAGAGGACTACTGGTAAGCTTTTCACCTGTTACCGTTGCTCCTCTTAATGGAATGATGCCTCGTAGCTTCTCTGAGATGCTACAAGTGGCATGGTGTCACCACCTAAGGCTTCAGCTCAGCGTGACTTCTGGGCCCACAGTATGTGTTCCTGCAACATCAACCTGTTATTTTTTTAATCAAAAGGACAGTACCTGCTTTGTCTAACCACCCCTTATAACACCTCCACCCCGTTTTTGAATGATGTTTTACCCTTTGGAAAAAACAAGGCTGTGATGTAGCAACTATTGTCTGAGTCTCCTGTGTGTCTGTTCTTGTTACAAATGTATCTGGGGAAGTTGGATGCATTCATTTTCTGTAATAAAGTTTCTTAATCAGTCTTCCCAAAAAGTAATCAGTGGGCTGTCTGCAATCTGTCTGAGCTACTGAACCTCTGTAGTTTGGGTTGATTATAATCAAGGTTTTACAAGTACAAGCTTCACTGTAACTCTAGATCTGAACTAACGTTTAATGGAAAGATAGCATCAAAAAGAGCAAGGGTTAAGGACTCCACAGCCCCTACCTAGATCAACCCTTCAGCCAGAGGGGTAGGGGGAGAGTTGGCTCTGGAGCCCTATGCCGGGGCAAATGTGCAATTTGCAGGAGCTGCTGTTGATGAAGTGGCTGGCTACTTGTAATCAGCAAGCCCTGCCAAGCAGGACTCCCTGAGGCCGAGGGTCGGGGCTCAGTTGGCTGGCAGAGCCAGGCCAAACAAGGAGTTTTGGATGAGAGCCACGGGGGCCACTTGCTGTACTTGGCCCCTGGCTTAGTTGCATGTGGAGCCCAAAGCTATTTGGGAGGGAGTGATCTGTGGGCCAACTCTACAGCCTAGGCTTCCCTTCCTGCTTCAGACAGAGCAGCCCTCACCTTGTTTTGTATCTTGAGCATCCTCCTAAGATGTTAGCTTAGAAAAGAAGCTGGGATACCATATTGATAAAATAAGGGAAACATCATCTCAGTAGATATATTAAAAGTGTTTGATAAAATCCAACAGCGTTCTGTGATTGAACACACACACACACTCAGAAAACAGAATAGAATGGAACTTCCTCAAACTGAACACTTAGGAAAACCACAGCTAATATTATACTCAGTGAAAGACTGAAAGCTTTCCCCCTAGGTTTAGGAACAAGACAAGGATGCCCACTTGTGCCACTTCTATTTGTCATTGTACTAGAAGTTCTAGCCAGGGAAATTAGGGAAGAAAAAGCAAAAGCATCCAGACTGGAAATAAAGGAATAAAGCTATGTCTATTTGCAGGTGAGATAATCTTGTATATAGACAATCCTAAAGAATTTCCAAATAAAACTGTCAGAACAAATAAAATGTACATGGGGAGAACTACAAAACATTGTAGGAAGGCTTTAAATACCTAAAGAAATGGAAAGACATGCCATGTTCATGGGTAGGCAGGAAAGATTGTTAAGATGGCAATACTCCTGAAATTGATCTGTAGATTCAATGAAATCCCTATCAGAATCGCAGCTGGCTTCTTTGTAGAAATTGACAAGGTGATCCTGAATTTCATACGGAAATTCAAGGGACGCAGGATAGCCAGAACAATCTTGAACAAAGTTGGAGGACTCGGACTTCCCAATTCCAAAACTTACTACAAAGCTGCAGTAATCAAGACAGTGTGGTAATGGCATAAGAACAGACATATATACCAATGGATTAAATTAAGAGTCCAGGAATATACCCATATGAGTATAGCCAATAGCCTTTCAACAAAGGTACCAATATTATTTTCTGGGGAAGAGTATAGTCTTTTAAGCAAATGGTGTTGAGACAACTGGGTATTCACATGCAAAGAAATAAATTTCGACCCATAACTCAACGCTACATACAAAAAGTTCAAAATGGATCAAAGATCTAAATGTAAGTGCTAAACTATAAAACTCTTACTAGGAGACATAGGTGTAAGTCTGCCAATGGCTTCTTAGGACACTGAAAGCACAAAGCAACTAAAGAAAACAGATACATTGAACATCAAAATTAAAAAAAAACTTGCATGCTTCGAACAATATCACCAGGAAAGTGAAAAGACAACCTACAGAATAGGAGAAAATATTTACAGATCATATACCTGATAAGAATCTAGTGTCCAAAACATATAAAGGACCATTATAACTCAATAATAAAAGGACAACCAAATTAAAATGTGGGCAAAAGATCTGAACAGACATTTCTCCAAATAAGATGCACAAATGACAACGTGCTCATGAAAAGATGCTCAGTGTCACCTACCATCAGGAAAATGCAAATCAAAACCATAGTGAGATACCACTTCACTCCTACTAGCATGCGTTTAATGATAATATAAAAAGGAAAAATAACTAGAATTGGTGAGGATGTGGAGAAATCGGAACCCTTGTACATTGCTGGTGGGAATGTAAAATGGTGCAGTCACTGTGGAAAACAGTTTGGTCCCTGAATCAGTTATACATAGAATATGAACATAGACTTTGACCCAGCAATTCCATTCCTAGGTATACACCCAACGAATTGAAAACAGGTATTCAAATAAATACTTGTACATGAATGTTCGTAGAAGCATTATTCATAATAGTTAAAAAATGGAAACAATCCAAATGTCCATCAAGTAATGAATGGATAAACAAAACGTGGTCTATCCATACAATGCAGTATTATTGAGCCATAAAAAGGAACGGAGTACTGACACAAATGCCACATAGATGGACCTTGGAAACAATGTGTGAAGGGAAAGAAACCAGTCACAAAAGGCCACATATTATATGATTCCATTTATATGAAATGCCCAGAATGAGGCAAATCCATAGAGACAGAAAGTAGATTAGTGGTTGCCAGGGGCTAGGGGTTGCTGGCGGGAAATGAGGTAGGAGCATTCTTTGTGGGAAAATGAAAATGTTCTAAAATTAGATAGCAGTGATAGTTGCACAACTCTGTGAACATAGTAAAATGTGTAGACTCTAAATGGGCAATGCAGCAGTGGAAAGATGTTTTCGCACTTGATAGCATGAGGAACTGGGTGGTCCTTATGGACAGCTGCTCCAGGGCAGTGATGCTGATGGAGATCTGACTCTAGAGTGGAGACAGAGTGGGGGGCATGGGGTGTGGAGCAGAACCAGAGCGGGTGGTTTTGTTTGTTGCTGCCCTTATTTTTGAGATAGGAGAGGCATGAGGGGTTGTGACCCATGAGGACACTACCTGTATATCGCCAGGCAAAGCCTCTCCCCCGAGCTCCAGACCTCCAGATCTAATCGTCTCTTGGCCAAGCCACTTGGATGACCCACAGGCACCTTGAACTCCATGTGTTCAAACCGAAACTCCTGGTCTTCTCCCAAATCTGTTCTTCATCCCAGCCTGCATTCTGGAACTCCATCCCGGCTTATATTCACAAATAACTATTCGCTTAAAGATAAATTTCAATTAATAATCACAATGGGAACTTAGTTATTCAATGCAACCACTAATCTATTGTCACCAATAAAATCTAAGCAGTTATCCCAGCCTCCTTTTCTCACTCGCCGCATCCGATCAGTTCCCGAATCCTGCCTGCCAATTGTATTTCCTCAAACATCTCGGATCCATCCCTCCTCTCATTCATGCTGTCAGTGTAGGTTAAATCTCTTGTCTCCAAATTCTTCCATACCCTCTTAGAGCTAGCCTAGAACTTACATTTTCAGGCTTTTGCTCACCGATTTCTCTCCACGGAAATCTCCAACTCTGATGCCCTGCTTGGATCTGTCTGGTATGGTACCGTCAGAGCTGGAGACAAGCCGTAGCTTGGGCCCTTACTATCTTTTGTCTGGATGAATGTAACAGCTTCCCAAATGATTTCCCTGTGTTCCCTCTTACCTTTTTTCCATCCCCAGACCTAGTAGAGCCACTGATGCATACTTGGTGCTAAATACATATTCATTGCCTAAATAAATGAATGAAGAGGGACAGATAAGAGGAAAATTCAGCAGAGGTAGACCTCATAGGCCATCTTAAGAATCTGAACTTTCCTAAGGTCAAGGATGACCATTGAAGAATTTTCATCTGTTGATGTTTGGGGTATGGTGAATAGTGACATGATGAGATAGGTATTGTGGTTAAATTATGATGGTTCCTGTGAGGAGAATGGATTAGAAGACACGGGGAGGAGCAAGAGTGAAAGCAACTGTCAACTCTTAGTGACTTAACACAACAGAAAGGTTACATTTCACTGTCATTACAGTCCAAGCAAATATTTGCCTGGGAGCCCTCCATATTGTGACTCAGGGATCCCAGCTCTTTCCATTTGGTGGTAGGACCATCTTCAATCCATGGCCTCCATGTCACTGCAGAATAGGCTTTCTTTCTTTCTTCCTTTCAATTTAATTTTTATTTTATGTTGGAGTATAGTCGATTTACAATGTTGTATTAGTTTCAGGTGTACAGCAAAGTGATTCAGTTATACATACACATATATCCATTTCTTTTTCAGATTCTTTTGCCATATAGGTTACTACAGAATATTGAGCGGAGTTCCCTGTGCTATACAGCAGGTCCTTGTTGGTTATCCATTTTATGTATAGTAGTGTGCATATATTAATCCCAATCTCCCAATTTATCCCTCCCCCCCTCACCTTTCCCCTTTGGTAACCATAAGTTTGTTTTTGAAGTCTGTGAGTCTATTTCTGTTTTGTAAATACGTTCATTTGTATCATCGTTTTAGATTTCACATATAAGTGGTATCATATAATACTTGTCTTTCTCTGTCTGACTTACTTCACTTAGTATGATAATCTCTACGTCCATCTATTTTCCTGCAAATGACTTTCTTTCTTTCTTTTTTATGGCTGAGTAATATTCCATTGTAGATATATACCACATCTTCTTTATCCATTCATCTGTTGATGGACATTTAGGTTGCTTCCATATCTTAGCTATTGTACATAGTGCTGCAATGAACATTGGGGTGCATGTATCCTTTTGAATTATGGTTTTCTCCAGGTATATGCCTAGGAGTGGGATTGCTGGATCATATGATAGCTCTATTTGTAGTTTTTTAAGGAACTTCCATGCTGTTTTCCACAGTGACTCTACCAATTTACATTCCCACCAACAGTGTAGGAGGGTTCCCTTTTCTCCATACCCTCGCCGACATTTATTATTTGTAAGACTTTTTGATGTTGGCCATTCTGACTGGTGTGAGGTGATACCTCATTTTACCTTCGATTTGCCTTTCTCTAATAATTAGTGATGTTGAGCATCTTTTCATGTGCCTGTTGGTCATCCGTATGTCTTTTTTGAAGAAATGTCTGTTTAGATCTTCTGCCCATTTTTTGCTTGGGTTGTTTGTTTTTTGATATTGATCTGTGTGTGCTGTTTGTATATTTTGGAGATTAATCCCTTGTCGGTTGTTTCTTTTGCAAATGTTTTCTCCCATCCTCTGGGTTGTCTTTTGGTTTTGTTTATGGTTTCCTTTGCTGTGCAAAAGCTTTTAAGTTTAATTAGGTCCCATTTGTTTATTTTTGTTTTTATTTTCACTACTCTAGGAGGTAGACAGAATAGGCTTTAGAATGAGGCCCAGAAGTGACATTACTCAACTTTCACCCACATTCCATGGCTCCCGACTGCAAGGGCAGTTGGGAGGTGTGGTCATTCTGTGTGCCCAGGGAGAACACGAAATGGATTTGTGAACACATAGCATTTTCCAATCTATTCAGGGAGATGGAATAGGGGTGGTTGTGGGCATCCATCCAGGTGAGGGATGCTGGGGGCTTGTACAGAGTGGTGCTGATGGGGATAGAAAAGAGTAGTTGGATTCAAGAGAGAATTAGGATCTCTAGGAAGCTGCGGAGGATTGGATGTGGGGGACGAGGAAGAAGGAGGTATTAAGAAGGAGCCTAATTTTCTCACCTGGGGCACTGGAGGGCTGGCAGAGGCTTTCAACAAAACAGAGTCCCTGAGGAGAAGCAGGTTTGAGAGTGAATCATCTCCAGGCTTAGCATGCTCAAAAAAGGTAACAGGTCCAAGCTCACGTTTCCCCGCTAGGGAAAATTTGGAACTTGGTATCATAGACCCTTCATGCTGTCAGCCTCACTCTTTCCCTCTTAGGAGTAGTCTGCAAGTTGCATTTTTCAGGCTTTTCCCATCAGTTTCCCTCTAGGAAAATCTCTAGCTCTGACCCCTGGTAGGATCTGTCTGCTCTGGTAGGATCTTACCAGAGTGTCAGAGCTGGAAATGTCCCTGGAGGGAAATGAACTCCCTTGGGCTAGAAGAGGGCTTCCCCCTTTCCATACTCACACTTCTCAATCTGTTTCTAAACCGGGAGTTTTTGAGGAAAAGCTCAAACAATCTTCCTGCTGTTAGCCTCAGGCCGCAGTTGGTTTTTTCAGTCCACATAGGAAATATGAGATGCACATTTTCCTAGGCTGTGTATTTTGTTCCGGGCCTGTGGTGGGTTTTTGGATGCATGTCAGCTCTGATACTGTGGCAATGTTGATTGCGACATTTGACAGTTCCCATTGCAAGATGTGTAGAACATATGATGCTTCTGTCCTCTGTCCAAACCCTCAGTCATTTACATGAAAAAGGGCTCCTATTTCAGTGATGAAACATTCACAGAAGGCTGAAATATGTCACTTAAAAATATTGGGTTAGCCGTGATTTGTTTTAATCCTCTTGTGCTGGAGCTGCTTTTAACTTTATCAAGAAACTCTCTTCTGCATACATTTAATTGACCAAATGAAAGCAGCTGATTGAGAAGCACAGTCCCCAAAGTTTCTACCTTGATTTAGATATGGAAGACCATCCTAAGACTAAGAGGCCGCATGGGATTGTAGAGGGAACATCAGACACCTAGCTCAGTGTCTGGAATGCAGGAAGCGTACAAATATGAATTCCCCTCCCTGGTGCTGCTCACTCCGCTCCCCACTCCAGGAAGGAGGAGGTCTGGGTTCTAGAGAGTCTAAGTGACTCATCTGAGGTTACACAGAGAGTTGGTGGTGGAGCAAGGATTCAAATTGATGTCCGCGGACTCCGAAGTCTGTGCTATCACCCATCCTGCCTATAGAGAACACACACTCTGTGCCAAGCATCCCACTAAAAGTTGGGGATATGGACATCATGGCACTAGAACATGATCCTGGTCCTCAAGTTGCTCATAAATGGCTGCAGAGTTAAGTAAACAGCTAATTAAAACACAGCAACTGTGCTAATAGACGTCAGCAGGGGGTTCCTAGGGAATAAGGAGGAGGAGCCATTTATACACTGCTCAATTAGGGAAGTCTTCCTGAAGAAGGAGATGCTTGGGCCATTTGTTAAAGGCAGAGGAGTTAGCTAAATGAAGAGGGATGGGCCGAGGGGATAGCACACACAAAAGCTTAGAGAGGAGAAGCAGCCTGGTGAGTCCTGGGAATTTGCAAGCAGTTTCCTTTAGTGAGAACTGTCTTAGTTATTTATTGCTGCAGAACAAATCACCCTAAACTCTAGTGGCTTAAAATATAACAACATTTATTAGCTCACGGCTCTTTGGGTCAGGAATCCAGACCACTTAGCTGGATCCTGTGGTTCAAGGTCTTGGCCAGGGTTACAGTCATCTCCAGTCTTGTCTGGAGGGTGATTGCTTCCAAGCTCATACACACGGTTCTAGGGAGGATTGTTTCTTGTTGCCTGGCGGTTGGAAGCTGACCTCAGTTCCTTGTCACTTGGGCCTCCCAATAGGGCAGCTCACAACATGGCAGCTTGAGTCATTCAGGGAGAGCAAGTGAAGTGAGAAGAGTCAGGGAGAATGTGGGAACAAGATGGAAGTCACAGTTTCTTTGGAACCTAATCTCAGAAGTGAAATCCCATCGCCTTTGCCATATTCTATCTACTAGAAACAAGTGAATAGGTCCAGTCCCCACTCAAGGGGAGCAAATTACATGAGGGCATGAGTACCAGGAGGTGGGGATCATTGGAAACCAAGTCAGAAAATTTCAGTCGTATTTAACTTTACAAAAAGGTACCATTCTATATACACTCTTTTAAGTCTTGTTTTGCACGTAAACTTGCATCACAAGGTTCACGCATATTGTTTTCTTTCTTTAGTTCATTCATTTTGACTGCTGTATTCCATCGTGTGTGTGTGTGTGTGTGTGTGTGTGTGTGTGTGTGTGTGTGTGTGTGTATCATAGATTATTTGTTTTCTCCCATGATGGATATTTGAGTTGCCTGGGGCTGAGGAAGGGGAGCTGAGGAAAAATGGGGAATTACTGCTAAGGGTTTTTTTTGAGGGGGAGGGGTAATTAAAATGTTCTACAATTACATGGCAGTAATGGTTGCACAACTTTGCATACTAGAACCCATCAAGTTGTGCACCTTAAATGTGTGAATTTCATGGCATGTGCATTATATCTTAATAAAGCTATTATTAAAACTCTATGGCAATGAATTGGAAAATGTAGAGGAAAAAAAACCAGATGATTTCCTAGCAGAATATAGAATACCAACACTGGCCCCCCAAAACTAGAAAACTTAAAGATATAAATAATCATTAACAGATTAAAAAGGAAATTAAAGGTCTACCACAAGAAAAAATCAGAGTGGCCAAGCAGGACATGAAAAGATGCTCATCAGCTAATAGGGAAATGCAAGTTAGAACTACAATGAGAAATCTAAACTATGACACAAGTGAACTTATGTGCCAAACAGAAACAGACTCACAGACACAGAGAACAGCCTTGTGGTGGCCAAGGGGGGTGGGGGTGGAGGAGGGATGAATTGGGAGTTTGAGATTAGCAGGTGCAAACTATTATATATAGAATGGGTAAACAACAAGGGCCTACTGTAGAACACAGGGAACTCTACTCAATATCCTGTGATAAAGCATAATGGAAAAGGGAAAAAAACTGCAATGAGATACTACTGCACACCCACCAGAATGGCTAAAATTAAAAAAAAAAAAGATACCACCAACTGTCAGTGACGATGAAAAGCAAGTGACCTTCTCATACACTGCTAGTGAGAGTACAAATTGGTAGATCCATTTTGAAAAACTGCTTGGTAGTAGTGATGAAAATCAATCGTTTGCTATATTTGCAAGTTGTTAAGAGACTAGATCTAAGAGTTCTCAGCCCAAGAAAAATATCCCCCCCCCTTTTTTGGTATCTGTATGAGATGATGGATGTTAACTAAACTTACTGGAAGTAATCATTTCACAACATATGTAAGTCATTATGCTGCACGCCTAAGACTTACGCAGTGCTGTATGTCAATTACATCCCAATAAAACTGGAAAAAATAGTAATTGCAAAGTCCCCCACCCCTACACATTTGCATATCCTACAAAGCAGAAATTCCATTTCCAGGTGTGTATACCAATAGAAATGCTCCATATTCACCAGCCATGAACAAGATGCTCGTTATGGCACTATTTGTAGTAGCCAAAACCACAAACGACACAAATGCAGGTATATGCAATGACATGGGTGAATCTTGCAGACATAATGTTGAATGAAAAAAGGAGTGTGTATTGAATGATTCCAGTTATATGAAGCTCAAAGCAAGCAAAAATAATGGATACT
Source organism: Hippopotamus amphibius kiboko (assembly GCF_030028045.1). Classification (NCBI taxonomy): domain Eukaryota; kingdom Metazoa; phylum Chordata; class Mammalia; order Artiodactyla; family Hippopotamidae; genus Hippopotamus; species Hippopotamus amphibius. The sequence goes on along the minus strand of NC_080203.1, from coordinate 5,525,662 downwards.
GATAGTGGATATTCCTGAGAGCAGGGTACTGTCTGGGAAAGAGAATGAGGAAATCTTCTGAGGGGATGGAAACACTCGGTGTCTTAATCTGGATGAATAGATATATGGGTATATATATAAATGCTTCTGGATGCACAGTTGAGATTAGTAGCCTTATACACTTTACTGTATATTCATTAACCCTTATAAAAAAGTTACACATATATATTTTTTGAAGGAAAAAAGATGTACATATTCTGGATTTTCATTTCTGATCATGGAAGACTATGTAATTTGAACCAACCCTCCTGTTGAAAAAACTGGACAAAATCCTTGAAAACATCACTTTAAAAGCATCAGTGAGCTAACTAGAGAGTCTAAAAAATGACTGAGCCAAGATCCAGGAGACTAGGGACCAGAGAGTGGTGAGCACAGCACTTAGAACTGCTTTTACTCTGAGATGTTTGCGGTTTGCTGACCTAGAAGAAGCAGCTGGGGGCTTAGGACAAAGAGTCACAGTCCAGACTCCACCAAAAGCATATATGGACACTTGATCTGGGACAAATGTGTCACTGTGCTAGGACAATGAGAGATCCATATGAAAAGATGAAATTAAAGCCCTGCCTGGCACCACACACACAAACACATCCTGGGTGGGTTGTAAACCTAAGGCTAAAAGGTAAAAAAATAACACATTTAGAAGGTAATGTTGGAGAATGTCTTCATAAAATAAGGTAGGGAAAGACATTGTAATCAACACTCCCCAAACAAGCATTAAGCATAGAAGACTGATCAATTGCACTGCAATGAAATCCAGAACTTCTGCTCATCAAAAGACATCAGCATCAAAAGGCATGAATAGGCAAGCCACAGAGGGGAGAGGATATTTGCAGTACGTATAATTGCAAAGGGCTTGCCTCCAAAATGTATAAAGAACATTTACAAATTAATACGAAAAAGTCAGACAACCCTGTAGAAAAATGGGCAAAAGTTTTGAATAGTCACTTCACAAAAGGGGCATTTATTGGCCAACAGGCATATGAAAACGTGCTCAATCTTATTGATAATAACGAAAATGAAATGTTTACATCACAATGAAATACCTTCAGATACTCATCAGATTGGCTAAAATGGACAAGTCTCACAATTCTAAGTATTGAGGAAATTGCGGAGCAAGAGGAACTCTTGCACTGCTCATGGGAGTTTATGTTGGTAGCACCACTTTGAAGCATGGTTTAGCTTCATTTAGCAAATTAGGTGTGCACTTGACAGAAGGGTAGGCATGTGAGGGCTGGGAGATGTATTCACAGCAGCACAGTCTGTAATGGGTACCAAGTGCAAACAACCCAAATGTCCCTCTACAGCAGGTTGGATCACTAATCTGTGCTCTATTCCCACAATGGAAATGAATGAACTTTAGATACCCTCAGCAACATGGATGAATCTCACAGGCACTGTGCCGAGGGAAAGAAGACAGATAATTCCATTTATACAAAATTCATAAACAGGCAAAACTAAACGCTGGTGTTTAGAGATGTACACAGACATGGCTCAATTATAAAGAAAAGCAAGTAGTGGATAATCTAAAAGTCATAATGGTGTTTACCCCTGGTGGGGGATGAGACGATTGCTACCAGGAGGGGTGTTAGGGGCTGAGTTGTGTCCCCCAAGTTCACATGCTGAAGTCCTTAGCCCCAGGACCTCAGAATGTGACCATATTTGGAGCTAGGGTCTTTAGGAGGTGATTAAGTTAAAGTGAGGTCATTAGGATGAGCCCTAACCCAATGTGACTGGTGTCCTTATGAGAAGAAGAGATTAGGACACAGACATGTACAGAGGGAAGATCGTGTGAGGACACTGGAAGAAGACGGCCGTCTCCAAGCCAAGGAGAGAGTTCTCAGAAGAAATCAACCCTGCAGACACTTTGATTTTTGACTTCTGGCCTCCAGAACTAGAAGGAAATAAATTTCTGTTGTTTAAGCTGCTCAGTCTGTAGTACTTTGTTATGGCAGCCTGAACAGACTAATACAAGGGGGCATCTGGGAGGACTTCTGGATGCTTCCAATTTTCTTTTTCTGGACTAGGATGATAATTGCACAGGCATTTGCTTTACCATAGATTGTTAGGTTGTACATTTAAGCTTTATTTGCTTTTCTGTACATGTGTTACATTTCACAATAAAAAAGTAAACCAAAAAAGAATGGCTTGGCCTGAGCAGGGAAAAAAGATTTTTCTCTCTTTGGATCTTCACACCAATCCTATCAGAAAGACTTGGAAAAGACTCTTTCTTTTAGTAAACAGCTTTATTGAGATATAACTCACATACCACCCAGTTCATTTATTTAAATTGAATAATTCAATAGTTTTTAGTATACATACAGAGTTATATCAGCAGCCATCACCACAGTCAATTTTAGAATAATTATATCATCTCAAAAATAAACCCTGTACCTGTCAGCTATCATTCTCCATCCATACCAGGCCCTGGCAGCCACTAATCAACTTTCTGTCTCTATAGATCTATTCTGGACATTTCATACAAATTAAATCATGTAGTATGTGGTCTTTTTGCGTGGCTTCTTTCACTTAGTATGTTTCCAGGGTTCATCCATGTTGTAATGAGTATCAGTACTTCATTCCTTTTTATGACTATATAGATAGACCACATCATGTTTACCCCCTCATCAGCTGCTGGACATTTGGGCTGTTTCCACTTTTTTTTTTTTTTGGGCTGTTTCCACTTTTTGGCTATTATCAATAATGCTCCTATGAATATTTGTATACAAGTTTTTGTGCAGATATATGTTTTCAGTTCTCTTGAGTATATACCTAGGGGTGGAATTGTTGGGCCACATGGTGATTCTACGTTTAACATGCTGAGGAACTACCAAACTGTTTTCCACAGAGGCTGCACCATTTTACATTCCCATCAGCAGTGTATGAGGGTTCCCATTTCTCCACATCCTTGCCAACACTTATTCTCTGCCTTTTTTGTATTATATTCATCTTAGAAGGTGGGTAGTGACATCACTTTGTGGTTTTATAAACTATTTTTTTTTTTTTTGGCCACGCCGCATGGCATGTGCTATCTTGGTTCCCCCACCAGGGATCGTACCTGGGCCCTCTGCAGTTGGAAATGCAGAGTCTTAACCACTGGACCCCAGGGAAGTCCCTCTTTGTGGTTTTGATTTGCATTTCCCTAATGACTAATGTTGTTGAACTTCTTTTCATGCACTTATTGGCAAGGATTGTTAACTCCATTTTCCCTGATGAGGAAATCGAGACTCAGAGAGATTAAGTGAATCATCCCACATCATGCAGTCCAAGGCTCCTTTTTCCTTCCAATACAGCCTGCCATGTCCATGGAAAGCAGGATTCTCTCAGCAGGTCAGCCCCACGCTGGGGCCTTTGGTTTGTTTGGGTCAGTTTCTGTGCGTACCACCAGCCCCCTGAAATCTTACTGGGTCCTCTGGCATCACCTGACAGCACTTGCCCTCTGCCTGCTCCATCTGAAGCCTTCCTCTTGTTGCCCAGGACTTTCCTACAGAGGGAATCGTGGCTTTACCCGAACCAGGTACGCAAACATCCCAGCTTAGCAAACTGAGAATTCCAGAAAGCCAGGGCTGGCAGGACCCTGTGAGGGCATCAAGTTCAAATCCGTATCATTCAGAAGGGGAAACTGAGGTGCTGAGAAGGTGGGGAACTGTCTGAGGTCTCACAAGATGCTGCTGGTGGAGCTGTGGACAGGGCGGAACTCTTCTTGATGTACACATGATGGAAAAATGAGAACATTCTTCCCTTTACCCTCTTCTCACACAGGGGAGCATGCAGCAGGGCTGTCTGGGGGCGGGGGGGAGGGCAAGCGCCTGCTGGTTGTCTCTCAGCATAGAAATGAAGCCAGAGCTTCGTGGGGAGGGACAAATGGGGCAGCCGCCGAAAGCTGGATTTGACCTGCACTAGCGGGTGCCCTGATCTGGTAGAGCAAGGTCTTCTGCCCTGGTGACAGGTTAACCACAGTCACTTGAGAAAAGTAAAGATAAATGGATTTCTCCTCCAAACCTTCTGACCTCTGCAAACCAGGTGCAAAGTATGCTTAGCCCTGGCAGAGCTTAACCTCCAGGGGGAGGGAGGGAATAATAGGTCTTTTCTTTTTCAGTTTTACAAGCTTTAACCTTTAGCCAGCTCACTTGTTTCCTCAAGCCCGCAGTCTCGCTGTGGCCAGTGGGAGTGGAAAGCCTGCTGTCAGCTGGGACCCTCATCCCCGCTTTCCCAGTGGTGTCGTTCACTTTCTCCTTAGAGGAGTGGGCTATGGGGCTAAGATTCAAGCTTCAGGTCAAAGTCCCATGAAGGTCATCTTTCCTTCTAGAATGTCAGTGCTGCAAGAACCCCGTGGTCTTGAGGAAGTGCCCTGGGCTGGGAGACAGAAGCCTGGAGTCCACCCTCAGCTTCTCCTGGAGCTCACTATGTCCCTACAGGCACACACTTTTCTGAGCCTCAGTTTCCTCATCTATACAACAGAGTTAAGAACAATCCTGTCATACTTTCCTCACCAGAGCCTTATGAAGATAAAATCAGACCATGCATGTTGACATACTTTTCAAGTCCTGAATGTACAGATAACCAGTTAATACCCTTTATCTAAAAAGAACCACTAATAGCCATAGATAAAAGACAAATCCCACATTTAAAATTGGAAAAAAGCTATGAAAAGCATTTAGCAACATGTATAACATTTTTGAAAAGTGCACATGCTTTACTCTGGGGTGTACCCTCAGAGCAACTGAGATACATCAAAAATGTAAGTACATACCATCATAGTATTCCTTTAAATTTTTTGAATAATTCAGATTTTTATTAAAAGCAAACTTCTGTAGTGCTTTAAAAATATAGCCCATTGAAAAGTATATTGGTGTTAAGGTACAAGACATTTTCATTCTAATTTCTCTTCCAACTACTTATCCAAGTTAAACATTTCAGAAAATTGACTGATTTTTCCATTTGTACCCCTTTATTGTAGAATCCCCCAAATTCCCAAATTACATATTAAATATATTTAAGTGGCAGAAACTGACACCCCATTAGGAAGTGGACGCATGTGCCCGATGTCCTACAGATGTAAAACCTACAGTTGCAAAGGAGAAATGTACACAGGTTTAAGACTACACATTCTTAAACACCCAGTGCTTTTTATGTTCTTTTCATACATTTTAAAAAAGAAAATGCATTACCAACAAAAAATTATTGAATAAGGTTGATTGCCATGGCCTTGCTTATAATGGTAGAAAATGTGAAAAAAAATGTAGAAGTTTTACTTCCTATGTGGTTATAATAACGTCCTCCATGAATTACTCCTCCCCGTGTCCATCCTCCTTTGCAATGTAATCCCACTACTCCTTCCATCAAGAGGAAAAATGGATTTTCCCACCCCCTTGGCTCTGGGCTAACCTTGTGACTTGCTCCTGCCAGTGCAAGACATCAGAAGTGATACTGTGTGACTTCCAGGGCTAGGCCTTAAGAAGCCTTGCGGCTTCCATTTTCACCCTTGGGATCCACAGACCAGCATGGTATCCTCCAGTCCCGGAGGATCAGAGGCATGCAGTAAAGGGGGACCCCAGCAGGCTTGGGATGCTCGAAAGCCGCCTACTTCAAATGAAGGGCGAGCCCTCCCCTGGCTCCAGGGAGACGGCTCGGAGCCCTTGGCCTATCCTGCCGGAGAGGTTTCTGTGCACCTGAGGATTTGTCAATTTGACCTCTGGGGACCTAGGGCCTGAGTAGCTGAGGTCAGTCACAAGGGTGCTGCAGTGAAGACCCAGAACACCAAGTCTCGGTGAGCTTTCCTGGTTGGCAATACCTTTCATGTGTTGTCACACATCATTGCTGGGAGAATTCAGCATGTCCCCATGAGATTCCACTGGGAGGAGATACTTGGAAGCTTGTGACTGGTTTCTGTTGGACTTTGTCCCATGTGCCTTTTTCCTTTGCTAATTTTTTGATCAGCATCCTTTCACCATAATAAACCATAACCATAACCATAACAGCTTTTCTGAGCCCTGTGAGTCTTTCTAGTGAGTCAGCAAACCTGAGAGCAGTGTTCAGGACCCCTGTCACAGAGGCTACGTGGAGAAGTGAGGAGCTCTGGCCAACAGCCAGCACTACCTGGCAGACACCTGACTGAGAACATCTGGGGCCTTCGAGCCGCAGTCAAGCTGCTGGGTGTCTGTAGCTGCCTGAGTGAGCCCAGGAGAGCCCAGCAGAAGGATCACCAGCCTACCGGCAAAATCATGAGAAATGCCACATCACTGTTATTTTAAGGCACTAAGGTTTGTGGTGATTCACTAGTACCCGTAGGTAGCTGAAATGGTAAATGATTGAAAATAGGCAGCCAGTTAAAGCACTTATCATGTATCTATACATCGAAATACTAAGACGTCCTTAAAAATGCTGATATAGATTGTATATTAACATGGAACTGTATTCACTGTATATTTCAGGTAATGAATATTATAAATAACAATGTATTTATAATATAATTCCATTTTGAAAAAAATATATATATTTATAGTTAGATGTATAATTAGGATGAGCTATATGCAGCTGCTGATATTCAACCATTTTTGATCTACCAGCACAACTCTTTCCTGTGATCAGCTAACACATAGTGAGAGAATGGAGGCTACCTGTGGCCGAGTTTGGGTGGTGGGTAGTGGGTGCTATTTTCTTTCTGGTCATCTGTAGTTGCTCAGTCTGGTACATTGCACACGTAATTCTTAAGAAGAAAACAAGAGGGGACTCTTCTTTCTATAAAGTACTCAATAAACACGTGGACAATGATGACTGGACCAGGAAAGCAAGCTGAGAAGGCGGAGGCGCCGAGCTGGGGCCTGGGATTCGGGCCTCTGTGCTGGGTGGCTGGCTGGAACTGGGCTCACGCTTTGGGTTAATCAGTACCTTTTGTTCCCCACGGCACCGTGGGCCTCAGTACTCCTCGGGCAGGGGATGGAGGGGGAGGGGCCAGCCTGCTCCTCGGGTGCCTTGAGCAAGTGTGGGAGGAGCAGCCCAGGCCCAGGGCCTCTTACCCATGATGGAGCCTGCTACCCAGATGGCTGCCTCTCCCTTCGAACTGGAGCATCTCCAGGGGTGGCAGGGGTGGGGTGGGGGAGTCTTAGCTCTGGCGGGAGCCTTGGAGATCATCTGGTGCCTTCCCGGCAGGCGGTGGGACTCTCCCCAGTGGGGGCTCCCTCCACGCCCTGCAAAGGTCACCATCGTTGGCCTCTCCAACCGCAGCCCTACACTACTCTCAGAAGCACGCCCCCTATGTGGCAGGGACCAATAGCAAATCCATCCCTACTGGTGATAAATGGAATACTGCCTGCCATATCAGGAAACAAAGGATGTTACAGTCATCAGCAATCGCTGAGCCTTGAGGGAGCTCAGGAAGGAAAGAATACCTGCCATCTAGCAGCCATTAGACTGCAGCTCCTCCCCAGGGTGAGCCCTGAGGATGTGAAAACAGGATACAGGCCCCAGAGAACTGAGGTGCATATCAAAGGAAGGATTTCTGTCAGCCCAGACTTTTGCATCTTCCTATACAGAGAAAGGCGCTAAATTCCTTAACTTGGGATATCTGGTTTTCTTTAATCAACAATAATCTTTTGACATTCAGACTACTTGCCCCTTGTTGCAAAACTCCTATGTATCCTGGCTCCCCCCTCACCCCCTCGGAGCAGTTCTCTCAGGGTTACTTGAGATGCTGCCTCCTTGGCTTGAAGGCCTAAACGTTCCTGTCGAGTAAAACATAACTCTCAACCTTTAGGTTGTGAATAATTTTTTAGTCGACACTGGGAATCCCAAGTCGATTCAAACTTTTCCCTGTCGAATCCTCTCTCTTTACTTTGGGCAGCAGTACTTTCCTCTAAGTGAAATACTCATATCTAAGAAAGTGCAAATCTTTATTGACTGTATGGTACATTCCAGGCATGAAGCTTGGTGTTGTGATGTATGTACGCTATTTCCTTTAATTATCTAAGCAACGCTGTGAATGAGATATTACCATCTACGTTTTACAGATGGAGAAACTGAGGCCTAACAGGGGAACATGAATGCTCAAAGTGTCAAACTAGTAAGTGGCAAAGCTGGGGTTTGACCCCAGACTGTCTGTTTGAACCACTGTCTTGTATAGCTGCCTCCATTTCATTGATTGACACCTGAATTCTTTCGACAATGAATTTGAGATAGCTTCGAGTATCCACAATTCAATAAAATAGAAATAGAGAAGCAAGCCTAGAGAAAACACAGAAAACACTAGAAAATCAAAACAAGGTAAAGAAATGTATGAATATGCAAAACATCTGGGCTACAGTTGACAGTAAGGGTTATCATAGGCTGTCAGGCTGCCCAAGTGAAAAGGGAAAGCCAATTATCTTTATAATTCTCATTACCAGTAAGACGTTGTTTAGAGAAAATGTAGTAAACAAAGAATTCCAAAAGCCACTTACAAATACCATATCGAGGATATTGTCAACTGTCAGCATTTGGCACCTCCCAGAGGCTATTAAGCCCACCTTTGGGTCCTGATATCAGTGATGGGGCAGAAGTATGTCTATACCTTACCTGTGTCTCTATCTGTACCTGCGTCTATGTCACTATCTGGATCTGTGCCTTTACCTGTCCCCATCCCTGTATCTGTGTCTCTGTTTAAACCTGTATCTATGTGGCTATAAGTATCTGTATCTATGTTTCTATTTGTACCTGTATTTGTATTTCCAGAAATACTTCTTTCTGTGCCTCAGTCTATACCAGTAACTGTGTCTCTCTCTGTGCCTGTATCTTTTTCTCTATTTATACCTTGTATCTACTTTACTATCTGTACCTTTATCTGAGTTTCTATAAGAACTTGTATCTGTGTCTCTATTTGTATTTCTTTTTGGAATTGAACCTGTGCCCCCTGCAGTGGGAGTGCAGAGCCTTAACCACTGGACCACCAGGGAAGTCCCTCTATTTGTATTTCTTTGTGAGTCTCTCTCTATATAACTGTCAGCATCTCTCTCTGCATGTGTATCTCTGTCTCTATATATCCCTGTATGTGTGTCTGGGTCTCTGTGTGAAATTGAATCTGTGTCTCTATTTGTATCTCAAACTGTGTCTCTGTCTTTAGCCAGTACTCGGTCTCTATCTGAACATGAATCGATGTCTCTACCTGTGCCTGTATCTGGGTTTCTACCTGTAGATCCATCTGTGTCTCTATCTGTACGTGTATCTGTTTCTATATCATACCTGTATCTGTTTCTCTGGTTGTATCTGTGTCAGGGCTTCTACCTATAACTGTATCCGTATATGTGTCTCTGACTGTACTTGTGTCTGTGTCTCTGTAACTACCTATATCTGTGCCTGCGTCTGTACCTGTATTTTTCTTACTCTGAGTACCTGTATGTGTCTCTGTCTCTACCAGTGATTGTGTCTCTATCTGTACTTGCACCGGTGTCTCTAATTGTAACTGTAACTGTATCTCTGTATCTGTGCCTGTATCTGTGTTTCTAGCTACACTTCAATATTTATCTCTATCTGTACTTGTATCTGTTTGCCTAGCTGTACCCCTTTCTCTGTATAAGTACCTGTTATTGTCTTTATCTGTACCAGTATTAGTGTCTCTAGAAGTAACTGTATTTGGTTCTCAGTGTGTACTTGTATCAGGGTCTCTATTAATACAGGTATCTGTGTCTTCAACTGTATCTGTAAATAGGTCTTCGTCTGTGCCTCTATCTGGTTGTCTACCTGTACATTTGTCTGTGTTTCTTTAACAACCAGTATCTGTGCCTCTATTTGTAACTGCATGTGTGCCTCTCTATGTACCTGGGCCAGTGTCTTTATCTGTTCCTGTATCTGGGTTGCTATATATCAGCGTCTCTACCTGGACCTGTATGTGGATCTATCTCTTTACCTGTATCTGGTCTCTATCAGCCTGTACGGTGTCTGCATCTGCCCCTCTCTGTGTGAGTGCATCTTTGGCTGTGCTGGGCCCTCTGCTGCTTGCTTGGCCTGTATCTCTACCTGGATCTGGGTTTCTATCTGTATCTATACCTTTGACTCTCTCTGAACCTTTATCTGTTTCTCTAAGTATCTCTATGTTTGTCTCTATATCTACCTGTATTTGTGTCTCTATCTATATCCATTTCTCTATCTTTACCTCTATTAGGTCTCTATTCATTCCTGTATCGGTGCTGCTATTTGCACTTCTTTTCTGCGCCTCTATCTCTATCCTATCTATATATGCATTTATATCTGTACACGTCTGTCTCTCTGTGTGTTCCTGTATCTGGGTGTCTATCTGTGCCTTTCTCTCTCTCTCTCTCTGTGTGTACCTGTATCTATGTCTCTATATGTACCCGAATCTGTTTGTCTGCCTATACCTGTATCTGTATCTTTATTTGGCTCTGTATCTAGGTCTGTATCATACCTGTATATGTGTCAAGGAAACTTGGAGATGATCGAGGCTTGCAGGAAGGGTTACAAAATTTGCGTGTTATCTCTGCTGCTAGTTCCACCATGGCTTCTCATTCTGCTGGTTTCCTGAGACTGCTGTAGGAAATTACCACAAACTGGGTGCCTTAAACAAGTGAAATTTATTGTCCTAATGTTCTGATGCCTAAAAATCTGAGGTCGATGTTTTGGCAGGGATAGTTCCTTCTGAGAGCTGTGATGGAGCATCTGTCCCATGCCTCTCTTGCAGATTCTGGTTGTTTGTTGCAAAGCTCTGTCATTCCTTTGCTTGTAGAATCCTTAGTGATGTCTGCTTTCATGGCGTTCTCCCTGTGTGGGTGCCTCTGCGTCCAAATTTCCCCTCTTTTTAAGGACATCAGTCACATTAAATTAGGGCCCACCCTAATGACCTCATCTTAACTAATGACTGTATTTCCAAATAAGGTCACACTTTGGAGTCTGGTGCTTAGGACTGCAGATGAATTTGGGGGATATGATTCAACACATAATACTCATCTTACTGCTTCATTTCACTGCCGAGCTCTTACCTTGACAAGCTCCTGACTCCATCCTTCAGACTGGCTTTGCTCTGGGCTCTCATTTGGGCCTGGGACAGCTAGTTGAGAAGGCCGCTGCCATTATTTGCGGATGGTAACTACAGGGCAACCCAGGGCACAGAACTGTGAGGAAGAGGTCTGGGGGAAGGGTGGCTCCTCAGACCTAGAACTGGAAGCTGGGAGGAGAGTTAGTCAGGTTGGGTTCAGTGATGCTGAAGTAACAAACAACCCCAAGATCTCCGTGCTTAACTCGACAAAGAAATAGTTCTCACTTATGCAATATGTTGATCACAGGTCAGCTGGAGTATTTAGCTCCATATCCTCCTCACTCAGAGCCCAGGCTGAGGGAGGCTCTATCCTCATGGTTCCGCCATCCCCAAGGCAGGGAAAAGGAAGCGTGGCCTATTGTATACTGGCTCTTGATGTTTCTGCCCAGAAGCGGGATGCCACACTGGTATTTGTATGCCGTTGGCCAGAGCAGGTCACGTGTTCACAGCTAATCTGAAGGCATCAAGGAAACAATTTTACCATGTGCCTGGAAAATGAACTGGAAATATTTTGAGAACAACAGGCCTTAGGAAGCCTGGGAGGGGCTTCTGATTCTTCCTCTGACTTGTGTCTCTCTTTGGGAGGGTGAACTTATGTCCTGATTGGCCTTTGCCCAGCCTAAATAGTAATAATGCTTGCTTTTAGTCTGAAAAGAGTCTCTCTTTGGACACAGAGTCTATGCCCCCCTTCTCTTTCATGGCCAGCGATAAAGACAGTCTGTGTGCAGGGAAGCAAATGCTGTTAGGAAGGGAGACACCCTGGTGGACCGTATGCTAAAGGGATAAAGCCACTTCTGGTTATTCTCTGTGTTTCTTAACTTTTTTTTACTGTTGAGCCCTCAGGTGAGTCTTCTTTAGATACCTAACCTCATCTCAGTTGTGTCCTAGGGCTGAGGAAAAGGACATGTGTTCAGAGAACAGAAAAAGCGGCTGGCATGGGGGTGGCAATGGCAATAAGCAAGGGGCGTCCAATGATCGGGGTGAGTATCCAGGGCCTATGTTGCCCTGTCTTACCCCCAGAAGTCTTCTAGTGATGACCAGGAGTTTTGGGAGTTTCCTTTTAAACACATTTTTGACCAGAGATGTATTACAGCCACAGGCGTTAGTTTCTGCAAAAATCCCCCGGTCAAAGGAAGCATGGCCTACTGTATACTGGCTCTTGATGTTTCTGTGTTAAGGAAGATGGCACTTTCTCAAAAAGATCGCCAGAGGTAACAGCTGTTCCTCCTCCCTTTGCTCTTTCCAGCCTAGCAATCAAGCTGCTTCCATCCCAGAGCTGGCATCCCAGTAGAGAGGCAGGGCTGGCAGGGAGCCCGTTACCATCTTGTGCCAGGATAGAGAATGGGGACTCCTGTTGCCTATGGAAGGGCAGGAGTGTGAGAGTGTGAGCACAACCTCCTGGTCACACCTTCCTGCCTCAGGGCCTTTGTACTTACTCTTCCTTCTGCCTGAAATCTCCTTCCCCTACTCTCTTTATGTCTGACTTCTCATCCTTAACAGCCGTAACCTGTTAGTATCCTTGCTCCCTGGATTAGCCTTTCCCTCCACCCTCTGTCATGGCACCCCATTCATTTCCTTCCTGACAGTTGTCACGGGTTTTGAATAACTAGTTCCTTGTTAATTTCTGGTTTCCCCTCTAGTCTATAACCTCCGTAAGGGTGGAAACTACACCTGTTTTGTCCATCATTGTGTCAGACAGCCTAGCACAGTGCTTGTCACATAGCAGGTCCTCATCACATGTTTGCTGGATAAATGAATGGATGATCAAACAGATGAACGAGTGTATGCACTTGCACTCAGTTTCTGAGGATTTGCTGGCCCTGCACAACAACGTGGGAAAGTGAGGGATACCCTGGAAAACTGAAATTGAATTCGAGTTCAAAATGACCACTCCTAGCAGGTTAGACACAGAAAACTGAAAATGATCTAGATGTCAGAGTAGAACTGAGTCCATATACAGAAGCATCACATTGGAATTTATCAAAGGACAGTGTCTGAGAACTGCAGCCAGCCCTTTGGAGGATTGATTGATTTTATCAGTAATACCCATTTCCCCTTGCTGGCAAGTTCTGTGGCCATGAAGATGGTGCCAACACAGCAGCGACATGTGTGAGGCCGACCAGAGATGGCGCTATATAGAAGGAAGAGTATGTCTCGGTGGGAATGTGATAGCTCAGTGGAGAGACACAAAGTGCTGAGAATCAATCTGTGTGACTCGATTTGGTGTGCGCACGTGCAAGCTCACATCCTCGCCTGCAGAGATGAGGCTGTTTTCAGGTGTCTCTGTGGCCAATAATCATCCTTCCTGCAGGTAGAAAATATTCAGAGGCACTCAGTGCAGGGATTATTAGCCCCATTTTTCAGGATAGGAAACTGTGGCTCACAGATGTTAAGCTTGCCTGAGGTCCTCCTGTGAGTGCGTGGACAGCATGCAGGCTGATCTCCGCCACCCTCCCGCCCAGTGTTGGACTCTCAGTCAGTGATGGGCGGGGATTAGAGCCCAAAACTTTTGCCTGATTGGCACTAGTGTTGGCAATGCAGATGCGAACGTCCTTTGTGATCCACCGTGCAAGGGTCTGAATCTCTGGCTGTGGTGAATGAGGGTATTCACATCAAAAAAGGATAATTTGGAGACCCTCCTCTTCCCAAGAGGGCTTTTCCCAACGCCCTCAACCTTTGAGAACTGCCACATTGGAAGGTACATGGGCAACAAATTCTTAAGGAACTGACTTTCATTTAATGAGTTCGTTATAAACGCCATGGAACACATTCCCAACTAGAGGTCAGTTACACCCACATTCCTCAGACTCACAAGATCACTGACAATTAAGGATCCTCAAGGTACCTGTGAGGTTTGCAAGACACTTGTACTAACCAGAACATACCATCCTGTCTCCGAGGCCACTGCAGAGATTGTATTGAAAATATATTCACCTGCTTTCCCAAACCTTTGTCACATGGGGACAACTCAGATAGGATGCTACGCTTGAAATCTACTCATCACACAAAGGCCTTGTGTGCTTTGAAAAGGGCTGCCTCAAAATATGTTCAAGGCAAAGATTTCTGTTTACTGTAAAACCTGTTTAGATTTTGCATTTTCCATATACGTGTGGGCCAAGGAACCCAGCCCCAGGGCCCCCTGCCTCCACCCACATTCCCCAAGTGCTCACACTTGTAAAAAAATGAAAAAAATGTTTTTGTGGGGCTGTAAAAGAAATTAAATGAAAAAAACCTAGCCTTAAACTACTCAAAAGTCCAAGATGGAAAACTCACAAGTAAAATGCCTGTGCATTGCTTTCTGGAAGTGCTTCAGGGAAGAAAAAAAAAATCCCAAGGTCACACTCAGCTTAGCTGGCACTTCCTTCAGGAAGTCTTTTGGCACCCCCACCCCAGTTTGCCCTCATTCTCTTATGGGTTAATTAATCATTCATCCATGCTTTCATTCAATAAGTATTTACTGAGAACACTGTATGCCAGGCACAGATCAAGGTGCTGTGTAAACAGACAAGAGAGATAAAAACAGACAAAATTCCCTGACTTCGTGGAGCTGATGTTCTAGTTGGCAGATACTGGAGGTACACAAGATGAAGAACTGTATTTCATAGTGCGTCAGAAGGTGGTAAGTGCTATGGTTAAAAATCAAGAATGGGGAAGGCCAGCAGGTGCCAAATGGTGGAGGTGATGCTGTAATTTTAGACTCGAAGAAGGTGAGGGAGTGTGCTACGTGGCTGAGAGACGTGCGTTCCAGGCACGGGGCAATAGCATGTACAAAGGCCCTGAGGAGAAGCGTGCTTGGTGTGTATGAGGAACACAAGGAAGCCTATGGGCTTGGAGCAGAGTGAGTGAGGTGGAGCTAGAGGGAATGAGATCACAGAGCGGTTCCCCCCATTGCACCATGGGAATGCTCCTTTTGCAACGTGGCTGTAAGTGTTGTTATCGTTACTCTTGTTAGTTGGGTTCCCTGGGACACAGGCTTTGGGGTGGAGCTTACGTGCTCTCAGGGTCAATATCTGGGCAAGAGAAGAGCAGGAAGCAGCAGTGGGAAGAGAGAACAAGGACTCAGCCAACCTGATGGGGAACTTCGGAGCTGGGCTGTCCTTCAGAGGGAATGTGACCTGAGCCAGGCTGCTCTCATCAGGTGTGGGCCGTTCCTGCAGAAGCTGACACTCAGGGAAACTGACACTTGAGAACCCACATGCCCAGCAGCTGGGGAAGTAAGTGCTTTAGCCCTGAAGCGAGGTTGGGGTGATGCACCACGGCATCCACCGCATTGCCGAGCACTGAGGACTCGTGTTAAGTCGAGCACTCTGCTAAGCACTTTATAATGGTGTCATTTAGTCCTCACGCAAAACCTGTGAATTAAGTATTATGATTAATTTCACTTTATAGAAGAGACCCAGGGAGACTGAGTAGCCTGTCCAAGGTCCACACGACTGGGCAGGTAAATGGGGGTTCCAGTGCAGATGTATCTGACTCTAAAGAGTGAGCTCCTAATGACTGGATTCACCTCCCTTGTTCTGAACTCCTTGCCTCTGTTGATACAGCCTGAGGGCTGGGCCACCACTTCACTACACTGACTCATATTGGGCAGTTTACTACTCCTTCCATCTTCCTGGCCCACCTCTCTGTCCTGCCACGGTGCTGTAGAATTTATGGGCCCTGATACAGGGTCCCTAATCCTTCCTGCTCAGATCCTCTCTTAAGAGTCAGCCTCTACTCCAGCATACAGGGGTCCTTTGGAAATTTGCCCAGCCATAGGCCTCTGACGAGAGGGTTTACGACATTGAGGATATCAGGGTTGGAACAGAGCCTTAGAGACCTTGGCCAATTGTCTTCACAGGGAGCAATGTTGAGGTCTTGGAGCGGCCTGAGGCTGACAGCCAGGAGTTGCAGGGTGGAATCAGACTGCGTTGTATCCCTCAAACATCATACGCTGAAGTCTTAACACCTAGTACCTCAAAATGTGACTGTATTTGGAGATAAGGTCTTGAAAGAAACAATTATGGTAAAATGAGGCTGTTAGACTAGGCTCTCATCAAATCAGACTGGTGTCCTTTTAAGAAGAGATTAGGACATACATGTGTACAAAGGGAAGACCATGTGACCTTGCTGTTGGACCTAGGTCTAGCCCAACAGACCTAGACACCAGGCCTGTGCTCCTCCCTCAGCCCCAGTCACTGTGGCTTGGCATCACTCTGTGGAACTTAGCTTGTTGTAAGTCCAAGAGCACTAGTCTTGGAGTCAGAAAATCTGAGGACTTTCTCTTCTTCAGTCTATCTGTGTGAACTTGAATAAGTCACTTCACCTCCCTGAGCTTCGATATCCCCATCTGGGCATTGGAAGGAATGAAGGAGCTCTTCTTTCCTAAGGGCCCATTTGATGCGCAGGCAGCCTCAAGGGCCTGATGGGAATGTCGGAGGGTCCAAGGACAGACAGCCTTTTGTCACGGTAATCCCAAACACCTGACGAGAGCGTTACATTACATGAGAAGAGCCTGGCCTGTAATGGATGGTACCACATGCCTAATCCACTTCCAGGGAGAAGAGAAAAGCACACGAGTGGTCCATCAGGGGCCTGGATTACTGCCCTGGGCAACTGGCAGCTGTTGGAAGGCCACGCCCTGCAGGTGCCAGGGGCAACTATGCCAGAGGGACGCTGAAGAGTCTAAGGGTGAATGGGCTAGGCAGTGGTGTCTGGAAGAGCCTGACACCCCCCAGCTGCCTTCACGAGATTGGTGCACCTCCACCTCCCGCAATGGAGAGCGAGCAAGGCAATGAAGGAGGAGGGGGAGGGGGAGGAGGGGAGGGGGGCGGGAGGTGGGGGTGGAGAAGAGGTGAGCAAGCTGTCCTGCCTCTGTGCTTCTGAAGGGGAGGGGGATCATTAACCCCTCGGAACCACATGGAATGAGCACGGATGCCAAATAATAATTATAATTATTAACTAATAATAACATTGTCAGTTATTACAGGAGAGGTAATCCATCACTCAGATCCATGATTTCTTTCCTTCGAATATGCAGAACTAAGATATTTCTCTTGTCAGTTCGCCCTGAAGTTGGAGGTTCGGAGTGGGAGTGAGGAGAGACAGTAACTCACTCTACCTAAATCCTCAAGTGATTTCTGGTTCATCCCTCTGTGGAAGAGAGCTGTACAGTGATGGGAACCTGTTGGTGGAGGGGGGGTTTCGGTCTCACTTTCAGGACCCTTGGAAAATCAAGTTAGTCAGTACAGATTTCTCAGGAACCAAGGGAGTTGGTTGATCTTGAAAGATATTTTGCTTCTGGCTGGTGGCAAATCTTTTTTTTTTTCCTTTTTGCCGCACCACGTGGCATGCGGGATCTTAGTTCCCAGACCAGGGATTGAACCCATGCCTCCTGCATTGGGAGCATGGGGTCTTAACCACTGGATCACCAGGGAAGTCCCTTGGAGGCAAATCTTGATAAATTATCCCAGTTCCATAGCTGAGTTCTGAAAATTTACCTTGTTATGAGTCAGAACCCCGGGTCCTCTTCCTCATAGCTACAGCAGAATTCGCATTAACACAATTTTACTAACCCAAGAGCCCTTCCTCTTCAATCAACCACTTACTAGATGTATAGCCTTGGGCAAGTTACTTAAACTCTCCGTGCTTCAGTTTCTCCACCTTTAGAGTGAGGCTAGTAATAACACCTCCCTCAAAGGGTTTCTGTGAGAAATAATACATTATTCAAATAATACAACACACACACTTAACATATTAAGTGCTTGGAAGAGTGCTTGAAGCATGCTAAATATTCAATAGGTATTACTATTATTATGAGTATCACGATTGTTGTATAGTATCCCTAGCTATTCTATGTGGTTCAGAGTTGTGAATTGTCCCCAAGCCCTTCAGTCTTAGGAGTGATAGTGCATGACTCAGTCCTGGTCAGTAAGAGTACTCTATCTCAGGCAAAGGTGAAGTCAAAGTAAAAGAGAGCTGGGATCACAATCTTATTTGCAGAGAAGGTTGAATCAAGAAACAAAGGAAATGGACTTTTCTGGTGGCGCAGTGGTTAAGAATCCGCCTGCCAATGCAGGGGACACGGGTTCGAGCCCTGGTCTAGGAAGGTCCCACATGCCGTGGAGCAACTAAGCCTGTGCACCACAACTACTGAGCCTGCACTCTAGAACCCATGAGCCACAAGTACTGAAGCCCACATGCCTAGAAGCCCGTGCTTGGCAACAAGAGAGGCCACTGAAATGAGAAGGCTGCGCACCGCAGTGAAGAGTAGCCCCTGCTCACCACAACTAGAGAAAGCCTGCGTGCAGCAACAAAGACCCAATGAAGCCAATAAATAAAAAAAAAACATTAAAAAAAAAAGAAACAAAGGAAGGAATATGATCCACAATGATCTAATAGTCCAAAAAAACTGTGACCCAAATAATAGAGTATCAAAGTTCATGCAGAAAAAAGTACTGAAAGTGCAAGGAGAAATAGAAACACATTTGTAGTAAAGAAATTTCTCTCTCTCAGCACATAGGAGAACAAGAGGACAAAAGATAAGCAAATATACAGAAGATCTGAAGAATATGGTAAAGTCTATCTATGTTTATCATCTTTTGCTAGGTTATGCTGTAGTATAACCTAGCAACTTCCAAGGTTCAGTGGTTTGCAACAGCAAATGTTTATTTCTTGATCACATTACGTGTTCGTTGGTGTAGCCTTTGGCTCTCAAGCATCGGTTTTCTTTATTCTGAGATCTTCCAAACTGAAAGAGGAGCCCTTCTCCAGGACATATCAGCATTGTGGCAAAGGGAAAAGAGCAATGGCACAGCCAGCGATGGTTCAAAGCTTCTGCTCCTTGTGGCTCAGATCACTTCTGTTCATAGTGCCCTGGCCAAAGTAAGTCACATGGCCAAGCCTGATGTCACTGAGATGAGGAATTATAATCCATCCACGGGATGGCACTGCGAGTCATGTGGCAGCAGGCAGGAATTGCATAGTCTTTCTATTTTTTTTATTTTATTTAAAATTTTTTTAAAAGCTACTATACTTTTGAAAATTATTTATTATTTATTGGCTGAATTGGGTGTTTGTTGCTGCGTGTGGACTTTAGTTGCGGCGAATGGGGGCTACGCTTCGTTGTGGTGCGTGGGCTTCTCAGTGTGGTGGCTTCTCTTGTTGTGGAGCATGGGCTCTAGGCGAGCAGGATTCAGTAGTTGTGGAGCGTGGGCTCAGTACTTGTGGCTCACGGGCTTAGTTGCTCTGCGGCATGTGGGATCTTCCCGGACCAGGGATCGACCCTGTGTGCCCTGCACTGGCAGGTGGATTCTTAACCACTGTGCTACCAGGGAAGTCCTGGGAATTGTGTAGTCTTTTTACATGGATGGCAGCAAATGGTTGGGGACCATAATACAATCACAACATCTTATTGATGTATATCATATTCTGTACTACAGCTTGTCAGTACCACTGCACATTCACAGCTTGTCAGTACCACTGCACATTCACAAAAATTGAACATACATTGGCACACAAATAAAATGTCAATACATTCTAAAATGTAGAAATAAAATTTTGCATTCAGAAACCACAGACTAGGTTGTTTCAATTCAATTCTCCAGCTGAGAACAATTAGAAAAGCTAGAAAAAGTATTAATGTCATCTGCCTGAGAGCATCAGAGAGCTAAAGGCGGGGCGAATTTATAGGGCCAAGATCTGAAAAAGAAGGGAAGCCCAGAGAGCTGAGCCCAGCATGACTAGAGAAGTTAATAGTAGAGGGTGAGGAAATCAGTTTGTGACACTAACTACGGGGAGCCAATGCAGAGTAGCCGGGCCATGTGGGTGGTCTGAGTGAAGAGCCACAGAATTCTGGGTTCCCATCAGTCTGAGTTGAAGTTGTCAGACAATTTAGGTGACAAGTGATGGAAACTCAATTCAGACTAGCTTGAGCTAAAAAGGCATTTATTGGTTCATTAGACTGGGAAGTCCAGGGGTTGAGCTGGCTTTAGGGGCTTAAAGTTGCTCGGGCTTTGCCCCTCCATCCTTGTCTTGGAATGTTTTTTTCCTCAAAAATTGACTTAATTCTGTAGATAAGTTATTTCTTCTGTAGACAGCCACTGATGGCTGAAGTTAGTTGGTTCTTAGTGTTTTTGCTGCTAGCAGAGAGAGAGAGGAGAGCCTCACTCACCATGCATTTCTTCTATGTGAAGAATCTCATGGACCCAGCCTCAGGCAGGTGTTCACCCCTAGACCAATTCCTCTGGCTACAGAGATGGATTACCCTCATTGGCTAGTCTGAGCTATGATTAACAGTCTCCTCCCTCTAGAACCATACTGATCAAGGAGAAGTAGTTCCCTAAAGGAGAAACCCTGTATTCTTAGAAGATGGAGGAAGGGTTATGGGCTGACCAAAGTATACAAGTCCACTCCATGGAGTCCCGCCTCCCCCCAGTTGAGGAAACTGGAAGGAATCTCTTTCTGGGAACCAGAAGGCTCTCCCTAATGAGTGCTGCCTGTCATGTCTCTCCTTTGGTTTTGGTTCTCTTGGTGTTTAGGGGAAACAGCAAAGAGATTTGAGTCTGTACCAGCAGAAGGGGACACAATGACCTTCCTGGCAGAGCTAGGCGTTGTCAGCATTGTGCTTGAGGAAGCAGATTCATGTGTGGGGCATGGAATGGGCCCCAGCAAGGGCTGCTTGTGGGTGGTGGGTGGAGAGGAGAGGGATCTGGGAGACTAAGGGATGGAGAGCTGCTGGTTGCCATGTGATGGGAGAGCGCCACTGGGGCCTTGAGAGGCCCAGGTGTCTGCACTGCCTTGGGCATCCCCGGCTTTCTGAGTGACCTTCTCTCCAAATCCTTTGGTCATACACTATTCAGGCTGTCAATTCTTTCTTTTTGGAATGACTAAGGATACAAATGAAGAAATAATTAATGTTGTGAGATTGAAAATTTATACTCACTATACCCAGATAGTCAAAGAAGTTCAGCCTTTCTAACTTCCTATATTCTTATCTCACTTTGAAACTCACATTCCTATTGACGTAGAAGAGAAAAATCATCGACTTGGTAATTAAAGGATCTGAGCTCTTCTGAAGATTAAGGCCATTTTTGTAAGGTACTTCAATCTAACTAAATGCTCAGTCTTTTCAGCTTTCTTCACCAAACACTCTTGCTGTCCGTGATGGCATCTGGCGTGGGGAGATTCTTATGCATCCTCAGGGAGAGGGGGTCCCAGATCCACATGCAGGAGGCTCTGTGCTGCCGCCTGGGTTTTTGCTGGCCTCTGTGGCCATGTCCTTTTCCTACCTGGTCACTGAGTATCTTGCTCGCATGTGCTTCTGATGGGTGCATTACTGAAACTCGGGAGGTGGACCACCAAGCCCTGATCATGCCACCATCTCCCTGCTCAGCTCCATCTTGGGTCTTCTTGGTGCACTCATGTGTGCAAAGTGCCATGGCACCACCATCTCAAGAGAATGGGTGATTCGACAATTTAATGCTCTGTATCACTGAATTTAAGAAGCACCATTATTTTGCATACCCCTAACAAAGTGAATATGTTTCCAGCTAAACCACGAAATATCATTGCTTGTAAGATACTTCTCAATTTCAGAGACGAAAAAAAGTGCATCTCAGAATCATCAAGATAGGCATTTTGTAATTAGTGTAATGGTTAAGAGCCCTGATACTTGAGCCAGGCTGCTTGGGTTTGAATCGCAGCTCTGCCATGTCCAAGCTCTGGGGTTTTGGGCCAGTCACTCACTGTCACTGTGCCTTCATTTCCACGACGGTATAACGGGGATAGGTCAACTTCCTGGTGGTGCTGTGAGGATTCAATATATGTGTAAAGCATTTGAAATAGTGCCTGGCACATAGTAAGCATTATACCTGTTTGCTGTTTCTATTTAAGAAATACCCATCACATCCGCAAATAAGGGGTAAATGGCCTTTGCCACCACACCAACCACCTTGCGGCCACTCTTCTCACCAGGTAAGCAGGGCTCTTGCTAGGCCTCCACAAACCTCTTGGCAGCCCTCACGAAGAACAGGCTCCTTGCTGCCCCACTGCAAATCTGGGGCTGTCAGGCACCAGTGGGACCGTAAGCCAACCTGGGTATGGCTGAGGCCAGTCATTTCCAGCCAGATCTCTCATCACTGTAATCCTCAGACACTTCAGGAAAGACAAGCCCCTTGCCCACCCAATGTCTCCATGCCCTTATCGCAATAACTATTCTCACCTTGGCTTCTCTCAACTCTTGCCCCTCCCCATCAAGCTCTTTCCAAGAACTCCCATTGCACAGCAAACAAATGCTTTACCCTCTCAATCTCTTCCCAGAAGCCTTTCCTCATTGTCTTGCAGCCCTAACTGGAGAACAGGCACCCCCCTCCACCCCCGCTCTGCCACTGTTAGGGTGCAACCTCCTCCACCGCATCCCATATTGCGGAGAGAGGGGGAAGAGCCTCCTGGCTCCTTTATGCTGGGTCCAAACTAGAGCATGGTTCTTCTACTGTCAAAGCTGACCCTTCTATGAGCCTTAAACTATCAAGCTGAACATTTTGTCATAAAAACAAAGGGGTTTTAAATTATGCAATTAATACATGATAAATCCTCCTTTTAAAAATGTCATCCTTCCCAGATAAAGCCAGGCCTTGGGCCTATCCCCAGCTGCTCTTCGGTGAATCACAGTTATCTGGTTGGTGCATCTCTCTTCTGACCTTTTCCTCTGCGATAACCCACATACAGAAATGTAGAGTTTTGGTGTGTGTTAAAAAAAAAAAGCCAAAACTACAAACGGCATCTCACTGTAAACATCGTTCTGTAACTTGCTTTTTTCATCTATCTGTCCTGGTAATCTTTCCAAGGACAATTCTACTTAATTTTTGAAAGTTGCTTCATTGTGGCTCTTTTTGCAAATGTCACATTTCTTTAGCCATTCCTCCAACATGAACATTTATGTTGTTTTCATGATTCCCTATTATAAAAACAAATGCAGGTATAAACAGCTTTCTATGTGTTGGCTTACACACAGGGAGAATGCTTCTTCATTCTTAATAACTTTCAAAGAATAATAATTTTATTGTTTTTATAAAGTAGGTAATGCATATTACAAAATTGAAGCAATTTAAGACTTACAATGAAGAAACATGTAAATCACCAACAATTTTATTACCCATAAAAGAAAGAAATACAGTTACCATTTGGGGAATAGCTTCCCAACCATCTCATTACACATGTCCAGGTAGAAGACAGTGAGCTATCTAGAAAGAATTTTATAATACTGGGATCATGCCAGTCATGTTATTTTTAATAAAAAGTGTGAAATCTGGGTTTTTTTTAAAGAACTTTTATTGAGATACAGTTAACATACAATAAACTGCATATATTTAGAGTGTACAATTTGGTATCCCAATCTCCTAATTCATTCCCCCCCAACCCTCCCCGCTTTCCCTGCTTGGTGTCCATATGTTTGTTCTCTACATCTGTGTCTCTATTTCTGCCGAAATTTGGTTTTACTTGAATTTAAATTATAGAAAAGGAGCTAGTGTAAAAATAAAGGTACTGCTGAACTTGATGTAAATGTTTCTCCCTCCAAGGTTTATTAGATCCAGAGAGGGCCCTCTGGGGGACAAAAGGATGGTCAAGAGGGCTAAGTGCTTGGAAATATTCTTTTCTTTTCCTCCTCTCCCCTCTTCTCCCCGTCCTCTCTGCCCTTTCCCTCTCCTTCCCCCCTCCCCTCTCCCCTTTGAAATCTACATGGCTACGATCAATTGACTCTCCACAATGGAAGACGAGACTTGTTCTCATCTTTCCAATCTTTCCCTCTCATTTTCTTGTTCTCCCACCTTCCAATTTTTGTTGGTTATATTGGCTTCACTTTGTTAATGGTTATAATGCACTCTATTCTACAAGGGTGTGACTCCTCTGGTCATTTAGTGGAGATTCTATAGTTAGTCCTAGTTTCATATTTTAATGGATTCAATGCTCATAGCTATCTGTTTCTGATCTTATCTACCCCTTGGTTGGCAAGATTTTTCTCATTGGGTATGTTTTTCAAGAAGGGCTAATGAATACTCAATTCCCTGAGTCTTTCCTGACTGTGAACAGCATTTATCCTTGAATAATAAATTGGCTGGGTGTAATATTCTTGAGTCATACTTTCTTTCCCTCAGAACTTTGTAGAACATCGCTCCACTGTTTTCCGGCACTGATAGTTTCTATGGAGAAGTACAGGGAAGTCTGTTCCCTTTGGTGATTTACTTTTTCTGCTTGACCATCTGAAGAACTCTTTCTACTTCAACTTTAATAATTTAATCAGGACATGCCTCCAAGTTAATGATTCTGTATCCATTTTTTTCTTCATATGTGGTACGTTTTTATGACCTGCTGATTCAGTTCTTGGTTTATTTTGAGAAAATTTATTCACAACAGACCTCTGAATATTTTCTCCTATTTTATTTATTAAGTTCTCTTTGAGCTTTTGTTTTATTAAATCCATTCATCCACTCAGTCAACAAATATTTATTAAGGGTCCACCAAGTGCCAGGCATTGTGCCAGATAAAAATCCCTGCCTTCCTCCAGCTGACATTTTAGTGTGATTAAGATAACAGGAAATAAATAAAACAAACACATAGAGTAGATAGTGTATTAGATGGTGATAAGTGCTGTATAAATCAGGGAATATATGGGGCTAGAATACTAAATAGGGTGACCAGGGAAGGCCCCCTGCAGAAGGTGACATTTGAGGAAGGCTTCAGCTTCTCTTGATTTACATTTCCCTGATCAGTAATGAGGCTCTCTCTCTCTCTCTCCAGACAGACAGCAAAGACAAACAGAGACACAGAGAGACTGTACAGATTTCCTTTCCTGTGAAATGCCTGCTCATGTCCTCTGCCTGTTTTCATCACAATGCTTATCCACTTTTTAATGATTTGTAGTTCTTTGCCTTGGATATTTTGTTGTTTATGTATGTGGCAAAAATCTCCTAATCTCAGACTTGTCCTTTCAGTTTCATTATGGTGTCTTTTGAGTAGGAGCATTTCCTACTTATCAATCTTTTCTTAGTTAGTGCGTTTTGGGTCTCGGTTGAGAAATTCTTCTCCACCCCAAAGTCAGAAAGCTATGGTCCAGGGACTTCCCTGGTGGCACGTGGTTAAAAATCCACCTGCTGGGACTTACCTGGTGGTGCAGTGGTTGAGAATCCACCTGCCAATGCAAGGGACACAGGTTCGAACCCTGGTGCCAGAAGATCCCACATGCCGTGGAGCAACTAAGCCTGTGCGCCACAACTACTGAGCCTGCGCTCTGGAGCCACAGCTATTGACCCCACGTGCCACAACTACTGAAGCCCACACACCTAGAGCCCGTGGTCCACAACAGGAGAAGCCACCTCAATGAGAAGCCCACGCACTGCAACAAACAGTAGCCCCTGCTCGCCAAAAGTAGAGAAAGCACGTGCGCAGCAACGAAGACCCAACACAACACAGCAAAAAAAAACAAAAAACAAAAAACAAAAAACACCTATGGTCCACTAAAAGTTTTTAAGTTTTGCTTTTGACGCCTAAGCATTTGATCCATTTGGAGTTGATTTTTGTATGTGGTGTGAGGTGGGGCAAAACATCTGGAAAGCTACATACTCAACAGTTAACAGTGGTAACCTCTGGGGATGGAGGACTTACAGTTTTTTTTTAATATTTTATCAAAGTAATATATAAATGCAATTAAGAATCATAGCATTTTCCATATAAGTGGACTGATCTTGAAAAACAGCAGGGCCCACACTCCTCCCCATTCCTGCGCATCCCTCTCCAGAGACAGCAACATTCAAACCACATCTTTTTAAACTGGTATTAACCCCCTACATTCAACGTAACATTCTTATACTAATATTCCTTGATTTTTCATTTTAGACACGATTTATTAAGGCCTGACTATTTAAGATGAGGAGTGGTCTGTCTCACACTGGTGTGCCCGCCTATACTCCCTCTTCGCCCTGCTCCCAATATAGTTCTCTCACAATCTTTGGTCCAATAAACGTTCAGTGTTTACATTATCATGATTGTGTAGCTATCGTTCACACATGAACAATATCTTTCTTTCCCATTACAACACATCTTTGGATTTTTCCTGCAGTCAATACTTGCTGCCTTTAGTTGATTTCCTTTCACTTTCTTTGCACCTATGATTAAGTTTTCTTCCAGACTTTCTCATCAGAGATGTAAAATTCCTTGTCATGCAGCCACACACATCAGATTTGCTTCCTTGATTTTCCACCCTTGGAGGTTGCCTTCCTACAATGACTTCTTGTTCTTTAGACGTAGTAAACAGCTCTCATCCTGGAGATTCTCTTCTCCTCCCTCTTTCTCTCCCATTTTCTTAGATCCCATGTTACCTTCTTTTATGTTTTAATTCTTCATTTGGGGGAGTGTACACCCTCTGGTAGCTTCCTGAGAAAGTGCGCATGGGAGTTACGTATTTTGGGGGATTGTATATATTTGAAAATAACTTTATTTCCCCCCTCACATGTGATTGATGCTTTGCTGGATATAGAATTCTAACTTGGAAATAATTTTCTCTAAAAAAATTTAAGGCATCTTTCTGCTGTCTTCGAGCTTCTGTTATTGCAGTTAGTCAGTCATACACCATTCTCATTACTGATCTTTGGAACCATCTTTCCTTTCCTGAAGCTTTGAGGATCTCCTCCTTATCCACCATACTCTGAACTCTCATGATGCTGTATATTCATGTGGGTATTATTTTCATTTATTTTGATAGGTACTTGGTGGGGACTTCTCAACTTCATGTCCTTCATGAAGACTCATGTCTTTTTTTTTTTTAAATAAATTTATTTGTTTTTATTTTTGGCTGCGTTGCGTCTTTGTTGCTATGCGCAGGCTTTCTCTAGTGCTGAGCCAGGGCTACTCTTCATTGCGGTGCACGGGCTTCTCATTGCAGTGGTTCTCTTGCTGTGGAGCACGGGCTCTAGGTGTGGGAACTTCAGTAGTTCTGGTGCGTGGGCATGGTAGCTGTGGCTCGCAGGCTCTAGAGCGCAGGCTCAGTAGTTGTGGCGCACGGGCTTAGTTGCTCCGTGGCATGTGGGATCTTCTCGGACCAGGGATGGAAACCCATGTCCCCTGCATTGGCAGGTGGATTCTTAACCACGTGCCATCTGGGAAGTCCCTGTCATTTAGTTTTGAGAAATTTCACTGTATCATTTTTTCTGTCCTCTATTTAGTCTGTTCTCTTTTGCTGGAACTCCTATTAACTGAATGTTAGACCTCTTAGATTGATGTTCTAATTTTTTTTAAAGCTCTTTATTGGAATATAGTTGCTTTACACTCTTGTACCAGCTTTTGAGGTACACCAAAGTGAATCAGCTGTATTTATACATATATCCCCATATCCCCTCCCTCCCGCGACTCCCTCCAGATGTTCTAATTTTTAAAATATTTCTTTTCTTCTCTTTCTCTGTTTCTTGGAGATTTTCTCGACTTTATTTTCAACTTTCTCTTGAATTTTAAATTCCAACTCTCATATTTTTAAAGTTACCAATAGCTTTTCCTTTTCTTCTTTCCTTTCCCATAAGCTCTTCTCCTTCTTTAATTATTGCAACATCTTGCTGTATCTCCCTTAATATTAACGTTTGTTTGAAATGTGCCTTTTCTGTTTCTACTGGAATCTGTGGGGGTGTGTGCGTTGGGGGTGGGCTGAAGCTGGTCACCTGGTGGTCTTAGTTTCCAGAGTTCTGGAATCTGGGGTTTGCTAATTCCTCTGTTTGCCTTCCTATCCTTCACAGTGCCTGGTGCTCTCAGTTTCACAGAGAATAAACCGAATAAACCTCCTGTCTCCTGACTGGAGGTATGATAACCTGACTGGCTGGGATAGAAACGGGGACCTGCCTCTTATAAGATTTTTAATAAACCCCTGTATCTTCAGCCCCATGCATTACCCTGCCTTCTTTGGTACCTGGCATCTCCAAATCTGAAGGCTCTCTGGGTTCTCTGGAAATCAGCTTGCTTCTCCCCTCTGATGGCTGGTTAAGTCATCACTGCTCCTTTGTCCACGTTCCAGCTTCCGAAAATTGCCATTTCTCTTGCAGATCTTTTCTTTTGCTCTTTTTGCCATTATGAGTTTATAATATTTTAAAACATCACTTTAAACTCAGTCTGAATGAGGTTTCTGGAGGGAGTGGAATAAACTCATCTGTTGAATCTGCTATGCTTAACCAGAATTGTTAACCAATACTTTTTCTTTTCTTTAGAACCTCTGTTACAAAGAATTGGGTTAATCATAACCCTTGGTTTACAAAGCACTATCACTACTGGTTTTTTACGGCCTTAATATATACATTTTTATTACTTAAATATAAAGACTGCCAATGATCCTCCTATCCAACTTGAGAACTAAGACATTACCCATATCTGACACCTGGCTTTGTGCTCATCTGCCATCTTATTCCCTCTCTCTCCTGTAGTGAAGAGGTATAACCACTAGCCTGAAGTTTTCTTTTTATGATTGAAATCCGTGTACATATATATATATATATATATAATTTTATCATATATATGCAATAGATTATCATTTTACCTTTTTTTGAAATTTATAAAAAAAGGGTCATACCATACATGTAATCTTGGCCTGCTTTTTTCACTCAGCGTTGTTACTGACATTTTTCCATGTTATTTTTTAAGATTTTAGTTCATTCATTTCCACCACTGAATAATATACCGTAATTTGTTTATTCATTCTTCTCTTGTCATTTGAGTTGTTCCTGTTCTGTGCTATTGTGGGCAGTGCTGCTGTGAACATTCTTACACAGGTCTCCTCTTGTACTTAGAAGTGATTGCTACATTGTAGTGGATACAAACATCCTACTGCACAATATTAAGCCAAGTCGTTTTGGCTAAGTGGCAGTGCCAATTTTCACTCCCATCAGAAAAGCATAAAATATTCTGATGTCCCTCATCCTCTCCAGCACTTGCCAGGATTTTTAATTTTTGCCAACGGAATGAGTGTCAAATGGCATCTCACTGTAGTTTTGGTTTTCATTTCCCTGATTGCTAATGAGCTTGAGCATCTGCTCATATGGATATTGGCCATATGTGTTTCCTCTTTTGTGAAATATCTGTTCATGTCTTCTGCCTATTTACCTGTTGAGTTATTTGGCACTTTTTCCTTATTATTGATTTGCAGTCCTTTATATACCAATCTTTGTCGATCATATGCATTACCAAATATCTTCTCCTAATTTGTAGCTTGTCTTTTCATTTTCTTTAAGGTGACTTTTAATGAGCCAAAGTTCTGTATTTTAATGTTGTAAATTTGTCTCCTTATAGTGCTTTTTGTGACTAATTTAAGAAACCTGCGCTGGCCATTTGCCTGTTTGCTCTCAGTTTCATTCTCTGCCCTCTCCCTGCTCTGGTTTGAATCACCAGGGGCTGGCGTCCATCAGGCTCGCATGCCCATTGGCTGCCAGTTAGAGTTTGGCCAAAGGGAGGAGCTGGCCTGACATCTAAAAGCAAGAAGAGGTAGAAGTCAGGGTATCTTCTCCCTTTTCTCTTTGCTTTGGGTGGCATCTCTGGCAGCGGCCATATCTCCTTCATAGTTACAGTTCCTACTAGGCAAACCTGTTTCTGCTCTACCTGAGTAGTCTGTACTCCACAATTCCAGCTCCTACTGGGTGACCCCAGCTCCTGAGCTCTGACGATATATCTTCTCCCATTTCCCCTCCATCCATAGGGGTGGAGGGAGCTTTCTACAGGTGTTAATCTCTGGGTTGCTTCATTGTCCTTTGCCTTTTCACCTTTCCAACACTTTTGCCACTAGTTCCCTTAGCTACCTTCTTGTGATTTACCAGTGTGGATTTTGTTTTCATAACTGGATCACCACTCAAGGTGAAAATATGTTCATCTCCAGTTTGAAGTAAAAGTTTAATGTTTTTCTTTTGATAATCAAATTTTAATCCATCTGCAGTTAATCGTTGTATAAGGTAGTTCATTTCACTGTGGTATAAAGTAGTGATCAAATTTCATCTTTTCATACGGACAACCATTTTTTCTAGTTCCACTTATCAAACAATCCCTTTTTCTCTACTGATCTGTCATGCCCCTTCTTTCATATGGCAAATTCCCATATATATCTGAATCAGTCACTGGTATCTCTAGTTCCATTGGTCTATTTAATTGTCCCTGTAGAAAACTTTAATACATCACTCTCAACAGTGGATAGATCATCCAGTCAGAAAATCAATAAAGAAACAGCAGACTTAAAAAACACTATAGACTAAATGAACCTTACAGACATATACACAGCATTTCAATTAACAGCAGCAGAATATACATTCTTCTCAATCACACATGGAACATTCTCCATGACAGATCATATGTTAGGCCACAAAACACACCTTAACAAATTCAAGAAGGTTTAAATAATATCAAGAATCTCTTCCAACCACAATGGTATGAAACTAGAAATCGGTTATAAGAAGAAAACTGGAAAATTCACCAATATGTAGAGATTAACGCATATCTGAACAACCAATGATCAAAGAACAAATAAAAAGGGAAATAAAAAATACTTTGAGATAAATGAAAATGGAAATACAACACACTCAAACTTATGAGATGCAGCAAAAGCAGTTCTCAGAGGAATATTTATAAACACTAACATTAAGAAAAAAGAAAGATCCCAAATAAACAACCTAACATTACACCTCAAGTTATTAGAAAAAAAAGAACAAACTAAGCCCAAAGTTAGTAGAAAGAAGGAAATAACAAAGATCAGAGCAGAAATAAATGAAATAGAGAATAGGAAAACAATAGAAAATATTGATGAAAATAACAGTTGGACTTTTTAAAAAGATAAAATTGACAAACATTTAGCTAGACAAACCAAGACAAAAAGAGAAAAGACTCACAATTATAAATGAGAGAGGACACACTGCAAATACAAATGATTTGCATTTGTAAAAGACACAAAAATACGAAGGATGATAAAATTCTGCTATGAACAATTGTAAACCAAAAAATTAGACCATCCAGAAGAAACAGATGAATTTTTAGAAACATACAACCTACCAAGACTCAATCATGTGGAAATAGACAATTGAATAGACCAATAACAAGTAAGGAGATTGAATCAGTAGTCAAAATCTTCAAACAAGGAAAATCCCAGGATCAGATTGTTTCTGTGGTGAATTTTACCACATATTTAAAGAAGAATTAATGTCAATTCTTATAAAACTCTTCAAAAAAAACTGAAGAGGAAAGGACACTCCCAAACTCATTTTACAAGGCCAGCATTACCATGATAACAAAACACTAAAAGAAAAGAGAACTACAGGTCAATATCCCTCATGAATATAGATGCTAAAATTCTTAGTGAAATACTACCAAACCAAATTCAACAGCACATTAAAAGGATGATCAAGTGGGATTTATCCCTGGGATGCAATGATGCTTCAACATATGCAAATCAATAAATGTGATACATCACATTAATAAAATGAAGGATAGAAATTACATGATAATCTCAATAGATGCAAAAAAACATTTCACAAAATTTATTTGTTTATCACAAAAACACTCAACAAATTGGGTATAGAAGGAATGTACCTCAACATAATAAAGTCCATCTATGATAAGTCCACAGCTAACATCACACTCAGTGGTGAAAGTCTGAAAACTTTCCTCTAAGATCAGGAAACAGCACAAGAGTGCCCACTCTCACCACTCGTATTCAACATAGTATTGGAAGTCCTAGCCAGAACAATTAGGCAAGAAAAAGAAATAAAGGCATCAAAATTGGAATGGAAGAAGTAAAACTATCTTTGCAGATGATATGATGTTATATGTAGAAAACCCTAAACACTCTACCAGAAAACTGTTAGAAAAAATAAACAAATTTAGCAAAGTTGCAGCATACGAAATCAACATACAAAAATAAATTGCATTTCCATACAATAACAATGAACTATCTGAAAAAGAAATAAAGAAAAAAATCCTATTTATAATAGAATCAAATCCAATAAAATACTTTAGAATAAATTTAACCAAGGGGATGAAAGATCTGTACACTGAAAACTACAAGACATAGCTGAAAGAAATTGAAGAAGACACACAAAATGGAAAGGTATCCCATGTTCATAGATCAGAAGAATTAATATTGTTATGATATCCATACTACCCAAATTCATCTATAGATTCAATGCAGTCCATATCAAAATTCCAATGGCATATTTCACAGAAACAGAGAAAAAAAAAAAAGCCTCCTAAAATCCATATGGAACCACAGCAGACTCTGAATAACGAAAGCAATCCCAAGAAAGAAAAGCAAAGCTGGAGCATCACACGTCTTGATTTCAAACTATATTACAAAGCTATAATAGTTAAAAACAGTGAGATACTGGCATAAAAATAGGCACAGATCAATGACCAGAATTGAGAGCCTAGAAATAAACCCATGTGTATACAGTGAACAAATATTTGACAAGGGAGCCAAGAATACTCAATGCAGAAAGGATAGTCTCTTCAACAAAAGATGTTGGGAAAACTATATTCACATGCCAAAGAATGAAATTGGACCCCTATCTTACAACACTCACAAAAATTAACTGGAAACAGATAAACAACTTAAATGTAAAACCTAGAAGAAAACACAGAGGAAAAGTTCTCTGACATTTGTCTTGGTAATAAATTTTTGGGCATGACACCAAAAGCACAAGCAACAAAAGCAAAAACAAATAAGTGGGACTATATCAAAGAAAAAACTTCTGTACGGCAAAAGAAACTATCAACACAGTTAAAAGGCAACCTACAGAGTGGGAGAAAATATTTTCAAATCATATATCTGGTAAGGGCTTAATATCCAAAATATGTAAGGAGCTCATTGCAACTCAATAGCAAAACAAAAACAAAAACGAAACAAAAACAAACAAAAACAAAGCCAAATAATCTGATTTAAAAATGGGCAAAGACCTAAATAGACATTTTTTTCCAAAGAAGACATACGATGGCTAACGGGTACATGAAAAGGTGCTGAATATCACTAATTATCAACTAAATGTAAACCAAAACCACAATGAGACATCACCTCACACCTGTTAGAATGGCTATTATCAAAAAGATAAGAGATAACAAATGTTGGTGATGATGTGGAGAAAAGAGAACCCTTGTGTACTGTTGGTGGGAATGTAAGTTGGTACAACCATCATGGAAAACAGTATGGAAGTTCCTCAAAAAATGAAAAACAGAACTATCTTATGACAGCAATTCCACTTCTGGGTATATATCCAAAGGAAGTGAAATCATTATCTGGAAGACATATCTGTACCTCCATGTTCACTGCAGCATTATTCACTACATCTAAGATATGGACAAACAAACTAAATGTCTGTCATTGGATGAATGAATAAAGAAGTTGTCATACAATAGAATATTATTCAGCGAAAAGAAGGAAATCTTGCTATTTCTGATAACATAGAGGAACCTTGAGAACTAAGTGAAATAAGTTAGTCAGACAAAGAAAAATACTGTATGTATTACTTATATGTGGAATCTAAAAAAGCCAAACCCCTAGAAACAGAGAGTAGAATGGTGGTTGCTAGGGGCTGGGGGTGGGGTGGGAAAATTGGGGAGATGTTGGTCAAAGGGTACAAACTTTCAGTTTAAAGATAATAAGTTCCGGGGATCTAATGTATAGCATGGTGATAATAGTTGACAATACTGTTGTATAGTTGAAATTTGCTAAGCAAAAATCTTAAATGTTCACGCATACACATAAGTAGTAACTGTGAGGGGATGAATGTGTCAAATAACATTAATGTGGTAATCATTTCACAATATATAATGTATATCAAATCAGCATACTACACATTTTATGCTTACACAATGCTATTTGTCAATTATATTTCAATATAGCTGGAAAATAAAATAAAAAATAAGATAAAAGAAAACTCTAACACTACAAAATCCCTGTATTCTTGGGACAAACAAATTGGTCAAGGTATGTTATCTTTCTTGTAAACAATTAGATTTGGATTTTAATAGTATTTAGTTTAGAATTTTTATATAAAATGGGCCTGTAATTTTCATTCATATTATGTCTTGCAACAGTTTGAATAAGTGTGAAATAATTTGTTCTTTGTAAGTCTGGTAGAGTATTCCTGTGAAATCATCTGGACCTAGTATTTTCTTCAGAGGAAGATTTTCAAACAACTGCTTCAATTTCTTAATAGTTATAGGACTGTGGCAAATTGAATGTTTAGTCCTTTGTAATAGAAGTATACATCCACATCCTTGCCATGGCTTAATGATAGGAGAAGTATACTTTGTTCCTTGATTTTGAATTTACCACGCGCTTTACTTTAGTGGACAGAAGCTTGAAATGTGCTTGCTTTCTTGTGCAGTAGTGAGACTCAGTGACAAAAACTTGTCCCTGGTAGCCACTGCCCCTTCAGCCTAGCCCCAGAATGATCACCTATTGAACATACCTGACCCCTACCAGTAGCCTAGAACTAAGCACAGCCAACCCATAGCTTGAAGCAGAGCCAGTTAGATGAGCTCATCTGTAGATCAAACTGCAAATGATCTACAGATTCTTGAGAATGACAATAAAGATTTGTTGTAAGCCATTGTTTCTGTTTGGTTCTCTTTTTTGGTGGCTGCTATGCAACATTATTGTGGCAATGGATGACTCATAGAATGACTAATCAGGCCTTGTATTTTTTCATGTCAGTTTAATAGGTGATATCTTTTCTAAGAATTTGTCCATTTCACCTAAATATTCAAATTTATTGGCAAAAGGGGCTGAACACATTCTTTCATTATATTTTAAATGTCTACCTAATCTGTAGTTATGTCCTTATTTTCATTAACAATGTTATTTGTGCCTTTGTTCTTTTCTCTTGATCAGTTTTTTGAGAGGTCTATTTTGTTTGACGTCTTTTATCCTTTGACTTTGTTTATTCTTTCTCTTGTGTCTATTTTCTTTTTCATTTTTTTCTGCTCTTGTGTTAACTTTTCCGTCCTCCTTCCACTTTCTTTTGGTTTATACTATTTTTCTAACTTCTAAAGTTGGACACACATTATTGATTTTTCAGCTTTTGTTATTTTCTAAGGTAAGAATTTTAAAGCTATAAATTTTCACTGAATCCCACAAGATTTGCTATGTAGTGTTCCCAACATCATTTAGTGGGTTTAAAAAATCTTTTTGGTTTGTTTTATTAGATTACAACAATAAACTATTTATAAACATTCGGTCTTCATAATTCTTTTTCTGATGAATGTGTTACTGTGTTTACACATTGGAAAAAAGCAGAGATGATGTGAGACATGGAGTCATAACAGTGGTTGGCAGAAGACATTTCAGAAGTGGAATCCCAGGTTTTGTGAATGGTGAGGCATGTGCGTAACGGAATTGTGAAATAAGACCTAAAGTTTTTAAGTCTGGATAACTGGGAGAAAGGCAATTTAAACTGTCAGAAAAGGGTCAGAAAAGGAAATTGTTGACAAGATTTCCATACATCTGCCATGCCGATCTAGCCACTATCTAGTGTAAAAGGGTAAACGTTTAAGTATTTTTGACTGCTGACTGAGAGCTTTCCTACAATTAGTACATTCATAGGATTCATTCTGGTGTAAACCTTTTGATGCCGAATAAGGACTGCACACTAACTGAACATGAATATGGTCTTCTCCTGTGTGGATGAATAAGATTTGGGCTTCAATCCAAGGTTTAATCATTCTACATCCACTCTACACTCCAATCCATTATGAATTGTCTGATGCTGAATAAGGGTTGAACTCAGTCTGAAGGTTTTTTTTTTTTATTTTTTAATTTTTTTTAACATTTGTTAAACTCATAAGACACCACCAGAGTGAATTTCCCGATAGACTGATCTGTGATGGCTTTCCCACAGACATCATACTCAGAGGGCTTCTGGATTATCTGATGATTTCCAAGAGCATATTGAAGGTCAAACTATAATGAAAGGTTTTTCAACATCTATTACATACATGTGTGTGGTGAATTCTCCTGCACTGAATGAGACTGTGCTGTAAAGCAAAAGGCTATCCCACAACCATTATAAAGGGTTTCTTTCCAATGTGAACAGTAAGAGTTGAGACCTGGTTGAACGGTTTTCCAGAGCCATCATATTCACAGAGGTTTTTTCCTGAGGTGAACTTTCTGATGTTTCCTCAGATATGCACTTTGGCTCAAGGCTTTCCTATACCCATCACACTCAAACATTATCAACAGGGTGAAACCTATGGTGTTTAAAAGGTGTGAACACCGCGTGAAGGCATCCCCATGTTCACCAACAGCAAATAATTTTTCTCCAGAATGGATTCTTGCATGTTTCATGAGGTTGAGCTCTGTCTAAAAGCCTTCCCACTTTCATTGCATTCATAGGTTTTCTCACTCCTGTGGGATTTTTGATTCCATTTAAATGGATTCTGGCTGAAGGCTTTTCCATAGCCATTCACATGTTAGGCTTCTTTCCCTTGGGGTTTATCTGATGTCCAATCAAGTTTGAACATATATGGAAAGCTTTATCACATTTTATTGCATTGTTAAGTTTATCACTACCCTGAAATCTCTGATGCTTTTTAAGAACTGAGTTTTGGCTGATAAATTTTCTACATCCATTGTGTGTAAGGATCTTCTCTCTAGTGTTAATTATCTGATGGTGAATCATATCTGGGCTTCCTCTGAAGGTTTTCCCACTTTTGCTACTTATACATGGATGTTCAGCTTTGTGAATTCTCTGTTGGCTCAGTAGATCCAAATTCTGTTGGAACCTTAGGCCAAATATGTCCTACTGCCGAGGCCTCTTTTCTGGAGTAATTCCTTGATGTAAAGGAGGGTTTAGGTTCAGACTGAAGAGTCACTCAAATTCATTATATTCCAAGGTTTTCTCTCAGGGATCCCTCCATCTCTCACGAATATGTCATTTCAGAGTGCTTCAAGCTCAGATACCTGAGAAATATTACTGATACAGTTTCTTGATGTCTGCCTGTAATTCAGAAATTTCTTCCATTTGAAGCAATTTCTTGTTCTAAGCCTGATATCATATCTTTGAAATACACCCTCAATCCAGTTACATCTCACTCGTTCCACATTTACCATTTGGCTGGTGATAATGAACATGACATGGCATCTCTATCAAGCTGGCCAAAGAGTTTGGAGGGAGTACAGCAAAGGCAGGTTGCATCAGGGGTGTTGCTGATGCAGGGCTGTTCAGCAGAGGATCCAGGGTATGACCCCATGGCTGCCTGCTCCATCACCACCTCCTTGGTCTGGATAAGGTATGAGCACTCTGATGGAGGTTGCGCCAGAAGAGTTCTTGTGGGACACTGAATAACGAAGCACCTGGAGTGGCCCTGTTCACTTCAAAACTGAATGTTCATCATTCCGTTTTGAAAATTATAAAATACCCTTTATGATTACTTCTTTAATTCATGAATTGTTGAGGAGAGTTTAAGTTCCAAATATATGAATTTTAATAAATTTTTTCATATTCATTTATAATTGTGTTGTGATCAGAGAAGGTGGTCTGTATAATGTCAATTCTTTGAAGTTTTGATAAGTATCTTTATGGCCAATTTTTGTAAATGTTTCGTGTGTTTTTGAGAGAATGTGATACTCTGATAGTTGACTTTATAGCTCTATATATGTCTATTAGATCAAGTTTATTAATTGTGTTCAAATCTTTTATATGTTTGCTACCTTTTTGTTGTCTTGTATATCAACAATTGAGAAAGGCATGTCTATTCTCTTATGAGGGTGGATTTACTATTTTTGTCATGCAATTCTATCAATTTTGGTCTTTATATTTTGAGACTATTTTATTACACATGTATTGTTTTGAATTGCATTACTTCCTAGCAGGTTGAGCATTTTATATTTATGCAATGATCCTCTCTGTCCTTACTAATGTTCTTTGTCTTAATATCTGTTTTGCTTGAAGTTAATATTGGTTAGTATTTGTCTGATATATCTTTTACCATTCTTTTGTTCTCAATCTATGTCCTTATATATATTATATATGTCTTTCATAAAGAACACATATTCGGATTTTCTTTCCTTTAACGTGAAAATCTTTGTATGTTCACTGTCAAGATTAATCCTTTTACATTTATTGTGTTATTTATATATTTAGACTTGTTCCATTATCTAACTTTCAGATTTCTATTTGTCCTGGTTTTTTCCCTGTTTTATTTTCTCCTTTCCCCCTTATTTTAAATATTTTTATCCCCCTCTCTGCCTATTTTTTCACCTTTTCCTCCCTTCTGATTTGTAAGGTATATAACCCATTTCTTTACATTTATGTTTACTTGAACATTTATCATCTATATTTAACTTAAAGGCTAAAATTAAACAATGTCTTGACTCCCCTTATAAACAATACAAAAACTTTAAAACATTTTAGTGCTAATCATTACTTTGCAATGCTATATATTACTGTTCAATATTTCAGTTTTGTATTTTTTAATCCCATGAATGAGTCCCCATTATAATTATTTTATATGAATAATATTTGTTTA
The DNA here is from genome assembly GCF_030028045.1 of Hippopotamus amphibius kiboko. Lineage (NCBI taxonomy): Eukaryota > Metazoa > Chordata > Mammalia > Artiodactyla > Hippopotamidae > Hippopotamus > Hippopotamus amphibius. Next base: position 5,487,096 of record NC_080203.1, on the reverse strand, counting down.
GATTTACTGGCATATTTACCATTTTAGTTATTCATGGTTCCTTCTTTCATCTCAGATTGTCCTTCTGAGGATCAATTTTACTCATGTAGTAGTACATCCTTTATAAGTTCCTGTGAAGGAGATCTTTTTATATTAAACTCCTCCAGTTTTTTATTTGTTTGTAGAAGTACTTATTCTATTCTCATTCTGGAAAGATGGTTGCTGCATACTGATTCTAGGTTTGCATATATTTAATCTTAACTCTTTATAGATATCATTACTCTGTCTTCTGAGTTACCCAGTTGCTTTTGAAAGGTCTGCTGTTGTTTCAACTTCATTACTTTGTAAGTAATTTGTCCTTTTTCTCCAGTTGTTTTCAAGATCTTATCTTTTTTTTTTTTTTTTAGTGTTCTTCTGTTGTACTATGTCTGTACATTCAATCTGCTAGGTGGCACCTCATTTGTATTTTTATTTTGTCAATCATGTTGAATATTTCTAAAGATTCTTTTTTGTTCTCTAGTATTTTTCATTTTTTACAGTGGCCTGCTCCTGTTTTATGCTTGCATATTCTCTGAAATATCACAGAGCATACCAAATAGATTTTAGAAAGTTCTTTCCTGTTTGCTAGATTGACTTCATCTCACTGGATTGAACTCATTTCTCAGATGGATTGTACTGTTTTTGTTTTTCTGCTGATACTACTGATCTATCCAGTGACTGTCTGTAGTCTGTTCTTTTGTTATTGGTATTGGTAGCTTGTCTTGTGTTTAAATCTGCTGCCACCCACCCCTTGTCTTAGGTGGTGAAGCTCTACCTCCCTTAATTTTTTTCACCATCCCAGCTGGTTTTAGCAGAAAAAAAATCACAATTACCAGTAAGATTTCTATTCCACTCCTCAGTGATTTTCAGTGGAAGAAAGGTCTTAAGTTGAGGAGTGTTTCTTTTCCTTTCTGAAGCACTTTTTATATTTCATCCCTCCAAATCAGAGAGAAGTGGTGAGACCAATTGGAATTATCTTCATTGCCCTATGCCCAGGAGCTGGAGTGTTATGTGTTGTCTCCTAGAATCCTCTTTCACTTTAGTACAAGTTATATTGTGCCTGGCATATGCATTAACCAGAGAAAAATTTTTCTTCTTTCTTTAGGCCTTTTTATTCGTTTCAATGAGAGATTTCTGTCAAGGCACGCTTATATACTGGCATCTTTCCCAGAAGTCAACCCCTTTTGTAAATAAGTAAGAAAGACTAAAATCAAAAGATTGATTATTGTATTCAAGAAGCTAGAGAGAAATAATTACATCAACAATAATGAAAAATGTAAGGAAAATAAAGGGAAGCAATTAATAAAGACAAAATAAGTTACTGAAGTTGAAGACAATTGAAAAATAAATTGAAGAGCTTGTTCTTTGAAGAGATAAATTAAAATTATCTACACTCTGGCAAATACTATCAGTAAAAAAAAAAAAAAGGATCGTACAAGTTCACATGACTCAGCATGCCAAAGGATAGTTCTGGCCAAGATAGAGAGATTTCTTTTAAGTTACAAGATATTATTATGCAAATTCTATGCTAAGTTTTGAAAACCTGGGATGTCAGGAATGGTTTTATAGGAACATACAAATGACCAAAATTGACGAAAGGATAAATAGAGAGTTGAATGGATGAATAATATTGAAAGAAATGGAAAACATTAAAGCACTGTGTTTCCTAATAATGGTCCCTGGACCACCTGCATCAGAATCCTATGGACCACTTTTAAAATGAATATTCCTCGGCTTCAACCCAGACCAATTAGATCAGTCTTTAGCATAATTTGGTTTGAAAATTTGAAAATGATAGCCCAAAAAGAAAATAAAAAAATGCAGACCAATAAAATAAAAATTCCTAAATAAAATGCTAGCAAATAGAATTCAGCACAATATTGAATGAATGATGGAACACATATAGCAAACGTTATTCCAGATGCATGTACCAAATGCCCATTTGATGTCCGCTCCTGTGTGTCTAAACAGGCATCCCAAACTTAACACGTCCCAAACGAAACTCCTGATCTTCCCTCCAATACCTGCTCTTCCGGCAGTCCTCCTTATTTAAATATAAGCAAATCCACTCTGCTACCTGTGATGCCACTATTTCTTTCATGGTCCACAGCCCATCTATCAGTGAATCTTGTGGGCTTTCACCTTCAAAATATATCCAAATATGTTCAACACGTACCTCCACTGTTAGCTCCATGGTCCAAGCCAAAGTCCCCCATTGGCTCACATCTGAACGAGTGCTTCCACTCTTGCTCTTTTCTAACCCATTTCCCACACAGCAGTCAGAGGGAACCTTTTCACACATAAATCAGACATGCCCCCCCCAACCCCCCAAAGGCTTCCAGCCATGCAGGTTGTCTTGTCATTCCTCAAACAATGCCCAGCGTATTCTTGTCTTTTGCATGGACATTCTATATTTGTTTCTTTAATGACTTTCCCATTAGAACGAGAGCAGAGATTTGGTTTGTCTTGTTTGCTCTTGTGTTGTTGCATCCTCAGAGCCTAGAACAATGCCCAGCACATAATAGGTGCTGAATAAATATTTTCTCACTGAATGAATCTATGAACATAGGGGTGATTCAATGTTAGAAAAGATTCACTGTTAACATTAATCACATCAACCAATAGTTCAAAAGTGACTGAGCACATGATAATTTCAATAGATGCCAAAAAGATATTTGATAAAATATAA